>NW_021940604.1:13277344-13948623 GCF_001715985.3 Manacus vitellinus
TACGGTCAAAAATTGGGTAGCTATGTGCCCTTTGTGCTCTGAAGATGGTGAAGATGAGGAAGTAGGGGGTCCCCAAAAGACCCCAGACCCAATTCTCAGGGGGAGGGCCCGGGGCGGACCAGAGGAAGGGCCAAAGGGTGGACACATCTGGGATTGGATGGATAATGTTATAAAATGTAACCTCTCAGGCATGGCCTGCGCGTGCGTCGTATACCATCTTAGCCTTGGCAAATAAACCCTTTCTTATCTCACCCCTAATTAACTGCTCCGGAGATTTTTTCAGCACCAAAATACACAGGCAACAATAGTTATAGCATGACAGCAGCCATGTAGATTACACAAAGTTTTGATTTTCTCAGTGAAACTTCATGGGAAATATTATGATCAGAAGAATTTTCTAATAGCTCTTGTGAGTGACCAAAGCATAATTTTTTGAAGCAAAGTAATATGCTAATGAAGGACAGAGCTGTGCATGCACACAAGTGCGCTGTATCTAGAATAGTAAAGGAATACAAGTTTACAGATCTACTTCACCAAAAGCATTTAGGGAGCTTTTAAGGGAGTTGGACTCGATCCTTATGGGTCCCATCCAATTTGAGATATTCTGTGATCCTGTGTTCCATAAAACCAGAACAACTTGCATAATACGTAGTCTCACTCATCACAAGAATGATGAAACATTTGCATTTCAACTACAAGAAAAGAGATAAATAAAAATTATTGTTCTATTCCCTTAATGAAGGGGATGGGGAAGGGGTTAGTTCATGAATTCTTGTGAGGTATGTTGAATTAGACATTTGAATATACCACAAACACTACTCAAATACTTGCATAAAGACATTTTATTATGAATGCATTTTAGGTATAGATTTTTTTTTTAATCTGAGGTGCTTATATAAACAGACCGCTATTGGCTGAATGACAGTTAGTTTGCAGGGCACGACAGTGGCTGAACACCCTTCAGCTCCAAAGCTCTGCTGAAGTTAATCTCTTGAGGTTTTGCAGTACCCTTGGTGAGCTTCAGAAATCGAATACATCCTTTAAAACGGATATTAGTAGTCAGCCCAAACTGGGTCACACCATCTGAAGGAGGGGGAAAAAAAAGGAAAAAGGAACTGTGTTAGTTGGAGTTGATACTTAATTTTCTTGTTTGAGAGTCCTGCAGGAAAACAGATGTCCCCAGCAATATATGAATGTTTTATTTGCCGTATATATTAATTAGTAAAAAAATTACAAAGATTATGAGTAAATGTGATAAATGCTTATTTTAGACAATAATCCACTCTTGTTTTCTTTTTCTGTCTTACCATGACAGTGGTAGAATCTGAACACATTTAAACTGCCATTGTAAATCATGGATGCAACTTGCTAGCTATAAATGGTGTATGATGTATACATGCTAGTTTGGCAGATATTCAAGTTTTCAAGCTATTTATCCACAGAATAACAGAGAAAAAAAGGCCAAAGTGTATGCAATTCTTGGCTCTAATGTCAGAAGAAAGCCAGTTTCTCGGGATGGACTTCAAGGGACATTTATGGACTTCTTTTGACAGTTTTAAAGCATGCTGACTTTTTTTTCTTGCTGATAGTAAAGCCAGGGATTTGAGTACATCTCTTCCACTAAAGAAGGAGGGGATAGAAGTGAGGGTAGTTGGACTGGGAAACTGGAAATATTTCTCTCAATTGCTTGAAATTCATGGCCCAACTTGTTTCTCAGTGCTCTGCTACAGGGATGCACTTTGATACATATCTATGTGGCTGATAAAGTAAGAGTTGCAGAAATAACTTTACACCTGTAGAGGAAAGACTGGCCATAGCATTATTCTGTTTTGCAGATGACGAGATGGCTGAATCCCTCCTTGCACAGGGAAGAGTGATACTAAGAGTCGAGTAATAGTTTTTATGGGTACTCAGGCATTTATATTCTTGTCCATGCTGTGGTGCTGAAAATTTTCTCTACACAGAAAATTCTCCATCAGCTACTTCTAGCTGGTTTACAAATGTTTTGCACTGTTTATGCAGCCAGGAGAAGCCTCAAGAGAACGGAAAATACAAAAGCCTACTAATTTTACAAAATCCCATGATACTGTGTTTCAAATTTGTGATGAAGCTGTCCAGGTATTGGGAATATTAAAACAAATCTTGGATAAGCTAGACTAGATCGCAAAAGAAGTGTGAAGTGTTTACATGTGCAGTAGGTTTATTAAATAATTTCATAACTTGCCATGTGTCTGAACTCAGGAATGTCACTTTAACATGATGTAAGGGTAGGCTTGTATGTACAGATTGCAGTGTTACTGCGATTTGTTTCTCTTGCAATATACTTCTTGACACGCAGTCCAGAATGAGTTAGTAACTCCATCTGCAGTATTTCTTTAGTACTAACTCCTATATAGAATCTTGTTTTGTTATAAAAAGGCTGCAACAAAGCTCTTTTCCCTCTGGCATAAAGTTGTTGGTCCTTATGAATAGTCATTGTGACTGAAGTACAACTCTCATATGTCATATCAAGGACATTTTTTAAAATGTTCTGGAGCTTGAGAGAGAAGGTTTTTTGGATGCACTATATCACACATCAGAATAGGGGGAAAATACAACTTACAGAAAATAATTTAGGAATTAACTCAGAGGTGTATTGCCACTGCCCGTAGTATTCACTAGAGTAGACAGATACTGCAAACTTACTTTACTTTTTTTGTTTGCAAGCTAGAGGGAAACTTTATTATAAAAGCAACAAAACTGTACTTTGTAAACATATCAACTGCGTTTTCAGAAAGTAAACAACTGTTAGATAAACTTATTGACTGTCTATGAAGAGATGAATACTAGCATTCATTATCGGTTTGTGGAAGATAAAGCTAGCTACAGAGGTCAGCTCAGTTCTCGATCCTCTTCAATCACCTCTGCATAAAGCAATTCTCTCAAGGGCTTCCAGAATACTGATTAGCAAATTTTGATTATTTTTTTTTCCTTTAAAAACCAGCAGACCACAAGCAAAGACATTAATCAAGAAGAGATGGTGTATTCTCACCTCTCTTTGCAAGCTGCCCTGCACATTCCTAAGTTCCTCAGGTTTATAGGCTGATTTACACACATGGTTCCCTGCCCCACCCAAGGGCATACATGCATTCTTTAGTTAAAATTTGCCATTCTTCAGTTAAATTTAAATTTGCCATATACTGTTACTATTGCAACATAACTATTATGCTATTACTAAACAGAATGTTTTAAGAGGGAGGCTATGAGTGTGTGTGAGCAGCAGAAGGCAGAAAGTCTGCCTGATTCTCTGTGACAGTGCCTATTTGAAATGGGGCAGAGGTATCTGTGAGACTCCCTCGGTGTTGCAGAACTTCTTGTTCTGAAATGCAGCTGGATGCAGAAACGAGCATCCATGACAACTGATACACACTTGGCCAGTCTTACCCATCATCTTTAATATACTTGTACCTAAGCCATTACCAAGGCAGCGTTACTAGAGCATAAGTAAAGCACAAGTTCTGTGTTACATGCTCACCAGGATAACCTCCGACGAAGACAGGGTCATTAGTGTCCGCTGAGGTTGAGGCCCTGTTTGGGCTGCTATTATCCACCTGTTTGCCATCAACAGTCAGCTCTAAACGGTGTTTGATCTTGTTTGCAACAACCTTGTGCCACTGTCCATCACACAAGCTGCCTGGTGCATCTGGCTCATAGACAGCAGAGAATCGGCCTGCACCATTGTCAACGTGAAACATCACCTGAAAAGCATGACATGGAAGTCAGCCAGTTTTCAAAATGGTTCTTAAGTTCTTTTTGTTTGTTTTTTTTTGTTTAAAGTCAACACGGTCTGACTGTACACACACTCTAATTTAATACCAGACTCTATGTGGATTGCTCTCCCTCTGGGATGTGTGTTATGTCACTGAGATAAACACAAGTGGAAATGAACAAAATTGCTGTATTTCCATTTTTGGGGTCTTAGTTTTAGGGTGTTTCATAGCTCCCCCCCCCCCCCCACCTCTCTATAGTGACAGATTAATGGCTGGTTTTCTGGACTGTGGAATAAAAGACATAAACAAGAAACCGGTATTATTAATGACAAAGCCTTTCCTCAAAACTTCTCATATAGTCATTAATTTAAGACCTGATTATGTCGTTTTAGGAAACTCAAGTGTTACAGAATTTTTTAAAGTATCTTTTGAAAGTATTAAGAGACTATAGGTGTATGGAAAGTGACAAGTGTTGCATAAAGGAAAGCCCTGATATTGTTTGAGATGCCTTGAGATTGGGGTAGTAACCTTGCATTTAAACTACTTGTGCTGTCTAAAACCAATCTTTATAAAGAGACAAAACTGCTTTGCTACTCACTTTTCCACCTACTAATTCAATGCCAAGCCCATCCATTTTCTGGCTGCTGACTCCTAGAAGAACACCATTCATTCGTGTTGTACGGAATTCAAATTCCACAAGTAGGTCTGTTCCCACTCTGTATGCACCAACTTGGAGAGAAAAGGGGAAGCACAATAAAATGAAGATAAACATTTAATACGTTATTCCTAATAATCACACAAAGTGTGTTGTGAGTAATGTGAAGTAACTAAGCATTATTAATCCACTCCATTTCATGTGAAATCATGTAAATAACTGTTATGGTGGTTGTGCTTAGTGTGAGACCTTGCTAGAAAGTCATATAGTCCATGCTTAGGCAAGATAACCAAAAACGATCAATGACAGTTTCAAGTAGTGGTCTCATTTTGCCTCCAGCCAACAGGAGTTAGGTAGCACTGGGAGTTTTCGAAAGCAGAATCTCCTCTTTCTCTGTTCTTTGTCTATCAGTAGAATTGTTGTTCATTACCTGTTTTGGCAAAGCCTGTTCCATCAAAGTATGTTCCCTTCTGGGCAGTGACAAAGCATTTCCCAACATTGAAGCTGGAAGTTGGATTATCCAGGTCAACAGGTGATTCTGTCATTTTAAAATTCCTGATGCAGCCATCGATGCTGTAGATGATCTGCAGCCAATATTTCAAACAAAATGTATAACTGTGAAAGTAAGCCTAAAGTATGCAATCAAAAAGTACTTTTCCTCTGCTTCTCTGCTGGATTTATGGAACTGGATAAAACTTGAATTTTACATGGCTAATGCTTAATATCTGATTGTAATTGGAATCTAATCTTAGTCATACTGAGGATGAATTACATTACTTTTCAGTGATGTGATCTGAGTCACATCTATCTGGCTTAATGGAGGGGACATAAAATAATACACTGCATAATGAAACAGCAAATTACATCAGCAATGCAGGAATTTAATGGCCTATACTTTACCTTTTTAATTGACTAGGTTATGGGGTTTGCAAGTAGATGAAGATACTGGATATAGTTCTCTGGGCTGCTGGTTATTTTACTAGGGTTTTTTTTTTTCTTCCTTTAATCACTTTACTGTGGGCCTAATGTTGCATGGTAAGGAGGGGTAATGCAGATACGCAGCTACTAAAATGAACAGCCCTATGTAAAGGTTGTTGACTGTACGTAGTCTGATGACCACAATGATAAGCGCCACTCTGTTGGCCAGAGAGGCAAGTGGAGGCATGGAATGTTACTTAGGTATAAGGAGGCTCCTGTGCAGGGCAGCAAACTGCAGCTCCAATTTGGCTTCTGCACTGGGCACACATGACTGACTCCAAGCGGGTAACGTGTGCGCACTTAAAATGGTGGTGTAAGTACGCAAGATCTGCCTGGGGCAGGAGTGAGGGACTATCTAGGCTACACACTGGGCTGCCCTGGGTGTGATCAGAGCATACCAACGGCTCCTCTGGAAGCCACTGGCATCTCCTCCAGAGCTTTGTCTCCTTTTTTCCCTCCAAGGTGTGCAGAAGCTGCATTTTGGTTCTCAGATTCAGACAAGGGCTTTGATCTTTGACTTAGAATTAGAAAAGTCTATCCCTGATATCAGTGGGAGAGAGGAAAATGATAAAACACGTACTTTGAGAAAGAAAAAGAAGATATATTCATAAGCAGAGTGGTAGAAAGGAGGAAAATAAACATCTGTGTATAAAATACAGTCTAGAAATATGAGCAAATACAGAAAGGATAGAGGTACATCTGCAGAGACAAGTCTTGACTCTGCACATACCTCCTCTAACAGTATTCTGACTAGTAATTGAAAGAATTTCCAAGAATTTTCTTGTAAATCAAAGCTGTATGTACCGTGGAATTATATAGCTTATTACAGCTAAATATACCTGTACAAAATTTTCATGAGAACTTGAGCAATATCACTGAATAAATTCAGTTCTGAGCTTTCTGTCAGATTCTTCATAAATAGACCTTTCTGTAATTTCTAAGTGAAAGTCATCTCCAGATCAACAAGTTTTGTTATCAACAAAGGAAAATGCCAGAAAAGAAAACAAATCTTTCCATCTTCACTGCAAGAATAAATCACAGAAATGCAAGATATGTAGACAACTCAATAACGTTCTCTAGTTTAAAATTTCCCTTTGCTTATGGAAAAGCAAATCTGGTGACACATTAGCATGGTAATATAACCTCTGTTGCTGAAAGCAGAGTTTTGTGTGCTTAAAATGTGAGTTCTGCTGAATCCAAATAAGTAGGTATCAGTCTTCTGCATTGAATAGAAAGCCAACCCACCTCTGGTTATATAATCAATTAGTGTCTAAAAAGGCTAATGAATGTTTAGAAGAACGTCTTAATTAAGATAACATATCCTTTCAACTTTGCTTCAGAGCCTTTACATGAAGTCTACAACACAACACACTTAATACATCACTGAGTGTGTATTTTATTGAGAATGATTGGAAGACAAGCACTGGTTTTAACATGGTATTTGAAGTCACAGCTTCATTTAAGTCTCAAAGCACTTAAGACCATCAGAATCTGACATGACTGTTACTGCCAGACTGAGCCATTTATCTGCATGGGTTCCCTCCATTACTTCTGACAAAGAGCAATAGGTAAGGATTTAGTGTTATCTTTCTCCTTAGATTAGTATTTGTAAATTGCAGATATATTTCAAAGAGCATGATTTGATACTACTATGAATTATGTGTTGTGGGTAATTAAGTATTGCTTTTGTTTTTCAGTGTCTCAGATTTGTCTTGGTAAATCCAAATTACCGGTAGATTTGCCTCAGTTTGGGTGTTCTGCACAATTCATTATTTGCTGAGAAACATTATCTTACAAGTCAGTTTTCTTTATGAAATACAACTCTCAGATGTAGAGTGGTTACTTATACCCTTTGTTCCCTGGCCATGAGTTATTACAGGGACTTACTTAAGCAGGATCTAGGAATCCCTTTTCTGTATTTATTTTGTCCACCCAAACTGGGGGACTCTTGCCTGTTTATAGACTAGTATTTGCCATTCCGTAATCATCTTGCAGTTTCTCTGGGAGTCTGTTTTGTTTCCTTACCAGATTTGTACTTTTGCCTTCTCTTTACTGATTCTATACAACTGCCCAGGATGAACTCAGACAGAGCTGATACTCACATTCTATTTTTTGTGTTTCTGAATTATGCTGCACTAGATGGCTAATCTGTTGTTCGCTATAATTAAATTCACTCAAGTTCAGGCTTCTGCTTTGAAAGAACCCTCTGCAGAGAGAGAAAAATAAGGCACAGAAGAGGTTTCTCTCTGATTCAGATACTGATGTATCTGGTGAGGATGGAAGGGCATCAAGAAAGTGAAATGACTGACATGAAGTTGTGTAGATAGATGTAGTAAATGGCTTGGGTGAGAGAGTACAGTGTTCCTAGCTAATTCTACAAAGTTTAGGCCAAACTTATATTCACTTCTCTGGGCTCTCTGTTTTTCAAGGTATCTTCCGTGTCAGGATGGAAGCTGGCCATTTGAACTGAAACAGTGATAAATTGATATACGAACATTTGATTTGGAAACAGAAAGACTACAGCAGAATTTTCATGGCCTTACTTCAAAACACATTCTCTCCTCTTTTAGTAATACCAATACACCACTGATTACTACAGTAAGTAGCAGTGCTATTGGGTACTTTGTCCAGGGTAATTTTGGCTTCTGCTGCTTCTTGTAGGAGGTGCTTTCACTGTTTATTAGCATTTGTTGCTGGATGAATCACAGCAACGAGAAAGGGCAAGTGGTACTCAGGAACCTAAATGCTACCTGCACAGTGATCCAAGTGGATACAAGTGTATGGAACTTTCTGCTTTTCCAAAAGAAATTACTCTGTTATTTCTATTTGTATTTTTTGTTGCATTAACTGGATTCCAAGTGAAAGGATGTAATGTACCTCTCCTAAGGTCCATTTTATTCATATTCTTGAGCAATCTGAGAGAAAAGCAAAGCAAGACAAAACTGGAAAGACACTAGTACCAATCAAAACATACTTAAGGAGTGTAAGATAACCTAAACAAATTTGCTTACCGGACCAATTCTTCTGGTTGTGTAGTTAATGGGCAATCCTCCGACATACAGCATTCCTACAACATCTAATATATCAGCTTTCTTGGGGCTAACAGTCCTGTTTGAAATACCATCTACTATAAGGTTTCCTTCTTGCTTTGTTCGAATTACTTTTATCTGGAAAGACACACAAATGCAATACAATTACAGATAGTTTTCTGACAACAAAGCATTTCCAGATTGTAACTAGCCTTACAGTCCAAAATATGTAAGAATACAGGAGAAAGTAGTAGGAGTGGTTACAGAAGTACCATGGCAGCAACTATGAATGATATTTATGGAACAAAGCTCCTGAGCAATGTTTTGTGCAAACATTTGACTGTCTTTTAATTGCATATGGGTTAGGAGGCATCACGACGATTATTTACTAGAATTACTGAAAAGACTTGAGGTTCCTTTAAAAAGCTTCATCATGTTATAATAGGCATGGCACAATATTTTTTTTCCTGGAATTAGACGGCAATTTTAAGGACTGAGAATAGTAAATGCTGAATGTTAATGGTACTGGTTGCAAATCTTTATTGCAGCACACATTTGCAGACAATATTGAGTTTATGATTCCACTAGCTTGGACATGCCTCAGGTCATAGTTCATGCTAGAGCAAATATAATACAAACTATGTTCTGTTGGTATTATGACTTCTGCTCAGACAAATGGGCTGTGAATTGCATGGAGGAAGTGCAGTTGCTGAAGAGCTGAGTAAATTCTACCTCAACATCCACAGGCCAATGTCTTTCCAAAGGTTTATACTGAAACTTCTACAAATCAGTATAATAATGGTTCTGCATAAAAAAGGGATAAATGCATCATGCATATTAGTGGATTTCTAAAGAGCACAGTATGTGGCTCACCAGAGTAGCAAAGAGAGACAAAGAGCATTTTTTGGCTTTTCTTTAGTGTGGCTGCTTCTGTTTCAGTGTGGCAGCATATCTGTCATGCAATGGGAATGACTGAACACTGACAATGGTGGTCTGAAGGTGAGGGACTGAACTTGGTGTTTACAGGCAACTGTAAATTTGAGATGGATAACTACACCTTGGGCAGAAGAAGGATTAGGTGAGTGAGACAGGAACTGGGAACAGACACACTTGCAGAGAACCTAAAAAGATACCAGCAGCACGATGTAGCTTCTGCAGGCCTGAAGGAAATGTTTTAACCTAAATCATTTCAGATGGAGAAAAGGTTGTCATTAAGGGATTATTTTGAGGAAAAGCCCCTGCTTTCTTAGAAACAAAGACTGTGGCCTTTTCTTAAAGACATTGCCTTCCCTCCTCCCCCCTCTCAAAATGGATTTTCTTGTGCTTTTTGGGAATTGTGACTTTGTCTTCATTCTCCCCTACAGAAATAGGATGTACAACAAGAGGCCCTCTCTTGTGGAGTGTCAAGTTGTATGCCCCAAAAGCACAATCCTCCTTTAAGAAATACATGCTCCAGACAGTTCTCTTAGAATAAAGAGGGCATGGCTAAAGAACAAAACCATATCTCTTCTGTATGTACAGAGGGACTAGCAAGAAGGGGCCTTGGTCTACTGCCAGTGCTCCTAGACATTATATTGCATAAAACAGATAAATTATGAATACAACTTCATTTTTCCACTTATGAAATGCCTTGGCGTAGAGCAGTTGGTATCATCAAAAAGTTCATGACTAAAAATCCAGTGAAAATAAAATTCCTGGAGAACAGAGTGGGAATGAAGCAATTAAAGTGTAAGAGAAAATGCAATTAGATTTTTTCCTGATTTGGTGATGGGATGTGGATGGTGAATTTCCAAAGATCTGTACAAAATTCAGTATATCTTATAGTATATAATTTGAAAACATAGTTATATGTATTCTTTTCTTCACTGCCTTTATTGGAGCCTTCCAGCATGTTACCTAATGAATATACTATGTGTCGGTTGTCCTTGCCCACTAAATACTAAATTTCACGGTTGTGATATTTTTCCTAAATGCTACAGGCATTGCATATAATGCTTCCCCTCATAGAGTCACGGATGGAGCTGTCAAATACATCCATGTATATCATATTTATTCCTTAATGAATTAATAATCCAGGGAAGGTTTACTTGCATGTTACCTCTTTTTTTTTCTTTATTTTTCTTTATTCTTAGCACCATGCTTAACAATGACATTATTAATGTAGAAACGACTGGCTTTAATGATCTATTCCATCATCGTGAGCTGATACTCACCTGAGACCTATTAGGCAGGAAGGAACATTTCCTGCAGTTCCTTACCATAAATGGGACATATTTTAAATATGTCCAGAAATATGTTCTCTGAAGGACAAATTTCTGTGTTCCAGTGAATCTGAAAACTCAAATTTTGCTAGATGATTTTTTCCCCAGAAAGTCTTAGTTTACACAAGTTTTGGCTTGTGTAAATTACATTTTGAAAATATCTTAGGGCCAAAAAAAGCTCACTCTTAGCACTACAAAGAATAACATAGCATTAGAGACTATTATACCTTGTGCCACTGGCCATCATTTATTTTGTTTGGAACCACTGTGTTGGTGTCTCCACTCCCCAGATCATAACTGAAGTAAGGCAGACCATTCTTTATCTGAACTGTAGCAAAATCAGCATGGTTGATGCGGGCCATATAAAACAGCAAGCCAGAATCAGCTGTTGTTCGGAGTTCAAATTCAATTGTAAGTCTAGAAATCAAACAAACAGGAAAACCGTAACCAAAGAAAAGATATTTGGAGTCAGGGAGTAGACAAATTCATCTGCTTTACCTTTTTGTGTTCCTCTAAAAAAACTTTACAGTTGGTGGCCAATTCTACCTGTCCGTTAGAGTTCAAGAAAAATAATTTGATTATATGCAACTTGCATTTCACACATATCTGATCCCTGACATGCGAGTGTTCATTAGTCCCTACAAAACCGCAATCTTGCCATAGAATTTCAAGATATAATTCTCAGCTGCAGCTGTAGCAGCTAGAAAAATCCCAGCACTTGTAAAATTCCAGCAGCGTTTTCCATCATCCACACAATACTCACAAAGAGGAGAGAGCTGTAGTGACAGCTGGCAAATGTTGAATTTCTAATGAGTTGTATTGCCTGAAGACAGGTTGCAAAACTTTTAAAGATGCAGAGAGAAGAGTTTACAATGAGGATATAAAATACTTATTCTGATTTCTCCCAATAGAAAATGAGGCTGTGTCTGAGCAGGTCTGCTGACCCCTCAGACAGAACGGTGATGCCGAGAACCTCCTCTACAGCAAAGAACCTGTGAAGAAATTATTTCGATTCTCTAGATGCTAAGGTTGTACTGGCAACACATCACTAACCTAGCTCAAGCTGGGCTGCGAAGTCAGTACCTGAAAATAGTTGATAATATAAATGTGAAAAATCATTGCAAGAAAATGATCAGGCCAGGATCATTCCTGCTTTTCTAAAATTAGCATATGCGAAAATATGCGGTACAACATCTTTACAGGGAAAAATAAGTGTGAGCCTCATGGGTTTGTAAACTATAAGGTAACACAAGTGCTTAGTAGTGGGACATGGCATATTTGTTAATGACCACGTGCCTTCAGAGAAAAAATGAAGAATTAACAAGTTATAGCTTCTCAAATCAATTGAAAATAGCTGCATTTTCATACACAGTTCACAGAATTCCTTTGCATGTCAACATCTATATGTATATATTGTTATACTTTACGGGGCCGATGTCATTATGTCTGTTTACTGTGCAAGCTTGATCTTAACTATTGGAGGAAAGAGGAAAAAAGTTTTTCTTATTAAAAGAAATTATCAAGTTACTGAATAAAAAAACTTTCTTCTGAAAAAGCAATCTATGAACTCAGTTGGATGACATGGATACATTCTTCTGTTTGTTCTTCTGAAAATCTGTTTGGGATCTGTGTGTGCCCAAAGAAAGAGGTAAACTTCTGTGACAGCTACTTAGGTGGGCACTTCATTGCCTAGATTTCACGCTTTAATGCTATTTTAGGTTTGGTTAATGAAATGAATTAGTCATAGAATGTGATCTTTTTCAGATTATGTCCATAATTTTGGGAGATGCTTTTGAGAGTATGAGGAGGGGCATTTTATTTTGACATTATTCCACCAAAACTCATTGCTGAAACAATCATACCTGTTTTTCACTTTGGTGTCATCAAATGCAACTGCAATATGGCTGTTCCTTGAAAGACCAAACTGCTTTCCACCTTCCAAAATGGATGGTACTGTGTCGGCAGCACAGGAGTCCTGCAAAATATACAGGAATCATACAAATGTCATATTTTTTTATCTGTCTCAGCTCTGTATAGGCTGCGAGTCTTCCAGCTTCCAATATTCAGGACAGAATATTCTACCTGGTTGAGAGACTGGCCCTGTTATAAAGCAGTATGACAGGAACTTGGTTTAAAAGCAGAGCTCATTAAGCCAGCTGTAAAAGCAAATAAAAGTAATATATGAACATTGCTGCTTTTACGCTTTCATCAGTGGACATTTACAAGAGTCTTAAGTGATTTCCAGGCAGCTCAGTGTACTCTTAACTCCCATGACTGAGTTTTACACAGTAGGATGCCCTCTTACAAAAATGTAGCAAGATCTAAGTTTTAAAGCTAAGCTTTGTTGGTGACCTGAAATATAGACACCTTAAAAATAATGAGTTAAAAGTAGTTTCAGATCCTGCACCTTTCAATGAGTCCTCCATTTTACTTCTTTATATTGTTTTATAACTGTAATCTTTGTTTAATGTGCTGTTCTTTTCTGCAGTGTTGCTGAAAGGCCCCTCAAAACAATAAGGGAATCTGAATAACTGATGGATAGACATAACAACTGTTGAACTCCCTGAGCTGTCTAATGTAGACACATTACCCAGGGAATAAAGAAAGAAACCCCTCCCTGTCTGTTCCACCTCTATTAATCTTGAAGTGGTGCAACAATGCAAGGTAAAATATCTTCTGCCCACTATAATTTTCCCTTTTTAATTTCACTAGGTCTTTTACTCTCTGGCCCTAAAGCTCTTGTATAGGGGTGCCTGGGGCAATGTGAGACCATGGTAATTACCAGCTCCTACTCATGTCTAGCTTTTGCCTCCCACTGAGAGTATTGTGAAGAAACTACTCAAAGGATCTAACGCAACACAATATCAGGACAATACCGCTGGGAAAAATACAAACTTTGATAGCTGCAAGCTCTGTTTTTAAGCACTGTGTCTGCTATCATTTTGAATTGGTGACAGTCTCTTATCTGAGCCCTGACTCAGCAGGGACCTGCAGAGCACAAGGTGCAGTCCCTTGCTTTCAAATAGTTCTTTCTGTGAAACATTTTGAAAATATCATGAGTGACTCAGGCATTGGGATTTCAGCTGCAAAGAGGAAATTTCTTTCCCTTTCTCACTCATTCAGTAATGTTGTATTTTTTGTTTTCACACATCACAAAAATCTTCACAAAAGTATAGAGCACTTCTAAAAATTAGTTTTCCATAATGAAATGAATGCTCTGGTTTGAATATGACACAGTAGAACACCATGCATTATGACAAGTACACATCAATATACAATGAAGGGGAAAAACAGGGAAAATTCAGTAGGATCAAGTGAAATTATGAATGTGTGACATCAGTCTTCCAGCAATCATCAAATAGGGAAAAAATAATATTCCCATAATGCAGGGTAAAGTTTTGAATTATTTTAAGCTTTGCAGGCTTATCTAGAAGTTTAACAACTATGTTAATAGTAATACTATGCATATAATACTTTCAATAACATTTGGACTTGCTAAAATTTGAAGATTTTAAAGGAAAAAAACTAAATGGAAAAAGAAATCATTAGGGCATGTTTAAAAAACTTCCAGACTTTATTCACAAGCCTGTGTCTGCCTTCATTTTATCAAAGGACTGCCAGCTTTACAGCCTTCACAAGACTGTGCACTAAGTAGATCATTGGACTGTATTTAAATATCTCAGCTTTGTATTTTCAGTAATGGCCTTAATGTGTCCTGGCTGTTTAATAATCTGTATTCCATGAGTGTGTCAAGACTGAACTCTTTAGCTGCACTTTACTTCAGTCTTGTCAGATGTCAGGGACTTGACTGGTAGGTCAAGAAACTAGGTGTGTCTGGCAGTGGAAATAGGAACAGAAAAGCCCACTGGTGGACTGTCACACATTCTCTACATTCTCATTTGCTGTATTAGCAATTGCAAAGAAAGCAATTAGTGGAAAAAGGGAGCATTGAAGCAGTCCCCAGAGTTCATTAAATACTGTTAATAAAACAATGCAATAACACATGAAGCAATAGTGGAAAATACCATCATGGAGTCAAATGCAGAAGTAATACTGGCGCTCTTCATTTCATTGGCAAGTGAATCCTGAGAAGCAGTGAATAACGTGAGGCAGAAGCAGCAGTTACCCAATGTTGAGAAACATTCTGGCATCTATAGCAAGCAGGAGCAGCAGATTGGTGACAGATGTTATTTCCCAAATGTCCTACTCTTTGATCTTGTCTTGCTTTTAGTAGAGGGTAGGTTTTTTCTCATTTGGGATTAAACTGCCCTCCCCTTTTTTGTACAGATGGACAATGGAGAAAAAAAGTCCTAAAAGGACTTAAATAGAACAGATACTTTATTTAAGCCTACTATGTGCAAATATTTTTTCTGCTGTATATTTCCCATATACAGTCTTTCTACCCTGAGGTTCTGTATCATTTACTGCCATATGAGTGTTATCTATTTATCACACTGTAGTTACTTATTTGTTGCAACATTTCCCCGAAAAATACTTTGGAGAACTTACTTACATTATATGAACGTAAACTAACCAAAACTTTGCCTTATTTAAATTACTATCAAGTCTTCAACATACTACCACAGTTTCAATTTTTCCAAGAGAGAAGCAGAGTAATGGTGTTTTATCTAGATTTTTATTTTGAATTCCTATTTCAAATTATCATGGCTCTAGATATGTTGATATAGAAAACTCACCTAGTTACAATGGAACTAGTTTCCAATATTAATGGGAAGATCTATTCCTTCCAATTTTGCTATTTAAAAGTAAGTGCTTATAGTCTAAGAAAGTGTGCACTTGCTCTTTCCTGCACTTCTGTGTTGTTTTGTTTTGTTTATAACGTTTAATCAAGAGATACTATGTCTACATTCCTTCACTACAGTGACCATTAAACTGGACAATCCTTTTACCTTGTTGTGTGGTTCCTTATCTTTCTATGGTAGCCTTACTGTACAGTAAATTTGCTTTCAGCTCCAAACAAAGCCACATTGCAACCCTTGTGCTACAACTACTCCACCTTGTGGGAACGAATCAAAACCGCTGCCCTAGAGCATTAAAAGGCCAACATTTATAACTGCAGCCTTAATAACTAAGATGGAGCTTGCCTGTGTTGAACCCAAGACTCCCATTTCCAGGCACACAGATGGCTGCATGTGATGTCGAGACTTCACTAGTGTCAGAAAAGTCCTTTTAGATAAATTTGTGCCATATGTACCTGGACAATGAAGGTGGCCATGAATCTCAAATGCAAAATTAACCTTAATGAGTTAATGGTTTTGGATCAACTTTTGTACCATTTTAGAAATCCTTCCTAAGGAAAACCAGATATGAATTCTGAAAACGAGAGTGTTAACTGGGAGTGACTGTGGTAATGAATTCAGGTTACTTTGTCTCTCACTTGTGGACTTACAGCCTCATTGAAAATCACAACTGTTTTTGTTTGGGTTTTCTTTGGCATCCTTCATGCAATTAATTGATAATATTAATCTCTAAGTCACACAAAAAAACCCAATATAAACAAATTTGGTATTCTGTAATGTTGTGTCAGTGAGGAGGTGTGAAACGGGAACAAAGATTTAACTTGACCCAAAATGGTTAAAAGATTTTCTGAAGCCAATCTGTGAGAAATTTTCAAAATTACTGACTCCTTTGTATTTGCTATATATTATGTATTACAGCTGTTAACTTCTCAAAACTGTCTTATTATGATAGTGTAAATTCTGATAGTGTAAACAGGCTCCTAACTTGGGCATGTGCAGTTTTTTCACACTTTCTGGAAACCTCACTCATACTTAACTAGAGCCTGCATAAACCTGTGGGTTGTATGCAGGTTTAACAACATGCAAAGGCTTTTCCCACCAATAATATCTTCCAGTGTATATATTATTCAGTTTAATATTCAGATATCTAAGCATATATTTTCTGGACAGTAAAATGTTGTATCAACTTGCAAAACTACTACACTTGTGACAGAGGAAATTTCTTCCTTCAATTTTGTTGTATAAGGCTGCTTGTTATTATCTAGCTATTTAAGATTACTGATAACAACAGCTGTCCTCAATTTAGTAGTGAGTGGAATTTCATTTTGTAAGTCTCCTGAATAAAGTTATAAAATAGCAGTGGAGGAGTTGCCATATCAAACAGATCTCCTGGTTTACCTTTTTCTTCATCCTGTCACTGTTGGCTGTTATTATGTGCATCAGAGAACAGCACGAAAAATCATAATGACACAGATTTCCCATAGGAAAATTCCCCTTTCAACCCCAAGCAGATATTGGTTGGGTTACATCCTGAGGTGTAAGGGTTTATGGCTAAGCATGCAAGCCAAAGAGAATTCTAATGCTATATCATTCTTTAAATTGCTGTCATGATAACAAGCAAATGAGATCAACTAATTTTCCATTATCCACAGGTTTTACTGACCTGCAACAAGATGTTGCCTTTACAGTATCATGTTGAATTGTTACTATTTTTGTGACAAAGTGTTCCATTATTCTTTATGGCTCACCTTTCAATTTTGCTCAGAAAAACAAACTTTTAAAACTTTACCTGACTGAAGTGACCTACACTTACAGGGGCTGAAGACAGAGGTGGTGTTGGAGGAGGAGAAGCAGAAGGAATCCTTGGCCCTTCTTTCTCCCCATTAGTGTCTGGTTCAGGTTGGATGATGACTGTTGCACGAGTTGGTTTATCTTCATCCTCAGGTGGCCTAACCTCTGGTTCTAGAGTGGGACATCGGCCAATATCTGCATTTTCGAAGGACATGGGTTGAGCAAAGTCCATGGGGCTGAGAACACACAAAGAAATTGATGTCTGTTATTACTTTTTCTGCCTTTTTACTACCAATTTATAAACAATAGTTATTTGCTGTAGTGTAATTTCACTACACAGGACACAAAAGCCAGGATTCATCCCACCCTGTAAAGGTAGGTACAGGTACAGAAACAGAACACTTAAATTAGAGGCGATCATAGCACTGGCTTTCCTTCCTATAGTCAGTGCAGAGAGACAGGCATCCTCCTTGTCAAGCTTTACCAGCCCAGGTACTTTCAATCACATTGCGGAGAAGTCCTCTCTGATATACAGTGATGGAGTGTGGGCTGATGAGATTCTAATTTAGGTACTTCAGATTTTTGAAAGAAAGATTTACACTGGAACTTTCTATAGAGGTTTTACTTTATTCACCATTCCCTTTCTTTGTACCTAAATGTTCCTTCTAGACTACTGCACTTTCCACAAAGCAAATTGATTCCCATAGTGCTTCTTAGAATTTGTATACTCTTGGAGGTGAACCTTACTTAAAATAAAGTGTTATAGTACATCATAAATACCTATCACGGATGCACATCTTACTGCAGTGTTACTGTTGAATTTCTCTGATTTTATAGAAAAATAGACAGTTGGCTCGTCTGTAAAACAGTTAATTATTGTATAGCCTTTGGAGAGTATATTGAAGACAAAAAAAGGAAGGGCGTTAAAAGAAAACAGATCATATCCTAGTATTTGCTGCTAGTATGATTTCTTGCAACAATGAACTTTCTTCTGGCCGCCAAGACCTCCTTAACTGCACGTTTGTTGGTATCAGTGAGACTTACGTGGCATTAATGACAAGATTCCATATACAGCCCGCAAATGGTGGTATGTTTCTGAGAGGTGCAGTCTGAAACTGAGAAGCAGTACCGCCCACGAAGAGTTTCTTAACAGAGATGGGCTGGTCTGAAGGCAACCTCTGAGTCTGGACTTTGTCTTCATCAACTTGAACAGTGAACATCCTGTGAAAAAGATTTGAAAACAAAGAAATAGATATTTTACTCTGGGTATTGCTTGCATTGAAATTACCCCTTTGTAAGCCCCATTTACTCCTACACCGGCTGTAACACTGAGCAACTCAAACTATGTAATTAGCAGCTCATATTAAATGCATATTAACCACCAGAGGGTTTTCAGCTACTGCTGTGCTTCCTTACTAGTTGTCTGACAAAGCTTGGCAAAATTGTTTTGTGGAGGGGTGACAATACCAGACTGTAGTTGTATACGAAGAAGTGTTTGTGGTGTGGCAACATTGACACAGTAAGGGCCAAGCCTGCTGTACTGTGACGGTAGATATAATCATCTAGAACTCAGCAGCATGGGAATAGCACAGGGTCACATTTTGTTTGGACTCCCTAGTTACCAGTTTGTACAAGTTATCTTCTTGCTGGGACACAAGCACTGCTACAGTCTGCTCTGATTGCAGGATTAACCAAGCTTTTTCTGGGAAAGACGGCAGAGTAGGAAAATTGCTGATTGTCCACCATGTACTGATACAGGTGCTATAATTCATTCCCATGAGTAATTCACATGGCACAAGTCAAAGACAATGCACTCCCATGGAAGATACTGTTAAGGTTGAACAGAGGAAGGTAGAAGCCTCTGAAGCAGAGCACCACTGGCTGATCAACCAGTTTCTGGCAAATAACCTCACTTTTGTCAACTGCAAAATTATATTGAACTACCGTGTTCTTCCTTAACTATAATTACAAATGTTAGCAACTGAGTAGCGAAAATATATAATCATATATTTAATAAAATAAAGCTTGAGTTTGTGAGGAGTGGGGGAAGGGTTAATCTTAATTTATATCTTTTCACATCCATTTCAGGTTACAGAAACTGCAGAGTTCAGACAACTGGTTTTATAACAAAGCTTCTTTGAAAATGCAGAGGTTTTGTCTGAACAAGCATCATCACTGGATAGCATTGTACAACAATTGTGCCTTGATGTATCCTCACAGGTACCCTAACAAGGTCAAGCTACTCTACCTGTTATAGCACTATCAGAAACTTACTTCTAAAAATTTTTGGATAATGATGGAATTACACTAGTTTTTTTTTGTCTCAGCAGAAGTATTTACATGGATTGCCAAAGACATCAATATATTTGCTTTGTTGTATTAGCTGTGCTGTGTGGTCTGTAGAACTTGTAGGAATTTTTTACCCTCTAGCTCGTTCTATCCGGATGGAGTGTGCTCTGCCATCGTGAAACTCGCCGGCTTCCGGTCTGACGGTGATTCTGTGGGGATCCCGCATCCCAGTGGAGATATGCACTTCTAGTCGACCTCTGTTTAGGAACACTGCATAGTAGGCCTGCAATGTATATGTTGGTATGAAAAGGTAATTTGCTTTTGGAAAGAAATTATTTCACTTAGTTTTACATTAGTGTGCATGTTTTATTGTCTTACACTGGTTTTTAATTTGCTCACCCATAAAAAGGCACTGTTGTTTCAGTTCTGCTGCTGCTGCTACATTCATTTTTGTAATTTCATTTTGTAATGAGGAATGGGTCATACTGAAAAACTTCAACAAAAGATTTAACTCTCTGCATACCTATGTTCAGAGAAGGGTGGAGGCTTCTAACCCACAATTCTTCTGGTTTTTGTTGTTACAATAACTGGTCTTAAACCCATCAAGGCCTGAATAGCACTAATCTCAGCATGAGTTCTGAGTTTGGAGGCTGGCAAATCATGCCAGTAGTTACTCTAGCAACAATATCATACTGTAGTAGATTTCAGAATAT
Source organism: Manacus vitellinus (assembly GCF_001715985.3). Taxonomy (NCBI): domain Eukaryota; kingdom Metazoa; phylum Chordata; class Aves; order Passeriformes; family Pipridae; genus Manacus; species Manacus vitellinus. The sequence goes on from NW_021940604.1 coordinate 13,297,570, forward strand.
AACCTCCAGTTACTATAGCAATAAGTGGTCATGTTCACTTCTGTGACCTGAGGAGCTGGGAAATGATAGAGCTCCTGCCCTAAAGTTAATGTCATGCAGGTGAGCCATTACAATGTGCTGTTCCTGCAGTGTGTTACTACAGGTCACTGAGAACTCTCTTCCAAAATAGGCAGAAAGGAGAATAATGAAATATCGTTTCCCAGGAGTCCTGAACAGAGAAAGTATCAAAACATTCTGTTTATTGCTGTCATAGTATGTCTGTCAGGATTATAATCAAGATTTAATCAAGATTCGAATAACTTTTATCAGCAACCACACTTCTATCAGTTAGTCATTTGGGACACTGTGGATTTATACACTGTGGATTTGTATTTTATGGGAGAGAAGGAGAGGCTGGAGTGCTTGAGTCATATATCCCACAGTAGTGATCCCAAACAAGAGTCTTATCTTACACTACTTTCAGCAGCTTCTTTTTTTTCTCTTTTGGTCTCAGGGGAATTAGAATGATCCTCATTTATATCTCTATGAAGAGAAATGAGACAGTTTCTAAGCTTTAATAGTGCATAAGTAGTCCTCAGAATGAGATTTGGTTAGGGTTATTTAGGTTTGGTTAAAAAAGCCAACATGGAATGTGATTAAAAAAAAATCTGCTGCTTAGCAACAAGCAATGGATGTCTGACTGTGAATCTGTAAGCAAAACAGTTACTCCAGTGCAAAAAACCAATTCTGAGCTTCTACCAGATTCTTCATCAGATAAAGGATAGCATTAGAAAAAATTTATTCCTAAGCACTGAATTTTAACTCAATTATGAATATCTGACAGTGTCTTAAAACAAACCAAGTGGAATCTCAGTAAAATTCTGGGTTTTCTTTATCTTTTGCTAGGTTCCTCATACCTGTCCTGTCTGTCTGCGTTTTCTCCTCAGAGGGGCAGCTTTCCTTGCAGTGTACCTGCGCTTTCTCCTGGGGGGGACAATTGTACCACTTGTGCCAAACAAGATGATCCCAGACTCATTCTTGGTGCTGAAGGAGAGATTGATTTCTGTGCCAATGTCAAAAGAGACAGGCTGCAGTTCCACAAAACCCGGCTTGGAGAAGCTAACTGTATAAATGTTCTGCAGGAAGAAAAGGAGAGTAAAGGTCATTAGCAGAATTAAAAGCAAGAGTATGAACACACAGGAAGACTTCTTAACTAAAAGAATAAACTATGTAAATGTAACCAGTGTGAAGAGATGAAAGTAATAACAAACAGCAATTTACTTCTCAAAGTGTTGTGCAAACACTAATTTACCTGTTTATATCTGGCATCATTAGCATATTTCTGAAATCCTGTCTCACAGGAAGGCAAAGTTCCAGTCTTATGTCAGTATATCCTCTTGAATTAAAAATAACTGTTCAAGGGTGGGTTTTTTTTATATGAATGTTTTCCATTAGTTAATACAGTTGGACTTTTCTCTTGAATCATTAAAATAGGTAACAACAGCCAACATGAAAATAAACTAGATTCTGTTATTTGTCAAAAGTGCCCAGAAAATACTTTTTAATTATCAGTCATTGTTGCTTCACTGAGAACCACTCCTTTCTTTATTACTTAGACTCATGAATGAAGCATTTGTTGCACATGGCCCAAGTCTTTGGACATTGGTATCCATTAACACAATTTAAGGAGTAGAATATGTCATCAAATAATAAATCAATGCATACACCTGAAGATTATCTGTCATTGCTGCCAATTTATGTATTATTCTAGCTGTGGAAGACCAGCCTATAGAAAAGTGACTTCTTCTAAAGTAGTATACAATTTTTTAAGTACAGCAGAACTGTTTTCAGGTCTAGAGAAGAGATTATGCCACATAAAATCATTGCTGGTGGTGCTCACCTTTCTCTGAAATATGAGGACATTTAAAAAACTGAGTGCACATCAGTCTTTATCTTTTACTTTTACTTCACTTCCTCTTAATTTTCCTACATATTTTGTTTTGTACATTTGGAATATTGTATTTCTTTCCCCAACAAAATAATTAATCCAATTAGATTTCATACTCTGAAACCTCAAGTGTTACAAAATTATGGGAAAAGTAAAGTACTTTCTAAGATTCATAGCAACAGAAGAAAATGAACACAACTATCCTTCTTTCCTATTCCATAAAAATCTACAATAAATGAAAACAAACATGAACCTCTGTAGCAATTTTTTGCTGAAACCAAATCTGTAAGATTCAAAAGCATTTGAGCAACCTGCTTGTTTACAGTTTAGCTTTATCACAAACTTGAAATCTTAAAATGTGGATCTCATAACAAATCCATCTTGTCTAATATCCTGTGTGAGAGTCCTACTGTTGTGTGCTTTTTTGCTCTGATGAGGGCCAGAGCTACAAAAGATAAACAAAGAAAATAGAGCCCTCATCTTTATTTTGGCCTGGCTAAGTTCCAATTACTGTTTGAAGGAAATTTTTAACGTTTTGTAGAAAAAAAAATATTTGAAGAGCATCAGGTTAACAACAACTTATTTGGATTTACTGTAGTGATATCTGATATGGAACCCTAATTATTACATCTGCTTGCTAAAACTAGTATAGATTTCCAGAGAAGAAATACTAACTATTTATTGGGAGACAAGTGTTACTGGAAGTATTTTTTATATATGAAGACTTTTCTTTTCCATGGAAAATTACTACATTCTCTCCCAAATTTCAGATCACATTCCTTGAATTCTATATTCATTGAAAGGCTGCTAATTGTAAGCAGCAATAATTGAAAATAAATGGTCCTGAGTTGTATTTAAAGCTAAAATAACATCAATTTTGCACATTCTTCATGATAGGTAAGAAATGTGGCTTTCAGCTCAGTGGTAGCTCATAATACTAAATGCTCATGCCTCAGGTTTTATGTAGTGAATGACTTTATAATAAAAATTTTAAAAAATAATTTAAATCCTTGGGTTTTATGTGCATCACAATTTTTTAGCTTTTGCAATGTTGTCAGTAACTACCTTCATTAATTTCAATAATGCCCATTTTAGTCAGCTGAAACAAAACTAGATCACTGCTATACAATTCAGAAAATCCTACCCTTTAGGGACAGGGATATCACAACTGGCCTGGGATACTGTCCAAGAAGTTAGGATCTGGAAAACTGGTCTACTTCTTGATCAGAAGGACTTATTATTTCTTTCTCTTAAATATAACTGTATGGATTTTCAGGTTAGATTCCTATTTGTTAGATTCTTATTTAAGGAATATGCCTTATACAATTAATCTATTATGCCATAAAATCAGAAACCAGAAAACATTTATACCCATTAAGGCCAAAATACATGGAACTCAGACTAACCTCCAGTGTGCATCCTTTGGTTAGACCAACAAAATCAGGACTACTCAGTATATTATATGGTGTCCTTGAAATTTCAATGTCTTTGAGGCAGCCTGTGTATTTCTCTAAGTTCACTTCAGGCCTAAAAAACATTTAGAAGTACAATGTGTTTTCAAAAATACAGATTAGGGAGAAGACAGTCAGCCAGACACACACACATACACTTTCAGATGCACAGATGCTTGATTTTTATCTTAACTAACCACATACACTCAAATGCTGCCTTCTACCATCTATCAGCACATACTGCACTCTGCTTTGCATCACTCAAAGCTGTAATGGGAGATTCATCTAATCTCACATTGACATCAGTCCCCTTTTCCATTTTTTCTTTCTTTTCTTTAGGTTTTTTGATCGGTTGGTTGCTTGGTTTGGTTCTGGGTTGTTTGTTTGTTTTTTCCTTTGGTAAAGGAGCGCTGTCACCTTTGGTGTTAAAATGTGAGCTATAAAATAAGGAAATTGTTGTTCCTTAGGCAAAGCAGAAAGATGCAAGCTAGGAAATCATAACAGTAAGGAGAGACCTGAACTGGAAGACAAGTTTCATTCCTCTTTTTGCATGCTAGATCCTAATGAAAGAGGAAATTTAACAGCATACAAACATTTTTTCTATGTATTTTATATTCCCAGAATCTTTCTTATGAAAACTGCTGTGTATTTTCTTACGACACAGCAATACACTTGACTTTCTCAGGTAGTTAAAGAAAACAAAACACTTGGGTTTGTTACAGAACGTAACTATCTATCCAGAAAAGGAAAATATTATAACAGAATTCAAGTTCCATGTCTGACTCATCAGCTGGTTGACAGAAGAAATTAGAAGCTCCTTGAATTTAACACCAAAGCTATCATGCTTTAATGCAAAAGTATAATTTCCCAGGCCTGGGAACACCAGAGTGAGATCACAGCTGCTGGCAAAATCTGAACCAGGCTTGCCGGAAGAAAGGCCTTAGAAAGTCACTTCAGAAAAAAATGTTGCCATTCATACTATGGAGAGTAAATCCAAAAAGCAAAAAAGCACTAGTTAATTTGCTCACAGTATTACCCATAACTGTTTTCTAGAATATCTGAAAAAGATGAACAGCTCAAAGGAAGAAAAATGAATTTGGAAATTAAATAAGGAGTTAAAAATGGTGTGGGGTGGGGAGAGGTGTGTGGAGGGAAATCGGGAAGCAACAAACATTTCAGCTCCCTGGAAGGAAAGAAAAAAATTTAAAGAATATTAATTACAAAATAAACCCGTTTTGCATAGATACTAATCAGCTGCACGTTTTGGCACTGAAAGTTATTCTTTGCATTACAGCCATCCTAGCAAGCATGATGTATTCTCTGGCAAATTAGTATCCTCTACATAAGTTAAAGCGAGCATCTGGTTTACTAAAATGATCCATATGCTGCTTTATTTACAGTCATGTAGTTATGGTCACCTTTCATTTTTCATTTTTTTTCCCCTAGCTCTTCTCTAGTTCCTTTATGGACTTATCTTCTCAGCAACAGAATAGTTTTGCTGTATCATTGTCAGTGGTGCCCATAGTCTCCTGTATTTACCATCCAGAAACCATTCTTGTTACCACCCTCTTGCTGCCCTGTCCAGTGACAGATTGCCCTTATCCTGTTCTGTACAAGCAGTTGTTGTTATAATTCCCAACCCATATCACAGAATCACAGAAGGGGTAAGGTTGGAAGGGACCACAGTGGGTCACATCTAGTTCAATCTCTTTGCAAACGCTGAACACTTGCTCAATGTTTTAAGTCTTCCCTTTTTTCTTGTTCCTTTCCAAAACATGCCAAACTAGGTCTAAGTTCACTCAGATCTGGGTCTTTTTTTTTCCCCCCCTTGGCCAAGCTAGGATTAGTTTAAAGGGAGAACAAGAAACAATTTCTAGAGCTTGGAAGGAAATAATCTTTCTCACAGTCAGGGCAGGGGTATGAGGGTGAAATAGTACTTTTCCAGTTCAAGCCAGGAATTAAGCTGCAAAACACAGTGAATTTCAGTTCTTATCTGAGCATATCAAAGTAAAAGTAATAGATACAAACAGCTGCAAACTGAAAACGCAATCAGAAATAGGTGACCTCCCCTCTCTTCCACTCATCCTCCTGTTCTTAAACTGAGAAGTGGCAAATTTCACAAAAATCTGCCCCTTGCTTTCATACCCTCCTCAGTAATTACTTAACAGTCTCCAAGCACAGTGCTCCTTGCCTCACATTGGTTTACACTGCTCTTACAGCCTGGAAGTTGAAGCAAAAGCAATACAGCTGGCTGTAGCTTTTCTTCCGAGGCAACAAACGCAGCTGAAGTAAGCAGCTGCATGAAGAAAATAAAAGTTGCTTGTGTAGGTGTGCGCAGAGCGTGTAACATGACAGTGCTAAGCACTTGGGAGCAGCTTTGCTGGTTGTGGCAGGAGCAGCTCACTGAACTAAGAGCCTTAGCGTAACAGCTGGTATAAATACCGCCTACACGCTGCTGCTGGGCTGCCGCCCGTGCTTTCAAGCTGCACTTACTAGACACATGCAAGTCATGCAAGTAATCTGATTATTTTTACCTTGCTTTCATACTGGGGTGAGAAAGAAAAACAAAAGAAGAAAACAACAAAAATGAATTAATTGTAGCAAATGATAATTCTTGTATTGTTACTTTGTGATGCTTATTAGCAAAGTTCAAACATTTCACAGTGAAGCAGATATTCATAATTTACAAGCAACATATAACAATTAACAGGTTTACTCTGCAAAAATGCTATCTTAAAATGTAATATATCAAAGGGCTTTTATAATTTGTTACTATACTTGGCTATGAGTAAAAGCAAACCACGTAAAAGAATTTGGCAGAACTGACATGACCTGGTAATTACAAAGTCATGGATACCTCAGCGTCTATTGTTTGCAGTAGTTCAGCTTTGCCCTAATCCCCCTTTCACTACTTTTGATTCTAATTTACCATAACATTCATCTTGCCTCAGTCACTGATGAATCATAGCTGCAGGCAAAATGGTTACCACAGGTCCAAGTAGCTGTGGTACACTGATTTTTTAAGCAACCACAAAGGAAGTGGAAGATAATGGCTCTAGACATTTTGTTATGCACTGATGTGATTTCACAATTACATAATATAGTGTTATATTTCATGACTAAAATAGATCTTAGATCTTTTTATTGCTGGGTGATTTGACATCAGAGGTCAGTTATTATCCTAATAAATTAACAAATACGTCCATTCTTTTAGTTACAGAACAGTCTGTGGACTAATCACAACAGTTCCTTTTGCACAAGACCAGTTCAAGGCTGTCATTATGCCATGTAGTTAAAGCTGACATAGATTAATGGGCTTGTTTCTGTGTTGCTCATCTGTTCATGGTAGCACAGAATTCTCTTGTTCTTGTCATTGCAAAACTGCTGAATATTCATTTAAGCTTTAAGTAAGGTTTTGGTCTATTTAAAGACATATAATAAAGTTACTAAATTCAAGTATCTGTTATCCCATTTCTTTAGTTTATTGAATTTGAGGTTAAAGTTTATGAATAACACCATATTTATGCAATATTTAAAAAATAATGACTGGGAATTTTATTTGTGTAAGAAATTCAGGATCAGACTTCTGAAGGGAAAAGGTTTTCATACTTTATTCTATTTACATTAAATATATCAAGAATATTTTATCATATACTTTTTGTTCTGAATATAGGAAGAATTTTACCTAAGGAGTCCAGGAACCTAAGTCTGCAAATAATGTTAAATGATATCTAAATAAAATATTTTAATACATATTTAAAGTATACTGACATTGATTATGCAAAAGCAGAGATACTCATTTAACAGTAATTCCATGAGGAGTAGTTCAATTTTTCTACTCATGCACAAGGTAAACACTTGTCCTTAATTTTGTTGAGGTATAGAGCCATTTCTATAAGTCTGCAGCGACAAATTCTATTCATCAAATAAAAAATACTTAAAAAGTCAGCTACATCATGATTCTTGCACAGTATCACAAAGACGTACTGCACTGCTACTGTTATTTCCATTGTATTTGTGTAAGGTGAGCTGTGTGAAATACATGGAAATACATAATATATGCAAATAAAGCATCATCTGCTGTGGCAATATATATAGGGAATTCACCACTCATTGCAAGTGAACTTGAGAAATGAATACAGAGAATAAGATTACAGTGTATTTACATTCCCTTATCAAAGGTGAAGAAACTGGTTTGAGCCATGTTACCTTAGATTTCTCAGGGTTGGCAACCCCCCAAAATATATTTTCTCATGTGCTTTTAAGTTGAGTCCAAAGTGGCTGCCTGTAGAAGCTGTTGCTATGGTCTCTTCTTCATTGGTGTCTATGTCTACAATTGATACGTTGGCTAAAAGAAATTTCAGATTAGTTTCAAAATATTAGACATGAACAATGATGTTTTAATGCAAGAAACCAACAGAGAAATATTTGGAGGGTTAGCAAGTGAGGGGAGAGGCAAGGAGGGCTGTATTTTGCAATTAAGATATTGGATTTCCACATTGTGTAATTATGGGCAGGGGAAGAGACCTGCACTTTTCTCTGTTTCCATAACAACCTGAACAACTATAGCAGTTCTGTATGCTTTATTTTTATATATTCTCTAAACCTGTTTCAGTTTGGTGTCTTCTTTGTGTCACTGGGCTTTGGAGCTAACACTTCAGGAGAGTCGAGACAGAAGAGATCATTTTATGTCTAATTTGTGATCTCAGTCCAAAAACTGCCACTTGAACAGGATTTTTTAGTGTAAAATTTGGTTAAGCATTGTCATTATGTGCCTTAGAGATTGGTGATCAGTCACTGTAAACCATTTTCACACCCAAAGCAGTTAGTTCCTGTCATGTCTAATTCAGTCTGGAGTCAGTGATGCGCTACACACAACCATCTTATTTAAGTGCTTGTTCCATGTATATTTTTATGTATGGATTAATAAATAATATAAAGTTCAGTAAAAGAGATGAGACTCAGTGAAAAATGCTGAGCAGTCCCCAAGAAAGATAGGGATGTTCTACCACAGGGATGAAAAGGAAGGATTCCTTCCTTCCTTCCTTGAGAATTGAATGTGGGAGAGACTTTCCTGCTCTACCTTACCAAAAACACATTAATTTTCCTTTCATTTCTAGACCTGTATCCTCTTTATAAACACATGATATTTGAACACCATTAATAAATTACAATTATGTAACATTGTATTTTATCTTAATATCTCCTGAGTTAAATATGAACTAATATAACTGGCTAGCAATAAAGCATTCCTCCTCTAAAGGTGCAGCAAATCTGTGAGTGAGAGCTCCAAATTATTTTGGCCACTGCCTCAGCTCCCAAATCTACTTCAGCCAAATGACAAGGGAGAGGGACTGTGTTTGAGGTATAAAGGTCAGGTAGAGAGCTGGAACTGCAGGGGGCAGAGGAGGAGGAGTGTGTTCAGTGGCTCATGGTGACTCTGCAGATGCAGAATGCAGAAAAACTTCAGAATACAAAGGCACAGAATATGCCACAGTTGTCATAATTAAAATTAATTTGTCTCAGGTAAGATTATATCAGCCCTATAATTAGATTATAAACAAAAAAAAGGCATTTGCCAGCAATGGAAGACAGCATTCTTTGTGATCTTATCAAATGCCACCACTTCACATTTTGCACCAGCAAACTGATTAAAGAATCAGTAGAATTTCTGGAGATATTCCCAGTTGTTTCCCTGCAGACTGAGATAGTGGCACACTGCATATCATTAGGGAATATAAAATAGTTGATGTGTTCATCTACTGAGGTCCTGTACTATCAATAATAAAGTCATTGCTTTTTTTAAGTGCTTTAGTATATGCTGAGCATGAGAGGACTGTATAGCACGAAAGCTATTGCTGTCCTAACAAAAATCACACTGGTGTGTTTCATGATTTGGAACAACATCAGGGAACTGATGAAAAGGTTTGGTTTTTTTCCCACCCAAAAGAATTTTAGAATACAATTTATGTAATTATATAAGAGAATTATGCCTGAAAAATAGGCTACCTGTCCAGAAAGACCCATTTGATCTGTAATCTAAACAAAAAAAGTTGCTAAATCATTAGAACTTTATCATTCCCACAACATCTTCCCTGTGATTAGATGGTTAGCTGTACTGTACAGGTAACTGGGAAAGTCATGGTGTTGACATCAAAGAAACTTACCTTGCTTTTGAATTCTTGACAGAGTGAAAGATTTCCACTTGCCATCATTATGATTTTGGTTGCTGATGACAGAAGCTGTACCTGAACCCAGATCATAGCTGACTTTTATACGTCCACCACTCAGTTCTACGCTCATGAAATCCTTCTGTTAATGAAAAGGATTAGATACACAATAATGACTTTTGTTCATTTTGGTTAGAGGCATATGACATTAAATAAACACTTTTTAGTTGACATCAGACAACTTTTTTCAAGCTTTAAAAATAAAAAAAGTAGGTATTTACTGCCCAGGATTCTAATACACAGAAGTTTGATGCCAACAAGTTTTTCCCCCCCTTTTATTCTCTTCTGAATTGCTAACTTAGCTGAAATTTTGCTAACAACTTATCTGGATTTTTGATGGGATGTCTGTACTTCTATTTTGTTGGACTGAAGACAAAAATAGACATTATAACTACCTGTAACTAATACTCTGCTTTGAAGATACATCTTTACTATAGTTAGAGTATTTTCTACATACCTCAGTTAGACTTATACTCGCAAGGCAGAAAACAAGAATAGCAAAGATGGTACCAGGATTCCCAGGGAGTAATCTGTACTAATAAAGCAACAGCAAGCTACAAACTCTCTTATTTTCACCAACCACTGACACTAGTATCTAAGCAGGAACTGGTGATGGCTGACTGGACCAATGATATACGTTCCAGTACCTACAGAAAAGGAGCTGGCAGGATACAAAGAGCAAAACAAATAGCCAGGGAACCGGACAGCATGGTAGGCATTAAGTAATGCCTGGAACTATGACCCAGAATGTGAATGTATCAGAGAAATTTTAATTATGATTTTGTTTATGGCCAGTTCCAACTTTTCTCAGAGTAAAATTTAACAAACTCAGTGTTCTAGATACTTAGAATCTATCCATGCATCACTAGAAAGAGCATCCACAAAGTTTTTATACAGTGGGACAGTATCTTCAGAGACAAACTGTGTCAGGGTCCAGTTGCCTTCCAGCTCCCAGTGTTATTCAGACATTCAAGTAAATAATTTTTTGTAGAAAACTAAATAAATTAATAATGATGATACAAGATCATTTAAAATAATTACATTAATTATACTTTCAGTATTCAATTACAAAAGTTAATTAGAAAAACTACACAAATACTTCATTATCATAATAAAATGCCAGCTTTTCTTTTAGTCAGTCAGGAGGAGCACCCTCCTCCTTGATCTCATGGCTAGGCTTCGCAAATGAAGATTTGGGAAAGGCTCTATCCACATTTGTTACAAGCACGCTGGTGGCTAAAAAGGCCAATGCGAGACAGACATGTCCGATTGCAAAAGGCACAACAGGAAGACTCCTTAGGTGGTATATTCTGTGAGACACGGTTCTTTCTGCGTTGTCTTTTCTCCTCGAGAGTGATCCTGTGTGCGTTCTCAAAAGAAGCAGCAGCGTTATAGATGGTGTGTCTCCAGGCGTCCCGACTGGAGGCCAGAGTAAACTAGTTATGTTGGTCAATATGGCCAAGGCTGAGATGTTGTTTCAAGGAGTCCTTGTATCTTTTCTTTGGGGCTCCTCTCTTGCGGCAGCCGGTGGTAAGTTCACCATAAAGCAAGATCTTAAGAAGGCAGTGGACCTTCATCCTGGAGACGTGCCCTGCCCAAGGCAGCTGTGTTCTCATTAACATGGCCTCAATACTTGTGACTGCTGCTTGTTCTAGAACAGATGTATTGGTCACATAATCTGACCAGTGGATGTTTAGGATTGTGCGGAGGCAGCGTCAATGGAAGCGTTCTAGGAGACGCAGGCGGTGGTGGTAGATGACCCATGATTTGGAATCATATAAAAGAGTAGACAGCACAATGGCTTTGTAAACACTGATCTTGGTACCTTTCTTCAAGTGTTTATTTCACCAAACTCTTTTATGAAGCTTTCCGAAAGCACTATATGCCTTTGCTAAACTGTTGTCTATCTCTCCGTCGGTCTTACCATCCGAGGAGATGAAGCTCCCTAGGTAATTAAACTGCTGGATTGATTTGAGCTTTGATTGGCCAATGGTGATATGGGGATGACGGAAGACTTCCTGAGGTGCAGGTTGATAGAGAACTTCTGTCTTCTTTAAGCTGACTTCCAGACCAAAAAGCTCAGCAGTGTCTGCAAAGCAGGATGTTAAACGCTGCAGAGTTGCTTCTGTGTGGGCCACAAGGGCGGCGTCATCAGCATAAAGCAGCTCCTGGACAAGATGATTTAAGGTCTTGGTGTGGGCCTTCAGTCGCCTTAGGTTGAATAGGCTTCCATCAGTATGGTATCGGATGTAGATACCATCCTGATCCTCGAGGTCTGCTGTGGCCCTTTGGAGCATCATAGTGAAAAAGATTGTGAATAGAGTTGGTGCAAGAACGCAGCCTTGTTTCACACCACTGGTAATTAGAAAGGGCTCAGAAAGTGCATCACCATATCTGACTTGGCTGCGCTGATCCTCATGAAGTGAGATGATCATTTTAAGGAACTTGGGGGGGCATCCTAAATGTTCCAAAATCTGCCATAGACCTTTCTTGCTCATAGTATCAAAAGCCTTGGTGAGATCAACAAAGGTTACATAGAGACCTTTGTTCTGTTCCCTACACTTGTCTTGCAGTTGTCTGAGAACAAACACCATGTCTGTGGTGCTCCTGTTGGCTCTGAAACCACACTGGCTTTCAGGTAGAATTCCTTCTGCTATAGCGGGTATTAATCTGTTCAAGAGTATTCTTGCCAGGATTTTGCCAGCAGTAGAGAGCAGAGTAATACCACGGTAATTTGAACAGTCTGATTAAACTCCTTTCTTCTTATACAATGACTGCATCATGAAGGTCTGATGGTAGTTCACCTAGTTCCCAACAGTGCACCACAAACTCGTGGAATTTAGCATGGAGTGCTTGGAAAAGACTGATTTAGACAAACATGTTTTTTATAAAATAGTGACTTCTCAGTAATTCTTCAAGACATTGGCGAGAACTGCTGCACCTAATTTCTGGCCCATGTGAAAGGGCTGAGGAAAGGATTCTGTTCCCAGTCAGTCATGCAAGTCAATCTGGATCAGAGATGTTGAAGATGGGTTATTCAGAACTGGACAGATGTGTTTATAAATAATTTCTTCCTATTGTCCACACACAGTTGATACTGTGTATGAATAAAAATCTTGAGCATCTTTATAACTAATGTTTCTATTCTCTATTTCAGCTCTAAAAGGCCCTATTTGTAGACCTCGTAAAAATATGATCACCATTGCATCCTGTTTGTTGCACTATTCGATCCTCTTTAATGCCACTCACATTAAACACAAACTTTTTCTTCATATCAGTAGGAATTCTATATTCTCCCTGCCTTCATACTGCAATATGAACTGAACAACCACAACTGAAAATGTTTGCACAGATTCACATGTGCAATAAATGAAAATTAATTAATAATTTCAGAAAAGCTGGAATTCCCCTCAGTGTAACATAATGCTCCACGGCCAGTAAACATTAGGTAGTCAACCTCCACGCTATAACATTGTCTTCACTTGGACAGCAGTGAAGCATCACACCAGGCAACATCATACCAAGACAGTGATACATTAAATTACTAATTGTTTTCATAATCTGATTAATTCAGCCACTGCAAAGACGGCATGAAACCTGTAAGGAGTATACAGGTTAGCTGATTGTTCTTACCAAGTCATCAGTAGCAAGATACATCAGCAGGGCATTTGATGAGAAGGTCCTGAATTTGAACATGACTGTGGAAATATTGGGGTTCCAGCGGATTGGGCGGCTCACCATGGCATAGCTGTCACCATCAAACTGGACCGTCCCTTCACCATCTGCCACCTGTGGGCTGAAAAGGGGCAAAACCAACCATTTTCCTTTGCCTTGTGAGGTTAAAAGAAAAAGTGGGGGGCTAGGGGAGTGTGGGGACACCTCTTGGGAGCCTTCCTGAACTTGGTTTGATTTCATATCAAACCTCTGTTCTGACAAGTAAAGCTGTAAGGTCAGCTCATCAGCTGTCCAACACAAAAACGCATCTGTGAGGAAGACGGAAGAGGAATATGTCACATACATCTATCTCACGGTCTGTAATGACTCATTTTGCATTCCTCAATGTAAAATAGCATTAAGTACTCTTTCATCTTCTAATAAATCTTGGTTTCATTATTCTTACTGATTTTACAACTTCTGGAGGGTCCAAGAATTAAAACCCTGGAAACTGTGATTCTCTATTTACCCACAATTTACAAACCTCGCAATCAATTCCTTCATAATTTTTGACATTCCTGAAATTACAAAACAGGAAAGATCAGGCCTTTAATTTGGTTGGTATGATTTTATGATAGACTTTTTGTCCATTTCTGTCACACAGATCAGACAGCTGCAAGACAGCAAGCTTTTGATTTAATCACAAACATAACTGAATTTGAACACAGGACCTACATGTGAAATATTGGCCAGGAGCATGTTTCCCATTTATCTTGGAACACATGCAAGGGTCTTGAATGTAGTTCTCTCACCTTCCATAGATGCACTTAACAGTTTTGCAACTACACTTTGCAGGAGAATAGGACTCTTTCTGGTACTGGAACAATGGGTTAAGGTAAAAGGAAGCTTGTAATTCAGTTTTCTACAAATCTTCAATCTACTATTCTTTTTTTAATCTCTCTCGACCACTCCCACTCCAAGCAAGCAGGCCTACACTATTACTACAGTTATAGTCAAGGAAATTCTCTGGTACTTCCAAAATTGTTTCAGTTCATGACTGGAATTTCCAACACTTTCAAAGGGCTAAGCCTTAGCAGGATGTAAAATCAGGCTGCTAGTTTGAAAAATTGCTTACTCTTCCCTGACTGGGGCTACAACTATTTTACCTAACATTAAGACTGCCAAATTCACTACAAACAGGAACATTTAAGAGAATAGAACTGATTTCATGCAGAGGGTCACTGTGAATATGTGAGAGACGTGGAGTCTGTCCTTTTTACATGATCATTCCCAGGCCTGGATTGTGCTGTAGTATCAGGTGGTGCCTCTGTATAAGGGTCCTCAGCTTTTGAAGCTGAGACATGACACAGCAAAGTGTTTGAGACAAGTTTGGTCAGAAAGGGGAATGAAGATCGCAGCTCTCTGAGGACAAGGGTGCATCTGGAAAGGAATTAGCTTGTTTTAAAATTCACAAACAGAGTTCTGAGCCTATATATGTGAAACTTGGTCCTGTCTGGATGGGCCATTTACCCTGCTTGCAACTACAAGGTCACAGACAGGAACAGGATTTCCCGTCCTATTCTGAGAATGGAAACACCTTTCTGTTGTGGGGGTCTCTGCTTTCTACACTGTGAAAGTCATCTTGAGGTACCTGACTCTGCTTCATGCTGTGTAAGAGGTGCAGGCACCCACAACACAGCTGTCTATGAGCCAGACTCAATCCCACTATGGCTCTCATGCTCTCTCATGCTTTGACTAATCCTGGTTATTGGTTGTGAGAAATCTTTCCATCGCAGCACTGCTACACCAGTCTTACACCATCAGTCTTACTTCTGATAACACATTGACCACATTTGATGTAATTGCAGCCTAACTTCTGTTGCATACAGACTGGACCTTGTTGGCTGCTGTGGAAATTCCTGATACTTACCACCAAATGTAATGACAGGTTCCTAAAGAAGATGAAAAACAATGCTTTACCTACCTGACAGCACACCCTTTGCAGTCACCTTCAATATCCCTGAAATTCCAGAGTCCTATGGGTTTGCTGTCTAGAAAGGTTTCACCCATGCAGCCAGTGAAGGTGGTGACTCTTACAGCATCTGACTTCTGCAACAGAAAACAAAAACCTCCTTAGAATGCAATTCAAAGTGATCTGCTGTGTCTGAAAACATAACTGGTATGAAAATCACAAATACCATAAGATGCTTCTTAATATTTTGAATATCAGGAGTAGTATCTAATCTTAGAAGCCCTCCTATAGAACAACTGATCAGCGAAAATGTGAAAAAAAAAAAAAAGATGATATAGATTTGAGACTCTGGGGAAGGTCTAGGCAGAACAAATCCCGGAGAACAAGGAGCTGTTCTGGTTTCCACCATCAGTTTTCCTGGCTATTCAAAGAGCTGCCTGCTCTCACCTGTTCAAGGTCTATCTGGGTTTTCATTTAAGACTTCACAGAAAGGACTATGAGGAATCTTGCTCACAATACAATAAGCAAAGTAATAACCATTATCCCCGGCTGCAGAATAGAGTACATTCTTCACATCTGGTCCTGTCCTGACTGGCCTAAGGGCTACAGCGTGGGCAATCTCCTGCTTAATCTGTTCAAATGCTTGCTGCTGTTCGAAGCCCCAGTGGAAATCATTCTTCTTGAGGGTTATCAGATAGAGAGAGCTTATGATTTGGCTGTACTCAGGGTTGTGCATTCTCCAGAAACCTACGGCACCCAGAAAAGCTTGTGTTTCCTTCTTGCTGGTCGGTGGGGCCACTGCTGTGACCTTATCGATGACTTCTGTCGGGATCTGATGATGTCCATCTTGCCACTTGACCCCCGGGAACTGGATCTCTCGGGCAGGTCCCTTGACCTTACTCTTTTTGATGGCAAAACCAGCTCCCAGGAGAATCTAGAGGATTTTCTCTCTCAAAAACCTCCTCTGCTTTGTCTCCCCATAGGATGATGTCATCAATATATTGCAGGTGTTCTGGAGCCTCACCCTTCTCTAGTGTAGTGTGGGTCAGTCCGTGGCAGATGGTGGGGCGGTGTTTCCACCCCTGGGGCAGTCAGTTCCAAGTGTACTGCACACCCCTCCACGTGAAAGCAAACTGTGGCCTGCACTCTGCTGCTAAGGGGATGGAGAAGAACGCATTGGCAATGTCAATAGTGGCATACCACCTCGCTGCCTTGGACTCCAGCTCGCACTGGGGCTCCAGCATGTCTGGAACGGTGGCACTCAGCGGTGGGGTGGCTTCATTCAGGCCACGATAGTCCACAGTCAGTCTCCATTCTCCATCAGACTTACGCACAGGCCAGTTGGGGCTGTTGAAGGGTGAGTGGGTCTTGCTACCACCCCTTGGCTCTCCAGCTCACAAATCATCTTATGGACAGGGATCACAGAGTCTCGCTTTGTTCCGTACTGCCAACGATGCACAGTTGAAGTGGCAATTGGCACTTGCTGTTCCTCAGCCTTCAACAATCCCACAGCAGAAGGTTTCTCTGAGTGGCCCAGTAACAAATTCAATTGCTTAGCTGCCTCTGCCTCCACAACAGCTATTCCAAAAGCCCACCTATGTCCCTTTGGGTCTTTGAAATACCCGTTCCTGAGGTAGTCAATGCCTAGGATACATGGGGCATCTGGATCAGTCACAATGGGGTGTTTCTGCCAGTCTTTCCTGGTCAAGCTCACCTCAGCTTCCAACACAGTCAACTCTTGAGACCCTCTGGTCACCCCAGAAATGGAAATAGTCTCTGGTCCCACATGTCCTGAGGGCATTAACGTGCATTGAGTGTCAGTGTCAACCAAAGCCTGGTATTCTTGTGGGTCTGATGCGCCAGGTCATCGGATCCACACAGTCCAATAGACACGGTTCTCCTGATTCCAAAAGAGAACTACGGGGCCAGAATTTTTCAGCCACTGGCACCAATTTACAAACTTAACAGCAGCCACAGTAGAAATTCTACTTAATGCTCAAAACCCTGGAAATGGAGCAGACTGTCCAAGCTAAAAGACTAAGTGTGAACTCAACTGTTACACCTGTAAAGTTCATGCTGAACTTTGGATACAGAAAAAAGTGCAGGTGGCAAAGCAATTAAACCCCATGTCACATCAGAACTCATTAAGCTAGGGTCACGCACACACGTGCTTATGAGATCATAACATGGTACCATAATGAAGGTAGTAATATTTGACAGCACACAGAGTACTCAGATCAAAATTCTCTTTCTAAAAATACCTTGTTTCATTTAAATTTCACTTCGTCAGTATGAGCTGATTAAAAATCTATACACTTAGCTATTTGAGGTAGACAAGCACCTGCTGCTTTACATACAGCAATTACAAATATTAAGATCTTGCAAGAGAACATGAAGTGCAATTTGAAATATTCAAAGAAAAGTATGACTTAAAAAAATTATTGTGCTATTGATATTTCCCAGGGTAATTGGAAAGGTTTTAATTAACAACAAGTATGAACTTAACGTCAGTTTTGAGAAATCCATGATATCTAAGTATCATAGTCATCTACTCAAGTCAGATGAAAGATGTTTGTAAAAACTGAAAATGAACCTTCTTATTGAATACACTGCAAAGATGCACGTAAGAAGGGATGTGGACAAAACCATAGGACAAATCTAAAGCACTCCAAATCCCAATAATATGAAAAAGCAGATTCAAAGATTTAAGATGTATCAGTGATCTTGATTAAATGTCCACAAAGCTTTATAGTTTTAGAAAAGTCTCAGTTAAGGTCTTAATTTTTTAAGCCTGACAACTGTACCACATGATGACAGAAATTCCCAAAACCATGACGTTATAATTTATCTTTTAATTCACACACTGCATTTGAACAAAATAAATCTGATAGTGTTTAAAACCCTAAATTGCAAATATACTAGTCATATCAAACTTACAATAGACTGCTTTCCTACCTCTCCCCTTGTCCTTATTTACCTGGAAGAAAAAAGAATTCAGGAGGCTTTTCCTGACTAGGATAAAAAATACTTGGAGAACTTACTGAGGTTGAAAACAGTTGTTCTGACATCAGGGGTTTTCATTTCAAATTTTTGTATATGGTGTTATTTTAACTCTTGAGGACATATACAAATTTTAGAGTAAAAAAAATTCTTTGAGTTCACTCTTAGAGAAAGTCTAAATTTTAGCTTTTTTTTAATGGTAAAATATTGACCAGGAAAAAATAGTCAATTTAAATTGTTTTGTAATGAATGCCACTGGAAAATAAGTGCTAGTTAGCTTTTATTGGAGAACATTTTTTTTTAAAGATTTCCATACATTCTATTTGGTATAAATCTTCTATTCACTTCTATTCACTCCCTTTAAATTTAACAATGTAGAAGAAGTCACCAGAAGAATGAACAGGCAAAACCAAGAGAAAATAGATCAAGGGTCTGATGCAGGTAGCAGTTAAAAAGAAGGGTAGTACAAGGGAGGAAATTGGAATAAAAATTAAGAAAATAAAGCAGAAATACCAGAAGTAGACTGCAAAGGAGAAAGTGATATGATGGATATATGATGAAGAAAAAAACCTGAATGCAAAGGAAAATATGCTGTTATATTGTTAGGAGACCAGAAATGTATGGAAACAGAAATGAGTTCCTGTCACAATGATACTGAAAGCCTGTCAGAGCAGCAGTATGTCCAAGGTAAAGAATCAAGCTAACCAGCAGGAATTAGTTGCTTGAGCTAAACTCTGCATTAATACAGCCAGCCATAGGACCTCTGATTAGAAGTTAGCAGCATGGGCAGTGAAATCTCAGGTCTGTGCACCTAGGTGTATGCAAATCCCAAAAATCTTTCTAGAGTGCAGGTGTACTATTTGCTATTAAAGCACCTACTACAATGATGTCAGCATATTAAAATTTACTATTTCTATTTTAAGCAATAACAAAACTTGTCCATATAAGCTGCCAGTTAATACACTATTACCAGACAAGACATTACCTTAATTTTTTCAGTTAAACCACCAACAAACAGCACGGCATTGACATCTACATCCAGAATGGTATATCCAGGTGGAGAGACAGCACTGAATGTGGCTGGCACAATGCTGGCTTTAGGACCATCCAGAGCTCGCACTGATATTGTGCCATTTTTCCCAGTCCTAGAGATTTAAAAACAATA
Organism: Manacus vitellinus; assembly: GCF_001715985.3. NCBI lineage: Eukaryota > Metazoa > Chordata > Aves > Passeriformes > Pipridae > Manacus > Manacus vitellinus. The sequence continues at coordinate 13,316,969 of NW_021940604.1, forward strand.
ATATAAGCATAAAAAGTCAGTAGTTACACCAAACATAGGAAAAGTCCATTTTATATGGTATCTTTTAACAGAGGCATGAATTAGTGATCTGATTATACTCCATTTTGATACAAATGAGCAGACTAATATGCCTGCATAAGTTAAAGACATGATTACAGAACCAGACTTTTTTCTCACCTGAATGTCCTTTTTGAACAAAGTTCACTATACACATGGAGCTTGACTAAAAAAAAGAAATTGCATTTTTTTAATTACTGTGATGAAATTAGTGTAAAGTAGTTGTTTCTTGACATAACAAATGTTGCAGGTAAGGTTCCAAATGAAATTTCTGAATTTCATGAGGTTTATTAGATTATATTTGAATTGAAATGAATGATCATGTGATAAAGTGCTTCAGTTTCCTTCACTGTGATGCACAGAGTTTGCATTTTTTGCAGTGGAGCTCTCTGGTTGCTTATCAAATAGGCACAAAACCCATTACAATTAAGAATGTTTCTGCACAGTCGTCTATGAATCACATCAAATACTGATGGTAACAACAGCAAGCACAGACTTTGCCATTTGTTAACAGTTTCTGAATCAGTTTGTTTTCTACTTCTTAGGTTATATTAATGTAGTAACTGGCACAGAAAGAGTTTGCTGACATGTATTTACAACAGAAGGAATAGACTGTGGAAAGATGATTCCTCCTAGTCTTTCAGATATATAGAAAGGTATTTCAAAGGAAACTTGAATAATTTTGAATCCTTTGCAATAAATTGCTTAATATTACTTTAGCTTACAGCAGTATGGATAGTAGCTTTTCACAGAAAGGTGACTACTTAACAGAAGTAAGCTATTAGGTACTTTTAGTCACACTTTAAATGAGTGTTTTGTCCCAAACAGATGGATCATAATCAACACACATAATTTATGGGGCCATAATATGATTGTAGAAATAAGCATGGAATACGACCTAAATCTTGTCATGAAGTATTTAGTATGTTTAGTAATGTGGTAAAGGTATAGTGGGGAGATGAGGCAGAGGGTCATCAAATATTGTGGATTTACAGATAACTTTGGAAATTGCTACTTTATCTCATTTTTAATAGGATGGTGGATTTCCCATGATGACTGTCATGTTGATTTGGAAATTCCTAACATGTATGCCAGGTCTTGAAATGTAACTAGCACTGAAACACACAGCATGGATACCATTGGGACTTTGCTAACTTACACGTTTCATACTTAATGTAGAAAAGCACCATTTAAAACAAAACTCTCTTTTTTTCCATAACAGCTTACAAAGAGTGTATACCTATCAAGATGACTATCAATTTTTTTAGATTACATGTGATATTTTACTGGCTACCTGATTAGACTCTAAAAATTAATCAGTGCCTATTCTCAAGCTAGACAAAATGGTGATTTTTCTCAGAAAAAAAATTTATATCTATATTTGTGAAAAAAGTTTCTAAGGAAAGAAAGAAATACAATTAAATATAGTTTATAAAATTCACCAAAAGAATTCCATATATAGCTTTTCTAGATAAAAAGTTACATGCCCATCCCATCAAGATACTGCCAAGTCCCAACCAGAAAGGTAAAAAAAAATTCCTTTGATTTTCTAAAATCCTGAACTTTGTTGCATGCAAAGATGCAAAATTCCTTTTTGCCTAATTAGAAAACAAAAAAACAAATCCAAAACTAACATGACTGGCTTGGAATGTTGAAATAAGAAGCAAACTAAAAGTTAAATAAATCTTTACTTCAAGAAGTGCTTACATGTAGAGCACAGCAAGGAAAACTACAGAACTTAGGCTATTGAATAAGCTAAATGAAGACACTGACATCCTGTATTTAGGGAATTCCTTGATTTAGAATAGAGAGTGATAAGATCTCCTCCAAGCCTCCTTTTCTCTAGGCTAAACAATCCCAGCTCCCTCAGCGCTCCTCACAGAACTTATGTTCCAGACCCTTTCTCAGCTCCATTGCCCTTCTCTGGACACACTCCAGCATCTCAATGTCTTTCCTGTAGTGAGGGGCCCAGAATGGAAAACGGGATTCGAGATGTGGCCTCAGCAGTGCTGAGTACAGGGGGATGATCACTTTGATTATCCTCCTGGTCACACTATTGCTGATAAAGGTCAGGATGTCATTGGCCTTCTTGGCCATGTGGGCACACTGCTGGCTCATGTTCAACCATTGCTGACCAGCATCCCCAGGTCCTCCTCCAAGGGGTAGCTTTCCAGCCACTCTGCCCCCAGCCTGTAGTGCAGGACCAGGCACTTGGCCTCATACAGTTGGACTCAGCCCATCAATCCAGCCTGTCCAGATCCCTCTGCAGCACCTTCCTGCCCTCCAGCAGATCAACACTCCCACCCAAATTGGTGTTATCTAAAAACTGACTGAGGGTGGCTGTGATCCCCTTGTCCAGGTCGTTGATGAAGATGTTAAATAGAACTGACTCCAACAGTGACCATGGGGATCACCACTTGTGACCAGCCATCAGCTGGATGTAACTCCATTCACCATCAGTCTCTGGACTCAGCCATCCACACAGTTTTTGAACCAGCAAACAGTGCACCTACCAAGCCCTGAGCAGCCAGTTTCTCCAGGAGAACATTGTGGGAAACGGTGTTGAAGGCTTTGCTCAAGTCTAGGTGGACAACATCCATAGCTTTTCCCTTATCCACTAAGGGGGTCACCTTTTCATAGAAGGAGATCAGGTTGGTCAAGCAGGACCTGCCTTTTGTAGACCCACGCTGGTTGGGCCTGATCCCCTGGTTGTCCTGTGCGTGTCGTGTGATTGCTCTCAAGATGATCTGCTCTAAGACCTTCCCTGGCACCAAGGTCAGACTGACAGCCCTGTCATCCCCTGAATCCTCTTTCTGACCCTTCTTATAGATGGGTATCACATTTACCAACTTTCAGTCACCTGGGATGTCCCCAGTTGAACAGGACTTCTGGTAAATGATTGAAAGTGGCCTGGTGAGATCTTCTGCCAGCTCCCTCAGTTGTCTTGGGTGAATCCCATTCCCATGGCCTTGTGTGCGTCTAAGTTGCAACTGGTTTATTACAGAAGGTTTATTGATGTGAAGCCCTTTAAAGGATAAAAGTTTTCAATGTAATAACTGTCAAAAGACAAAGTTACTAAAAACCTTTTTAAAACTGTGAAAATCTGATGCTTTCTGAAAGTTACTGGCAAGTAACTTTCTGAAAGTTCCAGTCTATATTGTGCTGAAATCAGGATTCCAGTTTAAAAACATTCAAGTGCAATAATGCAAAAGTCACTGAGCAGACTGACACATTTTAGGGTGTCTAATAATTCACAAATAGTATGCATGTCTTTCATCTTCAAACAGACTGAAATGCTAACAATGGAGTCTCTGCCATAAATAATTCTCTCTTATTTATGGAGGACAATGGAGCTTAAAGGAAGATCCTGGCTAACTTGACAGCAAAAAGACATTTCTATCCTGTGCATGACAAGTCATCAGGTTAGAAGATATTGTTCTAGTGATAGTCAGTTCTGTAAAACTGGAGGATTATAGAAGATGTACCAGCACTGTGTGGCTGACATGCAAAAAGGCACTGATTAGGGCACTAAATTGGGAGGAGCTGTTGACTCCCTCAAGAGCAGGGAGGCCCTGAACAGAGACCTTAAAAAATCAGAAATGGGCGATTGCCAACTGTATGAAGTCTAACAAGGGCAAGTTTCTGCACCTGGGATGGGGCACTCCTGGTTGTGTGTACCGACTGGGGAACAAGAGGCTGGAGAGCAGCACTGTGGAAAGGGACCTGAGAGTCCTGGTCAACAGCAAGTTGAATATAAGTCAGCAGTGCCCTGGCAGCCAGGAGAGCCAACTGTGTCCTGGGGACAGGGAAAGCACAGCCAGCTGGTGGAAGGAGGAGATTGTCCTACTCTACTCTGCTCTGGTGTGGCCTCACCTTGAACATTGTGTACAGTTTTGGGCACCACATTATAAAAAAGACATTAAGCTATTGGAGACCAGCCAAAGAAGGGCCACAAGGATGGTGAAGGGTCTGGAGGGGAAGCCGTAGGAGGAGCAGCTGAGGTCACTTGGTCTGTTCAGCCTGGAGAAGAGGAGACTGAGGGAAGATCTCATTGCAGTCTTCAACATCCTCATGAGGGGAAGCAGAGGGGCAAGTAGCAATCTCTTCACTCTTGTGACCAGTGACAGAACTCGAGGAAATGGCATGAAGCTGAGTCGGGGGAGGTTTAGGTTAGATATCAGGGAAAAGTTTTTTTACCCAGAGGGTAGTTGAGCACTGGAACAGGTTCTCCACAGAAGTGGTCACAGAAACAAGCCTGTCTAAGTTCAAGAAGCATTTGGGCAATGCTCTCAGGCACAGAGTGATTCTTGGGGTGACTTCATGATCCTTGCGGGTCCCTTCCAGCTCAGCATATTCTATGATTCCATGAAAAAATTATGTAATATCATACAAGCAGTGTTTGCTCTTTAGGAGATGCATGAGGTAAATGAGATGACTTTTGCAAGTAATCAACATTAGATTACAAAACACCATGTAGAAACCTCTGCTCCCTGACCCCTTGAAAGCACAGAAAAACTTCACTGAAAAACATGGCTTAGAAATGCTACAGTAGTTTAAGACTGAATTCTTGCTGAGCTACACTGGATGTGTCTAAAGTGAACTTGTGATTCAAGCATCCTTTGTCCTCAAAGGAAGGGCACTGCTTAAACTCTGTCATAAACAATCAAAACAATGGTAATACTTAAATTACAGTCGATTAAAATCAAAACTAATCAGGTTCTGCTCCTAATTGAGGCCTGCTGAATTGAAGTGACATTGCTTTACTGATCTAGTGAGTCTCAAAAATATTCTCTCATCCATTTGACTGTCTCACAAAAATGACATTATCTGCATGTTGTAAATCTCCTTTAAATTATTTTGTCACATACTGTTATGCCAGATTTTCCTTTGTTAATTGAAACTTTGATTGATTGCAGTTCTTGATGCCAATTAGATTTGCCTCTGTAAGCAGGTAACTCTGTAAGTGACATTTGTTAGACTCCTGTACCAACAAAGTATAGGGAATTCCTTTATTTATTCCTATAGGACTAAATAAATTTTACTTCAATTCCATTAAAAAGAATTCAAAATATTTCCTTTCTAACCTCTGCATATACAATAAAATGCAAAGGATCAGTGTGCTTTAAATGAAAAGGTGATGAAAATTAAAAGTGTCCCTGGAAAACAGATGCAGTTATTATCAATTTAGCCTTAAATAACTGGAAATTTTGGTGCAGGCGTCAACTGAACACCTCTGAACATTACTCAACAGTCAGATTTTTCATATTTAGATTTCATTCAGAATGCTGAGTGACCTTAAGAATTTCCCAACTTCTGTGCCACCACATGTCTTTTTTGTTCAAGTCCCTTTGGGATCCTTGATTAAGAACTCTTATCAACCCATGGTGAGTTTAACACCATATCATTATTATTGTTAATGCTTGCCACCACTGAAAACTATGGCAAAATTCAGCAAGGCCAAAATTTCATCTTATGTCCACATTCTAAACACATGCCCTGCTCCAGCTATTCAGGTGGTTATGTCAGGCTGAAAAAGCCTGTGGCTGGAACTGAGCAGAAATTAAGAGAAAACGTGTGAGGCAAAGAAATGAGTAAAACTCTTCAACGGCTTATGAAGGGTGTTAGAGAAAAGCTACCAAATGGACTAAAATATTCAAAGTTGAAGACTCTTCTATAGGGTACATTTTTTGAAGTCTGCCTTAAGAATGCAAAATCAGTTCCAAGCTCATCATCTTAATCCCACAAATCCAACTAATGCCTCTGCAGTGTAATTCTCCCAAACACTGCTATGTACTTTTGATTTGTGCAGCTGTAATCGTTCTAAATAGCTGATCCAGCACTTTATTCAAAACTAATGGCAAGCACACCCTATATATCCGGAACAACCAGCTAATAGGTAATGGGCTTTTGTAGCATGCGTGAATTTTATACCATGTCCTGGCTCCATATTCTGCTGAAGCAGCTTTCTTGTAAATGAAAGCCTGGCATTACTGTGTCATGAAGCTGCTTTAGTATGCATAATATGAACTGGTGAAGATTTCAACAATTTGTATTGTACCCCAGTTTGTATTTTCCTAGCAATAAGGTTTCATTAAGCCAGCTTCTGGAGATGGTGCCATAATTTTATTTAATTCTCTGCTCGGAATGCCTGATTTCTGTGATTTCACTAAATTATTTAAACTGGATGCCATTTCCTCCTCTGAGAGCTATGCATGTAACCAAAATTAGAGTGCTTTGTTTTTTTTCTCCTTCATTCTCTCATTTTCTGACTATATTGTCTGTGCTATGCTTAGTATTCTGTGAAATTAACTGTAATGATGCAGGAGAAATTACTCAGCTTTCTATCAAATTACAATACAGATGATGTTATCTAAATTAGTGAGATCTGTTTAAGATAAAGGCTATAAAGTTATGCAATCCTTATGCTGTAATTACTACACCATATGTCATATGTTTGGTTGAGTGGAAAATATAAGCTTCAGCTAACAAATTTGGAATTTGAATATTTATGTATCTATATTTCTAAAGTTCAAAAGCATTAAACAATGGATCTCAAACTACAAAATGTATTTTATCTTTCCAGAATATTTCCTTCTCTAATTTTCATAAACTCTATCTGTTTTAAATATCTCCAGTTCGATAAGACATTTTGCCTATGGAAACAGCATTTTGAGTTGAGAATCAAGATACTGCTGTATGACAGACCACTCATTTGCAGTACTGTCTCAAGACCACAAATTCAGAAAAGATGCTCCTCTTTAAAACTCAAGGAGAAAGGTATAGTAGTTATCCATTTGAGTGCCAAAAACCTGTAACCAATTTTAAAAGGAAGCTGGTCGAAGAAGAGAATCGATAGAGTGACAGGTAAATAGAAGGGAATATAATCAGTCATAGATTCTTGATGCTAGAGGGGAACTATATGATTAAAATGAATTCTTGACACAGAACAATTCACATTTCAAAAGTAATTGTAGTGTATACACTTTTGGTACTAACGGATGTAGGTTCAAAAGCTTTCATTAAACCAAACCAGAATTTCTCATATTAGCCATTTTTTCTAAAATCTTGGAAATGAAATATATACTTACCTGGAGGCTTCAATACGGTACCAAAACCCATCATCAATCGTCAAATCTGGATATTCAACTCGTCCAACTCCAGATCCTACATCCCACAGGAAGCTCACCTTGCCTTTGCGCATCTCTATGGCCAAGAAGTCAGTCTACATGTAAAATACAAAAAGCAATCTCATACTTTAATTAAGGAAGTTTTCCAGAAACCTTCACATTTCAGGTCTAATGAGGCATGAGAAGCCCAGATATAGACACTAGAGTATGAACATTAATTCTCACAGTGATCTAAAATGATTCTCTTTTTCCTCCTTTCATTGGTTCAAACAAGGAATCTTAAGGCAAACATGGCAAATGATTTCTCTCAGTGATGAGAGAGGTGAGTAAATGACTGCCAGACTTATACAAATGTTAATATTTTACCCCTTGAGAGAGGGATTAAACTCGGAAAAATATTGTTGAAATATCCCCTGGATGGCAGAAAGATGTTGGGATACATGATGACATCTAGCCTTTTCATTTTGTATTAGGTAAATAAAATACATAGTTTAAAATGTTGGTAATAGAATACTTTTTCCACTTACTGAATTATTTTTGGTTATTCTAGAAGTTTACCTCCTACAGGCCTCATGGGAAACTGAATCAGTCACCATTGCTATGCTTGAAATTGTAGTCGACTTAAAATGACAATAAGTAGAAGCTTTGACAGATGCAATGTGATTAGCTACATCGTTCCCAAGGGAAAATGCACAACCAATTCCAAAATTACTCTAGTTACACCAAGAATTTTAAAGCTCTAATGTAGTTCATGTACGAGCCTGCTATTTCATATTTAGTTAAAATAAAGATATATGTTAAAAATTTGCTGGTCATATATTAGAAGTTTCTATATTAATACCAAAGACAGTATATGTCTAGATTATCTTAGACCCTCTACTACTGCCTTGAAGCCTCTGTGAGAAAAAAAAAGCCTTTCTCATCCTCTATATTTGTCAGTAGTCTGATCCGATCGAGCAACTCTGACATGAAAAGCAGGAGACAGACTCACAAACTTGGCACTTCCAAGGTAAAAAAGCAGATTGTCAGCAACTACAGTCTTCACATTGACAATGACGGTGTTGTATGTTCCCTTCTTTATTTCTGGTCTGTATGTGCGAATACAATTGCCTCCAGAGGACACGGACACTTTGATCTTCAAAAAAGAAGCATAGCAGAAAGAATTCAGTTCACTGCTTATTATTCCAGAATTAACTATGGATGCTTCCAACTAATTAGAAAAATATACTTTTTTTTCTTCACATTTTTTTGTTACATGTACCAAGGAGTTGCTTGGGTATGCAGAGGAGGTAGAAATGGAATTTTCTTTCTGGAATTGTTTATTAACAGGAAATAAAAGCCTTTTCTGGCATTCAGATTTGAAAGAACAAACTGTATAGACTAAAAATAGCTAGAAGATATAATGGTCTAATGCAAGCAGCAGTGGAATTCTAGCAGTACAGACAGTCTGTAAGTGGAATATACAGAAAGAAAAATAAACAGCATTCCTAAAGGAATCACAGTATATTGCTATTGGGTAGTCAGAATGATCTATTTTTCTCTTGTAATATCTTTGATTATGCCAATTTAAGACACTTTTTCACTATTATTTTTAAACCAACAGTTGTGTCTATCACTGCTTTTACATAGTCCATAATGGAGTTGGCATTCATAACTAAGTTTTATTTTCACAGCTGAGTGGTATATGCATTTGGATACATGTACTAGTTTCCTCAGGCTCTGAGCACAGATAAAAACACTTTACTGTTTGCTTTCATAATGCCAGCACAGACATAATGACAGTACAATGGTATTTCAATCCCAGCTAGACATGTTTATGCATTAGAGGAAATGCACATAATAGTATCATCTTATGCTTAGGGCAAACTTTGGTAAAAAGGAGATCCATTAGAGGACCAAATTCACAATTTCCCTATCACAGAAATGCTGAGCAGTTAATTACTTCAAAGCCTTTAGTAAAACATACCATTACTGTAGCCTATCTTTCTACTCTGTGCAAATTTCATCAAGTATATGGAATGCACTTCTTTCACAGTGTCCTAGTACCCTGTAGATTGCTTTTTTCCACTATTTTTCAAACATTTTTGAGGAAGATTTCTTAAGTACCATCTTCAAGATTTTTTTCCCTTTGTTATTTTGGTCACAAGCTGAATAACCTCACTATTAACCAGCTGATCCTCAAGTTGATAGCATTACTGAGTCAGGGAGGTGGACTCCAAACTCCCTAAATGGACAAGAGTCCATTTTGAGTCCTCAACGCTGCTACTGGACAAAGAAAAATCAAAAATATGGGAAAAACAAATATACTCAGCAATTTCAATGAATTTGAGTTGGTGTCATTCTTGAGTAATGTAAATTCTATGAAATGAAATATAGGGCTTAATATAATTGCTGAAACAAAAAAATACATTTTTGTTTTCACAAAAAACCAATTATATTGTGACCTTTCTGTTGTACTATCATCTACAATACTTAAATAATAACCTTTTCAGATACATTCCTACAGATGTTATCAATTTAACAAGTGCAGGGTTGAAATGAAGAAACGACACAGAATGAAAATTATCAGAATATTCTCTTTTTATCTGAGAAATTATACTCCATTATTTTCTCTCTTTACTCTGTTTAGAATTAGGAAGGGTTTACACTATGGAAAAGAAATAAAAAAGTGGAAAATAAAATCCCATCAATATTCAAAAAGTCATTTTTTTGAGAAAGAGGACTTACCGAATTGGCTTGCTTCCGAGCTTGGTTTATCAGCTCTTTTATTTGAGAAATGTTTTTCCCTAAGTTATCCTGAAGTTCTTTGATTGGCTTGATTTTATCTAACAGGCGATCTGCTTCCTTTTCTAGGGTTTTAATACTGGAATCTGCATCAGCAACTTCATAAGAAAGAACAAGGCAGAGTTTTAGAGAATAGTGGCAGAGACTAATTAGACATTGCAAAAATAAAATCCAAGAAAATTCTGCATACACAATGCTCAGATGACAGTATATGCTACTATGAGGTACACATAGACCAGGAAGCTACTTGAACAGAATAAGATAATTTCAGAATATTTAGAATCAAGTTAAAACAGCAAAAGTAGCAAAAACATGAGTTAAAGCAGGATTTTGAAGATGTAACTATGCTTCAGGTCAGGATGATACTAATGGAAAACATTTCCTGTAGTGAAATACATTATGAATGAAATATTTGCTTTCCTCTTTTTTTTTAAACTCCAATTTTAAAGAAATATGCTAGATTAACAAAAACTGGTTAGTTTCAATTAGTAATTTCTGAAACAGTGTTAAAATGAATTTGAAATTAATTCTTGAATTAATTATAATGGGCACAAATAGAAAAAGCTTCATTCTGGTCGCAAGCTTAAAATTCTGTATGTGTACTGAAAGCAGATTTAAACACAGTGGTAGTAAACTGCAGATGTTCTTTTTTTCAGGTGCACTTAATTATTTTACATGGATATTTTTGCCTCTTTTTTCTTTAAGCTTCAAATTACTTTTTTGCCTCTCAACACAAAGCTAGTGAATAATGCCTTTTTTTGACAATTCATCAGCAGATCTAATTATTACAACACTTGGCTAGAATGAGGGTGTGGGCTTTTGTGGATGACATTGAAAGGGACAAACACACATTTACCAAAAGAATGTATTTTACATGAAAATAATAGTAATAGCAATAAAAATAATGCTTAGATAAAGCAGAAATTATTGCATATCTTGTTTTTGGATCATCACCCAAACACTCATACCAAACCTTCGAGATGCTTCTCAAGGTTTCACGTAAGGTAAACTAGCTGCCAAGTAAGTCACTTTATCTCAAAGTTTTCAAAAAGTGACTATTTAGCTATTTCAATGAATGTGAAACAGAGCACCATGCAGAAGCTTTGGTGGTAAGCAGTGAATCATCGTTTACCGGAAAACGCACACTAAAAGCTGCAAGCAAGAAAAATGTACGTACAGATTTCTGCAGGCAAGATATGGAGACAGAGAAAAGAGAAAAAACAGAAGGTAATGTAAGAGAACATTTTGAAGATCTAAACAGACATGTAAAGTAAAATAAAGGAGAAGATGAGTCTATAAAAAACTTTTTACCGTTTGTACTCTGCACATCTACAAAATGAGAATTCAGGGCCTGAATTTTGACATAGAAGAGAGGCTATGTCTACTTCAGCATGTAGTCATGAGTGCCAACATGTTCACTTTATACATCTGGAATGGTTTACTCTACATTACTTTAATCTCATTCTGTAATCTGAGTATCCATTAACAATTGAAGAATGGTAGAAGCGTACTTCTGGAGAACATCTTCCAGTTAAGCTTTATCTGACATGAAACAGTTTGCAAGTGTTAAGACCACTATGCAATGCAAACAAGATAAAGGTGACTGGGGACAATCAGGACATTGTACAGCATCAATTGGAAGAGGATATTTGTCCATAGAATGAGAATGAAAACATCCTAAATTGTATGTTTTTAGGTGCCCAGCTTCATCAAGTTGACAACAAGCTGGGGAGCCCAGGGTAGCTAAGAAATTAGTCCTTCTGTAATTTTCTAAAGACACTCTGGTTTTGTGGTCTGATTGTGTAGTCTGTAGGATAGGGTCTAACAATCTACCATAAAATGTGTTGTAATTTAGAATTAATCTGTTATCCATCATAACCAAAGTGAAAATGCTAAAGCAATTATCACATTTGATAACAGAAACCGTGGTGGGGAAGAAAAAAAAGCAGACAAAAGCCCATTCCCAGAATCTCCTTTCTTTCTTTCTTCTTAAGCATCTTCAGTGCTCTACCAAAAATAGTAATGTATAAGAAAGAAGTCATGCATTTCTCCAAGGACTGATTATCTGATTGACTGAAGACAGGTACAGTGTGGGCTATTTTGCTTGAATCAAGTGGTGAACTGCTAGTCAGAATCTTTGATTATTCACCTCCTAAATACTTTAAAAAGTAGTCTGTGGAACAAATCTATCCATTACATTTTCATCGTGCTGACATGAGCTTTTCTTTCAACTACTAGCATTAAGATTTAAAATTCTTTTCGCAGAATCACAGAATTGTTAGTTTGTCCTTTTTCATATATAAGAAGTCCAGAAAATAGAAGTGATAGAGATTCCTTTTATCCCAGCATACTGTAGAATGCTATATGAGTGCAATTCTGGAGTGTCTCTGTTTCATTTTGAGATATGAAATGAAAACCACAAACTGAAAAAAACCCACCACTAAACAACCAAAAAGATCTTACTGTTCTTGATAGGATCCTTCACAACAGCATTTGTTTTGGCCACATCATCTGTAAGTTTACTGTAGTTGTTTTTCAAGCCCAGGAGATTCTGATTGAGGTCTTTAATTTGGGCCAGGATGTCATTTGCAGTACTGTTGGCTTGTCTTGCTTTGTCCTTCGCTGCCTGTACCTTTATAGCTGTATCTGTAGGTAGAAAAGGATAATGAAGTGATAAGTACAGAAGTTTCTTCCACACATCTTAAGAATAAACTTGGGTAAAAGTTCTACTGTGTTACGTAGTTAAACACAGTTAAACTGTGTTATATAGTTCTTTGAGACTTCCTATTTCACACATAGCAAGACATTATTACTTGTAAGTTTTGACTGCAGAATCTGGCCCTTTATATCTTTTTTGGGACATCAAATGCATGCAAAGAAGAAAAAAGGTTCCAGCCCCATTTGTATGCAAAGGAAAAATAATTTTCAGGAAGTAAAATTGTATGCAATTTTTGTTGTTGCTGTTGACTCATTGGTTAACCAGTCAGATATAATATTTGATATTTAGAAATAGGAGTTTCAATCTTCTGATGTACAGAGTACAGAAATCTAACTCTGTGACAAATATTTTTGTGAATCAGGGGACCAAGGATCCATTGCCCTAGTTAATCACATACATCCATAGACATCATGGGTGACCTTGAGCAAAGCAATTAGTCTAATACTGCCCCACCTCTCTGCCTGAAAAATGGAAACCAGTGTTCTGTCTTCGGGGTGAAAACATTCAAGTTGAATGGTTTTGATTCTGCCATTGATAAATGATAAAACAGACAGCTAAATATTCAAGTAGGTACTTATTCAGATCCTGTGTAAACTGGATTGCTTTAAAACTTATCATGCAGATCAGGTGCTGTTGTCAGGCTGAGAATACTGCACATGATGGGCCAGTAGCACAGACTGTGTTTGGCTAGGGAGCAGAGATTTTCTAAATTCCCATAGATGTGAGGAAGTGAGCAGGCAGAAAATGTGGTGGACACTACAGCTTGCAAGGGAACTGATGTGAACTCCCAGCCTATTACCAAACCACGGCGGAGTCATGTTCTCTGGTTCTCTGGTTTCTTGAATCCTTGAACAAGATATATCACAGGGTCATTTCTCGTCCCTTCCTCATTGATTATTGTCCTGTCGGACAACTAATTTACTGGATTTTTTTATCCATGCCATTTATTTGCTCTGAATTTCATTCTTAATAAACATCAGCTTGTTTTGATGAGTGTCCTTGTCCCAAGAACAGGCATCCTGTAACTCTAATCTGCCAAGAGTTTAATGCATTGCTAATGATTGCATATTTCATATTTATTTTACATGTTCCATATTTAGTAATCTGTGTCCTAAGGTTAACAGGCCTTAGACATCCATTTTGTTTGACTGAGACATCTATCTGTGCACAAGAAGACAAACACTCATGTCAATATCTGTGACCAAAACCCAAGAAATGGTATACTGTGAGGACAAAATATTAAACAATTTATTTTGTGAATGACTGATTCCAAGGATTACTAAATCCAAACCAAAACTTTTCAGTTAGTTGGAATCTTAAAGCCACAAAAATGTACAACATGAATAGTAAATTGTTTTTCATGCCAAGGTTTTACTTGCAGTCTGAACCTTCTAGACCATCAGAAACCAGACAGAATATAGATTTTCCTTAGAGCCTTTCCTTAAGGCATAACTTCAGTTTATAAAGTATTCCTTGAAGAGAAAAGTCATAGCAGAATACATTGATTAAAATCTTCTTATTTTCTAAAACATTCATTCTATCATTCACTGTCCATTATAATGAAACTGCTGTAACTCCCTGTCTCTTGCTATCACAACACAATGTAGCTAACATCTGAGGACTTTGGGATTTTAATGAATATTACATTTGTTTTTGAAAAAAATGTCTATATGGAATGAAAAATGTGCATATGTGAGAGACTGAAATATTAACGGTTAATGACTCAAAAAATTGGGCACTGACAAAAGCAGCAGGTGCTTTGCTGAGACCACATTTGCAGCCTGCAGATGAAGGGGAGAAGGATGGTTTTTGAGTGCCTGGGGTGAAACCTCTGACTTGCATAAGAACAGCCCATGTGCAGTGAGGGTGCACACCCATCACTGGAAGATCATCAACAAACTGATCTTTGTTTAGCAAGAAGTTGTTTCTTGTGCCAGATAAGGGAAAAGGCCAATAAGAGGCGGATCCCTCAAGACAGGGATAATGCTTTTTATCATGCCAATGTCCTCCTTACACAGGCAAAGGCGTAAAACTCCCCCTCCCAGGATATGTATCAGGACATTTGCATGCAGGCCTGAAGGTACTCATCCCTTCTGATAAGGCATAACTGGCTCACCTATGCTGGTTTGAGAGGGCAGCTGTCATATCATAAACCATCAAAGACCTCAGACTAATTTCTGGGGCCTTCCACCAGAGGACCACACATGATCCACAGTGTTGCATCAAACACAGTAAAACTCCCCCCCTAGGAAGGTACCTGGGTATTCCCATCTGAACCTGAGTGTATATTAACCCCTTGAACTTTATGTTGTGTGGGGCTTCCTTGACCCCAGAGGGATCAAGACTGCAACCATCACTTTGGCTAACAGACATCTAAATTGCAAGGACCTAGTCTCCTGCTGAATCCACTGGTGGTGATATCTTTCCTCTCTGCTACCTACTCTTAGCTTTTCTTTATCTTTATCTCTTTTCCTTGTTTATTTTCTCCAGTGATATTTTTATACTTTTATATTGTTATATTTCTATAGTTAATAACCAAAAGGATGGCAGACCTCCTTTCCGTTGCAACTAAATTGTTCTAAAATAAACCTGCCATATATATATGTACAAACACTGGTCACTCAGTCTCAGTTACCCTGGCTTCAGGGGTGGGTTGTAACACAACAGCACTTCAGAGTCCATTGAGGAAAATTTGTTCCAGTCATAAGTATTTTAGAGCTAAAAAACATATACAACACCAAACAGTGACTGGAAACATTGAGAGTGTGGTAGAAAGGTAAGACAAAATCCAGAAAATTTCACTCTGCTTTTTCTGTAAAGTCAGTAAGTCTTATGCTTCTTTGGTTAAATTACACTGGTGAAATTATAATGGTTCATTAAACAGTAGTTTCATAAAAAGACTTTTCACATATAAACAAAAGACTGTTTTTCTCAGAGTGTATACCATATCCTGCTATCATAATTATTTTCCTTCAGAAACCTTCTTCAAACTGTAGAGCATGGTACCTTTTACCATTCAAACTGATACCACGTAACTTTTCTGTTCAGTTTTCTCTCTCACATTGCTCATCTTCATCTTATAACAACAGCCAATGGTTAAAGTAGACATAGTGTGGACACGGGCAAAGATTGACGAGATGGATGTTAAGTGATGGAAAAAGAAACAAAAGAACAGAGATGAGTCAAGTGTTGCAACACTTTTCCAACTTACCATTAGGAATGGCTGACAGCTTTCCTAAAGTTTCATTCAAAGCTCTCAGGAGATTGGTATTCTTCTCATCAGCATCTTTCAGCCTGTTCTGCATGCTGTCCAGATCATCCCCATTTTCTATAAAAAGTCCATACGATACAGAAGCTTTAACTCTTTGATTCCACTACCCTTTCTTTGCACAAAACTTAAAATGCATAATAACGAGCAAGTCATTTTTCATTAAGATATTATATTATGTAAATAAGGAAGTCCAGTAGAACTTGTTGTAGTGTTCACTGATCATCTTCTCCTGTTTCTTTAAGTTCCCTAGTTCCATGGTATTTAAATGCTTCAGTTCCTTGTACTGTTGTATATTTATCATGAGTTTTTCTAAGGCGTGCAGAGGAAAGAACTACAATCACAGATGTTATGATTTAGACAAATTCACATAATGATGGATTCAACAACTGTGATGTTAGTCACAGTTTTGATTCCTAGATTGAGCCTTCTTAAGCTGGTTGTCTAAGTTGAATGAGTTGAATGAGAGGCAAGCATGATTAGGTCAGCTAGCTGTCGTAATTTGGCCACAGCCTAGTCCTCCTGGATTTTCTCAAAGATAACCAGTGTTGACATAACATCCGAGGAAAATACAAGATCACCCTGGCACTGATCATCAATATGAGAAGAACACACTAACAACAGGTTATTATGAAACAAACATACTAAATTTTTAGGGGAAATGCCTGTCTAGTAAATAACATTCATAGCTAAGAATTTGTTCAAATCGAAGAACTAGTACAAATTAAAGGCACAGGTGTGTCATATTTGGCATATTATGGTTGAAACTGAAGTTCTCCTTCATAAGAAAGTTCCTATTCTTTATCAGTTGCTCTGAATAAAAACCATGGAGGGTCTTTTGAACAGCATCCAGCATAGCAACAATTTTTCAAACTCTCAAAAATGAGCTTCCAGCTAAGCTTTATGGTTATTGAAACAGACATTATTCCAAAATTCAGAAGTAAAGTTTGGCATAAAAAATGCTGGTTAACGTTTAAACTACTATAGTAGGGGGCATTTTTTATCATTTCTTCCTATCAATACAAAACTATTTGAAACAGGTAATTTCCTGCCTTAAAGGTATATCCTACTCGGGAAGTAATTCAACATCACTGAGCTTGACAGCCAGAAGAGGAGAATAATTTGTAGAAAAGGAGTTCAGGATACAAACTATGACTGTGACCTTCAGATATGTGACAGGTTATTGAAAAGAAACAACTACTTTTTAGCTACTTATCCAAATAGATACTGAGATAGGAAAATGTACTGGCGATGAGGTATGTTGGTGAATTGTAAGAATATGCTTGCCAAAATAAAAAGCATCTCTTTTTACTAAGGAACAATAATTAGGTGTATCATTGGTATTCCAACCCCGCCAACATCACCAGGGCTATAACACTTTAGTGAGAGAAAAAACGGTACATTAAAATGAGGGACTGTAGGTCACATTCCAAAATTTCTAGAAAATCTAGTTTCTCAAAACTAAGTGTGCAAAAAGCAATTTGTAAAGAGAAAAATCAAACAAAATTTATATAGCCTATAAGAAATAATTTATTAAATTTTCCAAGGCTATAGCAAGGCTGAAGTAGCACATAGAATTTAAACGAGAATCATACTTTTTTTGTTAGATCTTTTTTGAAATGTCATTCAGGAGAAAATCTGTTTGCATTATTTAAATTAAAGCAACATACGGGGCTGCAGGAGTGCTTGGAGGTAGGTCTTCACTCCTGCAAAATGTCCTGCAAAGGAACAGGACATTTATGTGAACTGTAAGAGGCACAGTTAACACTAGAATAAAGTTGGGAAGAATCACACAAATTATGAGATCACTCTTCTCCTCGAAAACAGCTTTATTTTTAAATGACAGGTTTTGCCACGACTGCTAAACGAGGCTACTGGTAACGGGATATTGCTAAACCAGGATAAACTCATGATATTCTGGTCTTGTATGCCCTGAGATTTTATCTGAGTTCATTTCTTGCTAAGTAATAATACTGACAAAACTGTTTTAATTTCCTCTATTTAATTCTGAAATTATGGTTTGCCTGATAATTTCTTGGTGTCTCTGGTGGGATGTTAGTGTTTATAAAGTGTGTCAATATTTCTGAGAAGTTTGATTCATTTATGCTCTAACTTTGCAGCATACTTTTAAATTGTCTCTTTTCCTCCTTTTTACTCTGCCAGATCCAACATGCTAATTATCCCCCAGTTATATTTCTGAAGAATCATGTTTCCAGACTTCTGTTTTCAGCTTTGTAACCATAGCAGCAAACTGGAATTTAATGAAGGAAGTTTCCCTAGAACTCCTGAAATACTTGTTAAATTGTTTTTCTTTTAATTCCTCAAATACATTTTAAGGGTATGGTTTTGGTTTTTTTCTTTTTTAATTACAATAATAAAGCCATAAATAAGTGTTCCTAGGGAGGCTCTTACACAAAGAGAAGTGAGGAGATGCTATGTCCCATGTCAGCTTTTCAAGGAAATTGTTCATTTTGCACAGTGATATTAAGATGAGGTTTTATTCTGAAGTAACTTCTCATATTGTAATTCAGATGGCCTCTTCACTAAGCACTGAACTAATTTTCTGTATGAATCACAAACTGAACCACTTCACATCAGCTTTTGCCCATCCTTTCAGTATTAGCATTTATGAAAAATGCTGGAGCTATGATTTGAAGGCCTGAGATCCTCCAGTTAATCATCAAAGCTAGTCAAAATACAGGCAGCTTTTCCTAAGTTTTTTTTTCTAAACTACAGAGTTTATCTGACTTGGAAGAGGTTAGTAGGTCTGCACTGTCAGTTCACATTAAAGTATAGGTTGAGGAGTATCCTGAGAAATTTATCTCAATACTGTTTCCATTTGATTAGCTCTGCACAGAGATGGCACAGGATACCAATAAATGCACTGTTTATTGTTCAAATGAGCAAAACTAGGCATGCATTGCTGAAACTAAACTCTTAAGAGTAAGCAGAAACCTGAAGGACTTGGCATGTATGGGCCTTTAAATTTTCTGGATTGGTTAATGTGAACAAAGATTTTCAATTCCTCTTTATATTAAACAAAGCATTACAGGATAAAGCATCATCCCTTTTTCCTCTGAGTGAATAAACTGAAGCGAGCCAAATGAAAAAAAATACCTGCACGCATATATTTCATCTTAAGATGAACTTAAGAATTTAGTTACTTACTGTTTATAGGCAGTGATCTACTCTTACAAAGGACACGTTTTTACAAGTCTCTGCAGATCACATACAAGGTGATACTGGTTAAGGACTGATGATGAGCCACCATCATAGTGGAACATATGCGGAAACATATATGTAGGAACATAGTGGAGCATAGTCGAAACAGGCATCTTCTGATAGTATGGACCAATGCAGTTTTTCCATGTGAAACTGTCCAAAAAGACATTACAAGGCTATGCTACCAAATGCATGTACCCTAAAATCAGAATAAAGATGGAAATCTACCGAGTAGCAACACATGCAGCTGTTTTTATTTACTGGAAACAGCACAACACACATCTCTGTTATCTTAGTATTACTTCTTCCAAATAGCATTCTTGCTTTCCACAGTCTCATCCTATAAAGATGAAGATAGGTCACAAGCTGATTTTTTTCCCCTAAACCAAGCAAGACTTGGCATTAGAAACAAACAGGGGAAAGATATGCAACTACAGAAATGCAGCTAATGATGTTTAACTTTTTAAGAAGACTACTTTTAGCACTGACTGCAATAATTTGGCAAATGCAATATGCCAGGTCAGCAGAAATACAAAGCAGAGGAGAATACACAAACAAGGGATCTATCACCTTGTTATGTTGCCTATCAGCTGGAAAATGTTTTAGCTAAAAATATTCACGTGCTGTCAGACAAGACAAGTCCCCCTCAAGTTGTCAATTCTTCAGCAAAAGAAATGACTTGACAGCAACCTCCAGCTGATGAGGAGTTTATATATCTTAGTTTCACTTTTCATTGATCAGTTTTGACAAAGTCTGTATACAGTCTCAAATCTATGCTGGGGCAAGTATATTTTTAAAACATTAAATTCAAAATTATAAGAAAGAAAAATTGCTCCTGGCAAACTGAAAAATCCCTCAAGGCACAGAGAGAATGCAGCTAGCAGGCAGCAGTATTTACTCACTTGTAGCCAAAATTTCAAAACTCCTTCTTAGTCAGAGTACTACAGAGTACTACATACAGATTTTGCTTCTTTGAATAACCAGGGTTATTCTTTCTAACTCCAAGCCCCACTGAGAGAGAAATTACTAAATCTCCATTTTAATAGCTTCTGTCAGAACATTTGCTTTGTAAGGACTGTTTCAGCAGTCTTTGGTGGTAATATAAAACATTTTCATGATTAACAGTGGTTTTATAACTCAGGTAATTGGCTACAAATCAGGAGACTGTCATAATGTAGGAAGAAAACACTCTCACCTCTACCACAGCCTAGCCTGGAATTTTGGAGCATATATCAGTTGAGTGGCTTATGGGTCTTCATTACTTTAACTAATGTACTACCTGTAGTGCAGACAGAAAAATTTTAAACTAGTGATTACTTCTTTCTACCAAATCTTTATAGAGTACCCATTAGCCATCCTGCACTTCCAGCTGAGACTCTAAACAGGGTGGCTTTATAGGAATTCTAAAAAAATTATCTTACTAGTCGTTTGACACTGAACTCTCACTTTCTATCGTGGGAACAGCAAGACATCCAGAAGGGATTATGTTCATAATACTAATAACATATGTTCTATGTTATTCACAATAATAATAATATCATCACTTTGAGCAAAAGCAGGGTGGGGAATAAAAATCTGTCATTGCATTTTATTCTTACACGTCTGTATTCTGGGCACGATGTTAACTGATCTCCACGGGTCAAACTGTGGAGCATGGTCATGTTTTATTAGATGCAAAAAGATGTACTGTTCAAGTTCAGAATGTTTGTCTTTATGAAGCCCTTTAAATCTAAGACATATCAGAGAGCATTAAGAAAGCTCCATCTCATTACCCTTCGGTCTGGGGCCAAGAACATAGACAAAGATCTAATATGTGCATTACAAGCACTGCTGCCTGCTTGCATTCGGTTTGCTTTATGCATCTTTAGACTCTTTAGACTTTTGCTTCTGAATTATGAAACTGTAATCAAATTCTCACTGGTACAATGGGAGAATAACATACGTATTTCCAAAATTCTCTGAAGTAATGCCTGATTGAGGTGGTAATATATCTTGTCTCAGGGTTAAATCGAATGGTCTCGTGAACACATGGAATTCACATACATCCAAGTACAGACACTATTTTACTTTGTCCTTGAAAAGAGGGCACAGCACTATGTGAAACACATGGTTACTCAATTATACATGTCTGGGAAGCACATGGAGCTATGGACCCCACTTCGTAGTGTCCAGTCTGCTCAGAGGAATGCTGTGGAAGACAAGAGGCAGCAGGGTAATTTTCGTGTTTCCTATAAACCAGCCATGGCAAACTGCAGCAGTCTGCATTCCAGAAAGTACCCCTATTTTTCATGCTTTAGCCATGTTACTGAAAATGCACATTGGCCTCTCCTCATATTATGTGATTTTCTATAACATATTTCCTGAAATATGTTCATCCAGCCCTAAATCTGTACTGAATCTGGCAGTAGAGAGTTGCAATAAAGAATACCCTAAATATACATCCAAGATTTACTAGTAGCTCAGACACATTTTTTTTCTCAGATCTGCTACAAGAAAATAATGATGTTTTTCACTTTCAAACACTGTATGACAGTGAAATGCAGTTAATGACCTTATGAAACATCATGTTTACTTGTTCTGCAGTTGGAAATCCTAGAGCTGCCAAAACTAAATGCAAGTGTAGTAATAGCCAAAAGCTGTATGGATCTCATCCCTTATGCTGGATGTTCTTCTTAATGTATATCCCAGCAGGCCAAGGAAAATTTTGTATGTAAAAAGCTGAAAAATAGGCTCTATTATAAAAATCTGTCTTGTTTCTAATAAAAAAGTATTTTAAGTAAGCTAAAAGGACAGGGAAGCTTCAGGCATCATCTCTGTGACAAGTTTAAAACTCAATCTTGAATATTTACTGTGTGCAATTTTTCTAGTTCTGATGCACAGAAAAAACCAACAAAAAACCCCCCCAAAACCCAGCTTGATTTTCAGATGCTATGATGAGCAAAAAATATCACATCATAGCTACTTTTTTTTCCTCATCTTTATTTCTTCCAAGTCCTAAATCTGCTTTCTCACATAGGTTTTCAAGTGCTATGCTTTTTCCTTGTGTCCTTGTGGTTAATTGCAGGTTAACCCTATTATAGGTTCAGCCAATTGAATCAGAGCATACTATCTAGTATGAAAGATTTCTTCAAAAACTATAGTGACAGGACATAAGCTTCTCCAAATATACACACACCAAAATTTCAAATTACTAAAGGGAGGGGATTACAGTGCACTAACTTGAAATAAACCACAGAATTATCAACTTGAACTTATTCTGTCTGGACTCAGTATTCAGATGAAAGACTTTAAAAAAATTTTATGGCGGACTCTCAGACTTTACTACATCAGTGGCACAAACATTGCATGCTCCTAAATTGCTTTCTTTGCTACATGTAAAAAACAAAGTAATTAAAGCAGTAATATTTAACATTTTTCACAAAGGCAGATGTGAGAAACTTGATGTTGGCCTACTTGAAAGTGGATAATTGTATCATACAATCCCCTCAGGTTTAGTCAGAATTTTTTTTTTTTCAATTCCTTCCTAAGAGTGCTGTGGAAAAAGAAGTATTGAGTACTGTTAAATAGATTCTTCATTAGTGCTACAATAGGTATTTTCTTAGAGGACCTATAAAATGATCTGTCTAGATAAAGACTCAAGGAATAAACTGCTTTTGGTTGCAATGATCAGAAGATCATTGAATAGGCTCTGAACAAATGGTTGTCCAAAGATCGTTTTTCTCCTTCTGATCAACAGCCATTCTTCACTGATGTTCATCTAAGCTGTTTTCAGAGATTTTCAAAGGCTGTATCTCCCTAATCTTCCCAGTAATCAATTTCAGTACTTCTGTATTTTAATTACAATGAAGATTTTTCTAATATGCGATCTGTATCAGTGCATTTGAGATATGTCAGTCTCAACTTCTTTGGAAAAACCTTGACATAACTGAAGAATATTAAATCCATTTGATTATTTGTCTTTCAGTCTTTAAATCTACATTATTTCAATCTTTCTCCTCATCTCTCTTCTACTAGATCACCAATTATGATTAGTCTTCATGATGTCTTCAGGATGCTGCAAACCACCTCAGCCCCTGTGAAGTTTGGTGCCCAAGACTGTAGCCAGTAACTCAAGCTCTAGAAGCCCTGAACAGAGTGGAAGGATTGTTTCATGTGTTTTGGAAAGTGTGCACCTATTTGTGCATTACTCTGTGACATCTGCCTTTTCCACCCTCACCCAGCATGTGATCCATGCTTCTCTTTAGTCTTGCACTAGAGAAGTGCTACCCAGACAATTGCTCACCATTCTTCATTTCTGCAGCTGATTATTCACGTATACATGTAAGCCCTTGTACGTGTCCATACTGACTACTGTCCTACCTTCTCACACTATGGCATTCACCAGCAATACTCTCATTTATTGATGTGAAAATATTAGGGACATTATATGCACAGTCTGACCTGAATTACCAGCTTTTACATCTCACTGAACATCATGGTTCAAAAACTTATTTTTCTTTCCCCAGTGGAAAATATTGAAGAGAAATTAAAGATGCTTTATTTTTCACTAGGAAACTGAAATATTCAGTTTGGAATTTACAAACCTTATGACTTAACCTGCATTTAGACATGTATTGATGCTTTAGGAACAAAGAAATCTTTTGTGTGTGTGAAATTTTACCTCTAGAGACATGGATTTAATCTCTTTTTTTTTTTCTTTTTCAAGAAAATGCTTAGCAATTCCTATCCACTAGTCTGTTTGGCAAACAGCTTCATTTGACCTCCCCATGCTTCCATTTTCAGTCAAAACCCCATAGACGTCCTCAAGAGATGTGGTATCTCTGACGAACATTGCAAACTCTGTTTTGTATTGACAAGTATAAAAGTTTAATATTGGGTTCCTTCAGCAAGAGAAGACCAAAGTTTCATCCTCCTCAGCCTTCCTGTCCAAGAAAATGGACAGAGAGAACAAGCATTCCTGCATAATGCTTGGACACAGAACAGGAGAATTTTTTTTATGGATACATTGTTCAATTTCAAATCAGATAATGAATTATACTTTTTTCCTACTGATCTGACTTCTTCATACTGAAAGCACAGCACTCTCACATTTTGGTTTGGTTTTTTTTCAATTTAATAGGTCTGAATGTCATATACTGCATTTACCTTTAACATCATTGTCTAACATCTTGGCTTCATTAAGGACCCTGAAGCTTTTCTGAAGAGAGCTCCTGGCGCCATCCTTCAATGATCCTTGAGGACCAGATGTCTGTAGACAAACAAGCAGTGTTAAACATACAGGAAAGTCCAAAGTCATAAAAGAAGTATGAATATGATCTAAGTGAAGAGTCATCTAAATGATAAATGTGTGCTCTGAATTACATCCCATTGCCATTATATTGGTCTACAAGAGCAAAAAAATAAAAAAAAATTCTCTAATTATTTTTTTTTTAATGGGAAGCCAGATGCCCTTTGGGGACTTTAATAAAAAGAGACAATGTTTACAGTATTAAAGAAAAAGATTTGACTCTAAGAGCAAAACTTTGTCCAAAACAAACAAAACATATTTCAAATTAAATATGTATTTATCCTTCCAGCTATGGACAGAACACAATGCAATACAGTATTTCTCCCTAACTGCAGCTTGAGCAACTTTAGAAGTCAGACTGGATCTAATGATTCCACACTGACAACAGAGATTCATTTGTGGTTAAATTAAAGAATTATAATTGCTAGGTCAGTAAAGAAATAAGAAATAGAGTTTTAAAAGAAGGGCAGACTGCACTTAATCTGAAAGAGTTTTATTAGTAAGCAACCATCCTTCATCATATTGTGCTACTTAAAGATCTTTCTTTTGAAAAACATCCATCTCTACCTTCTGTGCAGAGACTGATCGATAGATGGAATGATTTTTCTAAATTAGATTAGTGTTTTCAGTTGGTAGGAAATGCTCTAGCTTCTGAACCACTTACTGTGTAGTTTGTAAGAATGAACTCAGGTCATACATCATACTGAATACATTTCTTTGAGAATACTCCTGACAGCCAGATAACATTCTATATTAGTCATGGGTCATAGCCTTGCAACTAGTATGTAATTAAGAAGCAGCTACTTTTCATTTTCCAGGGCAGATACATATACTCAAAAATTAACTGTGTGTCAATTAAATGACACAATTATTATTGCTATTCATTATTTATATAATGAGTAAGCCCAGAGGTGACATTTCACATACTCCTAAATCTCTGCTGTTTTTCAACGAAACTGTAAAAACCATATATTGAACTTGCCATTTCTTTTTCTTTAAAAATCTTAGAGAATGCTTTGGATACTTTCAAAATTCAGAACCAAGGTTTTTGTTATGCGATATCTCATGGTATATGTTGCCATGTCACAGGGATGTATAGCTATTAAAGATTCTTTGTATTTGTATGGGATGTAAATGTATGCCTTTATGTGATTTTAGGAACTAAGGCACACATGACTGCCCTTTTCCAAGCTCACCTGAAATGAGCTGTGTACACAAAATTCCTTTGTACACAAATTCCTGTGAATACAAATTCCTTGCAACATCAACAGAAACATATAAATTCAAAAGATGAACAAAATTAATTTCTTCTAGATTTTCTTTACCACATAATAACAAGTAGCACTGGTAAAAGAAAAATACATAAAACCCCAGGAAAAAAAATCCAAAAAACTACCCAATTAAGCAAAATGCTGCTCTTGAAGGAAGAATGTTTGGCCAGATTTTGTGGCAGATGCACTTGTCAGATCAGAAAATACTTTCATATTTCTTTTCCCATTAGCAACAGAATCCAGGGTATGATCACTTTGGGACCACAGACTTCAAAAACAAGGATTGTTATTATTATTCTATGACTAGGCATGGTTGACTGGCTGTTGATGCAGTTTATAGTCAACAAAATGAAATTGGAAGGTCAAATTTACAATGCAAAACCAAAAAGTTCATCAAATCAGGAACAATAATTGTGTGCTGACAATTAGCCAGAAGCAGATTTCAGCATAAAACCCTTTCAGATATAAATAAACTTGCACTGATTAAAAGCTTTATTTTATATTTTTTTTAAAAGTAATTCTGAAAGTAAGGATTAATCGAGATATCTGATAGAAAACATACTTTTTTTTCCTAGTTTTTCTTGTGGCTCATGAGATGTCAAGTTATGAAGCAGTCAATAATTAAAAAACCAAATATTTTATGCCTTTGTGTGAGGTGAGCTTGTGGGCTTCTGGCAAGCCTGCAGCATGGTTAACCCCTTAATGATTTAGTAGGATTTACAGCCAAGAGTCTCTGATATTATTTTCTAAATTGGGACACTGTAAAAAAAAAAGAATAATTAAAAAAATACTATTATTCAAAATAAATTAGAAAATTGCAAGGTCTTGAGAATCTAATTTGTTCTAATTCTGCCTCTTCCGGAGTGCCCATAACTTGCGGATAGTACCTTCCTCCCCCATGCCTTTCTTCATGGCTTCTACCCTCCTCATGCAAACTCAGTGCAGCTTGAATCCCTGCAGCATCTTGTGGCAGGAGTGAGACCTCATTACATGTTCATACACTCCAGCCTCAATCACGGTTTAGAGGCATAAATGCACTGGGACAGTTTTGAGGATCACATACAACCTACTAGATGTTTTATAGAGCTAAGTGCTAATTCACATCAGTTAAAAATAGTTCTGTGTTAAATTATTTTTTTTCACATACACTTATATTGTGAAGTTTTCACCTAGCAAGAGTTAGGGTTACTCTTGTTTTTACCAGTCCTGAAGATAGCTGAGCATTCTGAAGTACCAAAAATGTTATGAAGGGTTTGCACCTCAGGACACCCTCACAGGGATGTCCAGGCAGCTTTATGCCATTACAATGTAAGAATATCTAGACACCCAATGTAACTGTTGGGGTACCACTACAAAGAAAGTCAAAAGCAAAGAAGGAAGTAGGACCCTAAACATTTAATGTGTCCCCTGTGGTTCGAGTTACTATCCTGTAAGTCTTCTCCAAAAAGCCTGAGAATAATCACACTTTTTCAAGATATATGGTAAAACTATAATTCTGATCTGTGAGGTACAAACAGAATCTATTAATGTGACTCTTTTCTAGTCACTTACTGCCTTAGCTAATGGGATGCTGAAGCTGTTTGAATGCTAGAGATTCCTCATTTGTGATGAATTTATTTTACTTTTGAAGAGGAGAACATATCCATCATAAACAGCTCAGGAGGAATTTTTCTGTCATATTTTTAATACATTTTTTCCCAGTCATTTATCAGGCTTCCTGTAATCATGATGGATTTTAAGCATCTTCTGTTCTTGCTTTCAGCAACATTAGCTTAATTTGAAAAAGAAGTACTTTTCATTACAAACCAAAACAAAAAAAAATCCTTGAGATATCACTTAGGTTCTTGTAAATCATTTCCTCCAGTGATGTACAGGGTAGAACCTAAAACGGAAACCTGTCTCTACCATCTCTACTTTATACACCAGCTTGTTACTGTTGGGAAACCTTCCTTCCCCTGCCCCAACATTGTAACTGGTGAATGGGAAAGGTTAGGATCAGGGATGCATGTGAGCTACAGTGCTTTTCTCCATTATCTCCTAGCATCTGGAGCTCAGAGTCTTTTACAGAAGACAGGCGTCCACAACGGCTCTCATAGAGAAGAGAACATGGCTCCATCTTTCAAAAGGAGGGGAAAGGCATCATCTCTGTCTTCCATGCAGTGTCCTCATGAGTAGCTTCTCAGAAAGCTGGGGACAGTTTCTAGGGTCTTATCAGTCTGAGAGAGACTGTTTGAACCACTGTGCTCCAGACATCCTTGCGTGAGGGTACATTCTTTCTCTTGTGCTGAAGCTCAGCTAAAAGTTCCTTGGGACTTCCAGAAAGAGGGATACTGATTTATCTGGTTACCAGTTAAACTCTTCACTTAGCATGAGCAAACATTCAACAGTATTTAAATAAAAACAAGAAAATAGAATAGCAAAATGATGCCTGTAGTTCACAACTGATATATTTTTTAAATCTGGCCCGAAATCCTCACATGATCCTTTAACAAAAAATGGCTAAATCTATCTTGCCCTGCAGCAGTTTGATGGTAAACCACTGATGATCTCTACTCTGTATCAAGTTAATTACATTTAAAAGGTGTCAGCTGCCTCAATTTTCTTCCTCATCAAGTAGATCCCCACTATACATATACAGCTCATAACAAAAAGCAATCTCCCTTTCATGAATACATGCAATGGAGATGCTGAAAACATCACCTTAATATCTTAGTCTCCTCCCTTGCTACTCACTTGCCTCTATTTACATCATATTGTTCATCTTGACCTCCATCACTTTTAGATGTTTTATTTAATTGTTATTCTGCCTATGCTATAATCACTCAGTTCACCATCTAATATATACATTTTTGTCATTATCCTGTAATTGCTTGTTTTGTTTCTTTACTGCTCTATGCATCTCTTTTTTTCCTATTCAGTCCCTGAAACAGTTGCCTGCCTCACTCACTCCAAAGGAGCAAAATCCTAATGAGAAGAAATAAAAAAAAAAGGCCAAGTTCTTATTTAATTTTGCGGTGTAATTAGGTGTTCTGGTGAAACAAATAACTATTTACAGAGAACTAGCACATAGCAATGTGTGAGGTGAAACTATTTCATAAAGAGAAAAATATAGTAATTACTGTTATTTGAAAGAATGTTGAAAATGTAAAAAGCCTAAAAATATTAAAATTTTTGTGCAGTGGTTAGATAACTTTATCCCTCTCATAAATACAGACCTTTACAGCATGTGATTGCTTTTGCTATTCCCATAATCAATTTGACTGAAACAGCTCTCTGCAAGCTACCTTTATTCATGTAAAAGTGCTGTGGCTACAAGTTGCTTCTGTTCATCTATGTTTCTGTATCAAATATAGGTTCTGGAAATCTCCTATTATACTATCATTGCCTCATGTTTCTGTGTGCCTGTGAAGTGCACGTCAGTTGCTCTCTGACTGCCTTCCACAAATTAGCCATTAACTCCTTTGATATTTGACATAAAAGATAATTCTGGCTATGCTCAGAATGTTTTCTGCTCATAGTATATGCATTGAAGAGCTGAGATCCTCATTATGACTCAGGCTGGAGAGCTTCCTTTACCTTAAAATTCCATTTTTAAATGTTCTCTCTGTTTTCTTTGAAAATTTGCATGCAGTACCTCATAGTGAGAATTTCTCTGCAACAACTGGCAGAGTTCACAAAGGGAATAAAACTTTCCACTCCTCTGCTACAATTCTCTCTTTCTAGAATTCTGCCAGGTGCATGCAGTTCATCTGATGGGCAGATGAGTGCCTCTGAGCATTTTCATGGAACTGGGTCGAAGAGTTAATTAAGGTATGGAGTTCTTTATATTTAACGAATGTCTTGCACATGTCTAAACTAGTTTTATTGAATACCAAATGGCCTACAGTCCTGACCTGCTGGCTTGAGCCATAGACACAGATCAAAAGGTGAAAGACAGAGGAAGGAAGAATTGTAAATAAAAAGGAATGAAAAACAAGGAATGTGAGTCAGGAATAAATGGGGATGTAGTCTGAAGGTGCACATAACTCTCACAAGGCCATAAGCTTTCTGATGGCAGCACAAGAATTTATGGTGGCAGAGGTCTCTACATAAAGTCATAAGATGGCAAAACACAGATCTCAGATAAAGTGTAGCACAGTTCCACAGAAAGTCTAACCCTTCTACTCAGTAATTTACTTATTTTTCTTACCGCTTGCATAGCATCATTTGCAAGAACCTTGGCTTCCTTGGCAACTCTTTCAGCTTCGTCTGTGTTATCCTTGATGTTAGTATAAGCATTGAAAGCACGTGTGGCATTGAAAGAGAGGTTTTTGGCTTCAGTAAGGATTCTGTTGGGATGTGAAAAGTAAACACACCATTAAACTGCTATCAGAGCTCAACAGAACATAGTATCCTACTTTTTCAAACCCAACAGCCTGTATTTCTAAGGTGTTTCTTTAGAGAGCAATGCTACACTTGGGATTTCAGGAGTTCTGGCCTCATGTGTTTAATAGAATTCACATTTTATCTGTGCAGAAAGACATAAAGAACAATGTTTGCTTAAAGAGGAGGTTCTGTGAGATAAAAATAGACCAGACACTGAGAAAAGATAGCACTGTGCTTAACACTCTAATACAAATAACATATTCACAACGTGGGTTTGTAGCCACATAGCCATGTGTTGAGCCAGGCAACTGAATGAAATTTGCACTGCATGAACATGAAGGATCATAACAGACATGTTTTAAAGTAGAATCTCTGAACAACTAATTTCTTGGTCTGGCTGCCAAACACAGAACCGCCAGTTTTAAAGGAGATCTCACCATCTAAACCAAATCCTAAATGCTAATTTTGCTGAACAAAATGAAAAACATAAATAATAATGCTTCATACTGAATGGGATGTTCAATTGACATGAAATACTATGTTCTAATAACTATAATTAGATTAAAAGGTAATTATAAACAGTTAATATTTCCTGGTGCAGGGACAGATCTCAGTTAACCTCCTTCTAGGGGAATTTCTAGTCAGTGGGTTGGGGAAATAACTTTTCTTGCACTCTGTATGATATATTCAAACATTTTCAAGGAAGAATTACTACACCTACAGAATTAACTTGAAAACCACCATCTCAGTATATACTATGACTGATGGCTACGATGCTTTTACCGAATAAAGTGTAAATGTGCTAAAATCTCCACTTGAACTGGGTAAGCATGGATTTGAACTTGGATTTTTGCCTTTCTGGGAGATGCTTGATCCATCAAGGTGTATGGCAACATAAGAGAGACAGGGATTACTTCTGCTGGACCTGTTTAAGCTTGTACAAAATAGTTATTGATAAAGTGTGTGTTGAAAAAAAGACAAATTCATCCTGGTAATTAATCTGTTCACTGGAGAACTAGGACAGCTGGGCTCTGATCTTGGCATCAATTACATACTGATTTCTACAAAATGCCACAGGGAAGAAAGTGGATAGAAAGTATAATCCCTGGACTCCACATGTAGTTAATAGGGGGATAGAGTCCCTCTAGGTTACTGCAGAAATGGCATGACTGAGCTGCCTCTGCATCACTCCTGGAAAAGCATATCTCCTTCCTCAACTACAGATGGAACTCACTAGGCTACTGTAAGTTTCTGTGATGCTCTGTTAGAGAAATGTGCAGCCCAGAATGGCTATCTAGCAAGTAGCTCAAGTACTACTAAGAAATATGGTTCAAATCCCTTCTGGTTAGGAGGGAACCAAACTGAATTTGCCAAATACCAATGATGTTTGCTCAGGAGCAGGCAATTAGCCATAAGGGAGAAGCCTATACTAATACCTTTTTGTATACAGAAAAAATAGCAACAATTTTTTTCTAGGTTAAACTAATGACCTGTTCCACGTTCTAACACTCAAGAGAACATCTTCACCATCAATCAGTATGCTGTTTGAGTTCTTAGGGGGGTGACTGTAGAGAAAGGGCTCTGCCTCAATTTCTCCTGTAAGATGAAATGGTATTTTACAGTAAATTTAGTAGTATCTGAAAGACACTCAAGTGTCACTTGTGAAGATAGATACACTTTTCAATTGCTAAGACTGATAGACACTGTATATGCCTGTAAAGTATACCTGTTTATTGCCAGTGGATGAAGTAAACAGCTTTATCCTGATGCAGGACTCCACAGCACCATGGTATTTGTCCTTTGAAGTTACGTATCTATCTGACCACATCAGAAATATAAACTTTAAACATCCTGCTTTTAGACACAATTTTTAATGTCCTTGATTCTGCACTTTTTATTGTGTATTTTGAAAAACTGAGGTTGATGTCTGGATCAGACAGAGGTATTCATGGTACTGTTATACCACAGTGAATGTGACTGTAAACACTATCCTAAGCTCCTTAAGGCCAACCTGTCAATCTTCATTAAGACAGAAGCACATACACACACCCACAAAAAAGTGTATTTAGAATGGTTAAAAAGCTCTATCTCAAAATATATCTTGCCAGCATTTGATTAAGGAGGCATAATATTTTTTTGTCTACTTTTTCTCTACTTCTTAGTTTCTTCCTTCCAACTTTCCGTGTATTTGGATTTTTATATATGGATGGATGTGATACAAAAGCCACACTTTTCTAGAAACAGTGTCCTTCAAATCCTTTTTAGTAAGGATATCACAGCTATCATTCTTTTATGCACTCCTCAAAACATACGTTAGACTGAATATCTAGACTAGTGTGATGCTGTAAATGAAGCCAGTAATTCTACAAGTATCACACACTTTATCAGAGACAATTCTCTGCCTTTTCCTCAGAATTACAGATGCCAGCAAGAAAAAAATGTGTTAAGGGTCTGCTCACAAGTTTTTGGGATACATAAGTCTTCATACAGATTTAAAAGATGTAAGCAGCAAAAAAGTAGCACATTATTGATGTTCATGTCTGAAGAAAAATCTTTTTTTTTTTTTTCATGCAGTGCTTTTATAAAATAATAAAACTCTGAAGCTATGCTGGGGACAGATCCAAGAGGCAGAATATCCACAATCTATTTCTCAATATTACTATTGCAAATTACACTTACTATTTATGTCTTGCTTTCCTAAATGCAATAAACCAAAAGATGCCCCCAAAATCCCAGCAATCCAAACCAAAAAAACCCCAGCTTCTTATCTTATATTCTTTCCAGGAAACTATTTTGATGATGAGTTATAAAGTATCATTCTTCTGAAAGGGTTACGGTCATATAAATGAAGGGCGTTCCAATTCTCAATTATATTTAGGAATGTGACAGTGGTAAACAGAAACTGAAGTTTAAGCATTTTGGTCCAGAGAACGTTTTGGGAGAACGTTTTGAAACCACTAGAGGAATCACTGTCCATCACTTCATGATAAGTCCTTCACGTAATGATAAGTGTCTCATACCAAAACAGTCATCTTAAAAAGAAAAATACTCCTGTTTTTTAACAAATTTATATGAAAACATATAGTGAGATCTCTAAGAAGAATTTCTATCTTTTTCACATCAACACAGCAGTAAGCATATGATAAGTTAAACTGTGTGATGTGTGCATCTGAGGGCACTGGTTGCACTTCATGAAGCCTATAAGATGTATGAAAACATTTACAAGAGATACACACACAAATTGACCAACTGGATAGTTGTATATTTGTATAGAACAGTAGTTATTTATATACTTCCAGTGCCAGATGTTGAAGTCAGAGAAGAAAGCCCTTCAACTTCTGGTAAGCAATTCTGCAAACCTGCTTCATGATTTTATCATCACCAGTGAACGTTTGCCTTACCCATCCAGAACTGCAGATGATTCATTCAGCTGGGCTGCATGGTTCTCAGCTTGCAATACTTTTTCTGGAAGCATCCTGTCACGAATTTCTTGTGATAAGTCATCTATTTTATCTTTCAGCTGATCAGACATTGGCTGTATCTTATCTGCAACACCTTCTACATACTGAAAACGACAAAAGAAAGACCTTTAAATGGCTGAATGCAAGCACTCTGTAGCCCTATCTATATATATGTAATTTTTTTTTTCCTTGTGAGGTATTAGCTCAACTTACCCATGCATTAAAACTTCAGGAAACTAAGAGTAACAGAAATGGCTGGACTGGAAAGCAGAAAGGAGATAAACAATATTCCAAGAGCTACATGCCTCTCTAGAGCTTAGTAGAAGCTTCTATTTTACAATTAAAGAGCTGCACAGTTTAAAAGCTCATAAACTCTAATTTGCTTTTGTTTCCTAAATGTAGATGCATATGCAGTTGCTATGTTCCACAATAATAACTAATTAATGACAGAAATTTCATGTTTCAGGACCCTTTGAGTGACTGCAATCTATTTTTGCTTATTAAAGCATTCTAGTAAGAACTGTACTTTATAAAGACCTGCCAATAAGCAGTCTCAAATTGTTTCCTTTTCCATTTCTCCAAAAAGCATTTTTCCATTCATTATAACAAGTTGCAATGCAAGCTGGAAATATATTCAGAACCAATGATACTTTAAGGTACTTTTTTTTGTAGCTAAGGCACTGATCTCAAACACTTGATAAAACTTTTAAGGCAGAATTTTCAAAAATGTTATGTAAAATCAGAGTGCAATCCTCTCCTCTCCCTGATCTATCTAGGCTTAAAATTGTGGCCACAGGCAATAAATTATTTCTGAAGTTTCCTTCTGATATGCACACACAGTTTTCGTGCAGATAAATCTACATCTAGATTACAGTCAAAGCAAGATTATGAATGGGTCTGCTACATCTGCAATTCTAAAGATTAAGTCAATACTACAATCAGAATACCATATTCATAAAAGCAGGCAGAGTCCATGAAAAATTATGAGCTAGCTCTTTATGTATTTCAACGAATCACTCAAATCTCCAAGTTAATAATTTTTATATAACAGACTAGCTTTTCTGCCATACAGCAATTGAAAAATGAGTTCTTCCAAATCAAATACTCTGACATTGATAAATACAATGATAAATACAATGAAAAGGTGTTACTTTAATTATATATTTTGCTTCCATAATGATGCTTTGTTGTACTAATTCTCAGATAAAGATGATAAAGCACTCACCTCTACAGCTATGCTGATGTCATTTGCAAGTTCATCGGCTTCATTAAGGACATCATTCCCTTCCTGAAGAGTCTTTTCAACATCTTGTCTGCCATCTTCTACAGCTTGCTTCTTTTTCTATAGGATGTGTTCACACAAAGAAAAATACAAGCTGTTTACTAGAACAGGAATGCCAGTTCAAATGCCAGCATTTTGTCACCATTCCAGGTATGGAATTCTCTGAGCTCTCAGAGCAAAGACAGTAATAACAATAAAGAACATGTAATGTAAGATATCTTTTCTTTGTCTTTCTATCCCCAGTTTTGTATCGTCCTCCCACATGGTAAAGTTTTTGATGTAACTGACTGAAGTACTATGGTAAAATTAATAAGAAATAAGTTATAAATCCTAAACTTTACACATATGTGTAAGTACCTCATTTTGAAAATCACCTCCTCTGACTATAAGGGAAAAATTTATCTGCTGCTTTCCTACTTACATCCACTGGTACTTCACTACTACTGAATGAAAAAATAAAAGCTTTGGAGTAACCTTTGGAGTAACTACTGCATACTGTGTAGTAAAGATTGACCTCCAAATAAGGAATTGGCTATTTCCTATATAAGATCCATTGAGTATCACAGATTAATTTGACAGGAGACCATGGCAGTGATGTGGGCAAGACTGCTGGAAAAAATGCCTTCAGGCACTCTGTTACTGTGATGCAGAGAATATTTTAAAAACTGAGATAACAGGTAATTTCTTCAACCTTTATCCATCCATCTCAGGGAAGGAAATGCACAGAGCAGAGATCACCTAACTTCTTCACATCACTGTATTCCCTTAATTCAATCAAGCCCAGAAATCTCTTCTGAGGACAGAGGTCTCAGAACTCTAACCTCATACTGTACTGGAGCTGAAAGCTCATTGAGATACAAACACAGTTGAAACATTTATCTTCATTAGGTTGACTCGGCTCTTTATGTCTCGGTTAAATGCTTGTTAATGTGCATTATAATATACTCTTTAAGTCTCTGCAATTTAAATTAAAGCACAAGCAGACCCCTCTTCTATGAGTGAGATCATTTATAACAGCTACTAACTACAGAGGATAGAGTTTGATTTATTACTCTGTAATATCCACATACCCCCTTCAGTCTCCTTCACAGGGGTTGGAGAGGGAGATGAAAGTGTAAGTTTTCTAGAAGCAAATATATGACAGCAAGGATTTTAATTGAACTCCTATTTAAATATTGAGCACACGATTTGATTTTTACATGACTATTTATACTGAGATGAATTTAGTTTCCCCCAGCATAATAAATCCAATGAACCTTCCACATAACATTTATTTCAGTAAAGCTGGGGAGTAATTCTACTTTTAAAAGCCAAGGCATTCTCTCATGTTCCCTTTAAATTACATCAGATATAGTTATATTTTAATAATATTTTTGCTTATGTTTTTGTTTCAAGATTTAATCATGCAAAGGTTCAAACTTTAATCAGAATCCAAGTAAGCAAGGATAAAACTTGTCAGCACTCACCTCTAGTATGGTCATATTTTTTTGGTTGACTGCAGATAAACGATCAGCCTCCCAAATTTTACTTGCAGCTTCTCGTAGCAGATCTTGAGCATCACTGATTTTGGTGTGGTAGTTTGCTAGCTTGTCCTGGACCTCATTTTTGAGATCTTCATTTTTCTCACTGGGCTCACCAAATAATTTCTTCACCTTGTCCAAAAGATCTTCTGCATTCCTGCAATATAACACCACCCATGAAGACACCAAATTCATATTCATATTTCAGTAATCTGAATAGTCTTAATAATAGGCAAATGAAACAGACTTCTAAATTAAATCTCAATGTAATTTTCCAGAGGACACATGTTTAATAAAGTGAAGTGAAAGTTGTTTTTAAGCCCTTTCTTAAAGGAGGTTTTTAAATGCCACTGAGGTCCTATTTATTCAAATATCCACCACTGAATACGATCTTTAAGGTTTGGGGTTTTTTTTGTTTTGTGGTTTTTTTTGGGGGGGGCTAAACTGCCATTCTTGAGATCTCACTAGCAAAGTCAGGTTTGCTGAAACATTTCAACTTCTCAAAAAGGTTTCATTCATTCACATTAATGTGACACATGACACAAAGTAGTTTCCTACCTTGAACTGAGCAGTATTTGTAGATATGCCTGATTTCAAGTTTTCTTTGAGTAGACAACTGCTTTAGACTAGACAGTCAAAAATTATAAATATTTTCTAGTGAAATAAAGAAAAAACCAGGATCCTTGGATTTATGACTTCTAGTAGCCAAAAATTTTGCTTCTCTAAATAAATTCTGGGATATTTTTACTGGACTGGAGTACTTGTGATAGCAGGTCATGGGATCAGTGTCATTAATGCAATACCACTGTGTTAATGCAATGATATGTCAAGGACAGAAAACAAAAAAGAGGCACTTCAGGTAGTTCCAAAATGATGTTTTGGAGATAAGAAAAATCCTAAGTAAACAGGAATCTGTAGGAGAGATAATAACTACAGAAGAAATTTATCAGACTTCCTCCTAGAACAGATTAAGTTTTTCTTCCGGATTCATTATGACCAAGTGTGGAAAATAAGAACTGTATTTTTTGAAAAACACTGCAGTTTGGCCTGCCTGTAGTCCATTCATTAGGGAATCTTCTAAAAATAAACACATAAATAAACACACACCAAAAATATCTGAAAAGTGGAAAAGGTATGCTGACACTAGACATAATTTAGATGAAGGATCTGAACTGAAGCCAAGGAAAGTAAACTTGTTATCTTAGCTTTCGGATTTTCTGAGATGGATTGTTTTGTTCCCCTGTCTGTTCTGGCTTTGGTTCTGACAAAAAAAAAATATTCAAACTGTGAATTTGCAACTTCTGAGGACAAAATATTTAATCAAAAACTAAATCCCAGTATTGACACCCTGTCTCAGAAGAAGTGTAGAAAGGAATTCAAGATTTCTCCCATACGTCCTCCAACATCCTTTGTATAAGAAGCTCCTCTCTTACACTTCTGGCAAATTTTGTTACCCTTACGACTCTGCAGAAACATTACAAGACAGATGGATTTCCTTTTTATTCCCTTGCCTCATAGCACAGTTCAAACTCTACTTATCCATCCAATAGTCTACCTCAAAATTCTTCCTTGGATCTAAAGATAACACTTCCATATTGATCTGTTGTGCATTTTTCCCTCTGCCCTTTCTAATGAAGTATGAGGCAAGGTGTTCCATGTAATCCCTTGCTTTAGGTACCAGAATTACTGTGTGACTGGACTGCATCACATTTCTTGAAATACTCTCTTGGACATTTAAGCTGTGCTACTTTCACTGGATACTGTCCTAGAAAAAAAATAAAACTATACAAAATGCTTGAATTGTTAGAAGAAACAGTCACAGATCTGGTCTAACACCTGGAATGCTGTATGGTCTGGATCCTCAAAATGAGTGCAAGGGAAGAACAAAAAGATTAGAAATTGATGACAAAATGACTAAAAACCACTGGCAACTGTATATGAGAGCCTAAGTATGTTAGAATTGTCTTATATGGAGAAGAAATAAGGATTGTCACATCATGAGTAGCATGGATAAGGTGATCAACTGTTCAATGTCTCTCCAAAATCAAAAATGAAGATATCAGGAAGCAATGTCAAAACACAGGAGGTGTATCTTAAAACACTGTATGGCTGAGTTATGCAATTCATTCTTACAAGAAACCAAGTGATAGAAGTTTACAGAGGCTCAAAAGCCATCAGACAAATTCATGGAAGAAAAAGTCACACAAAAATAAAGCTATTCAACATACTAAATAGATAGAATTCTGGCTCACAGCATCCCTTGATAGCAACTCAGTGGCATCTGAGAAAATATGTAGTAATGTTATAAAATATTGAAAGATTAATTTCTTAAGTGTGAAAAGCAGGGCAGTTCAGAACAGCAACTGGTGTGTTTCTAACATGCTCTTTTTAGAGAAAAATTATTGACTAATGTGCCATTCCAGTACACTTAGGCAATCAGATTACAGGCTGGATTTGAAAAGTTTGAAGGAAACTAATGGAAAAAATGCATATGTAAGAGAAGTTGTGCCATCTATGAAAGCAAGAAACTTTATTTGTCTTCTTTATTTAACTTTTGAGAATTCACTGAAAACATAGGAGAGGATCCCCTGAATCTTGTCATTCTGTTCTTGGTCAGACTTCTGAAAACAGAATACAGTCACTGTCAAAAGACATCTCAGCAAAGAGTACACATGATTAACTACTTCAAAGTGATCACGAGACTTGCAAGACCCTTAATTTATTCAAAAGTAAATGTTTCTAAATGAGTCTGTAGAAAATACATGAACATACCAATCCAATGCATACCTACAGAGTTCTAAGAACGATTAATTTTTCTTCCTTTTTCCTTGAAGAATGTATCCTATCCACTATCTTACTACATTATTTAGACAGTTTGAAAACATTTTTCTTTAAGAGGTAGAAAACTACCTAGGGTCCTTTCCTTCCTACCCTGTAATCCACAGTGACTAATTTTGTTTCAGTTGAATTCACTGCCAAAATTTCTTGGATCTCAATGACTGCCTATAAAGAGATAACCATATCCTTAAGATAAACCATACAACTTTTATTGAAATCAATGAGCATTTTCATGTATCTCTTAGTATAAAATGTATTCCTTTATCAAGAAATTTATACACCTGCTTTGGACATTTCAGAAACAATGGAAGAGAAAGAGAAGTTTTTTCCCTCAAAAAAGCCCTGCTGCATGCATTTTCTACTTTAGTTATTGGGTTAGAATAGCAAATGATTTCATGGTAGGCTGACTGTTCATGTTGGCTGTAGTATTTGAGAACTAAAAATGCCTTGTCAGAAAGACTTTTATCCAGCCTGTCCTAAAATTGCAGGCAGCGCTTTAAAAGGTCTGGCTAAATTTTTCTCATCTCTACTTTTTCCTAGTTGATTTCTGTGCGTGAGTAGAGAAGGCATAGAAGAGGCTCAGTGGCATCAGATGAAAATGCAATAAAACATTGTTGAAAAATAAGTTTGCAATATACTCTTTCTCAAGAGAACAGAAAGCAGAGCCATCAGCATTATGGGAAGAAATACTGTACTGGTAGGATTTCCAGAAAATAATCTGATTTATAAAGTCTAAGATAGCCAGTGCAAATCTGATTGTATACTGCTTGGAATTCTTAGCTAATCTTGTATTCTGTTTACGTCTCCTTAAGGTATGCACACATCTGATAACTGACATTTTCAGGCCAGAATAACTCTATCCCAGAGAGTTTTCTGAGCCATCACAACTTCAATGACCAGGTAGCTCCTCAGCTGGATTCTCTGCTAGTTGTTTGCTCTGGTGAAGTGCTAAGCAAAGTCTAGCTCTAGAAATATGCCTGGTCTGACTCATACAGAAGTAAAAGATTACCAGAACTTTAATGTCAAGCCAAGTATTTTTCTGGATCAGTTTTTAGCATTTTGCAAAATGTTTATAAACAGCTGCAAATATAATTGTACATATAATTATTATTATTATTTTTAGAGGTAACTAAATAACCAAACCCTGGTTTGGTAAAACTTCTGAACTGTGCCACAGAGACGGGATATTCTGATCTATACTATTCTATACATGGCAAAATACATCCTTTTGAATGTCTACTCTGTTGGACAAACTTTGAAGACAGATACTTTTATGAGACCAAGTAGTTTTCCAGAAAAAAAACCCCAAGCTTCTAGACAAGCTTTTTAGTACAAAAGCCATTCATTAGGTCTGAAGCAGAAGCTAAAACCAAACTGAGAAAAATTGCTTAGAATTCAACTAGAAATGTTGCTGGTACCTGCGGAACAGAGAAGTAATTTCCTAGGGATTGTATTCCACATATGTAAACATTTCCAAAAATGCAAATGCTACCTTAACAGATTTGAAACATTACACTTTGCCTTCCATCACACTTTTGTAAGCCCCAGCTCAAAAACTTGATCGGAAAAGATGACAATCACATTTATAAGAGTCAGATATTATTACTCGGAGGTGGAAGACTGAGGTCCCTCTACTTACTTTAATTCATCTTGAGCTATTCTTTCTTGCATATTGAGCTCTCTATTTCTCATCTCTATGATTATTCTTTCAGCCTCCCTCTGCAGTTCTGGAAGACTCTTCTCCAAGGTCTCATCTTGAGTTCTGAGTGTCTCATTCAGTTTTATAGCATCTTCATTTGCAGCTGCAGGAGACCAAAAATATTTATGTAGGGAATTAGTAATTAACAACAGAGCGGCTTTAAGTATCTGCCCATCAACTCTATCAGCAAGTGAAATGCAACTTGCACTGCTTATTCCTGCCATGAATTATAAAGGATGGTTAATCCAATGATCAGTAACAAATGAGAAAGTGATATATGTTTCATCAAACCTATTATTATAGTTCACTTTTAAACTCAATAATTAAAGTGAAGAAATCTCTATATCCAGGATAAGAAATACATTGCTCCCCTTCTCCTCCTCCTGAAAGAAAGAATTTGCACTGAACCTTCAAAAGAGCAGAAGATAATCTGCTATATTGCTCATAGATTTAAGGAGCAGGCAGTACAAGCAATGAAAATTAGATTTAAATTACTTCTGGAGAACTTCAATGTATGTCACTTTTAGCATTCAGACTTAGTACTAAGAAAAATAAACAATTGTGAAATCTTGGAAAATGAAGGAGAGAGGAGTGAAAGACACCTACAGATGTCTAAACCCACTCATGTTTAGAACCAGATACCCAGAAATGGAAGAGTATGAAGTTTGGAATATATGAAGGTATACTGTAAACACATTATGTATTTGGAACAGCTGAATTATTCCTGCGTGATAAAGCTGTATACATGGCATCATATTCAAGGACTGTCTAAAATCTTTCTACCATAGCACACCACAATATATTAGAATATACACTTTCAGAAGCAACTAGGTCATTTATCAATTCCATCTTCAATTTTAAAAAGTATTGTTGTCCTATCATAGGTACAGAGCTCCCAAGTAACTGATTTCTACAAAATGGCACCATTCATGGTCACATGGGTATTTCTGAATATTTTAAATTAAATCTTTAATTGCAGAAAGTAAAATTGGTCTTTCAAACTTTGAATTTCATCTACGCATTGCACAGGTTCAGAGACAATTATGAAGAAAATTATTATCTAATGATGTCTTTGATTAGCTGGTGAGATTTGTGTCTTTAATCAAGTGTGTGAGGGGTAGTGAGGTCTGGAAAAGACTACACTTTGCTCAAATGAATTGTGGATCACTTCTGCGTACTTAGTATCATTACTGAGTTACCTCAGGCAAGGAATAGATACATATTAATTTTTTAATTCTGGAATAAATAAATGGGAATTTAACCTCCCTGAATATTTACCTTAAAAGAGAAAATGGATATGTTACCTAAGCCTTCCTTAGTTCAGGAAAATTTATACCTAGTTTAATCCTTCCTCCCCATTCTTCTCTTCTCCTAAAAATCTTTTTTTTGGCGTCTTGGTATACTGAAACTATCAGAGTCTCAGAGTCCAGTGGTGGTAAAATATTTGTGTGCGCTGACACAGACAAATGCAAGGAAGTGCAAAGCAGGGAAGTTCCATAGTTAAGGGGGAAAACCAGTTACAGATACTCAGAAGTTCAGAAAGTCAGCAATCAGTTCAGTAGAAATGGATCAATGATCAGAGTATGGTAATTAGAAGAAACCACTACAAACTGCTCACATTTAATAAGGAGTTTTGTCAGCTAGATAAAAGATATGAATGAGAAAACATAACTGTGTTATGAATCTCCAATGGCACCCAACTGTGAAAAAAAGTTATTAGGACATTATTAGGAGAGCTGACAAAGGCAGGTTTTACTACTGCTGAAGAACAAGACACTGAAGAAACCTCTTTGCTCGTTTTTTACCTGTGGTCAGGAAACATGGTCATAATTTTGAACAGCAGAAGGGAAATTACATGAAGGTGAGTAGGAGATTTGGGAGAATATTCTTTTCTGTGTTTCAGTCTAGAAAGAAAGGGGCCAAAGAGGAATATGATTCCTCTCTACAATCATAGTTGGGTGTGGGAGAAGGAAGAGAAGTACTAGGGAGAGGAAAAAAAAATCTATCTGAACTAAAGGACAAAGAACCCACGATGATAAACTAAACATGAATATTTTTGCTAGAAATGTGAAGGATTGTAGTTATGAAGAGTACTGAAACTGCCTCCTCTTCAGATTGTGTGTATTCGTGGAAACTACTTTGAAGGTGAGGTTTAGAATGTTTATGGTAACAGGCGAGTGGATGCCTTAACCCAGAAGGTATCTTTCAGTCCTGTGTTCTTGTATTTCACGTATTCTTAGAATGTTAACATGGCCACTAGGTAAATACATTGATTTTAAAGTCTTTGCCTACTTCTAAGATACTGCATAAATTTATTTCACCACCCCAATGTTTTCTAACCCTGTATTTCCTACTGTTAAAACTGCTTGAGGAAATTTTTGTTTAGTTCCAAATACTGGGCATAAACTTTGTTGAGTAAAAGAATTGGTTTTGCTCTTGTCATTCCAAATTCATCTTGAAATATGAGGAGCAAGGTTTTTTTGTTTAAAAAAAATTCTTGAAAACTTGCTCACTTTTTCTCGTTGCTTTTTCCACATTTTTTTCGTGTCAAA
Organism: Manacus vitellinus; assembly: GCF_001715985.3. Lineage (NCBI taxonomy): Eukaryota > Metazoa > Chordata > Aves > Passeriformes > Pipridae > Manacus > Manacus vitellinus. The sequence goes on from NW_021940604.1 coordinate 13,360,421, forward strand.
GCTACAAGTCCTAAAGATACCCTAAATTACTGTTCAGTTTAGCTCCAGGGCATGTATGGTTATGTGTTACATGAAAGGCAATCTAAAATGTATTTTATAGCACTTGGACAAAAGTGAAAGCTTTCCCTTTCAATGAAATGGGCCCTCAGAAGCATAGCTACTGAAATCAGTACTGCAGTGAAACTTTTAAGGAGGAAAGAACTGTTAAGTATTTTTCAAAGAAAAAAACCTGCCTGTAATTGCCAATTATTTTCATATTTTTCAGCCATTATCATATTTAATAGCTTCTCAAAGGTCTTGTTTCTCAAAGTCATCTGCAATATTTTTTCTCTTAAGTATTTACTGCAGTGTAAGTGCAGTGGATCAGTCTGTGGAAGAGAGATGACTCCATGCCACTGCTTAGGTAGGGTTAAGAGTCACTTGCAAATACCAAGCAGCAGATGTTCCTTAACAGGAAGTAGTAGTACATTTTTGAAGCAATGTTGGGGAATTAAGATGAAGTGTTAATGTACCAAGTGCTAAAATTACATCAAATTTCTTTACCAATACATATTTTTGACTGCTTTGAAAATAAACAAAAGCTAAGCCCTGTTAGTTACTTCATCATAATAGCTCTTCAAATGACTGCAAATATCCTGAAGAAACATACTCAGTATTCTGTCTTTGTTCATATTTACTAATACCCTAACTGTTTACATAAAATGAATATACAGATTTGAAAAAAAATCTGAAGATAGTTTACTGCATTTTCTTCACTCGACATTTAAAGCACAAGACATTTCTCAGTGAATAAAATCTTCCTCATTGTCTCTGACCCTCTTCCACCATCGTCCAGTTTTTCCTGAGAAACAACCAGCAATATTTCTTTTTCCAATACCTTCAGCAGCTTGGAGAATGCCTTTGACAAACTGTCCAAGAGATTTCGCTCTGTCATTAGTCCTCTCAGCATCCTGCCTGGTCTGCTCACCATCTGCTGTCACCTTGGTAGCCTGGTGATCCAAATTCAGGAGAAATATAATTAATGAACAGGACAGGGGTGTACTATGTTATATTCCTAATGGCTGAATCTATATACAAAACTTTCCTCAGGCCAGAGGCAATCAACAAAGTATTGATCAGACACATGGGAAATTACATGCTCTGTTCAGGAACACAAATTTTATTACCTTTTCCTTTAAATGGAAATTGAAAGGCTTTTATTTTAGGTTCCTAGAAACCCACATGTGTGCAAAGCACACAAAGGGAGACAGGATGAAATTATCCACTGAATTTGCTTAAAGAAATGTTGTTTGGAACCTTTTAATAGATTCTTAAGGGAATATTTTCCATAGTTCCTCAACTGTGTACTTTTCGACTGACAAAGTGCAGCAGGTACCATGACCTCTTTTCTTCTTCCCTGGAAGTGTTCTCAAAGGGACAGTTCGTGACAATAAGCAGGAAGAACTTTAAATCAATACATTAATTAAAACAAGAAAATGGGAGAAAAAAATAGTAGTTTTTTTCAGCTCTAATGCTTGAAGGTGCTTGTAAAATTTTAGCTGTGTGTAACTAAATGCTTTATAATTTTATTGCATCACAGCAGCAGCAGGAAGACAGACATCTGCTGCAGACCTGAGAGAAAATGCTGAGGAAAGGAGTCATCTTAAGACATTCTACTTAGCTCTCAAGGTCCCAGTTTACAAAAGGGACCCACTTTTATTATAAAGAAGCTGACCATTTCAAGCAACAAAGCTTGTGGAACTGTACTATAAAGCAAGTAGGCAAACAAACAACCCCCCAACCAACCAACCAACAAAAACCCCCAACACCTTAGCTTTTTTCTTTGGGGATTGCCTTCCCAAGAAACAACTTGAAGTAGGGCATTATGCTCTCTTCTGTCTCTGTGAAATGGCTAGGAGGTCAATTTTTCAAAATTGAGCTTAGGTTTTCCCTGACTTGAACTGCACAAAATGTTTCTCTGCTGCAACAACACCATCCCTCTCCTCCCTCTCCATTTCAATAATAATCTAAGAGAAATAGTAGCACTTAAACACATTTATTTTTGCCTGATTAGCTTCTAGATGGAAACCCTCAAGATACATCAGGACATCTGGTTTTCTGAAAGGAAATCCCTGGGATTATCATATCACTCACAATTTTGGGCTACATCAGAGTAGTTACACTGAAAGCAATTTATATGAAAATGGTTCAGGTAAATAGAATATACAAGAAGAGTTAAGAAGCAATGCAGACCAGGGAAAGTTTGTTCTACTTCATCCCTACATCAGTAGAAAAACATGTATTTTTACACTTATACAGCTTTAATCATACTATTGATTACTTCCTATAAGATTTACAACCCCCTTTTATCTGCCTGGATACAGAACTAAAATACTCTCCCGGTGAGCTGTAAGAGGCAATGGGATAGGAAAAAGGCAAAAATTCAAAACAGTCTTGATGGACCACTGCTCTAACACTGCTTGGCATTTCTGATGAAATTTAATTCTTCATGTAACTGAGAATACCTTATTATTTATTGTCAAATCCTCCACAAGCAGCCTTTTATTCTTTGGGTTTTATTTGCTTGCAATATTCACATTGAATTTTATTATATTTTATAACATCTTTAAGTCCTTTGCTACAAATGGCATTTTATAACTTATATATACCTTTCTTAGGTTTGATTACTTTTTCCACAATCATGTTAATTCAAATTGGCCACTTTAACCTCTCTATTTATGACTGAATAGAACGTACTACATTTTTGTGCAAATTAATCTGTCATTGAACAATTTTCATTTCCTTTCAGTGACAGTTCTCCTTAGTACTTAAATCCCATTCAGGTCCACTGAAGGCTTTCTGCATTTTGACATAATTTGCTTTGTTGAAAAATAACCTTTCACTTTGTTATCTGGTGTAGCTTTAATTCCAGAACCAAATTAAATGGTGAAAATCCTTCACACTGTACCTAGCCATTCCATGGTTAATTAAATGTTTTCATTTGTTAATAAGGGCCTATTAATTTTCTACATATTCAATTTACTACAATTCACCATTTCTATATGGTCAGTTTTCAGCATCTTCTAATAGTTTAAACAGGCATGATAAACTCTTTCTGAGGGACCAATAAGGGTCAGGCAGACTGGACCCAGAGAAAGGGTTTGGAATGAATCTTCAACAAGCTTGGACAAACGTAAAGCTGTTTGGCATAAAGGAGATTCCTAGCATGGAAATACAGTAAAGAAAGTATGAACACGCTTAGGTGATGTCCACAGCTTATACTTAGTGATGGAAGTTTTATGGAAAGCCTTGTCCCAGCCTGGAGTAAACACTGAGCAATTTAAACTATTAGCAAGTATTAGCAACTATACACACATTCTTGGTTTGTTTTTGTTTCTGTGTTTATTTAATCTGAAGTCTTAAGATATAAGAAACTCCTCTGGATGGCATCTGGAGGGTTGCCTTATAGGAATTTCTCCAGCTAATGAGCTGCAGACCACATAAAGAGGAGTAAACACAGAACTCACTCTACAGATGGAAGTTCTTGACTCTCCCTCCAAATGCTTCCAGATATGGCAAACTAAGTTGCCTCTGCTACTGCTTTCATAAATATTCAAGTTTGAGAAATTCAGTGGTATGGGAGAAATGTAAAAGTTTACAAAGACAAAAGAAGCATTTCAACCAAGATGAGTGATTCTGATCCCTGCCCTTCATGAGGGCTCTGAAGGTACCTATTAGAAGGGAAGTGGGAGTTTTGATGAAATGCAGTGAACTGAAGTCTTGGGTCTGCCCCTGGTGCTAGGTGTGGGAATATGCATGCATACATGTGAATGTAATTAGTGTGAAAAAGATGTGAGGATCTTCTATATGGCAAAGTAAATGAAGTGAAGAACAATGTGAAAAAAGGAAAAGGAATGCTGTGCTGAAGTAAGAGATCATTGGTTGAAAAGCTACCACAAGGAAGCAAAACCCCCAAAGGTTTTGTAGTGACTAAATATTATTGGCTTCTATATTTTATCTTAAAATAGTTAGATTTTTTTTTTCATGGAAATAGTCTCCTCACCAATCCTCATCAACCTTTTTCCTCATCACTACTGGTTTCACTTTGAAAATTTAGTGAGCTTGCAAATCAGATACAGGGAAGAATTTTGGTATCTATGGTTATACTATGTAGTCCAAGTGCTAGCCATGTTCATTCAGATATGGACTTGAACATACTACATCAGGACTCACACTTCTTTCTGGAATATTATCCCTATTTACAAACATAGAAAGATAAAGGTAGGACCTGCCACCTGTTGCCAGTCCCCAAATTAACAAAAACAAAACAAAACAAACTACTCCAATCCAATTAACAACTCTCTGTAAGGATAACTGGAAATCATAAGGCTTCTTAGTCATTGCGACCATGGTGATAATATGGCCACTACAATAACTCCCTTAAGATCACACCTTCAATATATTTTGGCTTCCAAGAGTAGTCTACAGAAGGTCAGAATTTGCAACATTGTTTTAGGTCATCTCTACAGGGGCAATTGGAAAAGCATACTAAAAAGAGCAACTTTACAAGTGGAAAAAAATTATCTTAGCCTAAGACTGAGAAATCTTAATAGAAGAAATATAATCTCACCTGCTTGTAGGGCTAACATAAGTTAAAAATCCAGCTAGACTTAAAACTACCACAGTTATTTCAGGCAGAAAAGTAAAAGATCAAAGAGAAGTGGAAAAGCAAGCTTTCTCACAAAGAGAGTATGTATAGATAGATACTTGTGTATGCACGTGTGTGTGCTTGTACAGACATACAAATGCAGGACTATATATGCAAACACACTACAGATGCTTTCTTACCCAATACTCATTTCAAAACTGAGTAAAATCCACACAAAGAAAGAGTTTCTCTGAGAATTTTAGATCTGTAAGCCATGCACAATTTAAAGACATGATGCTAAAACTGTATGGAGTTTATGTAATTCTCCAAGGTGAATATTCATCACTAAGGTACTCCACATCTTTCTTATATTTGGTTCTTTCAACTTACAAAGACGACTTTTGGTAGTCCCTCACACCAATGTACCTTGGACAGCTGTAGTTGTATTGAGGTTGATTCATTTCCTATTTTGTCTCCACTAGGTGGCACAATTTATTTTCTAAGACTGTCTTTAAAGACCAAAATAAGGTCTGTGTGAAATAAAACTTTTGTAATAGAGTAAATAAGACAACTATTAAAATCCAGAAGACTAACTATCCTCATAAATAAAATCTAGAAAATTTAACTTAGATATTTAAAACTAAACTCATGTACCTCTTTAGTGTCAGCTTTTCCAGATAAGCTCATTCTTGAATACTCCATATGGGCAGGATAAAGTGTTCTTACCTTATTATGAAGTTTTGTAGAAAATATGTCTCAATGTATTGGCCCACAAAAAGAGGTTGTTAGAGGACTTGCTGCCATTTCAAACACCGAGAGTGAGAAGCACTTATAATTCATCTATTCATTCATGTTTAATTCATACTCAGAAGATGTCTGTCATTATGCAGCCTTAACCAAACCCATAGACCCCAATGTGATCACAGACTTACTCTTGTCAGTAGTTCATCCATTTCTGTCACCAGGGTATCCAGATTTTCTCGCGCTAGCTGAAGAAATCTCTCTGGTGCCCGCTGAGGGGAAAGTAAATGCTGTTGGGAAAAAGATGGGAGAGTGAAAAATCCATATTTAATAGATTTTGGTGCTTTCAAATATTGTAGAGAAGAAGCATAAAACATTTCCTTTTCACTACAGTATGCAATCCCCTTTGTCATTGACTTTTGTGTCACATTCATCCAACAGACTTTTCTCAGGAATCTTGACAACTTTACATAGTTTAGTGGGGAACTTGTAAGTATGGTAGGGAACATACACTATATAAAATACATAACCACTTTATGGACCACCAGCATAAAAACCATTTTATTTGTATAAACATTACTTTTTCTGTGCTTGCAGTATAATTCCTTGAACATACGTACAGAAATTACTGCTGCAAGATAAATAAATCATTGAAGTAAGTAAAAATAAATAACGGTAATACTTATCAACCAAAGCAAGTCTGAAGTAATTAAATCTTGAATTTTTCTTCTTCCTTGAATCTACTCAGTCTGTATGTTTGAACAGATTCAAGTACAGTTGTACTGAAGCCCGGTTATTTATGTATGTGAATACTGTGAACATACCTTTAATTCCTGTGTCATGTTCTCAAAACCATGTAACATTTTATATGGAGCAGGCAGTGGACCACTAAGGTTAACACTCAGTATCATCTGGTTTAGCTGATCCAGGTCATTGAGAAGGAGTCCTGTGCATTTATCATCACAAGCTGGGGGAAGAACAACCAAAGCTTATTTCTTCCTGCTAAACATTTAAGACATATGTTTGAGTTAGAAATTATATGGCACACATACAATTCTGTGAGAGGTAACACTAATTTCAGATAATTTACTCCAAAAGTGTAGAGTGAGAAAAAATGGAAACAACAACTAGGGAATAGGAAAGGTGTTATTGCTTAGGACTTGGTAATGGGACAGTTTAATATAAAACACAAAGAGCAAAATTGAAAAGCTTACCTCACAAAAAAAAAAAAGGAAATAATTTATGTTGTCCATATGGACTGGCCAATATAATATTAAATTAGATAGGCAATTTGGATGAAGTTTGAGAAAAGTGGACAGACAATTTGGAAAATCTAAGGAGCGCTGTAAGAAACACAGTATGCTTATGGATTTGAATGTAAGAAAAAAACTAAAAAAATCTTCCAATTTACATACTTCATATAACAGCACGGCCAAGCATGCTAAACTTGTAATGCAGACAGTTGAAAGCATACAGGTAAAAATATTGATAGTTTTCTTTTAAAAATTGCTTTTCCCTACCTCTTTTCACTAACCAGCTTATAAGATTTTCACGTATGCTTCCTTTCTTGCAAATATCCTTCAGCAAGAAAAATACTGGTGTGTGCTGCATATATCAAAAGGAGTTTGCATTTGTCCTCCCCTTGCTTTCGATTAATTATCACAAGAAATTCTTATCCTATATCATTTATTCTGCAGACAGAGAATTCTTCATCCTTTAGTACAGGGTTGTGGGAATACCTGTTTCCCTGCATAAAGACTCTGCGCAGACCTGACAAACCTAAACATCCCAGGAGATGAAGCAAACTGTGAAACAATGAATTCACTGGTGATGTTAAGAGATGTGGAGGGTTGTACCTAAAATTTTACAACTGTGTCATTATTTATTTAAAAAAAAATACGTAGTTTAATGGCTATAAAAAGCCCTCCACTAAGCAGCATGTATGCTTTTGTAGAAAAGAGAAGTAGTCTTCAAAAGAGAATTATCCCCCCTCCGAAATCTATGCTTCATGTAGAATAAATCTTTTCTGTTCTTTGAAGTTTTCATTTACCTAAATACAGTTCTTATTCAGTAGGCTGACTGTTCAATATAGCAAAGAGTCAAGTCAAACACAAAGGGGTAAACCCCCCAAAACTAGTTTAATACACCATGAAACCCCTGTGATGATTGAAAAGGAGACAAGTTAGATGCTGTCTTAGTGCAATAAGGTGCAATAAGAAGTGGGTACAGAAAAGTAGATACTTCTGTTATTTTAAGACTTCCTTTTGCATTTTCATTGCTTCCATTTGCAGTCTTCTTCTTCCTTTTTCACAGTATTTTGTTACATAAGCTGAATTACAGTAGAACTGCGGTCTATAACTGTGGGTATGATATATTCTGATTTATGCTTCTCCATGGAATTTAACCCCCCATGCCCACCCCTCAACTTATTAACATCCCAGTTCTTGTCATCTGTGTGCTTGCCTTTAGAAGTCTGAGAGAATTAAAGGAAAAGCAAGTTTTATAGCCAACAATGTTTTAAATAACAAATATTTGTTCTGTAGCTGATCAAGAAAGTAAGGAAACCTGATAATTATTTTGCAGGATGAAAGAAACCAATCACGGACTTGAAAAGGTTTGGTCTTTATTGTTTGGGTTTTGCTGTGGGTTTTCTTCTGCTACATTGTTTCATTTACAGAACAAGCTAAATCTATTCCCCTGGAAGATTTTCTTAGTGGGTGGGAATAAAATGCTAAAAATTTGCTATGTGGTAAAGACAAACTCAATTCACATCAATAAGAGAAAAATTAACAGCTCATGAAGAGAAAAAGTATTCTCAATGAGTAAAAAATCATTAAGTGAGGATTCAGTATAAATTAACACCTCTTGCACATTAATTGGGTTGAAAAGAGGAACTGCATCAAGTGAGACCACAGCTGAGCAGATGAGACAGGACTAAGCTACTCCAATATGCAGTCTGAAATGTACTGTAGCTATGGGAAATACTTAAAGAGCGTGATTATATTTTGCAAGACTAAATACTTCTGTGTCTATCTATAAAGCTGTCAGGATAAATTTGTGCCTAATATTAACAAATGCAGCACTAAATTCAGAATGTTATAGCAGTGCAAGCATGTAAGAGGCAAATCATGCAATCAATATTACAATAGTCCAGCAAGCAATTAATGCAAATTACTGCATTTTCCATTTTCATCACACTTTTCCATGCAAAATAACTCCTCTAAGGATTTTGACTTACCTCTTGTGAGAAGCATCTCCAAAGTATGCATGTGAAAGAAATTCTTTTAAGCTTATGGACATTAACCATTTATTCCATCATACAAAGAGCAGATAATGTACAATAAGGGAAACATGTCTGAGTCACAATTGAGTGATAATCACTCCTCCAACTGAGTGACTATATGACACAATTTTGCTTTAATACATTCATTGTTGTTAAGATTAAGAAGACTGTGTTATGACTAGGTAATTTTTGGTCTAAGAGCAACCATGCAATCTCTGATAGGATGTGGTATCCTATGACAGTCAGTGACTCTTCAGTATTAGTTTCCAGTTGCTTCACAACAAAGTATTGGACTATTGTTAGCTCATTAGTCTGTTAGCTATTACCTCATTTTTCCCATTTTGGCACTAGTCTCATACCAAATAATAAAATAACCTTCCTGTGCCCCCGAAAATAGAACCCCCATAGAGAGTTTAAAGTTTTAGCTTCCTCACCACTGCTGCTGGTTTCAGGTAGCTTACATGATCAATATGTCTCCAAAATATAGGAAAATTCAGATCCAGATCCGGGTCTAAAGCACCTACTCAGGTTTATTTCTGATTTCGCTAATTTAGAAATCCTCATTTGCTCGTTCTGATACATACCACTGGTCCTAATACTCCAGTACTAGTTGAGTTTAAAGAATGCTTGAGTTGGGTGAAAGGCACTGGTGTGTGGTTCTAAACTCCACAGGAACTCATGTATCACAAAAATGGTGTTACGCACAGGACCTTTCTTTTCAGCTCACTCTGTAAAGGCTCATAAGAAGCAGCTCCTAGCTCCTGCTGAATTAAGCAGTGTGTAGGAGCTAGGAGAGGCTTCTCTTCACGGATTCTTCAAGATCTGCTTCTGACAGAGGCATCATCTCTGCCTAGTTCTGACTTTGGAGGGGCTGATATCATGGAGCTATTCACTGTTTTGAAGTGAAAACCTTGATTCTTCCAGGACTGGTGGCAAATGTGCTAGACCTGGTATTAAAGGAATCTCATTTTATCATTTTCTCCTTTTACCAGTATTGAATATTTAAATTCATAAAGATGAAAGTTTTTTGACTGCAGCATGGCTTAAGGTCTTTTTATTTCCCCCCCATAAGACTGAGTTACAGAAAAACTGCTAACAATTAACCATCTGTTTGATCACTTCAACTGCTTCCTGTTTGGTCACATCAACTGTTTTACATCCAGGCTTTTGCTTGACCCCAAGGAACATTTGTGACAGATGTATACATCCACAGAAAGGTTTTGTAGTTTGTGTTGCAACAGAGCTCAAAATATTGAAGACCATTTTTTTTCAAGTCTCCATTGTAGTTATGACAGATACCCTGAAAGCGTTCAGAAGGTGAGTTCTGACTTGCCACATAAGATATAGAACCATATAACAATAAAGCCTTGAAGTTCTCACTAGGATTGTTTTGTTCCCTAAATACGGCACAGTAGCGATCACAGTCACTGTTCCAATAACATTGCAATTTAGGTTTTTTCATTTTATGTACTACAAACTCTACAATTGAAGTGGAATGTCAAAAGGTATAATAAAAAATACACAAGGGTATTACTATATCTAAGAAAATGCATGATTGCTACAGGCTTGATTCAAAATCTTAGAGAAGATTTGGGAAAACTTTTGTCATATTTGACAGTATACAAGGATTCTGGCAGCATTATTAAAATTAGTTTGCAGCCATCACTATTTTTTTTTAATTGGCAACTGACTGTTTCAAAAGAGAAGGGAAAGTGAGCCTACAAAGTGGATTCCTTGAGTCCAATAAGGAAGAATTGATCAGCAGAGTATTATGAATATCTGCACAGGACAACCTAGATGGTCACTTTAGTTGGCCAAATAATCCAGCTACAGTACTGAAATAAAAAAAAAAAAAATTAGAAAAAAATTAAAATTTTTAGAGTTTAATTTAAAAAAATTACATTTTTTATGATGTGTAGTAGACCAGACTCTTGTATTACTTATTTTAAAAAATCTACTTTTTGGATATAATTTTTCATTCCCTGATGGCATCCTAGAGAAAACAACATTGTTCTGTTCTAAGAATATAATGGGAAGTGAATGCTCTCTGTGCCAAGAACCTGTAATTATCTTACCGTTGTTATTCATCAGTAAGCAAACTCTTCCCCTTTGTACAGTGGCTTTTGAAAAATATATTCACTTTCTATTTTACCAGTAGCTTTCTAAAATATAATATTATAACACAGCATTGAAAAGTGGCATGCACTAAGTAACTGAAAAATGAAGCATTATGATAAAAGCCAGTAAGAACCTGGTAAAACAGATTTTCAGCTATATGAGAAATAGATCACTTTAGTGAACATGCATGCTTTCTTGCTTTTTTTTCCCTCATCTTTTCATTGCAAATCTTCACTTAAAAATCTTTAGAATATTTGTGATAAAGGCTATGTTAAAAGACAAATGTTATACTTAAAAAACAGTGCATTACAATATTTTGGCTAAAATATCTCTCTAATTTGATTTAAATATGCATTATTTGGTTTTCAGGTCATATGGCGTGGTGACCTTTTATAGAATTTGCCAAAAAATTTGTTACAGTTACTCTTTGTTAAATATTCAAAATCAAATTTCACTTTCCTAAATATGAACTATAATATACTAACATTGGGCAGCTTAATCACATCATGTCTTATATTATTTACAACTACACCTTTTCAAACATGGTTTCCTGTATTTACATCTATATTCTTTAAGTTAGACTACTTTTCCACCTAACTAGGGGTTCCTCAAATTTCTAACAGGTACAATGCTATTGCAGTAGCTGAAATGGGACCTCAAAAGAGCAAAAGTAGATACATGCATACGGCTCATTTTAAATATTGAAGGGAAATGGGATTCTGCTCTTGGCATTAATTTTCTGTACATTAAGAGTAGTATTTCTATTAAGGTTTCATTACAACTGTAGTCAGCATGGAATTTACTTAGTATTTTGGAATTGGCTGATATATGAAAGTAAAAATATATTGTATACAGGACCAAATTCTCAGCTGCATTAAATTCAGATTGGAAGAGCTCAGTGTTCTGAGAATAAAGAAGGAAAGCTTCGAGGTTCCCCCAAAAGGTGTTTCTAATGGTTCTTTGACAGCACAGTGACTACTAAAGCACATTAAGGGCTGCAGTATTGAATCCCTACCAACAGCTGCACTTTGAAGCCTGTGACATACTAGGTAGTGCTAACCATGGGTAAATTCCCACTCCTTTGTCTGCCACAGCTCCTGTATCCATCACAGGCTACAAAGGTTATTGATCAGCCTTATTTTCTGCTATGTCAAGGGTGTTGCACTGCATTAGCAAAGGTACATTTGGAGTAATATGGGAGTCAAGGAACCTTTAAACAAAGGGAAAATCATACGACAAGAGCAAATAGGCATAAAGTGTCTAATGAAATATTTAATTGCAGTTTCTGCAATTTATGACAGGGATATTATTGAAATGGTATCAGTAGTAGCAGCTTAGTTCCTGTGACAGGGGAGATTTAAAGCACCTCCCACATGTTCCTATAGGTGGTTCCTATCTTTATGACTAAGAAAAGAAATCTTCTCATTTGATCCACATTTCTACTAGTCAAAGGAAATGTCCATACGCACATGTGATGGACTGCTTTTATGGTGAAAACTGACTACCTAGTAAAAGCAAAAATGTCACTACAGATAGCATAGATACATTTCAACACCTGCACATGAACATGTTGCAGCTAAATCAGAGATTTCAGAGTATCACATATTTAAAAGCAAAAAGGTGGAAAATTTGATTTACCTGCAAACTGCTTTTCCCATTCACAGCATGGATTTTTAACCTTATTATCTACACAGTGAAATAGTCTGATTAACAAATTGGAAAACCATTAGAAATGATAACTTGCATTTAGGCTGTTTCGTACAATGAAACACTGTCATCCTGGATATCCAAAAGACTTTTCATAATACTGATAAGGTAAAAGAACAAAACCATACTAAGTTATGCCTGAGATTGGAAACATTGGCTAATACTGGAAATAATGAAAGAGCTATTCAGGATATTGAAAAACGAAGTAATTTTCATTTAGATGCCACTCTGGAAAACACAGTCTTTATTTTAAAATTTTCTAGCTGTAATACTTATGGACTTAACTCACAGCTACAATTCTCCTTGAATTCTCCTTGGCATGTAGGCCACAAAATGGAACCCAAACTGTAGTTATTTTGGCAAAATGATTACTTACTCTACTTGCAGTCATTTTTGTGTAGTTTAAAATAGAGCTTAAGTTCAGAATTAAGTCCTAAACTACGTCACACTGCAGGACGTTAAATTTTATTTCCCTCAAGTACACTAAGCTTTGAATTGATGAATCAATGCCATACTGTTAATAATATAGAAATAGAAGCATTTATGTCTATATTCCCCGTAATCTATAATCTCTGCCTGGGATTCGGGACTAATGCAAAAGCACTGAACTCAACAGTCACACTTAAAAGCTTAGTTGCTAAGTCCTGATGACTGCCTGAGAGCTGATCACAACCATTAAATTGAGTGAAAAAATGTTCTGCACTGTGTAGTCCTTGACCCTACGTGCCTAATGTCTTCCTCTTCAACCACTCAAAGAAGCCATGCATTTCATTCTTCACTGATATGATGCCTTCACACATTTTTAGCACTTCATTTTTTATTTTTCCAATTTGCTTTTGAAATATTTGCAATTTGTTTTTCCTTTACTACTTGATTTTAATATTAGAGGACTGTACACTTCTGGGTATTGAGGTACAAATGGAACAAATTCTTTGAAGAAGTAAAAAGAAAAAAAACATAGATGACATCTATTTGCCTTGATGTTACATGTCCCTCACATATACACCTCCCCTTCCATGAAAAAGCTCCAATTAAAGAGAAAACATTTAAACCACTTCATTGTACCTTGCCAATATATTCAAATATGCACAGGTTAATAAATATTATATACTGTGGAGTTATTGAAACTATACCTGTATTCTACTTTAAAATGAACAGTCATGGCATCGAAGGGGAAAAACAACCACAAAGTTAGTCCTTCAAAAGCTGGGGAGAATGGAGGAGAGGAAAATGCCTTATTTCAGTCAGAGTGTTTTAGAAACATTTTGTTACCTGTTTTTTTGTATAAGATATAAACGTACAACATCATGGGATATGAGATTGTAGACTCAAACAAAACACTCTCCAATTTCAAGAAAAACAAATCCAAACAATAATGTTTTGTATCAAAATTGAGCGTAGGACAAAGATACCAATACTGTAAATATAAACTGGTGTGTTAGGCTACTAGTTTTCTGTTTTAAACAAAGGAACTTCTTTGCTCCTGGACATAATGCACTGTCATTCCTTAGATCTTTTAAATTTCAATGGGTGGTTGTTGAACCAACGCGATAAAGTAAACTTTGATAAAAACTCTGTGTGTGACTCATGGCATAGAGTATTGCAGTTGCTGGTTAAACATTTAGGACAACACAAAAAAATTCACTAAGAGCAACAGTGGTGACAACCTTTAGCAAAACTTAACAAACTCAAAAAGAAATCCTTCAAAATTTTGTTGTCAATTAACAATGAGCATATTAAAAAGTATTGGGAGTTTTCCTAAGATCTCGAGGCTTGTAAAAAAAAGACCAGATGCCAAAGTAGTAAGAAACCTGGGAATTATTTTCAAAGACACCCACAAAAGTCATTGTTAAACAAGCAGGTTTGGATTTCTGAAACATGACAAACACAATCAGATGTTATCCAAAATTACATTAGTATACGTACAAATGCATCTCATGCCATCACGCACGTGCCGATGTTCACAGCCAGCACACTTCCACCCTGTGAATCCAGGCTTGCAAGTGCAGTGCCCAGTGACAGCGTCACAGGGGACAGGCAGAGAACCATATGGATCACACTCACATTCCTGGCAGGAGCCTCCTGGAATCTGTGGGTTTCCTGTGTAGCCAGAAGAACATCTAGACATTGCAAATACAAAACAAGATTTGGCCAGCTGAGATTCAGTGCGCCACAATGAATACTTGGCAATATTGTAAACAAAATTTATATGGATAGTCATGAACCACTGAAAAAAGATCTTTGGTGCTTCATGACTTAGGGATAAATACTGCAAACTGTCCAACAAACTGATAATAACTTCTAACCAGGACATGGAACAGTCTGGGTGGAGCAGATATGCAAAAGTGATTCCATATCCTTAACAGTTTTCAGTTAAACTTCTATTATACGACAAAAAACCCCCACTTTCTCCATTATCAATATTTGGCCTATAGACCTAGCCACTTGTATTTGGCATTAGAAGTGAAATCTCCTAGTAGACAATTTTGCTAATTCTGATCATCTCAGTGTTGCTATGGATAGGACAACAAACAGCCGCTCTTTAGGATATTAATTTGCAATTTGGCATTAATATGTTAATATGTAACTTCCTTTCACAGTCAGTGCCCATGAGGACACAACAGTCACTAGAACAAAAGGCATGAGTGACATCAAGATACACTCTTAGCACAGCATCTAATTTTAGATAAATTTTGTATTTTTCAATTTAACTTCAGAGGTCCATAGGAAAAAACCCCTCACAAATCAAAAAGTAAGATTAGGACAGTATTGGTCATGCCAATAGCACTGACTATCAATTTACAGTAAGTGTACATAAAACTTGCCTATTTCGGCTGAGTTTTAAAAACACGTAAAGTGGAAATAACTTATCCCAAGTGTGTATCTAAACATTAGTAAATACATGTTTGAAGTATCAAAAATCATTTACCTCCTTCCTGCCTATTCTGCATTTCTTTGTCCCTCTTTCCTCTTTTCCCATTCATCCTACCTTTGACAGTATTGGCCTTCATATCCAGGTGGGCATGCAGTACACCGGTAATCACCAGGTCC
The DNA here is from genome assembly GCF_001715985.3 of Manacus vitellinus. Lineage (NCBI taxonomy): Eukaryota > Metazoa > Chordata > Aves > Passeriformes > Pipridae > Manacus > Manacus vitellinus. Next base: position 13,375,948 of record NW_021940604.1, read on the forward strand.
TTCAGCAACACAAGTAGGGCTAAAACTAAAACAAAAGCAAATAAAGAATTTTTTCCACTCTATTGCATCATTTCACTTCAGTCAGCTGTGCAGAAGGGTCCCTGGTAAGCTCCACTCAATATAAACGGCAGCATTTTCTTATCTGCTTCTAAAAAGCTGTAGGAGATCCCCCTTTTCTATTAAGAATTTTACGAATGCCTTGGACAATTTGGACAAATGCTCTAAGGGCTGTATCAGAGGGGTTGGAGTCAGCAACATCCCATGCTGTAGGTTTGTGCAATTGAATGGTGCTGTCGCTCACTGTGATCAGAAGAGGAAGCACTGGGAAGAATGTGAAATCAAAGATTAAGAAACTGAGCTAACAAACATCCAGCCTTTCCAGTTGGATTTATTTTTAGTTCAAATGAAAGGAGATAAACTAGGAAGTATTTACTCAAAGTTAAGACAAAAAGAGGGAAAAAGGAACAAAAATCATAGCTGTGTGAATCTTCCAAAAAGGCAGCATCAGATAATCTTCTCAAGGAGATACTGAAGAGAAAAAAATATTCTACAGATTAAAAAAGCCTAAAAGCTATCTCCTTCATGATCAGGGAGGGGTCTTATTCTAATCATAGAAGACACTAGATTATCTTTACTAAGTGACTTTACTAGTCCGGACCTATGGGGATTGTGCAAAGTAGCATTTTGTTGGAATATATGTATTAAATGTATGCAAAGGCAGTTAAAACAATAAAAAGGGCAGGTAGGGGAAGAGAAAGAGAACTAAATATTAAGACGGTGCAAAACTGTAAAACTCTTCCAGCTCTTTGTAGAAGAAGAACCAGAAAAGCACAGAGGTGGCTAGTGGTGAGCCCAGAGCTCCTTCTTGGTACAGTACAGTCAGCATCCTACTCTAACTTGATTATAATGCATTAAATCAATAGTGCTCGAATAAGTACATAAAATATGCCTTTGAAAAGAATGTAAACAAATCGATCTATTACTCACAGTCTCATTATCCAACACATTTTCAACTCTATAAAAATAGATCCATGCCAGGAAAAATTCATTCTTTCTGTTCTTTCTTTTTTTTTTTTTCTCCCTAGTTCATCATGTTTGAAGCTGACTGCTGATTGCACAGGAGTATAAACACAGTATTGAAAACTTTAGTGGAGTTTTATACAATTTCATAAATAAAAATAATTGCACTATACCTTTCTTAAATACTATCATGTCAGTCATGACACAGTAAGCTAACGAGATAGCTCATTAGCTATCTGTATTTCATGTAGATTATGATTAATTGATTACCACAGAATAGCTGCTGGTAGAGTTTTTTCCTTAATAGTATCTTGAAGAAATCAAACTGACCTGCAAAAGATGCAAATCCAAGGTGTGATACTATTAGTTTCCACCTAATACTGTAGTTTTATGGAATGGATCTATCCCACTCTATCCATCTACATGTTAGGCATGTAGTCTAATCCAACTGTTCAGGCATCGTCTATCAGCACTGGAAAGTGGAGATGCACAGACAGGCTTATACCCACATTTGGAACATCTCCTTCCCTGCCCTCTCTCCAAAGGTGTTTTCCTTCAGTTTTCACTTGGGCGAGATGTACAGTCGTCTGTTCCCGCATTTACTATACAGCTACCAAAGTTGTTGATGGCTGCAGCTAACAGAAATCTCTTCCATGACATCAAGAGACTTCTGAGTTAAGCTCTATAAAACACAAACAGTTCTGTTTCTGGACATGCTTCAGATCTGACTCCTAAGAAATTGGATGACCATCTCATGATTAAGTGTATTTTCTAAATTCAAACTATGTTTATCTCTTATCTCCTATGAAGGTTATGAAACAAGAGTTTACTTCTACATGAGCGTGACACAAAAGATGTGACAACATCCATGGCCATGCAGGCTATACGGCTGCATGAGGTATGGGCACTTTGCTTGCTCTTCCTCAGGCAGCTCAGCAATTTAAGTGTGCCCACAGGACACTTTAAGGGAGCTTATTAAAAAAGGTGGAAAGCAACATTGTACATGGGCAGATAGTGTTGAGACAATGGGGAATGGTTTTAAACTAAAAGGGAGGAGATGTAGATTAGGTGTTAGGAGGACATTCTTTACTCAGAGGGTGGTGAATGAACTGGTTGCCCAGAGAAATGGTGGATGCCCCAATCTCTTGAAGTGTTCAAGGCCAGGATGGATGGGGCTTTAAGCAACTTGGTCTAGTGGAAGGGGGCCCTGCCTATGGCAGGGGGGTTGGAGCTGGATCTTTAAGATCCCTTCCAACCCAAACCATCCTATGATTCTGTGACACATGCACTACCCAGGGTCCACACAGTTTTCACCTGTAGAGCACTTCAGCGACATCCATTTCATGTGTTTTATGTTAGCTTTTAGATAAGATACTGAAATGATCTCTGGAGCACAGTGTGGAGAATATGTCTAAATTCTTGTAGCAGGGTGCCATAACCACTCATGTGAAGAGCCCTCCTCATTTTCTGAACTGACACATGTATTTCTGGGCAACAAAAGATTCCTAAACCCCAGAAAAAAAATAGGATGGGATATTTTCAGCACTTCATACTGCCAGTTAGTAACAGAAAAAGTTTTTTCCAGTGTATTTGCTGATTTACAAAGCTGAAAAGCTTGGTTGATCTTTGCAACTTGAATGTCCTTTCTCATACTATAGGTAGAACACATCAAGTTGTAACACCAAACACTCATGAGATGGGTACAACTCAGAAAAACTTGCATTTAAGACTGCATTATAACTTTCTGAGAGAAAGGTTATTTCTTTAAATACCTGAGATTTTAAAGTATTCTTAAAAACTCTTTCTGTGGAATGATCATGATGTCTTTAGCTAGTAATGTTTGAGAAAGGATTTCCCTCCTTCAAAATAAACCTGAGACCAATCCAAAATTATAAAAATGAAGAAGCAAGAAGAAAAAAAAACCCCAAAATCTCAGTTATACTACTGAAATACTCACTAAAGCATCCTAAAGGCCAGACAAAGCACAGAAAAACGGTTTTACGGAACACTTCCAGCTTTTCAAAAGAACAATCATGAAACACAAACCTTTTCAGAGCAGTATAAATGTAGGATGCCAAATATCATTAAGAGCTTCTCAACAAAACAACAAACAAATCTCAAGTGCTAAAATATCATCTGTTGGGAACACATGCAGAAGAACCACAGAAAGGCTCATTAGCATAACGCAACCAATAAAATTTATGCTGCAATAACTACATTGTTTTTAAATTATTCTATCTTTCACAAATTGCCTAAAACTCATGTAACATTAAATAAGGAATCAATAAATTCCATAGTGGAGTAAGAAAGGCACTGTAACACATTTATACCAACATAAAACATGAGCATAAGACTTTTTGCAGCTCCCTTGTGGCTATATTGTACTTGAATTCTGCTCTAGCTTCATTTATGAGAATACCTTTATAACACACATTCATTATCTTGAGTATTGCATTTTCTAGCACTTATTAATTTATTCATCACAAATTAGCAAGGGAACAATTTCCCACTTTTAAAAGGAGATCAATTAGCAAAAGTAGATAAGAAATTTTTAGCATAGCTTCCATGATGCAATTTTCCTGTAGCCATCTGAAAAAAAGGACACAGTGAGCCCAGAACAAAGCTTTGGCTTGCTGGAAAGGTAATTCTGCATCTGAAGTTTGGTTACTCACTTGTTACTAGAAATGGGTAGGGGACAAGCACAAGGCTGGCAGTCATCCGGAGAGCCTTGGACAATGCCATAAAATCCTGGTGCACATCTCTCACAGTGGTGACCAGCAGTATTGTGCTGACAATTCTGCAGAGGAAGGAGACAGAATGAAAGCTGTATTTGATAATTACAAGAAAGCAGACAAAATTTTGTTCCCAGCCTCAGGGATTCAAACTTACTTCAATACATAATTTGTCTCTTCCTGATATGATTCTCAGTGGGAATGCTTGCTTTAAGCATCTATCAAATGCCTGCTGAGTAATATGTGGGCTTAAAAGAAGAAAGACTAGAGGTCTGCAGCTAGCCAGATGTATCCTACAGAATTTCTTATCCCATTCATCCTTTCTTCATTCCTTTGTTCCAGCCATTGAAGAACGAGAAATAATTAAAATTCAATCTTACTGTATCAGGTCACATGTATTACTGCTTAAAAGTGCAGCATTGTGCTTGTTGTACATCACATGGTACATTGCTTCTTCAGTTTGCAGGTGTATAGTTTTTCTTTTTACACAAATAGTAATTCAGAGGGGAAAAGGCACTGCTTAGTCTGAAATTTAGAAAATCAGAGTGGAAAACTTTAAAAGTTTTCTTTTATAAATCTCCCTGAACCTTGACACTTAAGCTATTTAAAAAAAAACAGATTAAAATATCATCCTCTGTCTTTTTAGACCAGTTATACAACTTATGAATTTTACAATTAACCTGGTGCTTAAGTTCAGAAGCATGATACCTGACAAACTGACGTTTCAGAGTCACACATAGTACTGTGTCCATGACACTGACATACAACACAGGTGCCCAAGGACTGAGCAGATGTCCTTCCCACAGGTGGAGATGGAAGCCTGTAAAATCCTGGAGAGCATGACTGCAATAAAAAAAGATGCAGAAGAAAACAGATCATTACAGAGTGGACTGGGTAGGGGAGCATTGCAAGCTCATCTTTCCAATCACCAGGTTTTACAAGCTGTGAAAAGAACCTGACAGGTTTCCAGCTGTGTTACAAACAATATACAGTACTTTACAGATAACAAGAGCCAACTCTAATTGGACACAGGGCTGAAAAATCCCAGGAGCACTCCACTGGCACCAGGCTTTTACCCTACAGCTTGAGAGATCTTTCATTCAGATGCACAACACCTTTCTGTTCTCACTGTGCACTACCTTCATTTCTTCAGAAAAAGGTTTGTTTTCAAAATAATTTTTTTTGCATGGATTGTGGAGAGTAAGCATGATGATTCTGTTTCCTTCATCCTTGCTAAGTTTTTCAGGTTTGACAAGCTAGTATCTGCCGACAGACTACCTGATGGATAACAAGCAAAAGCCAAATGATAATAAACAAGAATACGGCTGCATTATTTATAGCTATATCATTTAAAGACCATAAAAGTACAGAATTCAAAATGTTAAAGGTTTTCCGTGTCTTGAGACTATCAGCCCCAAACCGAGTTTATCAATCACTCTCTCCTCTACCACAGCTTGGCAATAAAATTCTGAGAACAAAATTACTAGCAAATTACTAGCAAAGCTGACACATGCAAAATCAAACACTTGATCTTTATTTCAGGCTTATTACTCAATTCTGTGAAAGTCGCCATATAGCTCTCAGAAAGCATACAGCTATGGCTGCAAAAAACACAAACAGGAACATTTTGACAGCTGAGACCATTAGGAGTAAGAGCCTACAGAGAAGTCACTTGTCCCGTGTATAAATCCCACCACCTATTGGTGCCAGGAGCCTGTGAAGGCTGTCTGATGAGGTAATTTCCTACTGTTGACCACAATTTCTGCTTTTTGGAGAGAATGGGAATAGTACACTTTTCACACAGTAATAAAATGGATGCAAAATAAAACAAAGGAGAATCTGGAGTAAGTAACTTTTCGTGACAAAAAGCAGGATCCTTCAGAGAAGCACTAGCTGACATGCTAGATTTATTCACACACCACCACTCTGACAGTTTTATAATTATTGCCAAACCCTCCAGGTGCCTAAGTTATGGAAAAAGCATAAACACAATTATTTTCTTTAGAATCACAAAGAAAGAAATCTAACTCACTTCTGCTTTTCCCCTTTTATTTTGACTTAGACTACATTAAGTTCCCTGAAGCATAGAAACAGTCTATCTGCTTTTTCATGGTTTGTGAAGAATTCTAATTTAGATAAATAATCCCAAATGAAAGTAATTCTGTTTCTTACTACAATTTCCAGGGTTTTTTTCTCCCTCTCTATCCCCACAAGAGTCCTTGTCCAAACATGGTACAAAACACACCGTTACAAGTTCTGAGTGACTTTAAAACCAAGGTATAAATATATGGTACATCCTCAAACAAAACTAATATCTGTTTGTTTTTTTATTTCTGATGTCATTAACACTCTTCTCACCTATTTTGATCAAAGCATTTCTCGGATGAAATGAGACACAGACAAAACACAGACTACATTTTTAATTACTAGTTTGGAAGTTTTTCAGAAGTAGCCATAAGGAAAACTCTTACCACTGTTTTTTCAGCATACAAACAGATTAAAGAAAAAAAATAGGGGAGGGGAGATATAAATGTCACTTCTAATAAAAAATGCTATGCACATAGTCTTCAAAATGCAATTATACAGATAGAGCATATACCCTGTTAGCATTTGCTTAAAAAATGCCAGGGTATCAGATGCTTTTTTTTCCTTCTAAAATGAAATAAACCTTCACAGAACACACCATAACCTTCACTGAGCACACTAAAAATAAACTAAGTTATGAGCATGTGAAGATCACACAATTAAGCATGAAGTATGAAGGTTGCAATTGAGACATTTATTGCAGCCCCTGGTGGGTGTGAATTAAAATAAAGTTCTAATTACATTATCATATATTTTTCTTCAAAAATTCAATTTGCTACAGTAATTAAAAAAAAATCTGTAGTTATAAATATTGGAGCCAATTAATTTCTCATGCATTTATACAAATTCAGGTGTATGCTCTTATCGAAACAGTGTGTAAAGAAAAATACTTCACTTGTTTCCTTCCACACATTTCCTATGAACTCACAGTTTTGTTGACTCTTGCTGCATAACACAATTGTGTATAATGTCTGAAGGGAGCAGAGTTCTTACAGATAACAAGGCATCATTCCCTTGATTTATTTACTTCAATTTTTCTCCCACTGCTAGTTTGGGGGAACCTTTAAAAGATCCCCATTTAGTCAGGGTGTCCGAGGCATTTGCAGAATACTTGAGGTGTTGCTCCTGCTACCTCTACCTAGCAATTGCAACCAATACATTTGGAATTGCTAGAGCTGCTTAAAAATGAAAACATGGTGTTTTGCACACAGAAAGACTGGAAGTCTCATCCTCCAGAGACAGACAGTCAAAAATATTAACTTCTATTCTGCAGCCAATGCAGAACATCTTAAACACTTTCTCTGGTATCTATCATAAAATACATTTTGCAAAAATGTAAGTTAGCTGATTTTCCATAAAACTTGGATACTTTTGAAATATGTTGTCATCCGCATGAAAATATTTACATTAGTAAAAAAAAAAATATGGTGCATGTATAAGGCACACCGAGCTCACTGAGTTGAACAGCATTTTCTCCGAGCATTCAGTGAGTTAGAAATTTACTACTGCAATGGTATTATACCCTTATCTGTTCAAAAAGGCTTGATCTGTCAGCCTTGATCTGCCAGTCACACAATTCAGCCTCAGAGATGCTGTCCTACTAAAACTCACTTTCCTTTATACTATTTGAGTCATCACCATGGTTTCAGTAGCATATTTGCCTACAGCAAAAAAAAAAAAAGTGCCTAAATTCCTTGTGAGAGAAATACCTGAGAGAGTAAGTAAGTAAGTCAGTTGAGAGAGTTGTTGCCAGTTAAATGAATTCACACTCTAATTACTTTTCACATGTTACCAATGAATGGACCAGCCAAGGTACAAAGACTTTTACTGGGAGTTAGGTTAGTACTGTACCTCACAAGACAAACCAGAATAACCCAATGGGCAGTCACATTTCTCTATCAGGTAAGCCTGAGGAGTCATCCCAGACACAGTGCCACCTTCAGCAACTTCCAGTGTGATCTCAGAAATCCTGAAAAAGAGGAGTAAATATCTCTAATGAGATTAGTCAAGCACTAACTCAAACACAGTTAGTCCATAGCTAGCATGGGAGAAAACAGTCTTATTTGGCTGTTTGTAGGATTCTTGATCTACAGGAGACAACACTGGTTTTTGCATCTGGTCTCAATTTTCATTTTTAGGCAATAGTATAACTAACTAGCTCTCCAGTTTGATTCTATTGCTTTTTTTAAATCTCTTTTCAGGCAAACTACTAACAAAAGTTCATATCTGATTCTTCATTTGGAGGGACTCATTAAGAAACTGAAGTTACATACTAAATGCAGTTCCAATTCATGACTCTCAGGGGTACGGCAATAAAATTGTTCACTAAATGAGCTTGTAATGAGGCAACTATTTAAAAAAAATAAAATAAAATCTATCCTCAGCAGCTAAAGCAACCTAACAAGCTGTAAAACAGACTTCAAAGATATTGGACATTTGCCTTTTTAGCAGGAATTTTAAGATCTGTAGCCAGATATCCTTTTTTTTTCTTTAGGATTATTTAGACCTATAAAAAACAATTCAAAGCAAACACAAAATCCTACTACAGAAACATCTTCTAGTATCAGAAAGGGATATTTTTTAACTTTCTAAGCATTTGTTTGATTGTATAAATAATAATATCGTCGCCTCCCAACCACTCTTTGTCTTTCCAGTATGAATGCTGTCCTGAAAAATAGGACATCACAGACAAAGGTAACTAATATAACATCTAATGAAATACACTTAATCCTAATGCACCCCAATGCTGTACTTTCAGCTTACTTCTTTATTTTGGGGGGTTGTTAGCTTGTTTAAATGAATGCTATGATCTGGAACACCCATTGCCTCTGAGAAATGAAAAGGGCAGAACAGTGTAAATTTTAAAGCTTCAAATATAATGCCAATATAAGATAAAATGTCAAAGATCATCTGACTAACTAGCTGAATAAATGTCAATAATGCAGCTAGAGTCTATTCATTAAGTGTCTGAGCACAGGGCTAATGGAGAGGAGCTCACAGAACTGCTCATCTCCTTCTTATGCTTACAGTCTGTTCATCTACTCCCAAATCTTGATTACTGAGTGACTCAGTGACAGTCTTCTGCTCATTGGCATATAGGCAGCAATGTCAGGATGAATATAGGAAAAGCAAATGCCCACTACTGAACTAGATGAGAGTTTTGTGATTGAGCTTACATGACTAGACCCATACTTCTTGATACCTTGTGTCAAAATAAAAATCCCAAATCAATCTAGTATCTGTGTTCTCTTGTTATTACCTAAAGAAAGGGGTTCAGTGGAGCAGGGAAACTGAACAAAAAAAAAAACCCCAAGAAAACAAAGCCAGGTCAAAACAGAAGACTGAAAATAAAGAGGGTAAAACCATTCAGATCTGATATGTCGATGTAAGCTTACATTGAAATCTCTGTACATTTAATGGGGGGGAAAAATGAAATCTGCTCCCCCATCAAGGCTGAGGCAAGGTTGAGAAACTACTGTCAAAAAGCTGTATTTACATAACAATACATTCTAGGACCAGAAACCTACCTGTCGTTTGTGTGAAAATGTTACTTAAGGAAGGTCTGACTTGGCTGATTTTTGGAAACTGTCTGTGTATTAGGCAGCAGTCAAACAACTGTTATCTGACCACTGTCAGAAATATTGAAATAATTCCCAGTCAAATTGAAAGCATACTTCCAATACAAATGAATTTATTATCACAGCCCAGCTGCAACCCAAAATCTAATAAAAGCAATGTTTCCATTTAGAGTGGTGAATGTGAAAATGAGGGCAACAAAATGAACAATACTGGAGAAAAATGTTTGGGTTTGGATTCTGAGCAGAAACCTCTAAATCACTACCAATGCTGCAGCTTTGAAGTTGTAACATTACCATTGCTGCTAAACTCTATAGCTAATACAGTGCTAACACTAGAACTAAGCTATTTTTATGTTTCCTGTTGCTGCTGCTACTTTGACTTCTTATTTTAAAATGTTTTTCCTGGTATTTTTCACTTACCTGCAGTTTTTAAACTTTCCAATTGAAATAAAAGCACTATTAAAAACCTAAAAAAAATATAAAACCACTTCATATATACATTTTCGTCCTCCCATCCACAGTTCCTTTTGCTTTATACTTTCCTACTATGCAGTCAGGTAGAAAGAGAAGCTTTACTAGTTTACTACAAGTTTCCTTATTGGGAAAGCACAACACACTCTATTTAAACAAACGTTATAAGTCACTTAATTCAAACATATATTTAAATTTGAGCATAAATATTGTCCTTTAGAGGGTCTCAGCTTATTTTTAATAAAAGCCTTCAATCGTTACGCAAGGTAATATTCCTCTAACCTTTAAAAACATTCTGGGGGATTTATTTTTAGTCTTTTCTAAAACTTTCACTGAAATCATTCAAACTACTAACTTGAAAAAAATAATAATGTGTTCCTGCTATATTCTACTTAAAGTCTCAGATGCCATGTGGTAAATGCTTTGTAACTAGGCCATAAAAATCTATTGTAACATAACCGCCTTCAAGATCAAATACGGTATTATATGCAAAGTTATGCCTTCAGAAGGAGAGTTACCAGAAAGACCAGATGAACTCTTTGCTAAGTCCTGCTGTCATAAAATGTCACATTCTTAAGTGTCATGCTATAAAAATATATTCTAGTTCTTTAACTGACACTTTGCAAACCTGCCCTGAAACTGAAAAGTCTTCCTCTGTTCTGATATATGCCTCCTTACTCTGTAGTCCTGATTACAATTCAGGTCTAATTCAGTCACAATAGTCACACATATCCCAGAACAAACCCAGGAGCTTTGCTTTCATAAATTTCCTTGATGCTCGAGCTGAGATAGTATTCAATTTTTGTTTCCACAGCTGAACTAGGATATGTACAGCGTAAAGGTAAGGGAAGGGAGAGACATAAAACATGAATATACTTCTCAAATTTTCAAGTTGCAGTGGAGTTACCTTCATAACTCTTTTCATGGGAACCCCCCCTGTGCTTGTAATACAATATCCTACATGGACTGTGCCAAAAATAAATGAAACCAATGTAAAATATTTATGGCATGTGTTAATATTTAGCATCTAGTCAGCACAAGCTGCATGAATACTTTTCAGTAAAATATATACTTTAAATAGAGATAATAGCAGAAACAACAACCACCACGTTTTCTGTCACAAGATACTGCAAAGTTGTATGTGTATCTTCCCCTACTATTCACCCTTAAACTCCAAAGGCAAGGCTCTTACAGACATATTTGTAATCTAAAAATCTGGAACTAATTTTAGTCTATTGCTTTTATGACAGAATCATAAAAAGGACCTCTGGAGACTTTTGGAGTTTATCTCTGATCATTCCCATGTCTTTGCTAATAAATTTTGCTTGCAAAGGATATTGTGAATTCATTATTAAAACCTTTTTGCAATAGTCTATATAATCTGTTCTACAACGTCTTTACCCTGACGAGTTTTTCTTTCATGTCTAATGTGAATCTTTTCTGCTGAAGTTTAAGTTCATTTTCGTTTTTGACTTCCCCACCATGGCAACAAAGAATACGTTCTTCTCTTTCTCTCTGTGACATTTTAAGCATCTTAAGGCAATTTCTAGTTTCTAAACATATCTGGTTCTTTACATCTTTTCTCACAGGTCATGTTTTTTACCCTGTGATGATGTTCACTGATATCCTGTGAAGACTTTAATAACTTTTTTCTTGAATTCCATTAACCGGAACTTGATGCTTAGGCTTTATTAGTGTTGGGGGAAGTAAAAGAGGTTGTTTTTTTTTTTTCATTTTGCAGGCCATATTTGTTTATGCATGGAGATAGAGTATTAGGATTTTTTAACAAAAACATCGTTACTGAATCACGTTCACCTGGTGATCTGTTGTAAACAGCAGACTCCTCTTCAAAGAATAGGCAACTAAGCAGCTGTTCCTTGTTTGTTCAATTGACTGCTACTTTCAGTGTAAAATCTTATAGCTGACCTTTAGATTGCAGCAGATTTTTTACTGCTCCAGACATCTTGATGTCTGATGTCCACTCCAAATATATTTTTATTTCCTCATATAAATAACTAACAGACTGAATAGAAGATGTTGAGTATATTTGACCCAAACATATTCTATTTCCCACTCGCAGGAGAAAAATCCTTTGTATACTAACACTTTTATTTAATTACAGCATCATATATTCATAAAATAGACATTTATTCAAAAAATATCCTGAATTTGTTTCAGAATGTGTGTGCTACATGTGTTTTCTGCTGTAGGAACCTGAAAATAGAGATTTCATTTGCCTATTGTGATTTAAATTTTCTGTTGAATTAAACTTCCTTCTCCTGTGTCTTCTGCTATGCTGAACACTAACTCCTTCTGTTCCTTCTTCTCAGCAATGGCTTATAGCTGATGTTATGAATACAAATTCTGTTGGGAATAGCTGGGAGGTCTACAAGGTTATCTGTGACTACTGCACTATTTCAGACCACTGCATGAAATAGTTACCTGCTCTGCCTCATGATATTGCCATGAGTCGCCTTAATAAGAATGTAATGAACATCATACAACACATTCATGAAGTCTTCCCGGGATACAGCTCTACTTGGTCTTGAGTCATCTCCATAAGGCTTCCAGGTAAAATCTGTCTGAGACATTGTCCTGTTGATACCTGAGTCATCATGATAATATTCCCAGGGCACAGTATTTCTGACTCTTTGGTCATCACCATAATATTCCCATTCATGCTGAAAGACAGAAATGCAAAACCAGGTTATTAACAGTATTCAAAAGAACAGGGTGCTTCAGCTTTGGAGTAAAAAAAGCAGATGGAAATGTGATTTACCTCTGTCATCTCTATCTCATGCCTTGTTAGCTGCCCAATCAGAGGGGCAGCCATGTGCCGGACAATAATTCTTGTATGAGTAGGAGGCCCACCTCTTATGATGACTTGTGGATAGTAAGTAGTAAAACCTGTCTCTTCTCGTGCTTCAAAGTAGATGGCATATTTCAGTTTCCCTCCATAAGCAGTCAGCTAAGAATGCATAAAAAGAAATCTTAATTTTCAGTTATACAGAAATAAATTCTTGGGAAGGAGCTAGATGCACCCATTTGCAGCCTGATGAATGCATACATGGTAAAAAATAGCAATACATACTTGTGGAGATATCTGGGAAAAAGGGCTGTGTTCAAAAACACTCAACAATTTGTTATTGTACTACACTAAAAACAATATGTTATCTATTTCTTTACATGTGCTTTGGTGTTCCCCAAAATTTGTGTTTAAGGAAAGAAATGTCTAAACCTTCCCAAGCCAAACCAAGAAACACAAAAAGTGCAAAATAAATCATCACAGAGGTGCATAACAATATCCAAAAGGAGGGTTATTTCAATCATTTTCTCCTATGTAACTTAAAAAGGTCAGACATTTTTGGTTTAAAATTGAGATAAACAAAAAATTGCAAGAGAAGTATATTCAATTTTATGCAGCTTATTTTTTCAAATAACATTTTTATGAGAAAATCTATCCTGTGGAAAAATATTACATATTAATATCCGTAAATATCTATGTTAAATATTGTTCATGGTACTTTATGAATTTCCATGATAACCGAGCAAATAATTTTTAATAATGGAATAGCATTTATTTTCTTTTGAAGTACCTTTCACTGTGTGATGACATGCTCATTGGAAGGGAAAAAAGGCACTGTAAAATAGAAATATAAGACTAAAAAAAAGAAATTGATGTCAGTATTCTGTGGAATTTTAGGTTTACCTTTTGTCCCTCAAACTGCTCTGGAAGTCTCCAGTAAACAGGTTCTGACTGAAGATCCTGCATCGCCTGTTCTATATTTGCTACTATTTCAGGAGGCTGGAATGCAATCCCTGAAAGAGTGCTGCGCTGGAGTTTTTCATCCACCAGTGGCAGAATCATTTGCTCTGGCTTCAATGTCACCTATGCATAATCAAAAAAATTGAGAAGAAAATTAACTCTATTTTCCTGCATGAATTGTTAGTCTTTAAATTCTACTTCTTTAAAAAATTATTTCTAGGTAATTTCATTTCACATCATGAGCAATTTGTCACAAAGCAGTCTTGCTACTCCTTCAGGTGTAAACAGTGCTAATAATGACTTTCCTCTTGAGCCTTTTGCACCTTGTCCTCATGTTAACAAAAAATGTAGTAGCACTCATTAAAATAGTTCAAGCAACAAGTGATTCCATGAATTTTATCAGACTGATTTTCAAAGTCCTGTTTCAGTCTCCGGCCTCTTCTGTTCAGACTGTGAGAACCTACCTTACAAAGAAGCATAGTTCTCACCACCACTCATCATACATCACTGGGGCTGTGGAACACAGTGCCTGATCCCTTGACAGTTCTATGCAATATTCAAGGCTAAACATTTTCCAGGCAATATGCAAAGAGTGAGGGCTCAATCAGGGTTTCTGTAACTCTAAATTCAGATTTAATGAAAAATACAAGGATGCCACTTAGATGTTTATAATTATCTTAGACTTGTTGACAGAGTCTCAATAGCATTTTTTTGAAATCATTATTCTGATCAAAAACTGTAATAAGAGTCTTAGTAATTCTGCGCCAATGGAATTATCACAGGGAGTGTGTGAACTGATGCAAAAGGCTGGTGTCAAAATTGCTTCTCCCAAAGATTGAGGTAAACAAAGAAAACAAACGCAGAGTCATATCTCTAACAGTCATCCCATCAACAAGCTGGTCATGAGATAGGAGCCAGGCAATGAGGAATCAGCTAAATCCTGTACTGTACTTCCAGTATCCTGGTATTTCTATTTACTGCAGCATCTATGGACTGATCAGACATGGAAGCATTCCTAACATTGCTAGCCTTAAGTGAGATTTACTGAGCTCCTAGAATAACTGTATTTTACTGTTTAATACTTTAGACATCAAGAAAGGGGTCAACACATTTGAATTTCAGATTAGCCATGCCTTATTGTCATATAAGAGAGGATTTGCTTGTTTAAAACAATTGTAATGCTATTTGAAGCACCTGAAAGTATCTGAAATAGCCACTATCAGTTGGCAGAACACAGAACACCAAAAACTAGATGACATATAATCATACTTTCCTTTAGATATGAGCAGAAATATGAAAGGAAGTTAATCAAGAGAAACAAAATAATCGGGAGGTTTAAACTGTTTATGGTTTGTGCTCCCACAAAGGTCAAAGCACAATTATCCAGAATTGCTGCTGTCATGGAACTTGATTAAATTTTATAACTTGCCAGTCCTCTACAGCCTTCCATCTCCAGTCTGGCAGAGTATGAGGGGCAAAACAGAAACAATGAGAACTGGATCAGATCATAATAAATCACTTCATCCACTGGGAAGGCAAAGAGGTGCTACTGGATTGAACAATGAAGGGGAGAATAAGTTGTATTCATATTACATTAAGCAAGAAACATTATCTAGATTTCAGCCTAAAGTTTCCTTATCCAACTGATGCTTGTACTTGACAAGTCTGAGGCTTTGGTTGATTTGCATTTGGCAGACATTCCTTCTATGGCCAACATGCTTTCGAGCAGAGATATGGCTGACCATACATGGGGACAGAACTAATCTTTTTCCATTAGAAATCATTCCTCCAGAATGTAACTGAGGAGCTGGCACAGCAGTGACAAGACAGCAGCAGTCTCAACGTGTGTTTTGTGCTTGTTGTACAGATAAATGGAGACATCCAGTCTGCCTTATTTGTCAGTGCCACATAGGCCTCAAGGCCCTCTTCCACAAACAAGTGGAGAGCTCTTTGTTTGCTTTGATTCCATTCTTGAATTTAAATGCAGCTTCAATAAGCTTTTTTTTTAAAATTAAAAAAAAAAACCAAAAAAACCAAAAAGAAAAAACCCAACAAAACAAACCCCAACAACATTTAAACAGCAAAACCAACAATGAAAATAAACAGATTAATTGAACTATTGGAAATTTATGCTGGACAACAAGCATATGTGACCCTTGACTACACCTGGGTAAACTGTGTATCATGTACCAGGGATTATGTTGCAATGCATTGTACTGCATAATTTCACCAGCGACTAGCTTGCCCTTTCTTGGGGCTTAATAGCTTCACTTTGGCTTGACATCAGCTATCCTATCACTCATTTTATTATCTACTTATTTACTTTTAATGTCTTAACCCTGATTGTCTAATGGAACATACTGCTCTCACCACTTCTCAAAGCATAAAGAGGAAAATGATTGCTTAAATGTTTGGCCATTTTCTAGCTACCTCTCAGTGCCTGACTAAAAGATGCCAGCAGGAAACAACATTATCGCATTACATGGCTCAGCAGTTCCCTACTCACCCACATACGGATCAGCCCCCTTGCTTCACTGCACCGTGTAGTCAGGCCAAAGCAATAGCAACTGCTGCAGCCAAGTGGGTTTCTGGCAGAGAGACCAAATGTACCAGACTTGCACCTGTCACAGTGGATACCTTCCACATTAACCTGGAAGAGAGAGAATGTTTAAAAAAGGGGGAAAAAAAGGAGGAAAAAAAGCAGCAAATTTTATTTTAAGGTAGCAACAGAAAAAGAAAATCAGGCAGTGATGACAATAACAGGGCGCAGAAGGAAATAATAATAAGGGTTAGGAAATATTCAAGGAACTTTCCAGTTTCTTATCATGTGTGTATGTAAACATATGTAATTACTGTAACTAAGGCATTTGCATTTGTGTCCACTGAGTAGCTCTGAGCAATGGATGCTGGCTTCGCACTGACATTTGTAACCACAGAAAAATTAAATGGCACTTTGGACATGACATACTCAATAACTGATAGATAAGATAAGAAAAATAAGTTGTTCTGAAATTGCCTGTGTTAATCAAGCCTTCTTAATAGGAATTACCATTGACATGTTCAGATATTTAAGGTACAGCACTAAATGTTCTCGCTGAGAAATGTATTTTAATGGAAATTCTGTAGAGAAAAGCTTTCCCCTCTTCATGATTGTTTTCCACATCATTGAACAGTATTAACAAGGCTGAAATGTTTCACTGTTGTAATGTCAATGCTTTCATTTTCATTTTTCAATTAGTCCAAATAAAAAGTTATTCTAGATAGGGGAGATAAGCAATAATTTATGCAGAGCCTTTTAAAACCATTTTCATACCAAGACCGAGGTATTTAAAAAGAAAAAAAAAATCACCAATATGAAAGTACTGGTTGGTTTTTCCCCCACACACACCTTTTTTTTTTTCTCTTGAGAGTAATGTGAAGAAGACAATCTAAAAAACAAATTAAATTTTCCAAAGCTTATACAGGAAACCAACATTATCCCTCAGGATTTACCATTTTTAACCTTCATTTCCACATGTAACTCTATCAACAAATGTGCCTACACTGTATTTAGCTTAAATTTTGCTGCTTTTTATCAGGGCTGACAATGAGGCTCCTGAGCCTTTGAAAGCTCATTTGTGCAGCCGTAACAGCATATTAAAATGGGAATGATTACCATTTTCTAAAAGTCTAGTTTCTTCAATATATCACTCTTTCAAAAAAGTTATACAAAATGTTAACCAATGCTAGATTTAAATTTAACCTTAGACATAAACTCCGAGGAAAAAACACTGACTTCATTCAGTATTATTTGTCCATTTTCTGTCATAAAAGGTGATTTTTACTTGCTTTGAATTTTGTTTCATGTCAATTTCAGTTCCTTATCATTAATCATCAGCTAAATATATACTGTTCATTTACACTCACAGAAACATAGAAGCAACTATATTAGCCTTAAAAGAATCAACAAAGAAACACTTCAATTTAAAAATACCATCAACCTCCCTTCTTTCTACTTGGTGCTTACAGGAGCTACAAGAGAGATGATGAACCAGAGAAGTTGTGGAGTCTCCTCTGGAGATATTCAAAAGTCATCTGGACACAATCCTGAGTAACACGCTCTAGCAGAACCTACTTGAGCAGGGAGGTTGGACTAGATGACCTTCACTGGTCCCTTCCAATCTGACACATTTTGTGATTCTGTGACATACTGGACCTAATCCAGATAAGGGGGACCAAGATGGTTAGAGGGGCTGGAGCTTATCATGTATCCTGAGAGGCTGAAAGAATTGAGATACTTCAATTTCTCCATTTCAGAGGCTGACACAGGGCAAATAGCACTGAGTTTTACTAAGACAGTCCATGTGATCAAATCGCTTCAATTTTTTTATGGTCTCACCATCAAATGAATCAGTATTTGTGAAATAGAACACAATAGATATCTTCTGTTCAAATATACCAGAAAAATGGGAGGGTAGTCAAGCAGTTTGCAGAGAGGTTGTGAAAACCCTCTCCATCCTTGGAATTACTGCCTCAGCAACATCTTTCAAAACAGGCACTGGACCAGGTGAACTCAATAGGTGACTTCCAACTTATTTTGTTCTACAGTTCTTCCACTGAGTCTTTAAACTCAGAATTAAGTGACTGGTGCCCATTTAACAAAACGATTACCTGGCAATTCAACAATCTAAATTAATTCTTCCATTTTACTAGTTCTTTGTGTCAATACAGACTTAAAGAAGGAAAATGAATCAAAGTCACAGAAGGAATCTCTAGAGGTCACTTTCAAAAGCCTCCTCCTTGAAGTGAGACTATCACCAATATTGGATCAGGTTACCCACACCTCTTTCTAGTCAGGTCTTGAAAATCTCCAAGAATGGGTATTTCACAATGTTTCTGGACAATCTCTTCCGATGCTGCATAACCCTGATTTGTTTTTCTAATGTCCAACTCAAAATTCCCAAGCTGCCATTTGCAGCTGCCATCCCTTGTTACATCTTTTGTCACCATAAAAAAAGGACTTGACTCCGTCAGCTACTCTTTGAAGTGGCTATAGGCTGCAATTGCATTTCCTCTTATTAGCCTCTTTTTTCAGGCTAAGAGAGTCCAGCTCTCAGTAGATCCTCACAGATCATCTACTGTAAGACTCTTTATAGCCCTTCTCTGGATCCTCTCCAATTTTTCAACAATACTTTTGAATCAGGTCCTAAAACTGGACACCATTTCCAAGTGCAGTCTTACCAACACTGAGTAAAGAGTAGAGCATGGAGTAGATGAAGACTTTCCTCTGCTGGTCATGCTCTTTGTGATACTGTACCTTGCAGCTGCATTGTCCGGTATGCTCAACGCGTCCAGCTCCGTAGGCAGGACTTACAAGGAGAGTATAGGGCTGGTTAATATTGTGCTTTTCAGCAGAATTACCACTCAGGCTTTTTCCTCCAATTCATGATCTTTCCATTTTCCCAGTCATCAAGCTTTTCAAGTATCCTCTAGACTACAATTCTACTGTTCAGCATGTCAACCTTCTACCTCTTTCAAATCAGCAATATTCTCAAATGTGCTAATCATGAATTCTGTCATCTGTGGTGCTGATGAAAGTATTGTTTCGGGGATACTCTGCTTGCTGGCTACCAACTGCATGTCAAACCATCGATTATTGCCCTTTAAGCCATCAATCCAGTCAATTTTCAAACCACCTAAGTGTGCTGTTCTTCCAAGAACAATTCCAAATAAGAATGCTGTGGATGGTGATGCCAAAAGTCTTTGCGTTAGTGATCCTGAACTAGATGCAGTCTACTCAGAAGGGGTACTACTGTAATGAATTCTACTAATGAAATTATAAATATTTACTCCCTCTAAGACAATGTTCTTTGAACTAGCACTGTGGCATACTGTAATTGCTTTTATTTTGCCCAATATCTGAAAAAGAATTGTATTATGGGGATAAACTGGCAGCAGAAAGAAAGAACAGAAAGAAATTCAAACTAAGAAAAAAGCTCAAGAGGATGCTATCCTGGCAAGCGTCTGTATGTGAAAAAGCAACTGACAAGCACTTAAGTCTTTCCTTGTGTTGGGCTCCTCCCACAGCAGTTAGCAAATGCACTATGAAAACCAAGGAGATTTGTCTGCATGTGTAGCTGGAACAAGTAAGTACAAAGGTTAATAAATTTTGGAATACACTTCTCAGCAGCTATAAAATCAGTTTACAACCTTCATTGCCTTACTTTGCAGCTGCATTGGCCAGTATGATCAATGCATGAGCACTTCCCCTCTGCATCACAGCTCTGTGGATCAGTCCCAGCTGGAAAGCACTGACAAGCAACGCAATGTGGATAATTCCAGTAGCCCAACCTGCACTCAGTGCATTTATCCCCAGAGAATTCAGGGCGGCAGAAGCAACAGCCTGTATTTAAGTCACACTGAGAACTTAGAGCTCCAACAAGGCTGCAGTCACAGGGCTAAAAAAGAGAGAAACAAGGAGACAATTGTAATTGTGCTCTGAAAAAAAACCCACCAAAACAAAACAAAACAAAACAAAACAAACCCCCAAACCAATCAAAACCAAAACCCAACCAAAGAGTAATTCATCTCTTTCAAGTATCTGAAAATAAAGTACAGCAATGAATTACCACTGTCTAAAAGTAACATATCTAAATTATACGGATAGTAGTTTATTTTTACTCAACAAGGGTCAAGCATATACACTAAATACATTTACAGTACCGGTGGGTTTTTTCCACCAGGTTTTTTTCAACATATATGACTTATCACTGATAAGTTAGGCAGTGAAAACAAATAAATCTTAAAGTGTCAAGGACATTAGGATACTTCGGGGACAAAATTAACTTGCAAACTACAAACACTCCCTAAAAAGTATTTTGTATGTAAATCGTTTGCAGGCATGTTCAGACCACTTTCCTAAAACTGGAATTGCTCAGGGGCAATTGGTTTAGTAGTTCCAGAGAAATCGAGTTCAGTATTTATTAGTCATCCATCAGACAGGTGTCTTTGTACAAAAAAGTCTCCTAGATGACAGCAGTTTACACAGTAAGGGCTAGAGATTTAGTCATGCAGTATACCGGGAAGTAAACTTGCTCAGAGAATGAGACTTGCGCAGGCAGGTAAAGATAGAAATAGATGATTTGCCAGGGGGTCTAGATATTGAATAGAGAATTAAGTAGCAGGAAAAACTGCAGACTTCCAAGGAACAGAAGAATCCCTCAGTGCTATTACTGTGACTGCACTGCAAAGTTAGCACAGGACATTGGCTGCAATCCCTGGCGTGACCAGAATCTCATATGGAGGAGTTCAGCTTACAGAAGCAAACTCTGTGGCAGTAGTACAGGTTACCACAGTAACTGACATGGATAGACTTGCTAAAATTACAGAAACAAAGCCGAAAAAGAGAAGGAGAAAAGGTGGATTCAGTTTCTAAGTAAAATTGTTTATTACATGACTACTTAGAGCACTTTTCTTCAGATCTGAAAAGACCATATATAAAGAAGGTTAATATTTACAAGAAACATTCAAATGCAATCTTTAATGAATGCCAGAGGAACTATTTAACCACTGGTTAAATGCTAGGCTGCTAGACTACTACCTAACCTAACAAATAAAAGCTTCTGACAGAAAGACCTTTATACTACAAGATATATGTGAACATATATGTGATATATTTGCTTAGAAAGCAAATTCTTCGCCATACTCTGAAATAGCTTGGTGTGCAATATCAAAACCTAAATTACCATAAGATGCTATGTTTGTTTTTGCAGTTGTACGTAATTCTCTCTATTCCTGAGTTAAAAGAGCCCTGGAAAACTTCTATGAAAATTGCAAGTAGGAGGTTCACATCTTACTTTGCAGAAATTAGCTGCAACATACTGAAAGAGATGTGGGCTGATAGATCATTATTAATTTAGATGGTGCCATGGAACTGTCATACTAATCTGCTCACATAAAAGACAATCAGAGAATATATTCCAGAGCTCAAACAGAGGTCTTCAACCTCATTAGGCTGGTTTCAGAAGCCAAGAGTCTGTATCACAGCAGCACAGCAGAGGTTTCACAAGAGGAGTTTTTCGTACATACAAAAAGGAAATCATTCTCGACAACTGCTTTGCAGCCTGAGCTACATGACAAACAGCCTTTCAAGAAAAAGCATTAATGGTGTATGACTATGTTCAGACCAGATATAATTTTGTGGATGAATTGTAGCAGTACTATAAATCCCTCACCATCAATTAGCACAGAAGAGAGGAGAAGGCATTTGAACTTTGCATGATGTCTACTGTCACCAATTTTCAACCTTAGCCAAATACTCCTCTCCTCAACTCGAGGGCATTAACAACAGCGTTGGTGGCCTCCTTGATGTTCTATCATTGTTTTCCTGTTTCTTCTCCTTTCTCTTCAGATTTTTTTTAACTCTGTGTCAAATATTGTGATAAAAGGGTTTAAAGGCTAATGAAAAGGTTTATTACCCCTTTCAGAACAGAGGAAGAAAGCGCTATTTACAACTAAGGTTGATGTTTCTTTTCTTCTCTCCTTGATGTCTTTTATGCACTAATGGAAGTCCTTTTCAAGCAAACTTTGATTACAAATTCCCACTGGTATCACCATTAAGACTAAAGTAAATTTGTTCCACAAAAGCACTGTCAATTACCTGTAAATATACATCTATATACATTGTTCAATACTGTGGTAATCTCCTCAATCACTTTAAACACACCTATACTAAAATAAAACCAGTTTCAAGTAGGATACTGACTCAGTGTGACTGCAGAATCAACAGGATTTTTGTCTTACAGGCTGTATACCTGAGACAAAGGATCTGTAGTGGTCAGTAAAAGATCACCAACATTTACATCACAGTGACACCAAAACTTGCAATGCAGAGGCAAAACATGATTTACAAACCAAGAATTGTGTTTCAGCTATAAATTACTGTGAGAAAAGTAATGCACACAGAGAAAATAGAAATCCACTCACCTTGCAGCCACTGATAATGTTGTGGCCCCAGTAATTTGGTGCACATTTGTCACACATTTCTCCAACAGTATTGGGAGGGCAGATACAGCGGCCACTGATGGGATCGCAGTTATTACCAAAACGTGAACACTCACAGGCTTCATGGAAGATGGAAAAAAAATAAAGCAGAGGAAAAATTAGCCCTTTATGTGACATCTGGAGAGCAGATGCTAACTGTATAGTGAACTCTCAGTTATCTGTGGACACAGTGGGGTAGGAAAGGTAGGGTAAACCCAGACAAACCAAAACCAGTAGCAATGGAACACAGTTGAGGTTGAAGTAACTGCAATGAGAACAGAATGGGAAAAATAAAGGCACTAACTGCTGAAGTGCAGAGACTTCTGAGATTGTGCATTCTTGTGACTTAGCTGCAGGAGTGCTGCTGTACAACTTCTGAACCCACGCTGTCTCCTGCAAGAAGCCACCTGAGCCATCTATGCAGGAACTGCAGTGTGTTTAACATCTTACACCAATCTGAGCCAACCTCCTGAAATTTCTGCTGCTCTAAAGAGACTTCTTTTAAAGGACAAAAGAGGTGTTTCAGTTTCTTTTTCCATTTCTATTCTTTCTCAGATTGCATGTTCTCTGCCTTGGGAGGATATCAACCAGTTGATGTCTCCTCTCCATGGGAAACTGGGATTCTTCACAGACTACAGTAAAGTAAAAATACTTTGGGTTTGAAAGTGGTTCCAGAAGCGGTCGTTGCTCTTAAATGATTATTAAGTAAACAGCTCACTGGTGGAAAATACAAATTCAAGGTATGTAAGTGATAAGTAGTTATGGGGCACAGATACCTCAGTGATTGAAGAAGCAGAACTGGTGTATGGTTATTTTCATACCCATCATCCACATTACCCCTGAGGCCAGAGAAAAAGCATCATAAGCAAACTATGACACTCTGAGCCATAATCTGTTCCTTGGGTGTTTAAAGGGCAGTGTAACTTTGTTACTGAGGGCTTCATTTATGATCATTGCCTTTACTGTATGAAATACATCAGTTCAGAGTTAAATAAGAAAACAAGAGATGTGCAAAGATAGAACTCATATTTATAGTTCATATAAGAAGTGACCTTTTTTTTCCCCATCAATGCTTTCAAAATAAGGTAATTGTTGCAAAGAAGATAGCAAGTTTTGCCTCCATCCTGCCAGAACAGGATATGTTGCATGCTACTTCAAATCTTTTGACACACTGTGGCCTGAAGATGCTTCAGAATACAGCTCATTGGGAGACCGACGCTTTCGGGTGTGACAGCTCTTCTATGGGCTTCCAGGTCTTACAGAATATTGGCTTAAAAGACACGGAGGGGAAGAAGGAGGTAGACCAATCTTTTTTTCATTTTTACTTTTATCACTATCAAAAAAAAAAAAAAAGGAGGGAAAAAGTACAACACATTGCAAGCAATAGTGAAATAGAAATCTCTTTTGTATCTTTGCTACTAGAATGTCAACACTGATGATGCTTTAGGATTTATTTTATGATTTATGGGCTTTTACTGCACAAGAAAAAATCAAATTATATTCCTTCTGGATAAATGCTAGATAAAAGAGGTCCAATATTTTATTTGATACTTAACTGTCACAATGGAAATAATTTTTCTGTACTTTTCTTTCTAGTATGTTTTGATATATTTTATTAGATTTCTGATTTTCTTTGTGATTCATAATTTAATTCCTTATTTTTTGTCATTTGAAGGAATACATAAGAAATCTCCTAAAAATAAGTGGGGAAAAACAGCATGTTGAAAACGGAATTCCTCTCCATCTGTCTACTTACTTAGGAACTTTTAAAAATCTGGTTGTTCTGAATATCTTTAGCTGTTGCTGTTATTTTAAACATTTGATGATCACAGGTAGATATATTTCTGTTTAAAATGTTGCATGGATTTACTCTGTCATTTCAAAGTTTGCTAAGACAGCAATTATAACTTTAATTTGAAATCTTATTAATAGCCCTCTCATTTTCCTTCTCCAACTGTATGAACTTAACAACATTTTTTGTGTTTCACAATACTGATGTACTTTTAAACTGTGAAATGCTAGAATAAGAGGCTAACCATAAAGATAAACTATAGTATTTTTTCCCTTCTGTATACTTGCTATAGGCTTTAGGACTGCAGTTATCATTTGCATTTTATTTCAAGCTGTTTTCATCAATGAACCTGGGAACCAATCTTTCCCTTTTCCAAGGTGCCAATGTTTTTGCACTTTTCAAGGCTTGTTCCCCTTTTGAACATGGGAAACAGTACCATAGAACAATGTTTTCAAACATAGTCCTGTCTTAAGGTTCATCCACACTACAGCTAAAATTGAAATTTGCTGCACAAATGTGGGTCTCAAGGCCTTGATGCACCTTCCATAAAAAAAGGGAGTAAAAAAAAGGCAGAGAGCTAGTCTTGCTGCTTCTGTTGCCATTCTGGATAGGAAAGGAGGAAGAACAGATTACTGGACATGATGATTTCTGCTTTGGGGAAGAATACAGTTTATGGTTGAAGAATGATAGCAGCATTCTGGCATTCCAGCAGTCACTCACACTAGACAATCAGTTATGTCTCCTGTGATCACACCTAAATGTGTCTGTGAGACTTTAAAAATACAGTTCTAGCAGCAAAGATGAATATTTCCCTGTGAAGAAACCTATAGATTAGGTTCTTTCTGACATGGCAATCTGTACTACTTCAGGTATAGGAAGCATCCATTTCAGTTTTTGACCTAATGTCAAAAAAGGAAAAAAAATTAATGTAAAGAAGTGGCTGGATATATTTATGTCCAATGCCAGGGTTTCAGCATCTAGAAAAGCAGACTTTTCATGTGTTTACACAAGGGACATAGCAGACAGATTTACCTGAAGATATTGTTGCACACAAAAAGTACACAAGTAAGCAAGAAACTAAATATTAATGTACAGAAAAGGATTTCATTAACAAAAAAGATTTGGAATAAAACTAGAAGCAAAGGGAGTTTGTGTTTTTGTTTTTGTTTTCTCTTCAAGTTGATGTGATTTGGTAAGAACTTTAATCAGACTTCTACAATATCCTCAATATAATTAAATTATAGGAAATTCATAGAATTTTTTGGCAGACTTTACTTGGACTAAAAGACATCCCTGTTCCTTCTAAGCATAGTAGATTAGCCATAAACTGACCATAAAATGGCAGAAATTACCCATGTCTTTTCTTCTTGCCAATCATCATCCTTGCCAACTGACTGATTTACAAGGCTGTCTATGAACATACCTAGCTGTCAAGAAAATTTGTTAGGCAATCCAAAACCAGCCAAACTAGAATTTTAGGAATAAACAAACAAATAAATAAATCTGCACTTGGGTGCAAAAAATTTACGTACGAGTACAGCCTCCCTCTTCAAAGTTGTAAAATCCATGTGCACAGCGGTCACACTTCTTTCCTGTCACTCCAGGTTGGCAATAACACTGTCCATCTCCATCACAGTCAAAGGACTTGGAACCAAAAGAGTTGCAGTTGCAGGGAACACATCCTCTTGAAGATTGTAAGCCAAATGTTTCAGGCTGCCACAGAGCGAGGAAGAGCAGTTAGTACATAGAATCATTATCAGGAGAAAAGAGCAAGAGTTCAGAGTGTAGGGAGATCTTTCCTCTTCGTCACTGAAATACTACTCTTAACAAAGTGAATTGTAGTGGTAAAACCCTGGAGCAAGGGCACTAAATGCCCTACATAAATGAGAAAGAATAACTATTATACAATGTTACCTGATGCTATAATGGATGTTCTACAAGTGTAATGCATTGCTTACCAGGCTGTGTTCCCATAAGTACAATTCTAACATGGAATGGAATGTATGTCAGCACCATATACATATCCTGTGTCTGGTTGTAAGAATTTGTCAGGTAGAGTTTGCTGCTAAGAGAGTGCACTCAAATTCTTAGCTGCAAATGGAGATTGATTCAACTGGAAAGCCTCTGAACAACTAGATATTATCTCCTCTGATCAGGGGCAAGGTCTGTATACTGCATTCTGTAACTCAAGGGCATTTCTTTTGAATGATATATAGGAATAACTTCAGAAGAACGTAGATATAATGTATTTGTGTACAATACAAACAAATAATGGGAATTATCTATTTTTAAGATAAAAACTCTGTCTTTGGATCAGGTCTTTGTTTCTATTTTCTTTCTTTACTTTCTTTTTTGCAGTGATTAATACACTACAGAACCAGAGTAGATATTATCAACTACAGTAATAAAATTCCTCAGCTTCGCTAGTAGAATGCAAAATACTTGTAAAGAGGGGAAGACACATGCTCATTTGTCTACTGTAATCTGGAGTTCTGCACAAAACTTTCATCCAGCAGACCTTGAGGGTTTCACTGCACCAGCCAACAGAGGCTCCTAGGAACAAACCACACTTGATATTCAAATTCTGAACTCAGTCTTGAGCTAGACTGCTTTAAAATGGGAGTACTTCTCTACCTTTTTTTTTTTTCAGAAATTATGATTTTCAAAGAAATCTGAAATCGAAATCATAATAATAGCAACTTCACTTGAAATTGATATTACAACATTTAGTAATACAATCTATCACAGACTGTGCTAGAAAAACAAAAAGTTAAAAATTGTATATTCAAAAGATCATTGCTAACGAATATAAATGGAACAAAGTGAAAATAATTACTTTACAATGTACTACTGTGTGATCCAGGCACAAGGTGTTAGATTTTTACCTTCTATAAATCAGTAGATTTTTCAGATCAGTGGAGTTGCACCGACTTTGACTAGGGAAGTGATTGTCCCTCTGTACTTAGCACTGGTGAAGCTGCACCTCGAGTACTGCCTCCAGTTCTGGGCCCCTCATGACAAGAAAGAAATTGGAGTACTGGAGCTTGTCCAGAGAAGGGCAACAGAGATAGTGAAGGGTCTAGAGAGTAAGTCATAGGAGTGGCTGAGGGAACTGGGGTTGTTTCGCCTGAATAAAAGGATGCTCGGGGAAGACCTTACTGTTCTCTACAATACCCAAAAGGAGGTTGTAGCAAGGTAGGGGTTAGCCTCTTCTCTCAGGCAACTAGCAACAGGGCAAGTGGACATATTCTCAAGCAGTGTCAAAGGAGGCTCAGACTGGACACCAGGAACAATTTCTTCACTGAAAGGGTGGTCATGCATTGGAACAGGCTGTCCAGGGAGTGGAGTCACCACACCAGGGGGTGTTCAAGAAATGACTGGACATGGCACTTAGTGCTACGTCTAGTTGACAAGGTGGTGATCAAAGGTTGGACTTGATAATCTTGGAGGTCTTTCCTAACCTTAATGATTCTATGATTTACATTTTACATGGATTTGTTCCATAGTGGAACCCTTAACCTCTTGTACTGATGAATTCTCAGAGGCTTCAGAAGCTTTCCATGGAGAAATCCTGGAATCTGATATCTGAGTTTAATACTGGAGATCCACACCCACTCAGAGAATCTGCTGATAGGTATCAGAATACAGGACCACACCTATGGTCAGAATTTGGCCTGAAGAACTATATGAACCTAAGCCAATGCTTGGTTATATATGTAATAAAGAATTACACTGATTTTCACTTTCAAATTCTATATTGAAATGTTTTGCCAATTTCTGCATGAAAAAATACAGTTTATCAGAGAGAAAAAAATACTCAAACTCATATAAGTAAACTCCAGGGTTCAATTAAATATATGACTATCTCTAAAATTTCTTTTACACCAGAAGAAACACACAGAAATGTAAATATGCACAATCAGACTAATGCAGTGAAGTAACCAATGCACAGCATGCATCTTGGTTCTCAATATAAAATTTGATAGAATCTTAAAAATTCTGTTTATAAGGGTGAAAGTCAGAAAAAGTCTGATACTGGCACTCCACACTCCATTAAGTTAGGAAAGATCACTAGCATGCTGAGTTGTATTCTGTGAGGAGGTCTGCACAAAGACATTTTGATAAGTCATGCAACCCTCAAGATGAACTCCCTAGTTAAGTCCTCAGCAAAGCTTATTTATGCACAGAAATTCTCAGAATCACAGCTACTGAACAAGAGGTAAGATCCCGGATTACGATGAGGAAATACAATGAATTTTCTGATAATGTTATTATATTTTGTCCCCATCAGTGTATGTTGAGTGTTTATGTGGGCAACACAGTAACCTAATGCATGTGTAATGGGTAAAAGCTCATTTCTCCAAGGGAATTCATATGATCGAATACAGCATGGGTCCCAGAGTCTAGCTGAGGAGGAAAAACACTGCCAGGTATTTTTCAGACAGGGTGTGATAAGCATGGAGAGTTTGCATTGCAGGGACAAAAAAACAACATTTCTAAAACACTGCTCTGTTAGAAGCAGTTGCATCATAATTACTTTATTTTAGGAAATAAGTTGCTTTTTTGGTATGTGATAAGCAATGAACACTCCTGTTATTCTGGGCATTACATTCAAATTACTGGCACTGTACAAAGTTAAAAATGGCTCAGATAACTGGCCATATTCGCTAATGAGAACTTTTAGCACCAGTTATGTTTGACATTTTAAAATTAGATCTCAACTCTTGGTCTCTGGGGCTGATCCTTCTTGTAAACTCCTTGAGCTGTTGATTCTTCAATTGTTAGAAAAGGAAGTCTTATGCTGCCAAAAGCCAAGAAAATCCCACTGATTCCATTGATTTATGTATGTCTCCCATACATTTTCTGCATACAGCTGCTAATGGTGCTGTTTTGGGACTTATTCTGGTATTTGATTTCTCGCTGATATCACAATTTGCACAATGAGAAGCCCTAGGATTAGGGAAGCATCCTAAAAGGCTGCCTGTCTTCTGAGCCTCTCTGTTTCTCAAGAATTTCTTCTATTGTAGCATGCATACTTAGAATTAAAAAAACTCCAATCTACGTGAGCTCCAAACACAAACAAATATGAGACTTCAGCCCATGCAATGCACACATTTTCTCATTACCAGAGTCTCAGGCCGGTAAGCACCTCGTGGGCACCCACTGGCACTGCTGGCACCCCATCTCCGAGGGGGTACTCGAATCTGCTGACTGCTTCCTGCATTTTCTTGCAATTTAGGCACCTGTTTTCTGATTTCACAGCGTCTGCCCATGAATCCTGATTTGCAGATACATCTTCCCAACATATCGCACTGCAGTGACACAGATCCTAAAGCACTGCAGCCACAGGGTATACAAAAGAGCTTTTCTGGGGCCCAGAAGTAGTTAGGCTTTAAGAACGAAAAGTAAACACTGTTAGAAAGTAAAGATAAGGAAATTACACCACCTAAGAGAGTACAGGAATAAAGACAGGAGCAAACATAGTAGTAAACTAAGATTAATTCCAATTAACCACCAGTACTATATTAACAAGCTTGAGCTATTTGCTGGGTACATTATGCAATCTGCAAATTCCATTGATACCAGCAATTTTTCTTTGAACAGATTCTTTAAATACTGTTGAAAATGGAGTGTGAGCAAACACTTCAGAAATTACGTAACTCTAAATGGTGAAAATGATCCTTTTGATTTCTGCAGAATTATTTATGTGCTTTAAATTACACACAGGTGGAGGTATTCTGAGGACACAGACCTAATCCATGAGTCCTTACACTGAGCTAGAGAAATGTGCAGCCAGCTAAAACATATTCCTTAGCTGCCTGAAGACAATTCTGTGAAAGTTTATGAAACAATATTTTTTGCAGTTATTTATGAGACAGGAAAACAAAGTCACGGCAAAAGACACTTTCACAAAAAAATAATACATTGTTTGGACAAAACAAGAAGAAACCCTAAGAAAAAAACATAAAAGCAGAACATTCACAGCAGAACTAAACTAGCATCCTACTTTTTTTTTTTAATGAGATGCTATCAGACTTTCTTCATAAAGGGGTTCTCCCCCAAAGCTGCAATATATTTAACTAATTTATTTATATCGAACATTCAGAATATAAAGTATACACACCATGTATGCAAATATACTTATATGTACAGTGAGGCTTAAAATACATTCATTGCGTGTAAATCCAATGTTCCATGTTTTGTTCTAGAAAACCATTAGAAACAATTAAAAAGCAACCATTCTGCCTTTCTCAGCATAAGAACAATCCATATACGTTCTTTAAGCGAAAAATGAACAACAAAAAACAGCCCTATACAAAAACCAAACGATATTTAGTTAAGACAAACGGAAGAAAGCTGAAAGGAAATGCCACTTGTCACTCACTCTGCAGACGTCACACCGGCGCCCAATTACATTGGCTTTACACTCGCACTGGCCTGTCCGAGAGTCACAGATCTCTGAGAAGGAGCCATTGATGTGACAGTGACAGGCTGCAAAGGAAGAAGAAGGAGATGTTGATGTGTTTCCTGAAGCTAAGTCTAGTAGCCAAATGTTTACAGTGCATCTTTTGCCACTCTGAGAAACACCCAGCCTGAGTAAAGCAGGAAGGTGTCAATCCCATACACTGACAACACACATTTACCTACCCATATGAATGTGGAATTTTGCTACAAATTATTGCAGTCAGAAATTCTGTCTCGAGTTCGTTAACAACTTTTTTTAGTTGCTCCTCTAAGATCATCAGGATGTTTAGAGAAAAAAAACCCCAAACCGATGCAGACTGTGTGGACAGGATGTAGCTATGGCCAGTGGGAGTGTTACTGCTCCACATGCTGGTTCTGCTGCCTCCACTCCCTGTCAATGTAGTCATCAGGATATACTGGCAGGCTGAGGATACAGAACAAGGTTGACTCTGGGGCATCTCTACAAGGGTAGTAACGCCCTCACCCCCCAGCTAGAACTCTAGGGTAGAGCTGAAAAAGAGACTAAGGGTTCTCTGCTACCATTACTGTCCAGGATTTCTGTCTCAGCAATAGCATCAGAGTTTCCAGAGGAAATGTAACCCAACTGACCAGATTAACTCATCACAGTGCTCTCTTTAAGATTTAAAAAGGCGATGAAAATGCTGTTTCTTCAGGAAAATAACAATACTTCTGGTTCGTAAAATCTTATGTTTTAGGAGAAGAGAAATTTTGGGGAAGATTTCTATTGTCCTTCATGTTCTTCAACCACAATACTTTTGGCATGCAGAGAATAGGAAAAAATCCCATTAGCACTCACAGTGGAGAAGAGGGATGCAATTGATATCACAGGGACTATAACCATGCAGTCACTGATTCTATCAGCATGAGCTGGTTCCTGCATGTCCCTTTTCCCCCCCCAGAATGGAATGAATCCATATTTCTACACTGATTATCAATCTACTGTGTAAATTTGGGGTCCAGTCCACATTTTGCCTTCCTGCAGTGCCCTAACTGCATGTGTTATTTTTTCATCCTCAAACTGACGGTTTCATTTTAAGAAACACTTGAGTCCCAACTGTGAACACATGGTGGTCACATACTTTCATGTCAGAAGGTGCCATGTGAGAGAAGGCAGCTTTATTTTTTCTATATATAGACTATTACAACAGGACTTTCCTCATTACTTCATTCGACTTACTAATTTACAGTTTCCAATTATAAACTGAAAGGATAGGTGGGGGTTTTTCTCCCCACTTTTGAGGTATTCTGCAAAAGTTGCTTTTTTTAAATGAAAGCGACTTGATGACTTGCCATTCTGTTCATGGTATTGTTTCTCAAATGTTTGTAAAAATTCTGGAATAAGTAACAAAAATAATGCTGGTCCTGCTGTTCATGCCAGTCATGTAACACCTTTAGAGGTTTTGATCTCTTTTTGTTTTGCAATATATTTTTTAAAAGCAAACATTTAAAACACTTCTGATGTAATTAACATCACTTATCTTTTCCTTTTACTTTCAGTTTTCAACACTAAACAAACTCATAATTTATCTTTCAACCTGGATACAGCCCTCTTTATCAAGATATTCACGTTTTAAAACTGCTAACACTCCAAACTGTACACAGTGATGAGTATCACATATATATGTTTTTCTTGGCTCTGGCAGTACATACATAGAGAAGAAACATAAAGTCAGGGGCTATCCATCTAATAAACTGTTACACAATCTGATAAATTGCATTTATCTCACCTAAAGCCTTCCCATTCATTCACTTCCACTGGAAAGACTAGCTCTTGTCCAAAGCTCGAAATGGTTATTATAATACAGTATAGCAGAGAACTTTGTCTTACTTTCTTCCAAAATGACACTGGTCAAGACCCTTCATTCTCTTTAAATTTGCATAAATATTTATGAACATCTATTTATGATCAACCTACACACTTATTCTCCTCCAACAGTAGTACCTATGCACTGGAACATAGGCACACTTGAATATCTGCTTTAATGCATCTCATGACACTGAGCTCTATTATCATCAGCACAACCTCCAGGTATTTGCTTCAGCACACTGTGCTGTTTCACTCCAAAAAACAACCTACTAGAATCAAATCAAATATGCCTAGGACATTTGCTCATTGTTCTTAGATTTATGATTTTGTATAGATACACAAAAAAGTTCAGAGGTGCTATGCTGATATAAAGCTGTACTTTCATTTGAAATGGTTAATGCACACAACAACACTGTACTGAGAAAGAGCAAGAAACATTTCAAACACTAATTTGAAAGCAAATTCATGCTTTGCAATACTCTTGGATTTGGCTTTTTAATAAGGAATGAAATTGAAAACAACAAAGTAAAGGCACAGTCCCTCTGATATTGTAGCTGCAGGGCAAACTTCATGGAAGTCTGCAAAGGAAATAAAAACTCATATGCAAAAAAGAAAACCCACATGAAAGAGAGAGTAGATGAATACAAGGCAACTGCAAGCACAAGGCTATGAATACATTAGGGAGCTCTCCTTGTCAGTGATACTAACAACAAAAGCAAAGCTTGTAATTCAACATTAAATATGTATATATTTTTAATATCTTTTTTTTAATTGTACGTTTTCTGAACTCTCCTCATACTAAATCTCTTTCTTGTGGAGCTGCCACTACTGTGGAAATGGTCAAAGCAACAATCCTATTGATGCCTCAGGAATGGTGACAAGTTACTGGAAGCTATGAGTTTTGAAATACACTTCTTTTTAAAATCACTTTACATACTTAATATTCTAACTTGTATGACATTATTCATCACGACCTGTTAACTTGTGCATTGTATATATGTGATTGTCCAAATTTTTGCTGGCATTGTGTATACTAAGTACAGAAAGCATTTGCACGTGTATGTCTTCATGGTTATCTATGACTTTGCATTCATCAGTATTTATTAATCTTAGTTGAGAAACTTGGTGATGTTCTGCATCCCACACACTCTTATATGGTCCAACAGAACCAGTATTTTCACTTTCAAAGTGCAAGTTGCTAATAGAGTAAGTCTTGGAAACAGATGTCACTGGCTTAGACTGCCGTGGATGCAACACATACTGCAGACATCGTCCCCATGTTCTTATGCAGACAGTAGTTGGACAATGCTCCAGAACTTTTACTTGCATAATTTTATCCTGCTACAACACCTCTATACTCAGTGGAGTTACTCTGAGTTTATTCCAGTGGACCTAAAAGGACTAAATCCTTGTGACAGTGAAACAAAATCTTCTGCTCTTTCAGGGAAGTTTGTAACCTCTTTTATTACATTTCTCTGAACAGGATGGAAGGTATGTGAAGAATGTTTTTAAGTTAAAAGCGCTTGTTCTGCATTCTAAATTGTGCCAGTAATGGCTCAGAGAGAGTCACTGCCTCCTACAGAAGCAAAAGCTTCTGTTGCTACCAAATCTTCCATCTCCTCTTAATAATTTTTTGTAATCACTGTGGGGAAGTATGAGCTAGTGTTGATACTTGAACAACATGCCATCACTCAGTTGAGAAGTGGTAGTTTGCTGCAGTGCCAGGTACCTTCTTCCAGTGCACTTTAGAAAATTTGTGTGGAGATTTTTAGACTCTGCTTTACAGGTGGGAGAATCTTGCCCTGTAAGCGGCAGCAGCTCCAAACTCTTACTGAGGTCATGGAGGAGGGAAGGAGGTCACAAGTGCTGCCACAGTTGGACCCTACAGAAACTGAAATATCACTCCCTCCTTTCAGCACCAGTCTCACTAGTTAACAGGATATCTCTGGATAGCTTATAGCATTTGTAGTGAATAGTTTTCATTTATTTGCATTTAGTTTGGTAGATCTGACATTTAGTATAACCTTTCGCACACATGCAATGCTCCACTCTCCCTGGGGGTTTTTTTGCATGTCTGCTTCAACTACAACGTTTTTAATAGGTTCCTTCCATTTACTTTAAAGCCTCCCTTTCCAGATGCAGACGCACAGCAATAATTTTTAGAGGTGTAAGTACTCTATATCATTCTCCTGCTCACACATACAGGGGCACAGTCTTTCTCTCAGGAACACAGTTATAGGATAGATCAATACTGTCAGGAGCTGTAAAAGTTTGTGACTTACGTTGACAGTTCCTTGCATCAACAGCATCACCAAAATATCCATCAGCACACCTCTCACAATATTGGCCTGTTGTACCTGGCTTACATATCAGACAAGCACCAGACAAGCTGTCACAGCTGCCAGGAACGGAGAAGTCAAGGTTGTCATTACACTGGCATGGCTGGCATGATCCCCCTGGTATTAAAGGTTGTCCAAAATAGCCTTCTGCACACCTAAAGTAAAAGACATCATCGGTTAGGACTATTAAATGATCCTCTCATTAGAAATATTTAATTCTGTTGCCTCCCTAATCACAAAAAATTATCCCAAGTGTGTCTTAAGTGTCTTTTGTCTTTCTCCCTCCTTCTCCTTTTTAACAACACTGTAGACACAGTACCAACTGAAATCCTGCCAGTTCTGCTAGTAATTAGACTTCAGTGGGTGAAAAATCTTGTCACTGGTACTGAAGGAGAGACAAAGTATATCAAGAAATCTTATTTGCACTCTAGGGTGGGGGGAGGAGTTGGACTAGATGACTTTTAAGGGTCCCTTTCAACCCAAACTATTCTATGATCCTGTGTTAGATATGCTTTGTATTTCAGCATATCATGTCTAGATGTCCTGTACTCATTTACCGGTGAGGCTGATGATTTTTTCCCTATACCTTAAAAACTTGTTTAGTTTAGAAAAATAGAATGTAATACAGACATAAATTTGTTTATCTAACAAGATCCTCCCCTGACTTAGTCTTCCCCTGATCTACTGTATGGTCAGATTTATTAAATTAATGGATTGCTAATCTCTGTGTAGGGTCAGGTAACAAAAAGATTGCTCATTGTCAGAGGAACTATGTTGGTGTGTACTGTGCCTTTCACATTTTAAGAGAATTGTTTAAAAATATCACCTTCTTTTCCACCTTGCCCAATAGCAATTTCCTGTGAGGACCATGTGAACCATTCACAGGTTAGTGAATCTGACCTAACATGACTCTGTATTTAAAGCAAATTACTACTCATCTCACAGCCTATTTCCTATTTATATTCTGGTCTGCTTTCCCTTTCCAGTACATTTGCTCACACTTCATAGTAAGAGTAACTTGTAGACAGTGAAGAAAAAAAGAAAAATTGCCTGGTTCTAGCTAATGAAGTTATTCATGTGCATCTCAGATGAACTTCAATTAGCATAAAGAAAACAGAAAGTACATAAAACACATTGCATAAATTAATGGTTCCTACTATCTTAAAATCAGTTTGAATGCAGTTCTAATGTACACAGATACCCTCTCTACTTTGTAATGGTACTGGATGGCAAGGTTGAGCAAAGATTTTGTGTATCATCCTAATAAAGGAATGTAGAGCTCCACTCTGCTTTCACTCTTGTCCCTTTATGTACATCGAGCTCATCCTTTTCCTTGCTTCCAGAATATCTCATCAATCTTTCAACCGGATCCTAAGCAAAGCTGTCTAAACATTTGTGAAATATTATTCAATATCATTAGCAAAGATTACAAAGATTATAAGAAATGGATAACTGAGACTAGAGAGGAAATCACAGTAGGAACTAATTGAAGAGTTTTTTTGCAGTAAGAGATTACATAAAATAGGATTCTCTAAAAACATACACAATGCAGACCATAGATGAATAATATGTATAAATATTCCATCGGTCTGGGTGCATTTAAGCACTTAAGACCATGAGTAAAATTTTCACAGTCTAGCCCACTGTGCTATCATAGTTATCTCTCACAATTATCTCCTCATAGCAACAAGACATCAAAATCTTATCATTAGAATAATTCAGGCATTTTATTTCAGAATCTGTCATGAATGTAGCCATTTACTGTATTCCCTGTAAAGAAATGGATACCTTTTTCCTTTATGAAGGATATCTCAGCAACCACAAAAGACTGATTTTTAGCTTAATTTCACCAAAATAAACTGGCTTTTTCAGTGATGATATCTCAGTTACAATGGCCAGGAATGTATTTTAATACGTAACAATTAACAGCCATGTTTTATGAAAAACCAAGAACATTTGGATAATTTATGCAGCTATCTTACTTTATCTAGACCAGATTATGTCTGAAGTTAATCCACACTTTGCTAAGTTCTCCCTCACTTACTACTGGTGTATTTGTCTGTATCTTTCAGTCCTACTAATCTATTTGATTTCAGTTAATTTTGTGTTCGTTTTCCTCTTCCATTTTTATTTAGGAGTTAGTTCCGTATCTGACAGCATTCACAGAAACTTGCCAAGCAATTCACAGAAGGAATACCCCAAGGATTTGTGCAAAATGCACTGCTAATAATTTCCTTCTATTAATAGCAGGAGACCTCGATAACTCTTTGTGTTCTCAGCAGTTTAGACTCTGATAATTAAAATTAGAAAAACCCACTACCATCTCTTAGCCATATTCTACTTATATACATACATAATCTCAAATCCAATGAAGATGATCCTGAAAGTAGCAGTAAACCAGTTCAGCTTAAAAGAAAACTGTGTATATGTGAAGTCTTCCTCTTTTTCTCCCACTTTCCCTGAAGTAGTAGCGGAAGATTAAAAAACCCACTGATTCCATCTTTATTCCCTTAAGGACATTCCTACTTCAGCTACTCTTCTCAGATTGAAAGCATTATATGTTTGGCAAGGTTTAGATTAACAAACACCAATAATGTATTTGGCATGGAAAATTACTTTTATGCATTACACAAAACATATGTGTAAATAAATGACTGCTAAGTGCAGCATAACACCCCCGAGATTAAAAAATAAACAAAAATAGGAGTAAAAGCAGTAAAGAAAGATTTTTTTTCCATATTTTTCTCTTCTAGTCTCAAATGTAGGTGTGTCTGTGACTGACATTGGTTTTATTTAGCATAACTGGTACCAAGTACAGGGATACTATTTAAATATATGTATATGTATGTGTACTGGGCCTGGTCCATATGGAGTTAATATTCCTTATAGCAGTCTGTATGGTGCTGTGTATGTACACATGTACGCACAGAAACACAGGTAGGTCTATTTTATACATTTCTTTATATTTACTGGAAAAAAAGCCCTTGGGACAGAGTTAATTAAGGCTACACATGCAAACACTTTAAAGTCTGGAAATACTATTTGTACAGACGCCTTGAAATTTATGTGCATTCAACCTGCGTACAAAATCAGGCAAAAGCCCTGTGGAGAAAGAAACTTGTGAGTACACAGTTAGATATCTTAACTCGGACGCCCAGCACAGATGTTATTGTTGTGTGACCAACTATAAATCTTGCATTTTCTAACGTCAGAGTGCCTACTTTTGCAAGCTGTAAGCAATCCTGCATAACACATTTGTTGTATCAAATCTCCTGAAATGTTTGACCCTTTTCCCATCAGCACTGGAATACAGAATTGCTCCTCTGGCACTAGTGGAAGAATTATATTAGCTAGAATGAGCAGTAGTTTGAAGCCACAGTACTTGTGAGAGACTGTGGCTGGGGGCACTCTGTGCTAGACTTGAAGAATGGGGAAGGTGGGGGGAAGGTAGGACATGACCCAGCTCACCCTTCTCCTCACACATAAGGTGTGATCTCTCATCTCTCCTTCTTGAAGGAAAAGGTTACTGGAACTATGTACATAAATGATGGAGTACTACAGGAAAAGCTAGACTCTCACCCATTTTGCTTCTTTTCCCTAAAGCCTTGTGCTCTTATCTCTATCAAGACTATATTTGGAAAAGGCATATCATCACCCTGTAAATGTCAAAAAGCCATTCTTTGAGCCCAGGATATTCTCATAGATCCTTTCTATGAAGTTAAGAGAATGTCCATCTTACCT
The DNA here is from genome assembly GCF_001715985.3 of Manacus vitellinus. Lineage (NCBI taxonomy): Eukaryota > Metazoa > Chordata > Aves > Passeriformes > Pipridae > Manacus > Manacus vitellinus. The sequence continues at coordinate 13,414,786 of NW_021940604.1, forward strand.
CATATGTATTTGGAAAAGTGAGCAGTGAGAAAAGGAAAAAAACTTATGTCTAATTTGCTGGGGAAAAATATTAAATGGGAAAGCTGGAGTTTCTCTACAATTATAGGTATGTGGTAACTCTCAACACAGTTTATACCTGCAATTATTTCAATGGTGTTATGAGCTAGACCCTTCAGAACATTGAGCAATTTTGGCAACATTTTTCTGAAGAGTACAGGTGAAAGAAGTAGCAATTTTTTGGCATTTTACAACTCTGACATGTGTATGTATCTCTCTAGGGACAGGACATTTTTTTAGGATGAATAAGTACAGTGCTGTGCATGCTCACTTCATGATACTTAGTATATCATGATAATTTAGGATTGTTCAGCTAATGAATCACGTGGCTCAGATCACTTGTCACTTTGTAGTTGCTAAAATGAAAAAGAATTTCATGTAAACTCTTTCAGCAATTATACAATCACTATTAATAGCAAAAGGTGACATGCTTTCTCCTGATCATTATTACTGACAGCTGCAGACATTTCCAAGCAACTTGTTAAAATTAAAAGCAAATTGTTCTGTGAGCATTGGAATTAATGGTCTAATTTCCAGCGGATTTATATCTTATGGTTACAAGGCTAAGGGCTGCTAATTTGCTGCAGGATGTTCTATTCAGCAGGGAGTAAGCCCTCAGGCTACAGTAGCACTTTTTCCTTGCCCTGTGAAAGTTTTCTTATGGGCAGAACATTTAGTAATCTCTCTTGTTCTCTCTCTATCTCGTGTATTCTCTGCTGTTTAATCAGGTGTGAGTTCACACAATATTCTCCCCCTTAGCTATGACATGTCCTGATTTATTAACCTCCATTCAGCCACTTCTTTTCAGAAAACCTTTGGGAACAATTATTATCTTTGAGACCTCCTATCCTTCTGCCAAATTTGGCTGAAATTGACCTACAAGTTCAGATGACTTTGCAGGCAGCCAGGCAGACATGCACAAAAAGATCACACTAGCCTCGTTTCCTTAGGAAATCAGGCTAAAATCCAAGCTCATCATTTATTCAGATTCTGTCCTACTTCATCTACAGCCTGTGCTCCACTCAGAAACAGCACTTGTTGCTAATGGAAGCTGTCAATGACCCTGCATTGACAAACTGCCACCAAAGTGCTCTTGATGTGATTTATTCCTGCCATCATTAACTTCACAGCCCACTAGCTGAAAGAAGGTGATGACTTCCAAGACAGACAGTAAAAGACAGGCAGAAATAGCACGCAGCAGGAGCAGACTTGGTGATGATGGGTGGAAACAGGTGACAGCCTGCACTATCACTTTAGGACAGTTATAGCACAACAGGGGATTTAAAAGGAAATAGCTGCAAATTGGAAAGACAGGACTATAGGGAGATTCACAGCACATGGTCAGGTTGCTGCTTTTCTGGTTGGCTCTTCCTCTTGGTTCATCCCTATTTCTTCTCATCTCAGCCAGAATATTGTAAGTCTTCATTCAGAAACCTTACCTTTTTTAGGATTTACATTGGAAAACGCTTCAAGCAGCTCGTGGAAGTGCCAAATGGCAAAAGCCTGCTAAAAAATCCAAGTGCCATGTTTTCACGTCCCTTAACTTTGCCAGCCCCTCTTCAGTGGGTGCCATTGGCAGGGGCATAGGGGACTGGGATAATGGAGACAAAGCCAATAGCGATTCCTCATGACCTTCAAACAACTAGCAGAGGTCTCCTGGCATATTAACTGCTCTTGAAAGCTGTTTTATCCATGTGAAAACTCAAGGGACCAAAGGTATGCAGATACAGTGATTATATCCCTTTGCTTGTGTGGTCTCACCTCCTGTGGAAGAGGGTTCCTGGGAGCTTAGCACCAGCACTCATGTTAGCCGTCTGTTTCATTTAAATTCTCTATATGATCCTTTCAGAATAATGCTTTTGTAGAGGTAGTAATAAGTGTAGGAAATATATATTGAGCTTTTCTATTTATTTGACAAAGAAGAATGATGTTTTTTTCATTAAAACATAGTTTGTTCTACTTGCTAAATAAAGACTGCAACAGGGAACAAGAAGCAACAAAAATGTAAAATATTCTTTTTAAAAACAATCAAAATCTACAAATAACATGTTAGAAGAGCTGTATTTTTTCTGCATATTGACTTCTCTAAAAGAGGCATCAGTAATTTACAGCATATTTGATTCACCATGCTCTAAATGTTCAAATGAAAAAAGAGACAAAAGAATTATAAAAATCACAGAAGAGTGACAGAAATGCTAGAAGAAACTTTTTTAACAAAGACTCTTACTTCTCAGAAAATGCTTCTTGGAAACTTTACATTTTACCATAAAATAATAAAACAAGCACTAGAAAAATACCAATGAATGTATGCAATATCAAAGGAAAATATACAGGAATTTCTTCAGGGAGTTTAGGAACACAGGAATGGGGATAAGAAGGGGAAGTAATAAAAAGGTAGAACAGTTTCATGTGATCAGTACTTTTGTTTCAGATGTCATATGGTTAAAAGCATGGTGCTTGCTTACCTTTCACAGCGTGGTCCCACATATCCAGCAGGGCATTCATCACATATTAATCCACGACTTCGGTCAAAATGGCATGTTGGGCTAAAGCTGTGTTGTTGATATTGAGAAAGAAGGGGGACAAAGACAAAACATAAAGAAAAGGTGGTTAACAGCATAATTCTCTTCCCCCTTTAGAGATGGTTAATTTGCAAAACAGCGCAGAGGAAAAGTGATTCTGGTCTAGGACATAGGGCTTAAGTTCGACTCCAGCAAATTGAATTTGGAATGACTCTGCTATTTCTGCGACACTGAATATAGAGCAACGGATGGCAGCATCCCAATAGCCTGTTATTACGGGACTTGAGCCTGCCACTGAGTGGTCTGGATACCATTAAAAAGGCAGGAATGCACAGCTGTTTGTTTGTGCCCCCCAGGGCCTGGCAAAACAATCTATGCCATAATGCAGCCCCTATATAAATCTTTCTGAGGGACAACTGATTAAAAACTCAGTTAACTTTGTGTATAGTCGGCTGTGAAAGGAACCCAGTGAACAAGAAAGGGGAGGGGCAAAAAGGCAAATATCTGGTGCAGCTTCCCAGAGAACACATTTGAGTTAATCAAGTGCCAATGACCTGAAGCTACAGGCCACACAGGCATGCTGAAGTTTAAGAATAGCTTGCAGACTAGAAGGCTTTACCTCTTTGCTATGCTCTAATTAATTTTGGCTGTTTTGGTTTTTTCTTTTTTTATTAATAAAGATACTGTAGGCATTTGCAAGCTCCTCCTCTCAATGTCTGTGTTTAACGCTGAACTGTGTTCCCTCACTGTTAGCATTTTGCTTTCCATAATCTTTCTCTCTTAACACACTTCTCTGAAGAAACCTCCTGACACTCTAAAAGACACTACACAGAAAAAGAGGAAATCTGTTTTTCTGTAATTCTGTAATGATTATTAGAGACAGAGACATATGAGCATCTTTATAAGGCCTCATCTAAACAATGGCAATCAACTCTGATCGAACAAATAGAAAAACAGAAAAAGGAAAAAAATAAAAATAAAAGAATAGGAGCAGGTACATAGTGAGGTGACTATTCACAAGGGGAAAACAAAGCAGCTACCTGAAAAGAAGACACTAAATTTATCTTTTGTAACCTAGGAAAAGAGAAGTTGAGAAGCAACAGAATTGCTCCAACAAAGACATCAGAAGGAAGGTATATTCAAACAGTTCATTCTACAATAATAACAAATAGATATAATCCAACCTTGGATGTATTAAAGCAGGATATACCATGACAGTTTCTGGAAAATAATAAGCACCGGGAAGGCAGAAAACCTTAATTAGGGTAATTTAATGTGATTAGATGCTGGTGCCTAGACCCCACTTCTCAGGAGTCATCCATCCTACGATCTGTCCTCAGTTATTCTTTATTCCGTGTTATCTCACAGACATAAGAGATCAGTAAGAGAAGTGTGGGAATGTCAGGTCCAACAAACATAGATAGGTATTGGGATTTTTCTCTTTCCCATAAGGATTATGTTTGTGTTATTTTCCAATGTCATTTACTTAATAATAGATCCACAAATGCATGAGGAGTCAGTTGAAGAAACAGTAATTGCTCGTTCTATTTTTTAATAGCAATGAAAGCACACATTATCATTGAATATAATCAGCAGCAACTGACTTACTTCAAATAAGTTCCTGCTTCTCAGTCCCAACCTCACTCTTTTCAAGAGCTACATGGGAAACTTTGTGGAGACGCTATCACAGCTCATTACAGCATTGAACAAAACTGACTGTACCAAAGTTTCACCAAGAACTCTGAATTCAACTGTATACATTTAAAATGTTGTAGTAATCATGATGACGATAATGATAATAATAATAATGATAATAATGATGCTCTTATTATAACTAAGCAATAATAATCAATAGTAGAATTTCCATGTTTTAAGGGTTATGCTCAGACCTAGCCTCCTAGATTCTTTCTCTGACTTAATAGTCCACATCTCAACACTAAACACTAATATACTGAGAAATTCCAATCTGCATACTATAAAGAAATACGTGATATCAAGCTAAGAAGGGTTTATCTTTCTGATTATTAAGAACCTTGTTACTTGCTAGTGCTAAATACTAAAGAACTGTAAGTATCGATTTGTCAAAATAAGCTTCAAAAAATAGTAGTCCCTCTTGATTTATCATCACTTTTTACTGTTTTTACATAAGATAACAACATTAATAAAAGGACATGGGACAATATGAATACACAGTATGGGTATATATGTGGTAAGTCTATGTTGGGAGACAGGACTTCCTAGAGGCTTACAAGTATGTTATGGAAAATATCCCTTGAGAATTTGTCTGTGATTTTATTTAATACTCCAAGAAAATATTAAAATTCTGTGATTGACTCGAATTCCTAGTTCACATGCTGTGAGTTTACTTGTGACCTTCCCAGGCTTAGTGAGATATCTTCTATCTCCCATTTTCAGTGATAAAGCATTCCTGTCAGGGTCTTTGTTACCTATATTAAATTTATCAACACATCAAGAGAAGAGCAGTAATTATCCCAGACATCTACATTTAGTAGAAAAAATTACTTAGTAGTATGTCTGATAATCTTTATAGAAGAAAATCAGTTTATTTGAAACTCCTTAAGGACTAAGAATGTTAGAACGGTTTGTAAGAGTGGTACCTTAATGAGAAGAGATAGGACAAAGAAGTCAAGCATCCATTACATATACCATTTATAATATAGGTATTGATCTCATTTGCATGATATAAGCACATTTGTGTAGATATATGCAAAAAGTGGAAAATATAGCCCAGGATGTAGAAAACAAGCTTAGATAACTTAATTTTAGTTTCCTGGTTTGGCTAAGTGCTCTCGTTTGACGTATGGCAAGCCACTCATGCCTGTTGTGCTTCAGAAGGCAGTTTTATAATTGGTTTCAATGACTGCATATGGAAATTCCTGCCGTTAGAAAATAGGAGAAGGACTTAAGTCAACTATGGAACAATACCATCACCACATCATTTCTAAAATGAACAGAACACTTCTCCTCCACCTTATGTGGCACTGCAAAGAAAATGAGTCATGTGCTGTGAGAACACTGATGGGAACCACTACAAACATCATAAAGAAATTAGATTGTTATAAAAGATAAAACTTATTTCTTAATAAAAATATATCTCTCAGGCTTATTACATGAACAATATTCTCTGTGTAGAAGGAAATTAGTATTAAGCTTAGAGACCTACAGATGTCATGTTATGTCATGTTAGAAATTAAATGCTGCAGGAATTAAAATCTATAAAAGCTGTTTACAATAATTTGTACATACAATTAGTCATTGTAACTCATTCAATTACTCAGAAAGAACATAACACATGAATTTGGTAGAAGTTTCTTTATTTTTCATGTGAAGAAATCTGAATTGTTTACAAACATTTTCCCTAGCATAACAAACTCACTGTCAACTAAGTAAAAAAGAAAAACAAGTATTTTAACAGCCTACGAGTAACACATTAAATCTTTAACAACTTCTTTTTTAAATAGTTGGTCTATAACTGTAATGTCATGAGACCTTGAACCTTACAGTGAGTTCTACAAAGCTGAACTTTGTAGGATTCAGGACTAACACAGTTTCACAGTTCAAAGAACATTTATACTGTGTATTTGTACCTATAATTTTTAAGAAAAGTAAATATTAAAAAGAGGACTCTCAACTTCAAAAAAGAAAAGTAAAGCACACAGAACTCTGACAAATACATAATGGAAGTCTCCAGGCATTTTGCCAATCAAAACCTAAATTCAACCTATTTACCTGGTTTGTTGCACGTCTGTGCAAGACTGAAATGTGATAGTGTTTCTCCTGCTTTGTCAGCATAGTGTTCTCAAACAAGAGAAAGATAATTAATTAACGATGCAAGAAAATACTAAGTAATGAGGATGTCAGAGGAACTATGCCTGAGCAGCAGATATAATAAACCCATATAGATCTAATAAAACCAACTCAAGAGCCGTGCTAACAGGAAGGCAGGCTCCCATTCTACAATCTCCTGGAATTTCTGCTCATAAGTGCTTAGGCTATTCCTTCTCTGAACAGTGCAATTTTAATGGGATGCAATGCCACAGATGGGGTTCAGTTTTATTCAACTACATCATGTAAAATTATTTTGGTACTGTTATTTTTCAGGTACTGACTGGGACAAAACCAATGAAAAAATCTTCAAGCTACTCAGTCTATTAAATTAGGTTATGGAGTAGCATAGAAAGCTTTTGGTTCTTAGATCAGAGTTTTGAATAACTTTTCACTAGTATTTTATTTAATAAAACAATAGCGATTATTCTGAGATATGCTGACACAATATTTTCGCTCGTAAGATCTAAGGATGAATTCAGATTCCAAACAAATCACTGAGCAGAAAAATTCACTATTTTATCTGATCAACATAAATTGACTTTAAATTCAGTTACTGAAAAAGCCTACCCATTAAATTTGTAAATTGAGCTTTCACACTTAAACAACAACTCTTAAGGAGGACAGACAAGCAAACGCTAGTTATTGATTCTAAAAGTGATTCTAAATGGAAATTCTGTGTTGTTCTTTCTAAATTAGTCTCATCCAGCTTTTATCTTGATCTTTGCCTGTCTGTGAAGCACTCTGTACAACTGCAAAAATTAAACGTTTATACTGCGGAGTATATTACTTGATTGAAACAAGAAAAGATTTCAAGTGTAAATGCAAAAATATAAATCAAGAAATCATGCAATTTACTAAATGAAAAAGTGTAATATGCAATAAATATACAACTTACTTGTTAGAAGGTATATTTAAGGGGCAAGCACACAACTGACAGTCTTCAGCTGTCCCTTTAGTAGGATCACCATAGAAGCCAGGAAGGCATCTATCACAATATGAACCACCTGTGTTGTGTTTACAGTCCTAAACAGAAGATGAAAAGTATAAATTGACCATTAGAGAACTTACATATGGAAACTTACATATAAATTCACCTAGCTCATCATCACACCAGGATTGTAACAACTCTGCAACATATATTCTGATTTTTTTCTGCTCGTTGAGAAACAGTTCTAGAGGTTAGATATCACAATACATGATTCATGTGTGTTTGGTAGTTGTGTTCTTGTGGATAATTTTTTTCTATGTAAAACAAAAAGAATATTTAATTGCAAACCTTTATATTTCCACCAAACAACAGCTGTATTATTGTTCTAGCTTGCTTAAAGAAAACCAACCTTCAGAGCAGCATAAAACAGGTTTAGTATTGCAGTCTTGCAACAGGCCATATTTTGTGACAAACTGTTTTCAGATATTGATTCCAAAAATAAAACCAACACTACATAATTTATAAAAATAAATTATTACATTTCACACGTAAGCGCACTAGTTCATTTTACAAGGTATATGGCTAGTTGTATTTGTAAACAGTAGTAAAGCCTGAATTACTAAATTAATACTTATTTGCTAGAATAGCATCCAGACTCTTATTTTGTGAGTAGAAACAAGAACAAGTACACTGTATATAGGGCCCTATCCAACAGTATGTGTTTGTCTACATGAATGGCCTTCATAATAGAAGAGAGAGTTAATCTGAACATAAAAATCTGAGCAACATAAAAATGGCAGTACTAGATTTGCATTTTTGTACATAACTTTTGGCTCATTGCAAATTAAACAATGTTTTAGCAGAATGGAAATTGCTCCTGTGAGAATAGACTTCCCATGATGACTTGCAAGAACCAAGTTTTAAAGAGTAATTACTCTTTCTATTCTTCTTCCTTCTCACATAGAGGGTTTAGAAATTCTAAATAATTTTGTAGAATCCATAATAGATTCAGAAAATTAGTTTTCTGGCTTAATCTCTTTCCTTTCTCCCCCCACATTTTTAGCACATCACACTATTCCTTTCACTGCTATTTGCCACAAGATACCCAAGTGTAGTCCTCTCACAATGAAAAACAGAGAAAGGAGTAGGAATGATTTTGGTTGTTAAATGCCATCTTGATGTGCTTGTGTATGGACTGAAAAAGAACATGACAACTTGAAAAGGCCAAAATGAAAGCAATGAGACAGATTTTATTTAATGGGGTGTGTTTTAGACAACAGGAGAGATCAAATCTAGAATCTTCTTTACTCAAGCTGCTGCTTAAAAACTCTTGAGGTTTGTTTTTGGTTTTGGGTTTTTTTTAAGGTGTAGGTATTTTCAAAAGTTTTTTAAGAACACTAGAAAATAGTTTTATCATTTTAATAAGTCATACATATGGTACTGATTGCTATTTAACAGCCTTACTGTCTGAAACGCATAATTTATCCTCAATAAGGAAAACAGCAGTATTCTAAAGAACACTGAGTTCTTCACAGCTTTCCAGGATTGTAATGATTTGTATGAAGTTTTTTTGCATTGTGCTCTGCATAGCCAGTACCATACACCTGGGCAGCTGAAAAAGCACAATACCCTTTCTAGTCTTGAGTGTATTGGAGTCAAAAGCATCCATCTCCAGAAATGCTGCTTGTTGTTTCAAAGGGTGCATTCTTATTGCTAGTGTATGCAACCAGCATATCTTCAATATGAAAGCATTTGTCACAATATTATACTTTAATATATTTAGTAGATTGTGAGCTAATACCAACTTATTGAGACTCTTAATCAATTAAAATTATGGCTTTAGAACAGTCGGCTGGGTTAAAATCAACTTCATTAGGTCATTTAAGTCCATTTGACTGTTATTTCAAGTGCTGACATTAAAAGAGAATCTACCAGCCATACCAAAAAAGTATCTGGGAACAAAAAGATACGCTTTTCAAAGAAGACGTGTCAAAAATAATTTAAGTGTTTCAAAAGAAAAATCCCTTGCAATTCAACTTTTTAAAGGCATCATGTCAAATTATTTGTGCTTTTTCTGAAAAATAATGGATTCTTTTTTTGTGTTAAGTTTAGCTTTAAATATCCTCAGTCACATCTTAAAGTTTCTGAAGAATATGAACAGCTTATATGTCAAGGATGTTATTAAAGCGAGAGGAACTAACACACTACTTTAAAGCTTTGCATCTCTTGCTGAGTGGTATTTGCAGCTTCTGCTTTTTTTTAACATAAAAAACCTGAAATCTTCCATTTTGTAGGAAAACAATTCATGTTACAAAGACCTGACCATCTTCTCCTTGATTAAATATTTTCTGGTACTCTAATATCAGTCATTTCCACATACTGTGACTAAATCTCCTCAATCCAGATATCTGTGTTTTCTTCCTCACAATCTTAGAACCACAGAATATCCACAGTTGGAAGGATCAAGTCCAGCTCCTGGCCTTGCACAGGACCACCCCAAGAATCACACCATGTGCCTGGGGGCATTGCCCAAATGCTTCTTGAACTTTGTCTTGGTGCCATGACCAACTCTCTGGGAAGCCTGTTCCAGTGCCTAACCAGTCTCTGGGTGAAGAACCTTTTCCTGATATCCAGCCTAAACATCTCCTGACACAGCTTCATGCCATTGCCTCTGTGGTCACCACAGAGAAGAGATCGGTGCCTGCCCCTCCTCTTTCCCTGGTGAGGAAATTTTAAGACTGTTATGAGGTCGCCCCTCATTTTATGTCTAAATATTTATGTTTTGAAATTCCACACACTGTATCTCATACTATTTTGAATGCATCAATTTTCTGGACCTCTTTTATCTCTAAACACCATTAAACTTCACTTGGACAACCTCTGGGTAAGTAAGACTGTGGGATTTATTTTTGCCTGAAATTTTATGTATGACTCAGTCTGTACCCTGAAAACTTTTTTGCTGGTGTCCTGAATTGTGTTTTCCACCATTTCCTACTGAGGCAGCTCTTCTGTTTTGGAACAAACAAAATTAACATATTTATGCCTAGTATCAGGGAACCTTTAATTCACACTGAAAAATGACTCCTGCTTAGCTGCATATGCAGCCGAATGTGTACGAACATGGAAAGAAACAGTCAGAATAGAATGCTAGTGATGAAAATAAAATTTTAATCAGGGAGTATGACTGAGTCCAAGATAGTGCCTTTGGCACATTGATGCCCTTCCTCAGGATATCTGTCACAGAGACAACCAGGGAAGCTGTTAAAGCAAGCGAAAGTGTAAGCCGGGGTGCTTATTCTAGTATATTCTCTAGACGCCTAGACCTGACAATGGTATTATGTCTTTGGAAGCACGAATATAGGCTTCTGGTATTTTCAAACTACCGTAATGTCAAGATTACACAGACAATTCCCTTTCCTGGTGTTACAAATGTAGTCAGGATGTTGCAGAGGCTTTGCTTATTTTTACTTGCGGAAGAGCCGGTAGTACCGCATTTATCGAGGACATATCATTTTGTTTCCACGCATATAAATATGGGTGAAGATATTCTATCATTCTTTTGATGAACACTGTCTAAAGTACATGTCCACCAGATCTGACATGGGCCTCATCCTACATAGTAGGATGTTATTTATACACAAAGGAATACAATATGGAAGGGATGCCTCTCTGGACTGCCCACTCAGCAATTTGAGCACCACTTAGAGGAGAAGATCTGCTTTCTCTGGGCTTGCTAATAGTGATGTACTATCCTGCAATGAATGAAACACCTTGAAATGTGCTTGCTTTTCACAAGGTTTAAGTTTAACCAACTCCTAAAGCTACTGTAAATGTTGTATGTGTAATACTAAAAACAGTATTTCTGAATGTTAGAACTTGCCCTATGTACCAAAGCAGTTATGTACATCACAATGGTAATGAGAACAATGTATCATGCAGCTCTCTATGGCTGCTGTGCGGATCAAAGGGCTTTGCAGGTTACTGCGAGATATGCGTTAAAATGAGCTTTTTATACAGGCCTGTGTTGAAGCAGATGACTTGAGCTTTTATCATGAGTCAAAAACATATTTCAGTTTCTTTTCAGCTACATTTCAAAGCTAAGGAAGAGCAAAAAGAACTATCATATCAGTAAATTAGGTGCCTAAATTGTCTGTTGTATTACTGAAAAAACACCATGAATAATAATAAGGAGGCCAAAAGGCTGTGTAAACCTCAATAGAAAGAATGCCTTTGATGTGAAACATTTCTCTTTTTCAGCATTCAGACTTCTCTCTTTTTCACTTCAAAAGGCTTATGATCCAAATTGAAAAGCAGCATTTAATAGCCTGCATGGATACTAGCCAATCTGACTTACAGTGCTTTCAAAGATGCAAGAAAATCCAGAACTGATTTTAAGCTCCCTGTGCACCTCTTCTCTATGGTATGATCTAGTATAAGCTCAGACAGAGCACATAAAACACAGAGAGCTTGATAACGTGTATAGATTAAAGTACATCTTCAACTGGTTATTTTTCACTCCCTTGTCAGTACTGTATTATCTTACACCAGCACCCTTAAAGCATCAGAAGGGGGAGCTCCACTGTCTCAGTTAACAGTTCACAACAGTTGAAAAGCACAAAAGCAATACAGTAGGCAACTACATGGCCTTCTGTTTTATCCAGGCTGGTGCCACAGACAAAAATAAAGAGGAAACCTGTGCAAGGGCTAAAACTTGAAGACACTGAAGTAAACAACCTCAGAACTTGCATCTGGCTATGTACCCTAAGCAAAATAGACAAGTTATGATACATCTTAAACAAGATCTTCCCTTCCCTTTCTCTTGTGCTAATTGATTTTATCCCACACTGATATTATAGACATTGTAGCTGGAGACCACAGTCATTAATGCAATAAATTTTTCTCAAGAAATACAAATCCATATTACCCAACTAATAAACATTTTCACTGAGTATTAAGAGAAGGATTCAAAACATAACTGTCATGTCAAACACATTTTTTCATTCTTTGCTTACAGTGTAATTAAATTGAGAACCATTTTAAGCTTCTATTCATGAAAAGGCAATTTGAAAAATTCACTGATCCACACATCAGGGATATCTTGTTTTGCACTGCAATGCAATTAAACATCTATGAGCAAAACAGGAAGAACAGTAATAATTCTAAGTGTCAAATTATACTGGAAAAAGCTTGAATTTTCATTTTGGAATTTTCCCAGCAGATATTTCTTAAGGAAATAAAAGGGAACATTTAGAAACATGCACATTGCAGAACCTGCTTGAAATTCTGCAGGGAAACGAGAGTATATCCCACTAAACTGGCACTGGCTTAAATTGTGCTTCTGCAAGACTAATGAAATGAGACATGTTGTTTCAAGTTTCATGCCACGTCAGACAATATAAAACTAAAAATGCCCTTGAGTCAATCAGAACAGTCTATTCAGCATAATTCATCCATTCCAAAAGGCTACTGAATGGACTGGAAATAGTCATGTGCTGGTAGGCTTGCTATGGATAATGTCGTAGATTTAATTGCTGAATTAGTAGGTAACTACATAAAATCCCCATAGCAAAAAAAAAATAAGATGATTTAGCCCAGATTGCATGCTTTTATTATTTTTCCAAAGTACAATTCATTAAATGTTCCTTTGAGGTTTAGTATGAATTTAGATGAAGGAAGCCACTAACAATATCTTCTCATCAAACTAGAATAGAATTTACAAAGTTATCTGCTACATACTATAAATTGAATATACTGCAGGAGAAAAGTGGGAGAGGGAGATAAATCTTACATGAAAAATTATTAATATATTTGCTGCTTTCGGCATGCCATACCTTATACTATTGATACTACTGTAAAACATAGATGCTATGTGATAAAGAAAATCCCTTTTTTTTTAAACTATAAAAGATATCATATCTTGGTATGAGGGGATCCTAAATTTCAGCAACAGTTCAACATAAATATTTCTTCTGTTAATCACTGGCTTTGTTCTTGAATGTTTCAGGTCTCATAGTACACTAATTCAGTTGCACTAGTATATTGAATTGATGTTGGCCATGCCCATCAAGTTTCCTGTAGTGACACTTACCAGGCATTCTCCTGTGATATCATCACACGAGTCTGCATGACCAAAGCATGTACATGGTGCACAGACTCCACCAAAAATCGTGCCATTCACACGTCTGTGTTGAGGCCAGCACAACTGCAAGATAAATTAGATGAAAAGTTAAACTGTCGTTTGAACAGAGAAAGGAATGAGATTTTTAAAATTTTGTTGACTTTGATGTTTGGACCCACAAAAAAACATACTTGCCAAATGAATAAAAATACCAACATTTCCCTAGAAAGTTGTTCTTCCTAGTGCTGTGGCTTTGCAGTAACCTTGGCCCTAGTGGCAGATGTGAGATTAGAGGCAGCCTTAACCTGATCGTTCTTCTGAAATGGTAAAGTAAAGCAGAGAAATGAAGCACTGAAATATGACAGCATCAAAGCAAGAGGTACAGACTGAAAAACAGCCAGAAGGTGAAATACTGAGAAGGAGAGAAGAAAACCTCAAAACAACAAAAAACATTTTCTGAGAAGTTCAGCCACAAAGAGCAATTGTGCATCTAGTCTTGTTTGGACTCTAACATAAGGCTGCATTGAAATAAATCACAGGCTGAAAAAATCACCATCTTGTTATTTACAAATTGTGCTTCTTAGTAATTAGCAACTTCCCTTTAATAAAGTGCTCTGATTTTTTAATTTATTTTTTTAAATGTCAAATTTAAATCAATATTAAATGCATGGCCAGTTATTTTGTAGGAAAGGTGACACCATACAACCGCGATCGATCAGCGAAAATTCAGCTATTCCATTTCTTCATAATAAGATGTCAAGCAGCAGTCTTCTGTACTATATATCTCACAAATGGCTTTATAATTTTGCAAACTATTCTTCTACAGTAAGACTGCTCATGTGATCCAAAGACTTTGCATAATATAAAAAGGTGCATGACAGTGATGACCTTCAAAAGCATCTCCCTAATACAAAGCTTGTACTAATAGAACACTAAAAATATAATTTAATAAAGAAAATCCCTTCTCCTTCACATAGACTACAAAAAGGTAACAAGAAGACTCTTCTTTATAAAAATAAAGAAAAATATCCCTTTTTGTCTTACTCCTGAAAAATGTGAAAGTAATCTAAACATGACTTGAAACGATTCTTTAAAAAAAATTCCCAAGCCTGAGGCATTATCCTGGTTTTTCCTTCTTTACATTCCTTATTATGCATTCCTAGAAAACCCTATAAATACTAAAAACTAAAATCTAGAATTAAAAAATTCAAAACCTAAAAAACAGCTTAAAAGAAATTATTTTATTTTAATTTCTGAGGCATGAGATGCCAGTGGTTTCTGCAAAAATCTGTCTTCCTCTTTCAGTGAATGAAAATAATGGTCTTGTGCCCAGATACAAACGATGTCGCACAAAACAAGGTTCCAAAACTCACTAATTCTAAGGGTCTAGACATGGAATATCAACATCAAGGTGTAGAACAGAACTAAAAGATTACAGATTGAGATCTTAACAAGAGAAATTATGTAACATTGAAAAGTCAGGAAAGTTCTTGACCATCATAGTGATGCAACTTAAACACATCTTCTTCTACAGTGGAAGAAAAGAGTAGATAGAATGGGAACAAATCTGTGGGAGAAGAGCAATTAGATGTGAAGATGTTGACAAATAAAGGCCAGAAAATTCATGAGTGGAGTAAAGTAACTATCAAAAATGAGTCCAATTGGTATTAAAAACATAATCTGCTTTACCTGTGCTCATGCAATTCTGTGTTCATATACATGCAAAAATGTAGGAATTTTATTTGCCCAGAATCTTGTAAAAAATAAATTCCAAATTTGTGCAATGGAACAATCTTAGAAGAGAGCATATTTTAGATGGGATTGGTTGTCTTCTGAAGCCTGATCATGTCAAAACATTCACAGCAAGAAGATAAGTAAATAATGGTTGTTTTTAGTGCTGCAGCATCTATATCAGGTAGAACGACATCATTATGCAGGAGACAAATACATTACATTAAATAAAGAAAAAAAAATGAAAGTGAAAATCTGCACAAAATCAATGAAAATGAAACTCTGCTAGGCTGAAGATGACAGAAATAAAGTGTTGGACAAGTCGAAAGTATTCAGAGGAAGAAACAAATATGAGATGTAAAAAAAAATTAAAATTGACATTTTCAACTTCTCTTTCCATACTTTCTTAGCTGCAGTCTGTCTGGAAATCTAAAACTTTTTTTTTTTCCTATGCCCACTAGCATGCATAGGAACTTTAAATTTGCAGATATATATATATATATATATATGTAAATATTTTCTCTTGTGGAGTATGATCTTAAGTATATATCAAATTTCAGGGACTGTTTATAATTGGAGAGAAAGTTTAGCACTGAAGGACATAATGTTGGACAGAGAAATTCAGCAACACCAAGACAGGAATTCTACCCAGGTCCTTCAACTTCTACAACAAAAATAGATATTGAAATATCTACAGTCAGGGCTTTTCCAATTGCTTTCTTGGTCATCACATCTAAAAGTGAATTTGGAGAAAAAATAGACAAGTAAAACAAAAAAGTGTAAAGCACAATGACACTACATCCAGCTTTTTTCTGAAAATAATTGAACAGACAGACAATGGTCAGACTTTAAAACTATTTCTCAGCCACGGTAAGCAAGGTATTCCTCTACAGTTATTTTTCCATCTGTACCATTTTGAAAGTGATAGGAATATCCATAATTCCTTCAGGCTTTCTTTCTACATTAGTTTATCTAGTCCCAGCAACAAGCAACCACATGAGACTAGACTCTAAGCCCTAAATATCACATATAAGCATTAAAAATTTTAAAGAAAAAGAGAGTTGACAAGCAAATGCCTAGAGTGCCTGTGTAAATGGCATACTGTTTGTAGTTTTGTGAAGCAGAGCATCTTGGTGTTTGAAACTATTTCCTTAAAGGCAAAGCTTTTGAAGAATTTTTTTTTTGGCTTCTATTTACCCCAAGCTATGCCCATGTGAGCTAGTTACTCATATGTATACTTGTATGAACACATTCTGTGTGAACTAATGAATTTGTTAGGAAAGTGGGTATTTTTCTGAGCATGTGTCTATGTTATTATCCGTAACAGGACCAAAATAGAATGAAACAATCCTCACAAGAACACATATGCAATTCTCAATGACACTAAGGCAAATGGTAAAGCCCTGGGAAAACAAAGGAGGAAACTCAACCATGGTAACTCATATAATTTGATCCAGCTTTGTTATGCCCATGTCAGACAACTGACATTTTCCTTCTAATTGTGATAGGTGCATTCATTCATATTATCAATTGGCCGAAGAGAACAAATATTGTTTTCACTTCCTTTTTATTAACCAAAATGTCTTTTCATAATTTAGAAATCACCACAGAGGTTTAAAACTTCAGATTTTAAATATTTTCAAATATAATGAACTGTTACCTAGAAATAAGGGTAATAAGTCAAGTCATACCAAATTCCTAACAGGAACAGGCAACTCTCTTACTATTTTCTACCAACACAGGTCTACTGGCTGCTTACAACCATCACAGTGTTAGCCCAATGGAACTAGAC
Organism: Manacus vitellinus; assembly: GCF_001715985.3. Taxonomy (NCBI): domain Eukaryota; kingdom Metazoa; phylum Chordata; class Aves; order Passeriformes; family Pipridae; genus Manacus; species Manacus vitellinus. The sequence goes on from NW_021940604.1 coordinate 13,431,783, forward strand.
TGAACCATGATACTCACCTCGCATGAGGTACCGTCATAGCCCGGAGGACAGTCACATAACTCCACTGCAGATGCCACCTTTCTTCCCGTTGAAGTGTGGTCAGCAGCTTCCATGATAACGTTTCTTAGTCTGGATGTAACAGAAATTAAACAGGCAAATTAGATGGAAGTGTATCTGCAGCTGAATGCAACAAATACTTTATAGTGACATTCAGTGCTTGTTTCTGTTTTCCTACTTAAAAAAAAGGTTTTCATATTCATCTATTTCTTCCTAAACTACATGTCTGTAGGCTTGTTACTATTTTTGTTCTTCATGTGAGGGAGACTGTGGTCAGACACACATTGATAAAAATAGATTAAAAAAGTCTCACAACACTGTAGCAGGAGATGGAAGGCTATTCCTGGCCTGCAAGCCACTTGTGTCAATTTGCATTGCAGTTGCATATAGAGCAAATCTGACACTAAGCAGACTCCTCAAAATTTATGAACTACCAGTCCAGCTTTCTAAAATATTACATTACTAAGTTTTGGTTATAAGGTACTTTTAGTCTGGAGATTTGACTTCTGAAAAAGATTTAATCCCTGTCCACAAGGGTTGAGAACCAAGTATTACGTATATCAAAGAAAAATGTATGTAAATGAAAGGAAAAGGAAGTCTTCTACCATACATCCTGTTTTCCCCAATGACAGAGAAAAACAAATGCTAGACATTGCCTAAATAGCCATTGTTTAGGCAAACACTGAGTATGCTTTTTATTTCAAAAGCATGGAAGTATGATGAGAGAAACGATAAGAGTCTTTTGATAATCTTGCAGGTATTATGAGAAACAGGTGTCTTGCCGATACCATCCAAGGAGTCTCTCTGCTGTGCCTTTTGCAACTGGACTTGTCTATCTCGCACTGGCCTCTTTAGCCACCAGCGTGCTTGCAGCAAATGCGGGTAGAGCCCTTCCCAAATCTTCATTCGTTAAGCCTAGTCATGAATGAATGAATGAGAAACAGGTGTAGTTTACCTCAGTAGTATCCATTTGGGGAAAGGGATTTAGGAGTTTAGTTCTTATGAGAATTCAGAAGGAACATTAAGGTATTACAAAGGCTCAATGACTTCACCCAGTAATATTAACAGAGTGTTTTATCACTAGAGCTACTTGAAGAGCTTCTTTTGAAGTCTTCTTCAGTAGAAAATACCTTTCTATCATGATATATATTTTGTTTAAAAATAATCCATTTTCTTTGGAAAATGTAAAACAAACATTTTTTTCCTCCATAGTAAAGCATTTATCTTTTGGCTGCCAAAAAATCCTGAAAATTATTTGGATGACCTCGAATAAGAAAACATCCAAGAAAAATATTTTGTTGTTCCTGTAGCAGTTGGAGGAAAGGTTAAGACAGAATATTTTCCCACTTGATTTTATGACTACTCTAAATAAGACAGACATGAAAGGTAAGGGGGAAAAAAGAGAAGACTTCTGAAATTAAGATAGAAACTTCTGAAAAACAAAAATTTTACCATCTCTAAGAATATGACAGGAATTTGGAGGGACTACCATTGTGGATTATTCAGTTAGAAACTTGAATCTGATTTAGTGATACTAGAACTTCTGTAAAACGTTCTTGATACCGTTTTAAGAAAAGAATACTTGTTCCTATCCAGATCTTCAGTAAATTCTCTCTCGCTTTTCAATATATGCCCTTTGTTCCATTGCTGTACGCTTATTTTGCTATTATTCTTTTGAGTTTTCCTTACAACAAGATAACCAATCTCTAGGATATTAGATATCAAAAAGTGATGACTTACAATAAAAAAAAAAAATCTAAAAATTTAAGGAGAAAAATCTGTAAATGAAGAAACAAAATTTTAATAAAAGGTCAAATTTTATTTCTCCTTTGAACTACAGCTAGTTCCCTCTCAGCACAGATCTTGGAACAAAGAAAAGCACTAACACACAGAAACAATCCACTCAGTATAATTCCACATTTCTATTCACTGAATTGTTCCAATTTGCATTACATTCTGCTATTTGCTAAATGGGATTTTAATGTGTTTAACAGTTTTTAGCATTAACAGTTACTCAGTGAAGAAAGCTGCAGTGATTTTCTTTTCTCCCATTTTGATGTTGCAATTTCGATTCCTCGATGCCATTCTGCATTCATTAAAATACATAATGCTGGCAGTAATGGGGCACTGGATCCTGGAGATGCATGAACAATCTGAGATTAGACATCAAGACCAAATATTTAAGATGACTGTTACTGTCAGCAGGCAACTGTTGACTTCTAAAAACAAACAAGATTAAAAGGGAAGGGGACGTTTCAGGCTGTATCGGCATAGTTTACTGTCTGCTGTGCCAGGCATCTGAATCACATCAGCTGCACAAGGCACATGAAGTACTGACCCAATCATTGTTCATTTGTGTTGAAGCCAATTCTACACAGGGAAGAAAACCCTCGACCTCTTCTTCCCTCTTCCTCCTTGTGTCTAGCACTGACTCTTTTGTATGTGGTTATAAGCAATCTATTATCTTTAGCACCACGATTTCCAATGTCTATCTGTGTGTTTGCAACATTTACCACCAATGACCACTCTGAATATTAAAACTGAATAAACAGTGCTACTAAACCTTCTTTGAAGCACAAGCTAACAGTATTAGATTAAACAAAACAATAAAAGAGAGTTATCTTTTCCTGGCCAGTTGCTTCTATCACATATGGACTTAATTGCAACATTTTGGAAGATCTGTCAACTTAGAGGAGGATCAGGATATTAACCCAGAAGCTGGGTTTGTGTTCAGAATGATTGCTGTATTTCTCTATTCTCATTTTTTTATCCCACTTGATCATCTAAATGAAAGCCCACTCATAATTAGGAAGCTTCCTAATTATGCCATAGAGCAACAACAACACTGTAATCTTAAAAAGACCCAAAAAAATGTACTCAAAACCACGCTCAAGTCAAACTCAGCATTACTGAATTAATATTGTTTCGTAGCTACTTAAAGTGTTACTGACTGATTAGTGTTTCTAGTAGGTTAAACTAAACAAGAGTTAAAAATGCAATCTTAAAATTAAAGCTCTTGCTAACTGGAAACAACACCATTGAATTTTTAAGTCTCTTTCCACATGACTGCAAGAAAGTTACTTTATTTTACAATGTCTCCAGTCTGGTCTCTTTTTAAGCACAGATTATAATAGCATCCTTGGAAATGCTTACATACGTGGTGTCATTACCCATTTTGAAAACTTGCAGTATTTAAATGAACAGGTTGCTTAATATAGCATTCTCTAATTAGTATGTTGCATAATTCTGTTGGTGCTTTGAAGCAGAAATTGTCATTCATGAAGGATCTAATAACCCTGCAATATTTCTGTCTCTCTGCCAGATCCTCTTAACCCTCTCAAAGGAATATCCATCTGTCCACTGCATATACTTGTTTATAGATATTAAAAAACTTTTAGTTCAATCTACTTATCTATTAAGGTTTAGCTCTACACTATGTCTTTTCAACATTGTCATCCTTCGGAGACCATCAACAGTAGTCCTTAATCAGCACAACATATCACAAAGAATATCTTCTTCATTGGGCCTACATTTTCCCAGCAGTACTAAAGGGGCAGAATATGGAGAAAAGAGTTATTTCACATGATCTTAAGAGTTATGAGCACAGCTTTGTGCCTAGCATATTTTAGCATGAGTGGAAGTCAAAGAGAATATAAAAAAGTCATTACTGAGGCATACCCTAAAAGTCAGCAATATGCCTACAATGACAGATGCTAAGATGGGCTGGGTGACAGTAGATGCTCTTGTTGCTACAAGAGGTGACTGTGAGCACAAACTGTTCTGAGAAGACTCAACTCCACTCAGTAAATCTCGCCCCCATGGGTGAAACTATGATTCCTACAGTTAAATCAAGGATGAAAAACTGAATTTGTTTAACTGTGATTGGAATTTCACATCTTCTCTTCTCCCATGCTAAACTGCAATGAGCACCCTAACAGTACACAATAAAATGTGTTTACTTTAGACTTGTGGACATGCTGACACATGTAATCACAGTAACACAGTAACCACTGCATTCTTCTCTGGTAAGAGACATCATAGGGACAGCTAGAAATGTACCAGTAATATAAGACCATTTCTAGTAAAAAGGATACTCTTCAAAATTACTTCAGTCCCTTCCCCTAACCCCCTTTTAACTCATTGTCTTTCAGGGACCAACGTTCCTAGCTGTAATGTCACTACACCTAGAAGCTGATGGCTACTAATACACAAAGCATAAATTATATGTTTGTCACAGATCTCTTCTTAAAGAGTATTTCCAAGACATGTTTTTGGAAAATTTTCTATAACACACAACTAAACTGTTCCAAAGTGAACAACACTACCAAACAGTGAGGCACCACACACGGCCAAATGGCTAAAGTAGTAATCTGGGATGCAGGCAGTGATGTATAGTCTTCCAAACGTGCCATGGAGAGGTCTGCCACTTCTTACTTACAAGGCACAAATTACAGACTGTGTCTGTTCTACATGTGTGCGCTTATCTGAGCTATATGCTGTTGCCCAGAGGGGATCTCATCCATCCCACCCTCACTGTTCCACAGTAGAGGCAAGATGGAGCCAGTACATGTCCAGCACTTTCTTCACAGATTTTAACTGCCCAGCCAAAGTGGTTTTTTGTAGGAAAGCCCCCCTTGTCATAGAAGTACAAACATCAGTACACAAATATATCTAAACCTCTGACAACCGAAGTTTGCATTTCCCATAATACTTAGTAAGACCTTCGGCCCAAAGAAAGTCAATCATACATATCTCCTCTAAAAAACATAGCATATAAGCTCCTATTGTTCACCCCAAAATTGCTCCTGCACTCCTTTAGTTGGGAAAATTCTGACTAATGGTTTCCGTTTTTTATCTGAGTGAGAACAGAGTGGAGGAACAGCATTACTGAGCTCCCACTAGTCTCTGCTGAAAGCTGTGGATTAACAGCTTCTCATGGTCTGCTCACAATGCATAAGAGATGAGCTCTGGCCTGCTATTTTGGCTCTCCTCTAAAACCAGAGTGGGAAACTGATGGGCCATGAAAGGTTTTCAAACCGGATTCAAGGAGATGCAGAGATGCAAAGAGATGCAAGGTTGACGACCAAATGAGTAAATTAGGAAGCAGTTTGGCCCAAACTCAAGCTAGTTATGATTCACAAACTTATTTACAGAGATGTAATACATACTAATTAACCACAGGAAGAGACACAGATTGAAGAAATATTAATTCTTTTAGCAGGGAAAAAATTTGCACTGCCAAAGCTCAAATCAGAAAACTGCATGTTGTTGACACAACTTGCCTTTCAATTTAGGATGTATTTTAATTACCTAAATATTCAAATGATGGTTGGATTTCTTAGGAAATTGCACAGTAGCAAAAACTGTGACTGTGCTCTCAGCAAATAATCACTAACTGTGCTATCAGCTCCCTCCATTCCAAATTGACTTACACCACTGAGTCAAGTGATGTGCAGATTAGAGAACATTTCGGGTTTCATGCCTTGTGAGTAAAACACTACTAGGCAATCAATTCCATTGCTCATCTAAAAAATATTACTTATGCCACCTAACTATTAATGTATAGACAGTGCAATCATACAGTATCAGAAATGAGGCTGCTTTCTAGCCCACCTGGAGTATTTGCTCATGCACTTATGAAAATTTAAAATGCAAGATGAGCTTTACAGTTTCAACCACACTGCAGCCACTGAAATAGAACAACTATATCGTCTCATATGTCTTTAATTTTATCGAAGGACTCAGAAGAGTTCACATCAAATCAGTGGCTTTAAGCAGTCCAGGCAGCATCCTGACATAAATCAAAGGAAAGGCTTTGGGATTAAAAACATAGAAAATTCCCCTCGAGGTACTTTTCCATCTTAGAAACTCAGGATATTATTCTCTGGTCTACTGTTAATGTGGCCTTGAATGCTCATTAAATGGGGAAAACAGTATATATGCAATATATTATCTCTTTCTTCAACATGTCATTACTGCACTCCATGATTTACCATATACATGGGAATTACCGTGTTCATAAAATAAACATATTTATAGAACTGTCATTCATGCCTTAATAGTCCATGTAATTTCATTTTCTTAAAACGCTGTTCCCTTCTGTTGCCTTCCTCCTCCTGCCTATCCAAAACGAAAAACATACTAATGACTGCTTGAAAGTGTAAATGAATGCTATGGATTTCATGATAATAAATTAGAGTGTTTTATATTACATCAGCTTAGTTCTCTGAAGAGAGAAAACAAGTCTTGAGAATATCTCTGTAGCAAAGGGACCCGTTTCCCACATTCACCTGTAGATGGCATTCATCCCATTGCTGTATGTGGCTCTTATGAGGATCCTCTTTACATTTGCAAGGATAGTCATGAACTCCCTCCTGCTGACTGGAACATCGGTGCCATGCACTGAGAAAGATTCTGGTTTCAGCACAATTTCTTCAGTGAGCTCTTCAGAAGGCTGAAGGTGAATACCCCCTTTCGGAGTGCTGATTATCAAGTCACCTCCCTAGAAAGGGTCATGAGTGAGAGATATTTGAATATGAAAAGAGTAATGAAAAAAACCCAGTTGGGGTACATGATTTATTGAATAATATATTTTACAAGAATAACAAGTATCAGGAATAATATTCACTTTTCATAATCCTGAAATGGTCTTGCTTGATAAAATTAAAAATCAGTGGAAAAGAAAGTTTAGATTATTCAGACAAAACCTAGTGTCATGGCTCTTCATAGGCAAAAGCAAATTCATACAATGCTGAGTTGCACAAGAACAGATTTACTGAAAGAATGCAGAAGTGCTCAAACAACCAATTATTTTATTTCTTCATTCCTCCTGATGAACAAGAAGTATTATAGTTTTCTAAGCTACTGCAATAATACCAGAGATATTGAAGCTTTTAGTTCTCTGAAGTGTATCCATTTTCTGATACTATAAACTAGCTAAGAGTATGTGTACCCTTCTGTTTTGTGTCCTCAACCACCAGACTTCACACTGAACATCTGAAGAAGCAGGCAATTTTCTTTCTTTTTTTTTTTTTGGTGGCTGCAAATACAATCATTTTACCTCTATGATGACATCAGATTGAGCTATCAATTGAACTGTTTCTTCTTTGTCTGTGAAGTCATAGGAGACTGTAAATTTCAGATGTCCTCCAGCAACTGCTACCTAGGGAGTAAAAAGACAGAAGAAAGTGCAATTAAATGAAAGAAAATGGTCCTTAACCATTGGGGGCATTTTTCTCCAGCATCAGTATCTCCCCTAAGTAGGTCTCTAGTGTTGCAAAACCATGTGCAGATACCTGGGAATTACAGTTCTACAGACCATTCCCTTCTCGCTGAACTATCTAGAAATGACACCTAGTCATTTTATTTCTATGCCTTTTGAAGGCTGCAAGTTCCTTAAATGCACAGACTAACAGAGAAATCAGAAACAGATATGAAATCAGTGTAAATTTCCACTAGATACTGACATTAGATTTTTAATGTATTTATTTCAGTTATATGGTCCTCATTTAGGCTGGCCTCTACATCCTTAGCAACCTATAAAAGATTAAATAACTTCAGTTTCATTGATGGGCCAAATTAGAAAAATAGAAAAATAGAAAAAAAGTGCAGTGATGTTTTTCTTAGAATGGACTGTAACCTAAGATGAAGTAAGAATTTTCCCTCATGGAGTTAAATAAATTTACTTTAAAAGAATGTTCCAGCCCTTTTGCTCAGTTTGACCCAGCCTACAACACGAGAAGTCAACCACCAGGCCCTTCTGCCATGCCAATATATTTTTTCTATGCTCTTTTAGCCCTCAAAATCCTGGCAATGACACTAGCTTTTCCATTGGAAATGGAATATAGTAGGATGCAAATCAAAAACTGCAGATTTGAATGACAGAGTTCAGCACAGAAATAGTGCTTTCTGTTAATTATTGGAAGAAGCATAAGTAAATCAAAGGCTGAAAGAGCTACCTTTTGGGTTTTAAACACATCTCCCTCATACTTCAGTGCAATGTGAGCCTCCTCTCAGAGACTATTAAAATCACAGGGACCTTTCTGCCCTTCCATGGCATACTGCTGAGCACAGAGTAAACTCATGAGTCTTCTACAAAGAGAATAATCTAGTTATTCTCAAGGACATAATGTGCCATCATTTGTTCATCATACTAGATGGTGTTGCAACAGATAGCAGTGAAAGTCATCATCTTCATTATTTTATGATGCACCTAATTTAAGGGGTGGAAAAAAGTCCTAGCATTTAAGGCCTGGAAATCAATTGATTTTGAGTTATTCATAAAGGTATATAAACTGCCTATATCTAAGGCTGTACAGCTAATTGCTAGGTTAAAGCCAGAAAATTGCCTCCAGTTCATAACACAAATCTTGGATCATAGAATCATGGGATCATAGAATCAGAGAATATCTCAAGTTGGAAGGCGTTCACAAGCATCTTTGAGTCCAACTCCCTGCTCCTTGCAGGACTACCTAAAACTAAACCATATGACTGAGAGCATCATTCAGAGGCTCCTTGAATGCTGTCAGGCTTCATGTTGTGACTACTTCCCCGAGGAGGAAGAATCTGTTTCCTAATGTCCAATCTGAACTTCCTCCAGTGCAACTTCATTCCATTTCCTCATGTCATATTGCTAATCACCAGAGATCAGCACCTCCACCTCCGCTGCCCCTCTTGAGGAAGTTATAGACTGCGATACGGTCTCAGCCTTCTCCAAGATGAACAAACCAAGTGACCTCAGCTGCTCCTTGCAAGTCTTGCCCCCAAGGCCTTTCATTAACTTGATCACCCTTCTCTGGACACACTCTAACAGCCTGATGTCCTTGAGGTGCCCAAACCCGCACAAAATATTCAAAGTGAGGCTGCACCAGTGCAGAGCAGAGAGGGACAGTCATCTTCCTTGACCAGCTGGCGATGCTTTGCCTGATGCACCTCAGGACATGGTTGGCCCTCCTGGCTGCCAGGGCACACTTTTGGTTCATATTCAACTTGCCACCAACCCAAAACCCCAGGGCCACCGACCCTCTTTCCACAGGGCTGATCTTCAGCCTCTTATCCCTAAATTTGTATATATAAGCAGGATTACCTCATCCCAGGTGCAGAGCCCAGCACTTGCGCTTGTTAAATTCGGTTAGTGATGGCCCAGCTCTCCAGGTTATCCAGATCTCTCTGTAAGGTCTCTCTACCCTCAACAGAGTCTGCAGCTCCTCCTAGTTCAGTATCATTGACAAAGAGTAGCATCACATGTTTATCTACATAGTATCCAAACCTGTGAGCGATGCCTACATTAAGCCCTGACCATAACAACACGGAAAGACTTTTGTTTCCTTAGATACAGATATTACATCATTTTTGCTTCGCTTCTGGTCAAGTCTAAGCGCTGGTTTGTAACTGCAAGAGGAATGTAGAAAACTGAAATGCTACAGGAAGTACCCAGAATTGCTTTCACATGTAGACAAACATTTTAGAAGAGTAACTTTTGCAAAATTTTATCATTTCTATTTCAATTTCAGACTCACTACAAGGATTCAAAAAAGTAAAAATAATGGGAAAACAAAGATTAGGGAGTTTCAGGCAATGCATAAAAATTATATACCAAGACAGATTTTACTTTTTCCCAGCTACATAACCTTTACCTAAGTAAATAAAAATCTAACACATGAATTGATAGGTCACAAAGCAGAAAAAAACCCAACCAACCAACCAATCAAAAAAAGAAAACCAAAAACCAAAACCAAACCACCCCTAAATAAAGACAATAGTTTAGAGAAAGCCACCAGAATGGACTAGGGACTCCTAAAATATAACCAACAGGAAATACAAGAAGAAAGGGGTGGGCTGAGTAGTCCAGAAAAGAGAATGCTCAGAGGGAATAAGAAAATAGTTTACTAAAAACAAGAAAAATGAAATGGCCATTTTTATTTTCCTGTGGCAACTGCAGGAAAAGCATAAAGAAGACTCAGCTTAAGTTTACAGAAAGCTTTCTGTTCGTAAGGATGGTCAAAACAGTATCAAATTACTTGAAAATGCTATTGAATTACTTCGTTAATTCTTTAATAGCAGTTCAAACATGTTGAAGGTACTCTGGGTATAATGCCTAAGAGTTGGAAATATGACTAGGAAGTCTCTTTAGTTCTCTGCTAATCGCAGCAGTCTGATCTTCACAACTGCAACCGACAAGATTTGCATATCACAAACAGGATTACACATTGAAGACAGATTCCCCAAATGGCACTAATTGTAGAGAATACCTGGTAGTTCAGAATACATATTTACCTTGTGTGCTGTATAATACCAATATAGATTAGAAAAAAAACCTCCAACTTACATATAGCAGAAAGTACTACTTCCTTTTGTCATTGTTTATAGTGGTAATTTCCTTCCTCTGCATATCTAAAGTACAAGTTCGTTCACAGGCAAAAGAATTCAGAGGTTGATCCATGTGCTGCCTGTGTTATCTACTGCAAAAAATACTTTTCACTGAATTTTAAATACAAGGACAATACAGAAGTTGGGCACCTGTGAGATCCCTCTATTTTGATGTTTTTCTCTGTATCACCCAAAGATTCAGAGTTCTGCTTCAAAGATTGTCACCTGAGGTCATCAACACCAAAGAAAACAGAGCATAAAAGTTTGCCTTGCTGTGACAAAGGCATGTATTATTGAGACAAGAATAGCTGTCTAAAAATGTCAAGGAAGTTCCACAGAATTTCCATTGTCTCTCTCACCTGTTTTTAGATTAATACATCAAATATTTATTCCCAGTTCAGGAGGCAGAATCAAGAAAAGTCACAGATTACCCATGAAATACGAGTACAGAAAAGAGAAATCACATCTATTTTAGTTTTAATCCACCAAGTTTCGGGTAGATAGTTTTTCTTTGGTTTGGTTTGTTTTTTGTTTTTTGTTGTTGTTGTTGGTCACAACTGTACTTTACTATTATGTTACATGTTGTTAAAGGACATAAACAGGAAGCACACAAGACTTTTTTACAACAAGGTGACAGAGAGAGGGTCAACCAAAACTGAAGCAGAAGAAATGGCTCCTTTTCTATGAAAAAATTCCCTTTCTCAACAGCAAGAAGATGGAGGGTATTAGGAAGCAGCCAGTGTTACCTAGTGCAAAACATCTTTGATGTTACACCTGTCACACTAAAATTACTTTTAAACCAAGACAAGTGATATTAAACCACAAATACAGCACTGAAAACAAACAGCATTGCTACAAATATTAGCAAGACCATAGAAGAAGAAAACTTCTATCTTTTATATGGAAATCAAATTCTAGAAGTCTTTCTCTTCTTCCACTTAGTGAATCTCCTGCCAACGCTTTTCTAGGGCAAGCTGTCAGGATCTGTCCTGCTAATGTCATTGTAGAGTACCTCTTACTTATGCAGTTTTTATAACCCATCTTATTCTTGAATTATTGCATGATGATTCATATTCCCCCTCTTAAATGTCTCTTGTAACTCTGCCTGTAAAGGTTTAGCACTTAGTCCACTATGCTGGGTGCTGCCTCATTTCTGCTGAACATCTGCCAAATGTAACTTCAGAGATTAGGAGCTATCTGCACTAAACAGGGTGCTGATTATAATCCCTTATCTCATTAAGCAGTAAACTGCTCTTCTGTCAGCTAGGAAGAGACTTAGTTTGTGATTAAAGCACCTGAATATGAACTGGGGTGTCTGATATGGCACTATGTGGCTACGTATGGGCAATTGAAAGAAGTCTTTTGCAGAGTCAAAGGAAAGCAGCTGGTCTATGATGTACCCACTGAAAGACAACTTTCAAATAATTTTACTTCATATTTATATTTAAAAAGTAACTTGGAAGACATAAGATGCATTTCACAAATGAACAAAAAATTATGCACTAAATAAAACACACACACCTTGCTCATATGTTTAGTTGTAAAATCTATACCAGAATGGATTTACCTCAGAAAGGCTTGGATTTCAGGCGTAATCCAAGAGAACATAACATTTCAAAAGCGAATTATATCACTATGTTAAAACAGATTTAGGCCAATACTCATACAACACCAGACTTCCAAAATGAGAGAAATAAAAGGTGTCATATGATCTCAAGAGTCATTTATGTTGCAAAAGTCCTCTACGATCCTTGAGTCCAACAATTAACCCAGCACTGCTAAGTGTACCAGTAAACCATGTCCCAAAACAAATTAACAAATGTCAGGAAATTGAAGTATTTTTTCCCTCTTCACTGTTTGTGGTTGTAGAGGAAATATAGTCACTGACAGGTTTTACAGGACAAACAAACATTACAGAGAGAGTTAATATTTTTATTAAACCAATATAGCTGCAATACAGCTATAGAAAGGTAACATGCTTTTGGAAACATGAATCCTACTTGCTATTACATAATTATATATGTGGTCATACAATAAGGACTATAGCAAGTGAACAAATGTTAGTAGAAAAATGAAAGAAAAAAAAAGAAAAAAAAAGAAAAGGCTACAAACATGAACGAGCAGAACATTTCAGCAGAGAATGTTAACACACGTACTGCTGAATACGAAACCAAGGAGTCGCACAGCAAGTTGGTGACAGTAATTTAAGGTTCTAGGAGATAATAATGTTTTCTTATTCTAGAAGACATCCCCAAAACAAACCCCTATTTGTTTCCTGATACACCTATGAATGTTTTTTACTTGCTGCCATGATTATGAGAAATTACACAGATGTTCATTCAGTCTTCCAGTGGCTCTGTCGTATTCCTATGGCACTATATACTACTAGATACTGTGTTTGAAGGTAATGGAAATGTAATATATACAGTTTAACATTCCCTGCTAGCCTTGAATTTCCATGAAATAGAGCTGTAACAAAATGCTGAAGTTTATTTGGACTTTTTCACCTTCATAAACTCTCTAGGCATACATTTATTTTATGACATGGATTTCAGCATACTAGAGATATTTGCTGCCAGAACAGCAGCATTAACCACATGAAGGAAATCCTTTAAATAAAGTAATATTGCTCCCAGTTTATTAGTGGTGACCGATGTAGTCCATAATTGATTGGTATCTATGCAGTTGTGATATTATTTGACAAGTCACTGAACAATGTACCACCTTAACTGATGGCTAAGTGCACATGTGTTCTTCTAGCAGCCCACTCAGTGCAAAAGGGAGTGGACAAAGGGCTACTTTTCCTAACTTATCTGTAAAGAAATATTTCATTGTTAATTCGGCTCTCATCTGAATTATTATCTTCCTTATGAAAAAGTACCAGCTGTAAATTTATGATATTTAATTGGATTTTGCTGATCCAGTCTTTGTGATAGTTGTAGTGTGAGGGAAGGTAGGGACTAGAAAAGAATTCTGATAGAACCATCACCAAGAAGATGTCAAACCTTTCTTCATTTAGTAATAGCTCTCAGCAAAGATTGCATGTTTTAGTTCTACTCCAGATTCAATTAGAGATTAAATAGACTCTCCTCTCTTAGACAGATTGAATTTAGATAGGATAAAAAAGCTCATCTGAGGCATTAAAGTAATATTTCAGATAAAGCAGGGAGCAGAATAATCATGTTTTATTTGAATGACAGTATAGTTCTGGTTAGCTTTAAAAAAAAAAAGTCAGAATTTTCTTTATCGGGAAGTTAAATTTTCCCCTGAAAGAATGGGCTCATTCTCCTAACTCTCTGCCATCTAGAGTTCCCTCAATTCCACCCCAGCTAGTTCAGAATCCTACAGTTTCCCTGCTTAAGTACACTCAACATTTTTCTATATAAATTGATGCTGCATTCTACTTAAATTCTCTTAATCAAAATGCTGCTTCCAGAGAAGTTAACCAAACATGGGAGTAAGCTTTATAATGTAGTCTGACTACTACAGAGCTTAGTTCAATTGCTTTCCATGAGAATTTGTTTATAATACTGAACCACTCAAAGGGGTATTCACTATTTCTTCAGTTTCTTGAAACAGATCACTCCAATAGCTGAGAAGATTTCCAAGTCATACTTTTCTTGAATCTTATCCAAAATGTTATGATGCAACCTCTTTATTTTTTAGATTTTCCTCTGTTGATTGTACATAAAGGTAGAGTTGGGTCAAAGATAAAGGAGTTTTATTCAATGTAGGTACTCATTTGATCACAGAATGTTCTGTGATGTTGAAACTATATGTTAAAAAGTCTAACAGCAAGAGATAATGCATGCTATTGCTTTATATCTTATCTATACATTTATTTGCTCTACCTTGAATGACCTTTAGGGGAATTTTTAAAAAAATCCTTAAAAACTCACTCTGTAAGACTTTCTCTCTTTGTGCATTGGATAATGGAACAAGACAATCACAATAAATCTTAATATTTAAAATTTTCCCAGCAATGGAAAGAGCCATGAAATCTGTGGGTTTATTTTTTCCCCCCCAAGCGAATGTTTTCAGTTTAAGAGACAAATAAAACCTGTCCAAAGAGCAAGCACAACCCATAAGGAGCAACCCAAACTCTGCTACATTGTACTTCACATGGACTTTGACCATGACTTTTCCATATTTCACATCGATACCTGAACAACTGGGATCCCTTCCAGAACACAAAGTTTAGCAGGTCTTTTTGTATGCTGCATCTGATCACTAGGCAGCCAAAAGAATACCCTGCACCTATCAGAGAAATATCACGTGTTCAGATTCAAACAAAGCCGAAACATGAGTGAAGAAAGAACACCAAGAGGGGAAGACATTGAAATCTAGTATTTCCTTAATCATCCCTTGAAAGTATCCTTTGCTTTTGCTAGAATATCAAAAGTGTAATCAGACAATTTAAAGCTTGCTGCTTTTTCCTTCTTGCTTCAGAAGATGCAAGGCATAATATTGGTAAAGTGGTTGATAACATTTGCTATCCTGAACATGATAATCTGATGCCTATTTTCTGACCCTTCATATTTAAAATATTTTGTCACAAACAATTTAGACCAATCAAAACCTTACACAATTCTTTTAATTGAATGTATCTGCTATAATAAGAAACATTTACATGGAAAATATTTTAAAATAATCAATAAGAAGCTTCTTATTTGTGGATTTTCTAAATTATATCCATAAACTCAGCCCAGTCTCACTGTTACCAAGATACTGTATTAACATTACCATTTTATAACCTTGGTTCTCTTCCTTCTTGGATGAAATAGACTTTATTATTTGGAAGCAAAAAAAAAAAAATATGTCTAAATAAAGTGCAACAATTCATGATGGTCCTGTGAGCCCTGTGCTGCCAATCCTACTTATGTTGAGTAGTTGCTCCTTCTGAACTCAGCATTGAAAAAAATTAATGTAATCAGTGAGTGATTGAAAAATTCGCACAATAAGGTTATATGCTGTCTCATGAAATGTATTTATGAATGTAGACATTCATGTGTCTATACATTCTACAAATTCTCAAACGTCTACCATAATTCCCAGCTGTCATTTCCCCTCACTAGAGAAGACAAACAGAACTGTCTGGCCAACCACTCCTGAAGTCTAAAACCCGCTTTTCTACTGATAAGCCTTTACAAAATTTAGATTATATGATTACTTTGTTATAAGTACTTAACCATAGTAACAATAGCATATAACCTTAGTATGGTTACACACTTCTTCTTCCTTTGCTTTCCATATGATCTTGACTGTGCCTTCCCAACCACTGTTCCCCAAGCTGCTGTAACTAGATCAAGGATTCAAAAATACAAAACAGGGGTATATTCTTCCAGTAGTGATGTGGTAACCATAATTCATGAACAATTACTGTTCATATCTATTACTGTGGTGGCACGTAAATCTCAATCTTTGGAATTCTCCTAATCTGGCAAAAATATACCAGAAGCTGTGACACTATAGCATAATATGTCAAGCACTCATCATAGAGGAATATTTAAAGAAATTAACTTTGTACGTCATCAAAATTGCAGGCATTTTTGCCTGACTGAATACAGTTAAACTGCAAGGAAAAGAAAAAAAAACAAGCAAAACAAAACAACTAATACAAACTCGCCAACTGATGACTAGTTTTTCACAACAGCTGCTCTGATCTCTGTAAGCACCAATTTAGCAGGCCAAAGTGGCTGAATGGTGTAAGTCTGGGTAAAAATAACACTTTTTCTGTAACTGTGAAGATGTTTCAGACTGCTAGTGATATCGAAATCCAATTCACTATTTGAGCATCAACTCTGAGATATGTTTCTAAATAACATTCCCTCATCAAATGTTTCTAAATAAAAACTGTTTACTGCTGGTCTTGTAGCTGTCAACAACCTCATAATTGAAAGTAATTCTTAATTTTACTGATTAAATGTTGGTCTCCCAGTTCCACGGTCTTTGGTTCCAAAAGGACAAACCATAATTGCAGTAGACATATCAATAAATGCCTTCCTGTAATATTAGAATGAATTACTAACTTGAACATTTATGTCAATGTCCAGTTTCATTAAAACAGAAGAACTGAAGCTTACCCTTTCTTATCTGGTTGTACTTTCATGAATATTTTAATAAGAAAAAGAATTTGCATAATTTTGCAAAACTAAAAGCTCATATTTCTATGGTAACAAAATCCCAGCATGCAAGGATTATTAAAAACAAAAATGCAGGACTATAAAACAAGAGCAACTGCTCAAGTCCAAATTAAAAGCTGTTCTTAGTAAAGATGTTTCCCTCAGCCTTGCTACTGCATTTACGGCTAATGAATATTTGCATCCAATACTGCTGAGGATATCTCACTGCATCATGATCTTAAAATCAAAATCCATGGATTCCTCCTAAAGTGTTTACTTGCTACTGAAAAAGTTTAAAGAGTGTAAGCAGCAGAAATGAATAGTTAAATTCTACTCCCTTGTAAGAATCATAGAATCCTTAAGGTTGGTAAAGATCATGTAGTCCAACCATTAACCCAGCTCACTGTGCTCACCACTAAGCTATATCTCGAAGTGCCATCAAGTAGTACAACCAACTCTTGTTAGTACAGTTCACCAAGTTAGACTGTAAGTATTCTTGATCTTAGGCTTTCTTTTTGTTTCTGTGTTTGTAAAGCAGCAAGCAGAATAGCTCAGGAAATTATTTCTAAACTTTGCCACAACAGAAAATGGAAAAAAACCCTTCACTTTTAGCCAGCCAAAGATTATTTTCCTATCTCCTTCTACTTAACTGGTTTGCAATATTACTATGGACAATATTGTACCACAATCATGGCTACATGAGTAATTCAAAGCAAAGTATGACATAACTAGAGCTTTGGGATCCTTTAGGAAACTGAAATATATCATAATGTTTCAAGCATGAAAGAGTTGTGTGACTGCAGTATCTGTTGTGCAAATTATTTTGACAGAAAGGATATACTGCTTTTAATAACTGCTGGTGTTTTTTTAACTTTAAGTGGGAGATTTTGAATGAAATAACATGTAAATACATCAACGTTTCGAAGAAAATTTCTTTCCTAAGAAAAATACAAGGACTTGCAAAGCCCAAATATCTGCTCTTCAGAGGTTGCTTGTCATTTGATATAACAAATGCAACAATAATATATTCTTATTTGGTATTTTGCTGCATATCATGCAGACCTCTAAGGATCACATATCAAAATAAAAGCAGTAAGAATAAACATTTGAGTACTAAAAAAAGATATAGATCCATATAAACTTGTCTCTGTGTATTATAATTCACCAACAATAATCATAGCATAAACCCCCAAAACTCCTTGAATTTTGATTTCATTTTTCAGTTTTAGGGGAAAACAAAGCAGTGAATCAGAACTCCTGTGATTTTTCGTCTATTTTCAGTCAGTATAAACCATATTTTGAATTACTCTGCCTCTGGAGCCAATTCTTTCTCATGATTAAATTCATGGCCACTTTCCTGGTTTGCTAGTTTTGCAGCCTTTCTTCTACTAAACTTATTCATGACAAGATAACAGAGTTTTGAAAAATACATATGTTTTCTTTTAGAGAAAGGAACTTGTGTATGAGCTTATTTGAAATTAATGCTAGTTAATAGTAACTAAATATATGTATATATTACACAAAACCTGAATTTTAATACTGTATTACTCAAGGAAAAAAGATTTTTCAGAAGAGAACAGACAGCCCTTAATTAACAAATATGTTTTAAGACAGATTTTTTTAAAAAAAACCCAATATTGATAAAATCTATCATGCTATTCTTTATTGTACTCATAAAAGCAATTCTGCACTTGTTAGCATCATGGTAATCCACATGGTAATCCACCATCATGGTAGTCCACAGACTATTATTACTTGAGGCAATGTGCTCATATATATGAGCACTGCCCATGCACAAGCACATGCACTATGTATGCATATGCACACACAGTAAAAATAAAACTTGGTATGCACCGATCTTTGAAAACTGCAAAACGGTGCTGTTGTTTCAAAAGGCAATACAAAACCAAGTTTGTTTCAAAATAATCTTAAAGAAAAGGTCCTTTCTGAAAATCTTTGCAGGTAATTTTTTTCCTTCAAGTTCAAAGTCTTTATCTTTCTTAGATATGATCTTCTATGAGAAAACACACATTTCTTCTTAGAAGGCTGAAGGAAGGGTGAGCAATCAAGCTAATGAGATTGGAGAGCAAAGGAAAGATAGAAGATACGTGAATTTATGCCCAAGACTGAGAAAGGAGAAATGACACAGCTTTATGAGTCCTCCATAAGAGAATTTATTTTTTCAACTTCAATTTGCCTTAATGAGAAATGACAAAAAAATCCTTTAGCCATTGTAAGGATAATCCAGTTCTATGAACTTTGTGGTTTCTGCATTCATGTGTGCTATTTTTAACATTTTTTTCCCTTAAAGGAAAAACATAACAAATATCTATTCTTCATAAATTATCCTGATTAGAAAAATGACATTATTTTACAGCAGACAATACAGGTTGCCACTTATTATTATTATTTGTTCCTACAGGTGCAGTGCCTTCCTTTTTACAGTCTTGAAGCAGTATCTTTTCTACCAATTACGAATTTATATACTGTATCTTTTATTGGAAAAAAGGACCCCTATATTCATGAGTTACCTCTGCTTTAAAGGCATAAAGATGGAGAAAATTTCCTTTGGATGAATTAATTACTGTCCAAAAAAAAAAGAAGCAACTCTACTGCCCAAGGGTTACATTTGCCGAAAGAATCCACATCAATCTTATATTGGCATAGGCTCTATGAAAGTCCTATACTGAGTCCCATTTGAAGGATTCATCATCACCAAAAACATTGCAGTTCCACGAGATATGTTAACATAGAGAGTGTGATTAATTCACACAGGTAGGAAAAAGTTCTACTGAGATTAAATGTTGTCAGGCCTGTAAACTTCATACGCTTAATCATTTTGCAAATTTTTTTTATAGAAAGTGCTATACGTATTTAAGTGAGAGTCACATATTTCAAAGCAAGCCTCCCATTCTCTTCAAAAATTCACCTTACAAAAATGTCAGAAACTCCTTCACCTTTCGCTATGGAATGTATTGCACAAAAAATTGAGCATGAAAACCATGTGATAGTATTGTTCCATATACACTTTGTTTTAATGTTCTGAAAATATCAGAGGCACCTAAAACAGTAATACAACACTCACAAGCTTAGAGAATAAGTACATTAAGTCTAGCTATAAAATGATACCCAACATGATCATAATTAATGCACATAAAGTATCCACACATAGCAATAAAAGAAAATAATGTGAAAAAAATTATTTCTACTGAAAAAAATAGCTTCTGCATGTCCATGTTAGTCATCTACCTGATCTAACTGTATCTTTTGTACCTTTCAAGAAGATATACTTGACCTCACTAGCTAAAAGAGATCCTCTCCATTTGCTTTCCCTATGAATGCTGACACTTTTCAATTTAATGGAGATTTTATAAAACGAAATTCCTTACCTTACAGTGTATCAGCACTGTGAATGTTATATCTGGTTGGTATTATAGGAGTGGATGCTACTCACCTTTGATGATTTACAGCTTCCTTTTCAGACAGCACTTTCTTAAAATGATACATTTCAAACTTCACTCTTTTTGAATATGAAAGAAGGAAGGATAGATACATCATCTTTCAGATAACTCCCTGAATCCATTTCATATCTGATTCAACTGAAAAATTATTAGGATGAAGAAAAGGCCATTGGCATAATTACAAAAAAAAAAAAAATCTACACATAGATCCTCAAAGAGCAACCAAGTCAAAGGAAGGAGATACTGATGTTCCAAAAGAGCACTAATTGAAAATCACATGTTTAGTGATGGACTGCAGTTTTTTTCTTAACTCTACCTAAAAGCAAGAATACTTTTTGCATAGCTTATTTAAAGATAGAAGAGATTAGCTAAAGATGATCAACTGAGATGTTAATAAGGAAGAATGAAGTAATTCCATCAAAATTAGTCCAGATATAATCACAGAATTTTAGAGTTGGAAGGGACTTCTGGAGATCATCTAGTCCAATGTGCCTGCCAAGGCAGGGTCGCCTAGAGCAGGTTATACAGGAATGTGTACAGGTGGGTTTTGAATATCTTGAGAGAGGGAGACTCCATGACCTCCCTGGGCAGCCTGTTCCATATAACGCTTGACAGAATCGTAGAATAGAAACATAGATTGGCCTGGGTTGGAAGGGATCTTGAAAATCCTCTAGTTCCAACCCTCCCTACCATAGGAAGGGACACCTTTCACTAAACCTTTTACTAATCCACTTGCTCAGAGCTCCATCCAGCTTAGGTTTGAACACTTCCAGGGATGGGGCATCCACGACTTCTCTCAGCAACTTCTTCCAGTGCCTCACCAACCTCACAGTGAAGAATTTCTTCCCAATATCTAATCTAAACCTAAATGGCTTTCAGATTAAAGCCATTCTTCTCTATCCTGTTACCACATGCCCTTGTAAAAAGTCTCTTTCCATCTTTCTTGTAGGCTCTTTTCAGGTACTGGAAGGTTGCAATTAGGTCACCCTGAAGCCTTCTCTTTTACAAGTTGAACAATTCCAATTCTCTCAGCCTTTCCTCATAGAAGGTGCTCCATCCCTCTTATCATCTCAGTGGCCGTCCTCTGGACTTGCTCCAACAGGTCGATGTCTTTCTTGTGCTGTGGACCCCAGGGCTGCATGTGGAACTCCAGCTGGAGTCACACCAAAGCAAAGTAGAGGGGCAGAATCACCTCCCTTGCCCTGATGGCCACATTTCTTTTCATGCAGCCCAGGGTACAATTGGCTTTCTGGGCTGCAGGTGCACATTGCCCGATCATGTCCAACCTCTCATCCACCAGCACCCCTAAGTGCTTCTCAGCAAGGTTGCTCTCAATCTGTTCATCCCCCAGCCTATATTGATACCAGGGGTTGCCCCAACCCAGGTGCAGCACCTTGTACTTGGTCTTGTTAAACCACATGAGTTTCCATGGGCCCACTTCTCGAGTTTGTCCAGGTCCCTCTGAGTGTCATCCTGTCCTTGAAGTGTGTCAAAAGCGCCATTCAACTTGGTATCATCTCCAAATTTGCTGAGGGTCCACTTGATGCCTTCATCTACATCATTAATGGAGATATTAAATAACACTGTCCTAACATGGACTCCTGAGGGACACCACTTGTCACTGATGTTCATCAGGACTCTGGGCCATTGACTACAATCCTCTGGATGTGACCATCCAACCAATTCCTTATCCACCTAACAGTCCACTCATCAAATCTATCTCTCTCCAATTAAGAGAGAAGGATATTGTGGGGGACTGTGTCCAGATAAACGACATCTGTAGCCCTTCCTTTGTCCACTGATGTAGTCACTCCATCAGAGAAGGCCACTATGTTGGTCAGGCAGGACTGTCCCTTGATGAAGCCGTGCTGGCTGTCTCAAGTCACCTCCCTGACCTCCATGTGTGTTAGCATAGCTTCTAGGAGGACCTGCTCCATGATCTTCCCAGGCACAGAGGTGAGGCTGACAGGTCAGTAGTTCCCAGGGTCCTCCTTTCTACCCTTTTTAAAGATGAGTACAATGTTTCCCTTTTTCCAGTCACCTGGGACTTCACCTGACTGCCAAGACTTTCCATTATTTCAGTTCACTCTGTTTTGTCCCTTTCAACATCAACATGAAGAACAAAATTGTGCACAGAACCAAAGAACCTTTAAGGTCAGAAAAGACCTCTAAGATCACCGAGCCCAACTGTTAACCCAGCACTATTCCTTCTCTCCACACAGTTGCTGCCTTTTAAGTACTTAAGACATCTGCTTCAGTCCTTATTAATTTTATTTATGTACATTTGTTATTAAATAAACTCAGTTTTCCATGTTTTTCCTTAAGTCTAGCTCTCCTTTGGGCTACCTCCAGTTGACAGTAGAGCCCTGGACACATCAATATCCTTTTATGAGGACCAAAGAGCCTTTATAAAGTTGTAACTGCAAAAGTGTCTTATGTAGAGAGAAAAGATTAGATATAGAACATTAAACAATGAAAGTCTCACCTTGAGAGAAGAATGAGTCTGTGTTTATGTATGTGCATGCAAATATTTTCATACATACAGAAAGCATACCTGTATTTGAGATAGCCTACATGGAGAAGATACATAGACCCTAAAGTCAGGTGCTTCAGAATCTCTCAGAAAATATCCCACTTCATTGCACTAAAAATTCTCATAAGTTAATTTTCTAAATAAGAAAACACTCCTTTACTCTAATGTCAGAATAAACATAATTAAAGTGTAACAGCTCTAATACTCAAATAATGAAGTATTATTTACAAAAGGCATTAAAAAATCAGTTTAAGCTGGTTATCTATTTCTTTCAACATAAGTTCAGTTTCTAGCAACTGATTGACTCATATTTCATCATTTGTATCCATGGAGAATGGAGAATGACATTATCTACGTGTATCAAAGCCTGGAAGAATGATAAAATCATTCTGAGTTTTGGTGTTGCAAGTAATTGTTTTAAGAATAATTGTAATTTTGCAAACTTAAACAGTAAAATCTCAGTATAAAATTTCATCACATGCTCCAGGATCTTTAAATCTTATTAACAGCATATGAATCTTGAATCTAATAGAATCTAGGATTTTTTATTATTCATTATTACTCACTCTGTGGCTTTTCAAAAGTTACTCTGAATTTTAACAAATAGGTTGGAAAACCTCAACTTAATTTTATATTTTATCCAGGATATCAACTTTTAACTTTAATATCTTTCGAATTCTTGGTGTGACAAAAAGCTATATAACTCAGAAAGAATCAAGCCTTGTATGTAATTCATGTATAATAGATAAATACAAGGTCTTCCAAGTGTGATTAATGTGATTTATATACCTATATAAATTTCCTTTAATTGAATGTGTTCCTTCTTCCCTTGTTTCTGTTGGCAATGTATATTTTCTGCTCATCTCTAATGTGAGCCAGGCTGCTAGGTTCTAATAAATCAAGTTTTGACTAACAATGTAAATTTTCTGCTTCCATCTCAAACTCTTTAATATTTAGCAGGGTTTCATGCTGCTTTAGACTTAATGCAAATGATGTAGTCTGAAGTAACGATTAACTTTACAGCTGTAAGATAAAATATGAATAAAAAAGCTATCACTTCACAATAGCATTAAGAGAAAAAAATGATTAAAAATGCTGAGCTTAACTTAGTGCTGTTTAAAATATGTGTAAAAAGAGGACTGTGACCTACACAAAGTTAGACAAATTTCCAGGCACAATTAGAACACACCATAAACTCTTTTACAAAATGGTTATCTATATTTAAAAAATACTCATGTATTAAGTTAACCACGCACAATCAGGGAGTATTTTTTTTCTTTGCCATAGCATCTATTTACAGGTTGTAAGTAATTGTTTTGACTCAGTAGTGTGTTCCAGACCCTATGCACTTTACTTGGTCATATGACAAACTAGCCTCTCCACTGTTGCAAAACTCCTTAGATATACAGTTGTTTGAAATTTGGAATGGACAGAGATTAGATTCAACATTTTCTTTTAGTCCTCCACTGCCACGATCTCCATCATTAATGTATAAATTCTGTTTCTTCATCTGTCTCTTCCCATCCTCTGTCTAGTTGTATTGGTCCATTTGTTATTATTTCATAATATCTTGCATTAACTACCAATTATGGTGTAATAATTTAAGTAAATCACCTTTTATTTAATGCTATAAATTTTCTAATCTATTCAACACTTCATTCTCTTACCTTGACTGTAACAGAGTTATTCTCTAGTTTAGAAAATGAGTGCAAGTTGCTGTATACTGGGTTGATGGGCAGGACAGCACTGATCTGCGCTTGCATTCTTAGATTATTCCATATGCATGTTGTATTGGTCACTGTTGGAGACCCACTTTCTACACTAGACAGACGTTTCCTCTGACTAACTACAGCTGCTCTTACTTTCTCACAAATGTTTCCGAAGTGATCTCCTGCTGATAGAAACTGCTGTAGCTCCATGAACCTAATTGATTTCTGAAAATTTCTGCTAACAGGGGATCTGTCTTTTCCTGTATCACCAAGTGCCAACTAAGGTGTTGATATGTCTCTTCTGAAGAGCTAAAGATAAGCCTAACAATCTCTGGGGAGTGAATGAATGGCCACAGCCATCTAGCAGGAATTACCATTTCTTAACACTTGAAAAAATGCCTCTTTTCACTAATTTTTACAGAAAATGTGTATAGTGCTCTATCCACTTAAGTCTGTTAAGAATTTCATAGTCAGTATCTTTCATGAATTAATTTGTGAATGTAGACCAGAAAGCAGGTAGCTAAAGTTCAAAGCAAAACATTTAAACATCTTATATCAGCTAAAAGAAAGAATAGGATATGAAACAACAGGGAGCGAATCTCTATATATTAAGCCCGCACAAACCCACACATGCAGGCCATTGGGTTTTATTTTCAAAACATAATTGTGCTGTGCTTGGGAAACAGAAAAGCACACAGCCTGTGTGACATGTGTAACACACAACCTGTGTACTCATGCACCTTCCTATCCTATTGCCCTTGTCACCTTCATGGTGGGGTCATAAACTTTGTACATAAAACACTGTGCCCTTACTTGTACATCATTAATAAAGTCATTAATGGGTATGCATAATTCATGCATATTTGGGAAGATTGTAAAATTACACAGTCCTGCGCAGTGTGTGTGGAATTCCAGCGCATCCTCAATATGATTCTAAGATATTTTAGCTTAGGTGTAAAATTTTTCATTTTTTAAAATTCTTTTCCACAATGAAGTATAACTTTAGGTGTGTAGCCATCTGTACAAATAATGGTGCTCAGAAAGAAGCATCAGGGTCTGTCATTTGTAATATGTTAAAGTTCTATTTTGAAATATTCAATGTGAGCAGGGTTGGTCTTATTATGCCTTCAGTGAACCGGTAAAATTGTAAATGGCAAAAGGTTTTTGTAAATCTTGCATTTAGTTTGTCATAAAAATTTCAGATCCATGGATTCGTCTAGCATTCCAGCCAACAGTTAAGTGATGTTCATAAAACTTTCAGTTTATATGGACTGCAACACGAATCATAAGCCTCAGTTATGCACACTTTTCAGATCCTTCTGTAGAGAACCTGAAATTTCAAATTATTTCCTGTTTATACTTACCTTTAAATATGCTTGAGGATGAATAGCACTAAGTGTAATATCAGTTACTTTAGTAATTCTCCAATTATTATTGTGCCAAAACCTGACAAAATACTAGGTTACTGGATGACAATGATACTCCAAAACACCTTTCACATCTAAATAATTCATACTAGGTATTTGTTGGGAAGTCTTGGAACCAATAGCAACACACAAAACCATTAACACTCAAGATGCAAAATCTTTTACATTTCTACAACTAAGAATTTAACAAAATATAGTCATAAGAAAGCATTTTACTGGTATACATGGCGAGCATATAATACATAAGCTTCATCTTTTGAGAAAGTCAAGTTCTAAAGGCCCATTTCAATCCTTATGCACCTGAAAAATTATCATAGCAATTTCTGCCTTACTATTGACTTAATGATTTATTTTTCAATGTTTTCTGTAATACAGTGTATTTTAGGGTATTGGTAATACAGTGTATGGGGTATAAGTGATGAGATTTTGGTAGCAGGTAGTCTGCAGGAGTGACCCCTCTAGGAACTTGTCAGGGGCTCTCCTGTGCCAGGCACAGCTTAGTCCAGTTGGCCTGCAGTGGACCCACCACAGGCACATCAGCCCATCAATCAACCTGGTGATGCCTCTGTGGAAACATAGGTAAGACAGGAAAAAATATGGAGTGAAAAGAGGAGGAGGGGAAAAAAAAACAGTGCGAAACATCAGAGAGAACAGCTAGGTTAGAAAAGGAGGAGCTGCTCCGTGGCACAGCAGATATCCCTACAGCCCACAAAAGAGCCCATGACAAGCACATTTTCCTGACAGGAACTGCAGCCCATGGAAAGCCCACACTAGAGAGGATTTTTCCTGAAGGACATGCCAGAACAGGGGAAAATGTGTGAGAGAGGAGTGGCAGAGAGGAACTGTTATGTAAGTGATTATTACCTCCAACTTCCCCTGACACACTCACAAAGGGGTAGAGGAATAAGAAGTGAAGGACTAAAGCTGAACCTAGGAAAGGATGAAGGAAAAGTATTTTTTTAAGCTTTTGTTTTTATTTCTCGCTATATCAGTTTGCAATAAATTAAATTAATTTTCCCAAAGATGAGTCTATTTTGATGATGACAGTAACTGGTAAGCAATCTTCCTGTCTTAATCTCTACCCATGAGTTTTCTCATCCTATTTTCTCCTCCTCTCCTGCCAAGAACAGGAAGTGAGAGAACAGCTGGGTTGGAGTTTGACCCTTAACCAACCCACCATACCTTCTCATTTTCATTCTGGAACTGCTGATTTGAGATTGTCATGTAAACTTTGCAAACTTCAACGTATGTCTACTAGAAACAGAAGAAAATGTCTTAATGATATTTTTAGTTACAGCCTGTGGAAAACACTCAGCCTTTTTATAAGAAGTGTAAACACTCAGTCTTTTTATAAGAAGTGTCTATGAAATACCTGAAGGCAGGGAATACAATGCATTTAAACTCCAAGATATCTAAGGTCAGTGCATGTAGTTGAATTTCAATAATCTGAATTCAAGCTCTGGTGCCTAAAATACCCTAGCACTTCATGGAGTACCACAAAAAATATAATTACAAAAGGTCAAGTTATAATACATCACAAAAATAAAGCTTTACAAAGACTTTAATTTTAAGATAATTCAAGTTTTTAAGATAGTTTACCCATATTAACACATTGCTTTACATCTAACCAGTTACATTAATCTCAGTTTATTTAGCTACTTCTTAAATTGATTAAAACAAACAGTAAATTTAAGGTTCTGCAACTGAAAGAACTTTTAACGTGCAGTGTGTCAGCTACACAGCCACAACTCTTTAAAGAAAAACTAGACTTATCATAATCTATATGCAAAATACGACACATACTGTTTCTCATTTTATTTTAGTCCAGGGGATCTTTCTATTCCCGTATAACTACTGTGAACTCAGGCACTGATTACTGGCATTTAGGATTTCTCGTACGACTCTTAATTGCTGTAGTTGGTCATGGCACTGTACTTCACCAGAGAGTAACAGGAATGTCTGAGATTAAAAAACAAGACCATAACAAAATAACTTACAATACTATGATTTCCAAAAAATCAGCTGTATCTCTGTGATACACGGTAAGTTGCAAAAACTTTTAACTTCTACAATTTAAAGTTTAATAATTTTAATTTAAAAGTAATTACTAGTACTAAGATGCTTCTGGAAGCTTGGAAAGGATCTCTGGAGATAATCTAGTCCAACACCTAAATCCTAACAACACTTTAACTTTTTTTTTTAAATTTAATTAATATATATATTTAATTTGGCTTAGCCTTATCTGGAAAGGAGTCCAAGTGCTAGTACATAAGGCCTAGAAACAGTGTTCTATTCTGACCTTGAAGAGTTTACAATCCTCTGCAATATCAAAGAACTTCTAACTTCGTTTTGTGGGAATGCAAAAGAAAAGAGAAAAAGATGACAATATAAACTAGAGGAGTAGAGAAAGCTTTAAAAAAATTCCTATAGTCTGCATTATTCCTCAAAAGAAGGAAGGAAAAGGAGCACATAATGTTACACTGATACCATGAAACTATTTGGAATAAGAGTTAAGTTGATCTGAATAGTCTTATTACATTTTAATAATGAAGTAATCTCACTTTTAAAATGCTATTTTGCTTGTACCAGAACTATTTTGAAAATCTGAAGAAGTTTGCCTGACAATTTCATCTGAAAAGTATTTCAGAGGCTAAACCGATGGAGCACAATTTACTAGCCTTCCACAGCAGTGAATTCTCTTCATTTTAATAAATACCTGCCAACCAAAAATATCTACTCCAGGTCAAATGAAACCTTTGATCTGTAATGAAATCCTTTAGTTTTTCATTTTAACTGGAACCAAGAAAGTTTTTATCATGAGTTGATTCCAATAAATTCTCACTATCTTTCGCCCCAACTTTTTTTTTTCATGGCCGTATGAAAGATGGATTATTCACTCAGACACACTTGAGAATGATTCCCATATTGCTAGAATCCCTGTTCTTTCATGGTTATATCTTCCCACCATTAAAATTAATGCACCTGAATTATTTGCAGTGCAAATTATGAGTGTCCTTTTTCAGATTAAAAATCTAGCTGCTGTAGGGAAGAAGTGACTGTGATAACATCAAGGTGTGGAATAAATATTTGAGCTAGATAATTTAAATGGGTCTACAATTGACTGTTAGTTTGGCTGCTTACTGTAAATCACAGGTGTCTCCACAGTGCCACATAATTCGCTGTTTTGTAAGAAAACAGGAGTTTCTGCTCGGTAATGGCAGGCCCCCAGGACACTGCAGACTTTCTGCTAAAGTTCAAAGAAGGGTATGAAAGCACTGACTATCCATCAGGACATGAACTGTTATCACAATCACGCACAAATATTTATGCAGCTTTCAGCACATTTAATTTAAATTAATTCCCATAGAAGTTAAATAACTGTATTTTCCTGGTAGTCTATCCAGGCACAGGACGACCTTGGTTTTACTCAAAGTTCTTCTCATGTGTTTCCATGCGATTAAAACTACTTCTCAACTCACTGAGTTATCTCCCTATTTAGATATGCTGATTCGCTATATTGCTTTTGTCTATTATAAAAATGATTTCATCAGAATTTTTTTAATCAATGTACCAACATAAAGTTATTGCAAAACTGTAGAAAAGTTAATGAATTATTGCACTGAATTTTTTTATATGCAGAGGTATGAGGGCTGAAAGCAGTCTAAACTACAGAAGTTGGGAATTCATTTATTAATACCTCACCTAGATCACTTAAAGTTACCTCAGAACATTTACAACACCCTGCTGACAGCAGCACAGCAAGGGCAATTATTGAATAAATACCACTTTGGACTGCTGAGGATCTACAATTACTGACTGGTCATGGGGTACTGAGAAGTTTCCAGTTGCTTTATCTTATGCAGAAAGCTAAAATACCTAAATATTTATTAATAGTATTAATATAAAGTAATTGTATTTTCCACTGGGACAATATGCATCCATGACTGGACAGAGAAGTGACCTTTATAATCATGAGCTGATTCTAACAATGTCTACAAACTGTGTTTTGCATTAAAGATTACAATTTAGGACACTGATGTTTTATAACCTGCCACACAAGCATTTCAGTAACATACATATAAACATTTCTATTATGTAAACCATTATTTACAAATAATACTGACTGTAATTTCCTTATAGCTATATTACACACAGAAGGCTGTGTCCTAGCTTCATTTGTAATTGAGAAAAAGGACAAGTTATTATTTTTGAAAACTGTCTCCCTAATTGAAGATCTGGGTGTTGCTGCACAGGACATCTGACTTGTGTGTGCAGGCTTCTTTCACAAATCTGATGCCACTGGCATGATGAGACTTCCTGCATTTAAGCTTCCTTTGTAGTGTAAAGTAAAAAAAATGTAAATTCATAGTAAACTGTCCAGTGCAGACTGTCAAAGAAATTTCCAACAGAAATTACAAGATAAGGTACTTATCATGAATAGGACAAGATTTGGTCCCTTTTATCTACATTTTGTCAACGTTTTTTAGCATTTTTCAAAACAGAATATTTTCAAGTTAAAGTAGGAACTGCAGGCACCCTAGGCCAAGCCAATATTATACACCTCATTTAGTTTTGGAGATTATATTCTCAATGTTCCTCCACTGTCAGTGAAGAAGGAGAGGTATCCCTAAGTTCATGCAGAGTATAAGTTAGTGCTATGAATTGTCCTTTGGGGGAACTTGCCTCTCTCCTCTGGTTACATGGGGAGTCATCAAAAGTGGCTTGTGAACTTAACACACACTAGAATAGACCTAATTATTTTGCAAGATTTCTGCATT
The DNA here is from genome assembly GCF_001715985.3 of Manacus vitellinus. Classification (NCBI taxonomy): domain Eukaryota; kingdom Metazoa; phylum Chordata; class Aves; order Passeriformes; family Pipridae; genus Manacus; species Manacus vitellinus. Next base: position 13,462,238 of record NW_021940604.1, read on the forward strand.
TCCCATTTAGGAAGTTCATTTGATAAAGTGCCTGGTGAGCCAGCAAATCACAACTGTTTAGATTATTAAAACAGTTTCTCTAGTGATTTTCATCTTACCAAACAACTAATGTTTGGCAGATTGAAGATTTTGTACAGTCAACTAGATGTATGTAGTTCAGCTTAACTCTGGAGAAGCTTAAAACATTAACACAGAGGAAGGAGAAAATATTAACAACAGGAGTCTCTCCTAATTTCTCGTGGGAATAGTCTGGGACGATTATGGGCTAGGAGACATTTTCAAATTATAATTTGGATTGGACAATTCTCTTTTGGAGAATGAGAGATTTAAGAAGTGGAAAGAAATTTAATAATTTTATTAGTTGCACTAATTAGCTGTTACTTCTTTTATAGAATCATAGAATATCTTGAGTTGAAAGGGACCCACAAAGATCATCAAGGTCCAATTCCTGGTTCGTCACAGGACAACCCCAAGAATCACACCATGTGCCTGGGGGCATTGTCCAAATGCTTCTTGAACTCTGGTTTGCTGCCATGACCTCTTTTCTGGGAAGTCTGTTCCAGTGCCTGACCAGCCTCCGGTTGAAGACTCTTTTCCTGCTATCTAGCCTAAACCTTCCCTGACACAGCTTCAGGCCATTCCCTCAGGTCCTGTCACTGATCACCACAGAGTGACCAGCGCCTGCCACTCCATTTACCCTTGTGAGGAAGTTGTAGACTTCAAATAGGTCTTTCCTCAGTCTCCCCTTTTCTAGGCTGACCAAATCGAGTGATCTCAGCTGCTCCTCATACGGCTTCCCCTCAAGGCCCTTCACCATCTTTGTTGCCCTCCTTTGGATGCTTTATAATAAGTTTATATCCTCCTTATATTGTGGCCTCCAAAAGTGCACACAGTACTAGAGTACTCTTTAAATATGCTACTAATTCAACAGTATAGCGTTTAAATAATATGGCCATACCAGAAGCCTCAAAACTAGAGAACAGGGCCCAGCAATTCCTAGATTATTAAAACAGACATGTCCTTAAAGTATCCATGTGAACAATAACTCTCACAGCGTAGCTCGAAAACTATTTTGCAAACTTTTGTTTTCATTGTTGGTAATCTGTGTATCTAAAACTCATTCCATCCAAGTATCATCATATGGTTGAATAAAGAATTTCGTGTGTTGAGTTTTGGCCCAAGTTCCATTTTATTAACTCAGTGTAAGCCTACTGGAATGAGAAGTTAATGATGAAAATTATTATTAAATTATTAGGCCTTCATTTCAGTACAGTTACAGCTCTTGACTCAATACAGTATCATTTTACAGTAAAACGAGGAAGTATATTATATTTTAAGACTGTCTAAAGTAATAGTTGTAAGTGCTAATACACTGTGCAAGACTTTTCCCAGACTAAGATACAGATATAAATTAGTACCATATTATACACATGTTGATAAAGATAATATCCTGCCAATGTCATCTTAAAATAGAAAGCCACATTTCCTCAGGATATTGATCTAACTTAGCTGGATCCTATAAAAGACAGAAAAGTGGATAATGTAACTTCAGACATGAGAAGTTATTAAGTGAATTGACTGTTGGAGCAGTACCTAATCCTCAGTCCCTACAGCACAAGAATTTCTCAAATCAGATTGTTTTCATATTCTAATCTAATGAAGCACACTTTTGGGAAGTAGGAGGAACTCTGAAGTGATTAACTTGCTGTGGTGCCTGTGTCATGTATTTTTGCACAATTATTTGCTTACTTGCCTCCCAAAGTCATAACATAAAGTGCTTGAAATCAACAATTCCCTTTTGAACATATTTGTAAGGACTTTAGTCAAAGTACTCTAGCAGTAGTTCTACGACCAAGGGGTTTGTTTTCAAGTTCATGGTGTTTTAATACCTAAAATATTTAATCAGTGACTTAACAGAAACGTGAAAAAAGAAATTACTAGTAACATTTAAAAAGTACGTGAATGGTTAGACATTTCTATGTTTTAGCCTGGATCCCACTATATAAAAAACAGCAACAGTCTCTTGCCTCTGTGGAACTGCATTCATCGACTGAAAATTGGCCATCTGCAACTTGTGGCATCTACAAGAATAAAGGCAGTACCAATGCAGAGTAGCTACTGAATTAGTACACAGCTAAGAACAAAAATCCAATTCCACTTTGGGGACACTCACTGTCATTCCTATGTTCTGCAGAAAGACATTTAAAGTTTAAGATGAAATATCAGGAAATGAAGTACATCTTCTCTATCTCATAACTGATGTTGATAATATGCAAAATATTATGAATTGGTGCATCTTTAAAGGAGTACGGCAAGCTCTATCACAGCTGAAGAGCTGATAAGTAAACAGGATGAAGGCATCATCACATAAACTTTTCTACAATTAACAATCCCACAAAACTCACTTTCTTGGTTAGCAAAAAGCAGGTTTTGTGGAATGAAGTGTTGACATCATTTCTGCAATAAAACTGAGACAACTTAAGCTGGGAAAGGCATTTTTGGACCACTGTTTTTCTTGTGTGGGCCCACTCAAGAGAAACCAGAATATGCCTTGAAAAGTAGTTACACTAATTCTTTTTTTCTGTGTGCTCCTAAGATTCTATTTGATCTGATTTATTGCTTCCCCTTCTTCAACCTTATTTAGCTATTTTAGTACTGGCTCAGATCATTTTCCAGGGCTCGCTGCTTTTTATATACTGCAGTACAAAAATGTAGTGTGTGATACAATCACATAAATTAGAAGAGTGATAACAATATGTTGTTTCTTCATTTATTTTGATATTAACCTAAATCAAAGAGAGGTTTAAAAATTCTTAATGCATTAATACCAAGGACATACAGATTCTAATAACTGCTAACATAACTGTTTTAAATAATTAGCAGATTATAATATGAAGAGAAAAATAAATCATCCCTGAAAAGCAGATATTTAAAAGGATTTTCCTACAATACCTTATTAGCCACCAGCGTGCTTGTAACAAATGGGGATAGAGCCTTTCCCAAATCTTCGTTCACGAAGCCTAGCCATGAAACAATATAACCACAAAATATCTTCTTTCTTATTTGTCAAAATGTGATAGATAGCAATTTACAAAATAAACTGATGGATGAGAAGCAAACACAGTGGTTTGTGTTTTGATGTCATGGCAAATACCTGCAGTTCTTTACAAAGTACAGTAATTTGCCTCAGGGCCTCTTACCTGAATTGCCAGCATAAAGGGACACAGTTGCTTAAAGCAGTAAAGAACAAATAATAGTGTAATTGAGGCTAGACAAAAAAAAAAAAATGATCTCCCAGATTTCCCATACAAGTACCATTTTCCAGGGACAATTCAAAATTAAATAACAGTGGTAGAGGGCAGGACATGGAGCAGGTTGCCACACAACCAGACTTGCTGTCCCAAAGAAGACCTTCATTTATTGCTAGATTTCACGTAATAAAGGTTTTAATGTGCAGTTAGGATGAATAACAACCATCAAATATGAAGACACCTCCATCAGTTCAGAGGCACATGGGCTACAGTTTGCTTGAGGTTACTATAGTGATGAAGTATCACTATACCCCTATCAGCTTCTTACACTCTTCCCTTGGCACTTGCTGGCCATTGTGATTAAACAGGCTACTGGGCTGGATGGACTTTCCTCTGGTGCAGCTTAGATATTGTTATATTCTCAAACTTTGTCTTTTCCTAGAAATATACTAATGGTTTATAATTCTATGTAAAGAACTGGAAGTATAAACCTTTGTTTATACTTCTAATTGTAATAATAGCTACATACTCAGAAAGTAATATATTACCATATCTCTCTCTGTTTTCCCTGAGGAGCCAAATAAAACTGGCAAGAGTAGTTCTAAACCTGAATCTATAATCTCCCTCTCAAGGCAAATTCTTCTTCTCAGATCTGCAGTGTGACTCCTGTTTGCAGTTTATTAGTTTATTACATATTGTGCTTCCATTTCTTTCACTATCGCAGGTGAAAGTTCTTCCTCGGAGCCACTGTAAAATACCTGATACTGATTCACAGAACAGAACACTTAATATAGATCCAGATCAAAGATCTGTAATAAGATAGCTAATATAAGTTAGTATACCCAATACAGATTGAGTTCAAATGGGAGAGTTTTTGCCTTAGTTATTCTGAGATAGAAAAAATAGCCCATAAAAATTACACACACTTCTTCAGCAAAATTACTCTTTAGTTTCTTCCTAGTCAGCCAGATGAGAAGTAAATCACACACAAGCATGGATGTAAACTCCTCCTAGTTACAATCCCCTTCTGAATTCCACTTTTTCCTTTTTTCCCTCCATAAAACCAAGAACTCAGTGTGATCATGTGGTATTTTTAGACCATTTGTTAACAACATAATTGTTTCTAAAGCTTGCAGCAATTTAAATTTCCCTGGGAAGAGTTGGTACAAAAACTAACAAGGAATAAATAAATAAGTTCACTTATTAATTAATAAAGAGAAACTATTAGAAGCCAATGTAGAGCTTACAGTGACAAAGTAGCCCTGTGGACAACTGTAAGAACTTTTGGAAGTTTGAGATCAATGAACACACTATGTACTCGTAGTTTGAGCTACCTGCCTTATGGGGTGCTTTTATCTTTTCTTTTAATGGGTTGCTGAATGCTGTCTCAAGCAGATGCACTTTTTAGGGCAGTTCCAAGTCACTAAGTATTCACACTTCTGTTCACATAGTCAGGATAATAAAGTACACCAATTACAAAATGTTTGCTTAATTGCCATTGCCATACTGCTGGGATTTCTATTTAAGCTTCTTTGTACAAAGAAGAAAATATTTATGGCCTTTTGGGCAACAGTTAGATTATTTTCTTTGTACTTTCAATATATATATTATTCTCCTGAAGTGATTAAGAACATTTTGCTGCAGTGGTCAAATTTTCCTGAAGGTCCCAGATTGCTCAAAGCACATGCACAGTTAACTAGGATGTGTACATAAATCTGTGATACTGATTATACATTTTTACCGACATAGTTAATGAATAAAATTTAGTTTTAGTGTCCCTCCTATTAGTCAGTCATTTGGTATTCATTGTTCTAACACTGACCATAATGATAGTCATTAGGTTTTAAAATGGATGCCATTTATCCTTCCATAAGAATTACATCATAATTCAGGATAGACAGCAATATACTCATTATGATGGATCTCTTTATTAGTAATGTGGATTTGTATCCACATTATTCAATATAATATCTGCTGTATTCAAGCATTAATTAACATCCACTTATTTTAAAGTGATAGTCACTATCTGTCTAGAGCAAAATAAATCCTGAAACATAAATTTAAATTCACCACATTCTTCAGGCAAAGTGAAGACATTTCAGTAAATAACCAGAGTTTTCAGTGCTTTATGAAATGTTGCAGCAGTAGCACACATGCTGTTGCATTTATGAAAACTGGGCTTTCTCACACTAGAAAGCATCGCGTTGCTAACAGGCAAGAAACTCTGGGACATCATTTTCAAAGCCATGGATAACAGTAGTCACTTTGCACTTACTTCTGCTACGGTTCTGATCATCGCAGAACAATCTCCCATATCTAAATAGAGAATGTGATAGATGGTTTTTCAGCTCTTTGCAGATTTTGGTATTTGAATATGAAGCTAAATTTGCACTGTAAAAATGTCAGAAGGACTTCAGTAGGTTAGATCAAAATCTCTTTAGACTAATGCTCTCTCTCCAAACATAAGAAAAATTTCATAATGTTCCTAAGTAAATAATCTGTCATCTTAAACTCAAAAAGCCCTGGATATATTCAAAATGGCCCAAATTTCTGTATTTGAAAAATAGTCTTTTGCTTTGTCACGGAGCAGAATATTGCTACAAGTTCTAAATATTTTTTATGCATAAGTGGACGTAAATTAACAAATTTTAAATGGAAATCAAAAATAAAACATGCAAAGTACATACAGGAAAGCTACATAAGAATTTAAATAAGATTTTTCTGTGTTGAAACCACCAGGAATCTTTTGAAGAAAACAAAAAAATACTTTTTTATAGATCTACTGTAAGTTTTTACTTTCACTGCTTATCATAAAACATTTAATAGATGTATAGAACAACCACTTTCTAAACAGAACATGCAGCATTTAGCCACACAAAATACGAAAAGACAGCCTGAAAGAACTATCATGGAAAAACCTTTAGAGGAAGTCAAAAAAGAACTATCATGTAAAAACCTTAGAGGAAGTCAAAAGTACTTTCGTTTTGGAACATATAAAATGTGTCTAAACAAAGTTTAGACTGTACAAGAAATCTATAGACAATAGCCCAGAATTATCTTACTTCTCAAAAGTAAATATATAAAAAAACTTCAGAGTACTGGAAAGAAAGTAGATGAAGAAGCTAAATAATGATTTTGAGGAAAAGTAGCTCAGGCTAAGTTATTCATATTTGCATAGAGTAATACTCTCATAGCAAGTCAAGTACATAGATGGCAGACTGAAAGCACACTGAAGTCAGTAAAAATATTTATAATCACATACAACTTACGTGAAAAGCTGCTGCTTTCATTATTTTAGACCAAGAATATGAACCTCATAATATTTTTTTCCTTACAAAAACTTGCATTGAAAGTTTAGAAGCTTTTTTCTCATTTCATTTCACTTTTGTCTGTAACTTTCAGAAAAACATTAGATTTGTAACTCTGTAAAAAGAATTAAGAACCATGTTTTTTCACACATTTTCAAACAGGTTTGACAGTTTGATGAGGCCACCCCTGAACAGTGAAGGCATTTCTATTTAACTGGAAACTGAGACAGTGCAGGGACAGTCAGAAGACACTCTGAGATTTGGAGAGCTCTTTTGCCTCTCCCAGATGTTTCAGCTCTCACTTATTTTCCTTGAATATTGCAGGCAAAAGGATGTTTTGTTTCATGGAGCTCTGGGAAGGCTTGGTAATGAGTCTGGTTGATTTACTGATAAGGTCATCTACTTTATCATGCTCATAGTGGATATAGGAGATTTTGATTTATCATAGAATCATTAAGGTTTGAAAAGACTTCTATGATGGAGTTCATTCATTAATGTAAGGTTGCCGGGTCCACCACTAAACCACATCTCTAATCACCACATCTTACGCATCTTTGAACATTTCCAGGGATGGTGATTCCACTCCTTCCCTGGGCAGTTTGTTCTAATGCTTGAACACTCTTTCAGTGAAGAAATATTTCCTAATATCTAATTTCAACCTCCTTGAGCACAACTCGATGCTGTTTCCTTTTGTCCTATCACTTGTTACCTGGGAGAAAAGACTGATTCCCACCTGTTTACATCCTTCTTTAAGGTAGTTACAGAGAGCAGTAACATTCCCCCGAGCCTCATTTTCTCCAGACTAAATAACTCCAATTCGTTACCAAATGTTAGAACTTTTCTCCTACTGCCAGCGTTTTTTCAGAAACAAGGGAAGAAAATTGGAGTGACATAACCTCAAAGACACACTGCAGTTGCTCAATGTCCATTAACATCAAACAAGCTCAGACTTTCCAAAATCTGAAACAAAGTATCTCACTGCAATTTTTCGGATAGAATATTTGAGAATAGCAGAAAAAGCCAAACCACTATTTTAATGAAGAATTATCAGCTAGCTCTAAAATAAAAGCTTGAGAGTCTTTTTAAGAAAAGTTGCCTTGATCATTCATATATTTATGTTGCTAAGTTTTTTAATCTCACGTGGTTATTTTTATTCTCTTGCATTCTTTGTGTTATTCATTCATATTTTTGTTCAACATATGGGACACATGTATACAGCTATTTTTATTTAAATGCATATGTCTATTTATCATATATTTGGCATAAAACAAAAGACACAGGACAGTGACAAAACTGGAATTTTGTGCGTCTACCTAAACTGTACTAATACGTCACCTACGAGAGACAAGAAATATTTACTGGGCTGCACATCACATAAGATGAATCTCAGCAACAAAACTGTAGGAAGTTCTTTCTCAAAAGGACTTTTTATCATAGCAGACTAAACAGAATTAGCTCACACATTTAAGTAATAAGACACAGCTGACCAAATCATGTATCTATTTATTTGATTAGCATTAAAGGCATCTGTTGTGACAAATCCACTTCGTAAGTTAAACAATGCAGTTTTGGTCGACCAGTTTTATTTGTTTAGACTGCCTAGGTTTATTAAGCTAGGAAATCTCTACATAGCTAATGACAACAGAATACTGATCTATTAGTTTTCTTTTTCATTTCACTTTTTTTACTTTTCAATCTTTTTTTTTAACTTGGCAAATATTAAAAATTACTAGATATATGTACAGCTCTGTATCATTGCATTTAATTTAAAATATGTAAGAAGAAAAAGTTCCTTTACAATGTGACACACTTTGATCATCTGAGCTTCAAATAACTTCAAAGTGACTGAAATACTGTGTTATGGTTTTTCTGGAGCATGGAAGATACAATATTGATGGAAAACTATGCATTGCTATTTACTGTATTTATATCCATTAATATTTCTGCAAACAAGCTACCCAGTGCATGGAAAAGCAGACTTAGAATTGTAAGTTTTGCTTTATTAACTGCATAGTAAAATATGCACTGCAGTGAGGCATGGCTCACCAGAATATACTGCAGGAAACCTTCTGGTACATACTATACAGGAGACACATGGATACAGAAAGGATTGCTGCACTGTTTGGTTAGTTGCACAGCTTAAAGTCTTTCATTCAAAGGAGTATTCACTTCAGGCCACAGCTTCAGAGCAGACTGTAGCTATCTTATGGATAATTGAGATATGGTTTAGGAATGTATAAAGCCCTTTCGCTTATGTAATTTCATTTTAAAAATTGAGTCATAACCAAAATCTTTCAGGACACTAAACTGAAGGTATGTATCTCTGGCACTGTTATTTTTAATTAATAAAACACACTTGAAATTCTCAACACAACAACAAAAAAAAAACCTTAGAAGAAAACTGACACAGAAAGTTGTTAAAATAACTGTCTTCACAGTAAAAAGTTTTATCATCTCCAAAAAGAGTTAAACTAGACAAGGAACTGATCAGGAAGTGTGTCGTGGTTTGAGACCCCCAAAAAATCCAATTTCCAAGTCCAAGCCCCCCTCCCACAACTCATCCCAGTGTGAGAGGGGTTTTCCAGACACAACACAAGACTCAATATGGGGGGAAGGGAATTATATTACAATTATTACACAAATAAATATTATAATACATTATATACACAATTCTAACTATCTCTCCTATGATAAAGCAATATTTACATTGATCAAGTCTCCTCCCCCTCCAATAAAAGTCCAGAAGGGAAGAAGGAAAGATCCTTTCCACGTTCAGGGCAGCAGTGTCTCTCTTCTTCAATGCAGCAGTCATAGCTGCAGTTTTAGCTGGAATCTCTCTCTCCCCATTACAATACAAAGGGTCTTCTCTCACCCCTCTCAGCCCTTTGACTCCAAGCGAAGGTCTCTCTCCCGTGGACTGCGATAGCACGGACAGGCTCGCCTCACCACAGTCATATCACAAAGTGCAGGGGCATCTTCATGAAAGTCCCTTCCTCAAGGGATTTAAGCTCCCCCTGAGTCAGAACATTTAGGGCAGCTTTCAGTTCAGTCTTTGCTCTAAACGTCCTATCAGAGCTCCTTTGCTCTGTCTCAAAACTGCCGGTGTGGCAGCAGCAGGGTGGGGGGCAAGGCCACTTTCTCCGCATTCCATCCAGCCATCCCGGTCCAGCTTCCAGGACGTCTCTGAGCTTCTTAGCTCCTCTCTCCAGTGCATGCTGCATTTTAGGACTTCCATCAAGTAGAAGCTCACCTCCTCCTCCCAGAAGGGGTCTCAAAGGGGTTTTGGGGAGATTTAATTCAGTTCTTACCCCAAAACTGTCTCTGTTGAGCTTTCTCTGCTCTGTTGCCGGCTCTTTCTCCTTGCAGGACATGTCTCTGCGTTCCTCAGCCTGGCTATGTGCCATGTTGCTAGTTGCCAGCTATTTTCTTGGCTTTCAGCCACAGCTTTCCACTCAGCGCTGCCTCTGCCACTGCTTTTCTGTCTTCTTCTGCCCACTCAAAGTGGAGAAAACTCCCCCAGCTTTTCAGCCACAGAACTCGGTCCACTTTAACACTGTTTTCGAGTTTCTGCAACCCCAGTCGGGGGGCTGAGGGGGGCCTAGCCCCCAGCGGGGCTCCTGGCCCCTCAGCTCCTTGTGGCTTCACAACATGGCCACTTCTCCAACTACCTCATCATCCTTCTTTTCCGGTCTGGTGTGATATGTTTTAATTTTTCAGGGGCGATGACTGGGTCAACACCAAGACACACCATTTTTTTTAACTCCACCACAAAGTGTCAAAGTATTTAATGATATTTGATACTTACAGGACTAACCTGTATCACAACACAGAGTGCCTGTGAAACTGAAAAGTTACGTAGATATCAATCAGAAATTTATCCAGCCATCTCAGGAGACAGGGGTAGTACTGCACATACTGTGAGAAATGTGCTAGCAAAATATGGAATGTTAAGGCAGGCCCATTAAAAAACCCAAGAAAACCACAAAACGACCTCATCAAAAATAAGTGTAAATATATTCATTTGGGTAAAACAATCATCTGTGTCTTCTCATGCATGCTATCTGCTCTCATTGCTGTCGCTCCTGTCAATCTGAAGTTGATAGGTAATGGCCCTATGATTCAGGAAAACTGCTGAAGTGTGTACTCAAGCTTCAGTTTGAGAGATGGGTTCATTTATCACCACGATAAGCTATTACCACTGATAGGTCACAACTCATTGAAGAGACAGTCAGTCTAATTGGCTCAATGCAGTTAGCTCTGGATATGCCTCAAGGAGACATCATACAACAAACCACTTGTTTAATAATTCATTGCAGTTCAGATTGGGGTTCTAACATATGATTATCCCTTCAATATGCCAAATATTGAGGTCTTAACCCTTTAGTATCTTGAGTCCAGGAAAGCAAATTCATTCTGTAGTTAGAAAAATCCTTACTTCTAGAAACTTACTGAATATTTAAAATTTCAACTTTCTAAGGAAATTTACTGTAGTTAGCTAGAGTCTGTCTCTGGAAAATAAAACCTCTTCTGCCATCATTCTCTTCTATTAAAGAACAACTTACAGTGTGTAAACATAATAGGATCCTAAAGTAATGGAGCTCATTTTGCCTTTAATGAAGCAGTATGAGTCCATTCAGAGCAATCAGGTAAAGAGCAATCAGGGTAGATGAGACAGATGGAATAGTATACATGAAACAGGACCTACAATTTAAAGGATGCTTCATACTCTGTTCAAAGATTAGACTAAAGAATGACTCTCAATATTAACATATTTAGAATGATGACTCTATAAAGAGACAAGTTAAAACTAAACAAGTAATTCAAGCTTCTGATCACTATCGTGCTACTTTCTTGTTAGTTCTGGTTACCCTTTCATTGTTCAGTTCTTTAGCTGCATATCACAGCCATAATGACAACTTACTTCCTTTGCAACTGCAATATTGTCAAAGGCTTAAGGGTTCTATTTCTCTATCACTTCCAATTTTACTGTCATGGATTGACACTGGCCAGCAGCCAAAAACTCACTGAACTCTCCCTACTCTCTCACTCCCCTAGTCCTCTCTCCCATGGGATGGGAAGAAAATAGAAGAAGGGTGAAAAGACTTATGGATCAGTGGGAAAGGTTAAAGAGAAAGCCTTGACACTGTGCAAGCCCTGTTCAACAAGAGCCAAAAGACAGGTGTGTTACCAACACTGTTTTAGCCACAAATGAAAAATGCAGCAGCAAATGCACCACTACGAAGAAAGCCAGATGCACTACAGAAGTAAAATATGTTCACATCGGTCTATCTGTTTGTCTGTCTTTCTCTGTCTTTGACTCATCAAACTGAAATATATGAAAGTGATATTTCTGATACTAAATTTTTGGATTGCTGGAAATCTAGTAAGTATCACCCTTTGAAAATGAGAGTTTGCAAGGCACTCACAGTTAATGGCCCTACTACTCACCAATCAATTATGAAAACATCAAGAATTTATAGAATTTACAAAATTACTCATTTAATTTGTATTAGAATTTGTTGTGGAATTGATTACTGCTCCCCATAAACAAATACGAAATAAATTTTAAAAGCATTACTTTGTGTACATTTTGAATGTCAGTTTGGGTTTTCTTTCAGTAATTGAATTTGTCCCATTTTGAACCATTTAAGCCACCTTTACATCTTCTATACTCTAGTTAGTAATGGAGCTTTGTGTATCAGAAATCCGTGACTCACGCCAATATGTTGTTTTACAAACACACAATCCTTTTGTTAATAACAATAGATGTAGAATGCTGTTAACAAATTTAGTTGGATTAGGCCTCCCAGACCCATGAACTGATTAAAAATTCACATGACAGCTACAAAATTAAACATGAGTCACATAAATTCACACACCTATACCTCTTAATTGCATCGGTACACAGGTGATTAGCACTTGGATTTGGGCACCTGTGATACACTTGTTTGGTTTTAAAACTTCTTAATGACACAGGGTAGTTAGTTAATCAAGTTAGGCATCAAAACTTAGTTTCTGAAGACAGACACATAGAAAAGCAAGGCTAATTCCTATATATCAAATGAAAATAATGCCATTTATCCATCTTGTAGAGAAGCTGCATATCAAGACAATTTTGAGATTCTCAGATGCTACTGAGCGTGTCAAACTCCCTCCCCAAGAAAAAAAAATAGTACAGATTGAAAGTACAACAAATGGTTTGTGTGAAAAGCTGTGCACTGTCAGAGATTCTCAGTACTTCTGTCCTTCCGCATACTGCTTTTTTGATGTGGAAAACAAAAGTTGAACAGCACAAAATTACAAAACTAAAGCTCAGTGGCATCATGCAGTGTTACTAATTAGTTATAAACTTAATAATTTTAATTCCATTCTATTTCAGGATTTTGTAAATCATTTAAATTTGAAGTAAGTTGGGGGGCCAGGCCTGTAAATCAAACAGAAATAGCAACTCAGTTATTCATAAACGGAAATCTGGAAACTAAACCTAACACTATCTCTTTGTGACTCTCAATATTTGAAGAATGACCATTCATTAGCTTTTAAGTGTACCCTTTTGGTGATGGACATAAATGCCTTCATCACACACCTGTGTAACCCAATATGAATTAGATGTTTGGACTATAAAATCTCTCTGGTCAGGTAAGTTGAGTAAAATTTGATTAAACACTTTACTTCCAGGTAACCTGTGATGACTAAGGAATTCTAAATATAGTTTTCAAAGCACTTTGTTGCTGATGAGGTATTTAGTATGCAGAGGCATATATATAAGAGGAATAAAATACAAGAGGAACAAAACACCCATGTATCCTCCCTTTCATAAACTTCAGTTTTCCTTTACAGTCGTAAGTAACCACTATTCAATTTAGCTATCTCTAGCTTGGGAATCATCATCACCATGCTTCTTTGCATGTTGATTAGCCCTCAGTACAAATCACCAGACATACAAATTCTTTCCAAGTCAAAACTTTTTTTTCTTTTTCTGCTGCTTTTTTGGATCCTTCAGTATTTTAGTATTTGGGATCAAAGATATGAAGAATAAAACACTGCAATCCAGCAAGCATATTCCCCAGTTTGCTTCCTTTTTCATTATTTCCTATGACCCCTTAGTGTTCTCTCTCTAGCATTCACTTCCCTTCTTTTGTGAAACTACTTTATTTCCTGCTTGTTTTTCCATTTTTCAACTGCCTCTATTGATTGAAGCCCTTGCCTTCAAGGCAGACTTGGTAAGCAGGTAACACAAAGGACACTTGAGATTTATGAAATAATTTCACCAACAATAAATTTTCTCTTTTTCTACAGTAGTGTGAGATGATTTGAGCACTAAGAAATTAAATTTAACATGAGATACATGAATTACTGCAGTCAGTGGACTCAGCTAGCCAGAGTCTGAGCCCTGTTTCAACTAATTTCCAAGGTCCAAAGAGGCCGTAACAGTCTACCGGGCATCCTTAGTTTCCTTGTAATCTCAATAATGGCTATACTTGAACTGTCCCAACAGGCTATCCAAACATCATTAAAAGCATTAATGAGGAACAAAGTGTGCAAAATTTACTTATCTCTTGGTGGTTCTTTACAGTCACAGGTAGCTGATCACCAAGTAGTACAGTACCAATATTGTTTTAATTTGTACTGGGGATCAAGCAAAATTTGGTGAGCCACAGCTGTGAAAGAATGCAGAGAACTATCCCTGTCCATTCCATGGTGCCAAGATGAGAGAATATTTCAGGAAAAATAAATAATCTAAACTCAATCATGTAATACAAATTAAGTAAACTTAGAGGAAGTATCAGTCAGATGTGGTTCAAATCTTTTAAATGTTTTTCTCTTCCCTAGTATGCCTGCTTTGTTTATCTCATCCTTTCCATATCTGACTCTGCCTATTATCGCAATTTTTAGAAGCTATAGTGAAGTAAGTGCTAATAAAATAAACAGCACATTTGGTATAAATTGAAGACATCTTCATACTGTTGACTGAGTCTGTTTTCCACGGTGACTTAATTTCAGTCAGGGCAATTTAGATTGTGATTTAAAATAAAATAACATTATTTAGATTACTTTAAGGTTTACTTGTTTAAAAAATGAAAAACATACCAATAAACTAAACCATCTTTTTCTTAGAAGAATGCATTCAAATATGAAAGATAAAAGATACTGAAGTAGCTGTCTTTACAAAATACGTTTTTCTTTAGCTTTAAATGAATCATTTTAATTTTCTGCCATGTGTTAGCTGTTGACATTACTCAAAAAAATCTGAGAATCTGCAACAGCTTTGAATAACTTCAGAGGTGTTACACTGAATGAAGATTTCTTGCATACTATGTGCTGCTGATACCTATTATGTTTCTTTTATAGATATGGATAACATGCATATAACTAACTATCTCATCCCACTCTAATATATAAGATATTAAATGCCCCTATAAAATTGGTTTTGTTATGCTATGCCTTATACTTGAGGATCACATTCCCTACTCCCTTTCCAATTTACTTTTACAACCTTGGAGATGTGCTTTGTTAAACATTCAAATCTGGGGCTGAAAGTCTTTCCTATGGAGAATGTACAAAAAGTCAAATTCATCATGAAGTACTGGACTTACCAACACTGAAGAAAAATCCCTCATGCATGTAACAGATACTTCAAGCACTGCCATTATGTTACTAAAGGGTGGCCTGCTTAGACCTGGACAACCCATATGCATAAGGGAATGAAATCTACTGAAAGCCTAAACTGTCCATATAACCTGCTGAAGGAAAGAATTTTCTTAACAAGGCACACAAAGGGAGATCACATCAGCCCACCTAAGTTTCATTACTTCACTTCCCTGACAATAAAAGCAATACAGATGTATGCTTTAAAAAATCAGTCTATTCTCTGAATTTAAGACACAGCTGAATGTTGGAACTGTGTAGGCTAGGTCACTCCCTGCTTTTCATTAGGCCAAATAATTTCAAAAGAAACTGATGGTAAAAAAAGTAGCTCCCAACTACAATTTAATTTGCCATTTATACCAAAAGGTGTTATGTAGATTGTTTTTCTTTTTGAGACAGGCACTAAAATAAAGGAGTTGTGGATCTATCTAACGCCATCATGTTCTCTGAACAGGAAAACCTTGAGATCTGAAACCTTGACAATACTAGATGAAGCTTCCTGCCCTTAGATGCATAGTTTAGGACAATTCATACCAGCATTTCAGTTCCAGCTGATTATTCTATTATTCATGCTTCCTTATGTTTTGGGTATCAGCTACATTCCTTCCCCCTGGGAGCCATAGACTACAATTTGCTTTGCATTATTCTGCCTTTTGTATCAGAGTTACCTAAGAAATGAAAACAAATGGAAGGAAATAAAACATAAAAGTCACGAGGACCTAGTTTATGATTATTTTATAATTCAATATTTAATCCTATGAGGTAGTCTGGGCAGTCTGCAACAGATAATATGTCACAAAACAAACTGCTCCCTCTATCTCAATCTTTAATTTTCCACTGTAAAGTACTTTTAAAGGGCTGACAGATATTTAAAGTTTGTATGTATTGCCTACAGGTTTATTACAGCATCTTCATTTGCGTATTCAAAGAAACAATGAGTTCTGTAAGTCAGCAAATAGGTTACACAGCTAGTTATAAAAGAACAGGAAAAATAAATGAAGTGACAAGGTCAAAAAAGTCCCCTTCCCATTCTGTATGCACAGACTCTACACAAAACTTTCAGCTATTGTATTGGTTTTAACTTGAGGTCAGAGAAAGAACAGTATCTACCACATGAATGCTTTAAGTCAATGGAGTTGGCAAACATGATGTTCTAGAACTTTTCAGAGAGATAGCAAAGCTTATCATTCAAACAACTTTTGCTTTAATTTTCAATATTCTCTGCCTTCATGAAGGACCATATTACATTAACCTTAGTTATACTGAATGGGATCATGCTGTACAGCTAACTTAAATGATTCCTGTAAAACAAGGTTTGATGCAAGAAACTTCTCAATATAAGTCTGTCAGCATGCAAATAGTGGTTTTGAGAAGTGTTTTATGGTTTCTATCATATTATTTGCAGTTTGAGTAATGCCAGCATTAGTATCTGCTCAAAACCCAGATGAAGGAGTTAGAGGGGATGTATTTTCTGCTGTGTATTGAGACCTAACAAAGTCCAGAGACGAGAATTCTAAGATAAGCTCCTCCTAAAGACTGAATTAACCTGCAACTGCTAACCAAAGGCAGTGCCCTAACCACCTGAAAAAGGCAGGATAAATCTTCACATTCACCTTAAAGCTGGCCCTTAGCAGAGAAAGGAACACAAAATTTGCAGTTGCAGAAAAAAAATAAAGTATGTAACCAAAGATGGACGTTTCCCCATGGAATTTCAAGTGGCCTCAGAGGCCTCTCATGCGTGTGTCGTGGGGGGCAGAGGGATGGGAAGGGGTGCCATGTTTAGATATGTTGCATATCATGTTTACTTTCACCTAATTGTAAGGGGGTTCTACTCATCATAGGAATTATCAAATTGCTTTTTGATGAGATGTCAGAGATGCAGGGTGTATACGTAATGTTAGACTTCTGAAATATCACACACACCTAACCCTTCTATGTTGACTTTAAAGAAATAAGTATTTCATATCATCCTGCTGACTTGGGTATCCAATTTTTAATTAATTTTTGACTTTCTTTTCAGTGCTGTGATCAAACATTATCATACCGTAACTCATAACAGTTTCAGACAAATATATAAAATATTTTAGCATGGACACATGTTTAAAATAAACTTATAGATCCACTGTCAAAACAATTTAAGAAACTGCTAACAAAAACCAAATGGGGTTTTCAAATACCTAGAATATAATTAGAGTTGATAGAATAATGTGATTTTTCAGATACTATAAGCTCTAACACACCACAAGTCCTCATTATTGCTGCAATCCTTAGTTCAGTTGGCTATGATAAGGTAGGCAGGCAAGAAGATAAACTATTTTATGATACCTGCTAAAACCTTAATACTTGCCATTTTAAAACTGTTCTCTCAAATTACCCACTAGATATTTTATTTCTTGAAATTAAATTCCTCCAGATTACTCTCAAACATATTATGCATCAAAAACAATGTTCAATTTTTCTGTTCAAATGCATATTTTATGGTTTTTTGAAAAATTATCTGAATTTATATAACAAAGTTTTAAATTCTGGTAACAGTACATATATTTAGAAGACTAAAAGGGTATGGTGATGTTAAAATAATTTGCCCATGTTCTTGTCCAACTCTGGCATAAACAAGAATCCTGCCCCATCTACAGCTTCCTGTTATTTATAATGTCTCCTTCAAGACACAGTCAAAGACCAGTATCACACTACCTAGTGTCATCCAGATTTAAATGAAAAAACTGAAGGCTGCACAATCAGGGGCATCCTATTTATAATGGTTTTTTCACCCAAAAGAAGATTTGGAGATGGATGTAAAACAAGCAGTTAGCACATATATGTCAGTCAACAATGTGGAGGCATGTGCAGAACACGCCACTTTTATATTAAAGAATTATTTTATCTAAGGTTTTTGAGCTATATTTGAAAACTAGGAAATGCAGTACAGTTAATATCTCTTATTAATCAATTTTTTGGGGGGGATTATTTTTTAAGAGCAATAATTTTAAAGGGAAGGCAGTTTTCTGTGGCATGAGGTTTATAAATTACAACAGAAGTGTGCATCTTGATATAGACTTCTGAAGTTGTTTTCTAAGACAAAAATTCTTAAGGAAGTTTGCACGCTTCGAGACACTAATTATTCTATAACTAGCAGTCATTCACAAGACAGGGTGTTTTTATCTAGATTCAGCTATTTGGTTTTATTCAGTTTCAGCTATTTAGAAAAATGTTTTATTGAGTTTACAAATAAGGCCTCTCAGTATTCTACTTCCACTTTCCTTTCTACAGCATAAATCATCTGGCCTAAGCATGTCATTATCACTATAGTTTACGTGATGCAACATGACAGTTAAGATGTACTGTGGTAATTTGAGTGCTTTCAGTGTTATTGTAGTATCAAAAATTTATATGGTTCAGTTATTAAGGCAAATTGCTTAATTCATACAGCGATATCTGACAGTAACCACAAAGGACCTCCAAATTACACTGAAAAAATATCTTTCACATTCAAATAATTTGTGCATATTCCTACCATTATTTTGCTCACTGAATAGAAGCAAAATGAAATTCTGTCTGGAAAAGTATTAGTTCATATTTCAGGGTAAGTTCACTAGTCATGGAAGATTATAGAAGAAACTCCCCCTTGCCCAGCTAAGTAAGCCTGCCTATCTTTAACAATTTATAGCCATGAACAGGATGCCCAATTCTTTGAAATGATGATATTTAGTTTCAACATGCTCACTTACCTTCTGTCATGTTGATTTTCAGCCAATAGGAAGAAATAAATAAATAAGAGGTTGGCTAGCCTGAAGTGACTGGAGAGGAAAATGTGCTCAAATACATTAGTGTTAGTATTTCTGCTAAATTTTAGCATAATCTGGGTTACAGTAAATGGAAAGCTGTTAAGCCTTCTTCACATTTAAGACTCATTCAGTCCTCTACTCTCTGAGAAAAATGAGATTTTCATGAAAGTATCGTGGATTTGGGGCATGAATACGTGTGTACATGCACAACTAGATACATGCAGACTTAAATATATGCGTTAGAACTGACACAAATCTCACAACAGCATTTTCTGAGTTATAGGGCAGAGAGCTCCCCACACACAAGTTTCTTGCCAAACATTAAAGTTTTGTAACACACCCCCACAACATCTGATACACAACTTATATCTCTGAAAAGCAGACGAGGGAACTAATTTTCAAAGCTGAGGACAATGTGAGAAAAGAACAGGACAAGCTGAATCACCAGCTAATTCATTGAAAAAAACACTGCTGTGAACTATTGAGACTTCTCTAAGACCTGACAGCAGGAGACTAAAGAGGGCCTAAGGTCAAAGAGACTTAGTTAATTTTCTCTACTTAACTTTTTGCCTCACATGGATATTCCACATGCCTGATCCCTTTTCTGCTTGCACTTTTGCTGGTCAAATGGCTGCCCAACTTAATCTTCCCTCAGTTCCACCCTCCTTCAGATCTTACCTCTTTTTCCTCAGTAAATCAAATTAGCGTTTAGGCAAGTACCAACCACACTTACTTTGTTGCCCAAATAAGAACTGGGTGCGCTCCAATAGTAAGTCTGTGGCAGTACTTTTCGCGCAGCCACATTGCTGATGCTAAACTGCTGATGCCCATCAAATCTCTTTTGCTTGGGGGTAACTCTGATGAGACCTGGTAAGTCAGTCAGATGCCAACCATTCATGTCTTCTATCTATAATGATAGGGGAAAAAAAAAAAGAAAAAACCACATTACAATAGGAATCAGGACATCAGTCATTTCAATAGTCACAGTCTCTCACTTGACCATTTTAAAAAAACTGAGGTTTTTTTAAAAAAACTTAGGAAAATTTAGGAACCAAGGAAAACACAAAGTAATAAGAGCGAACATTTCTCTTACTGTTATGTGACTGGGAGCTATAACTTCTGAGTAGCTTGAAATAACTGCTAATATTTGCATTGTCTGCTTCGAATGCTCCAGAGAGAGGAGGAAATTCTATCATACAAACACATGTGCAAGAATATCTCCAAATACTATGCAAGTTTTCAATAAATAATATGAGTCATGGAGTGTACAGAAGATGAGCTGACAAATAGATATATATTTTCTGATTGTCGTTGGCAGCGTAATTTATAATAATTTGTAATGCTAAAGCCTTAGAACTTACAAGTTCAAATATATTCTTTTTATAAAACCAAAGCAAAGCTGGAAATTGAATTTCTTGAAATATCTGAATCCCGTAACTAGAAATGAATCATCAGCAAAGAGCACACTGGTCATACAAGGATGGCTTCTGGAGCCCGGATACAAACAGAACAATAAATGAGCTCAGCCATGGGATGGAAAATTTTCCAGTTGCTGGCATGTAAATGAGAACACTAGGCATATATGATGCTATTCACAGCCTTCCAGCAAACAATATGGCCAAAACCAGGAGCTAGTAAACCTGGAACATATTTCCCAGACTTGATCTACAGGCATGAATATGCAGCATACATCCATTATGGTGGAATTAGTGTCTGAGCTTTGAGAACTAATTTACAGTTTAGAGTATATTTGCAGGCTAAAGACATTTTTCTACAGCACAAATGAGAACAGTAGGTTCATCTCCCTCTTACATCCTTTCCTAGGAATGCAGTATGCAAAAGAAATGCTCTCAAAATGCCCCCTGCAAGGCATTTCTTTTTTCTTACTTAAGCTGTGTGTTGTACATTTAGTGTTTCAAAAATTTTAAGTATTTTAGGTCTAGAAATTTAATAATTATCTAGAAAAGAGTCTGTGCATTTAACTCAGGACTGATTACATATGCACATTCCAGGATTGTGTTTTGCACATGGCTTCATTTCTTACTATTTTAACTTTTTTTGTGCTTTTCACTGTTCTAACTGCACTATTCCAGAATTTTCTCACAAAGAGAAACAAAGATTATAAGTATTTTCTTTTGGATAAATGGAAAATATCATAGAATCATACAATAGAATCATAAAATATCTCCAATTGGAAGGGACCCATAAGGATCATCAAGTCATAGGGGGCATAAAAAAACATGCAGTATTTTCTAATAAGATGCACCCTGGTGGCAATGGTCAGTGACAACACAGAAAAACACAAAACCAGTGACATGTACTGATGCAGTATGATTTTTCTTACACTTCCATAGGTAAGGTGAGAATGTGTGCAGATATTTGTTTTCCCAGAGCAGAAACATTCCTCACAGCCTTCAGGATTATCTTGCTGAAGATTGAAGAAACCTGGTTTGCACTGATCACAGTTTTCTCCTTCAACATGTTCCTGAAAATGCACATAGAATATTACTTCAGTTGTCATAGATTAGAACTCGAGATCACTGGTTTTTTATTCTCCAGGAGAGTATAGATTGCAGGAGTCTAAGACACTTATAGGAAAAACTTCCTTATTTGGGAATGTTAGTAGCAAATCCTTTACACAATAAAAGGTACTATGACTGCATGTAAATAACAGGAAATGGAATTTGGACATTAAAAGAGTTTTAATTTTTCTTCTATATGAATAGACATACTTGATTTCAAGGAATAACCTTATTTATTTATTTATTTATTTATTTATTATTACACTTGAGAGTCTCAGCGGGGAAGGAAGTATGGGACACAATGTTACAATCTCAACAATAGTAGTTCGTAGGTAGGGCTGATTAAATCTGTGCACATCCAGCTGATGCAAACTACAGGTTCATAGCATCAGTTGTACTAACCACTCAGTGTATCAGTTTTTCAGGGGTCTGTAATTGATAGCTGAATTCAGTCTATATCCTAGTGCTCAAAGAGTTGAACTTCATAGCTACATGGTTTGCCACACATGCAGTCAGGTCTGCAAACTCTTCTGCTGTAGAAAGACAGGTACTAAATATACATGAAGAATTCTAAATTTACCATTTGGTACTTATATTTTTCATAGAAAGCTTATGTTGTGCATTAAGTCCTGCTGCCTTACACTAGAAACCAATTTGTCCTATAGTCAAAAATAAATCCAGGTTTTCTACAAGAAGTGTGTTGCAGGAGGCTTGCAATATGGTGCTGGCTTAGTAATTCAGTATTTTGTCCCACACAGCTCAGAAAATTCCCTTTCAGAAGTTTTATACAGTCTCCTTAATCCTGGAGACAGTGCTCTGTGTTATGCTCACAGGACCAAATTGTTTGCTCTATGTCAGCAGAGAATGAACACTTTATAAAAAGCCTGCCTACACTATGTAGTCTAGGATTGCTCAAAACACACAAATCTGAAGTAAATTTGCCAAAATCCATTTGATAGCCTCCAGGATAAGATCTAGCAAAGATGAAACATGCAGGTCAAAGCAGGTGGAGGTATGGGGAGAAAGGATAGCACATTCGAATTAAGAGAAAATAGGGACAGTGAGTGGGAAGGGGCAATGACGACAGGCAAAAAGGGAGATACAATGAAAATGTAATAAGGTTTTCACCCTTAATTATACAGTAATTCATATACATGTAGCAAAATATCTTTGCTCTCTCTCTGCTGCTCTGCTCTATCTATGCTCCCCTTCAGTAACATCATACAGACTCTGCTAAACAAACCACAAATATCTTTAATACAACTCAAGGCTATCAGTCAATTACATTTAACTTCAACATCTCATTAATGTCATGACAAGTAGTTGTACATTTTCACCAGCAGTCTCAGGTATATTCCTGCCACAGATATACTGAAATCAACCATGTTTCATGTGAAAAACAATGTGGGTAACATCTGGGCACATAGATATCTCACCAATGATTCTACAAACTAGAATTATGAACACTGGTCACAAAAATTTCATACTGGTGATGTGCTGAGTGTGTGCAGAGTGGGAAGGGGAAAACAAAAAAAGAGAGCTGAAAGGCAAAAGTATGTGTTTAAATGCAAAGTTGCCCACTTTCCAGTCACAAACACATCACCTGTGAGTAAAACATGTAGAATTCTATTGAATAGGCAGTAAATTCAGTGATAATAGATATATAATAGATATATCTTAATAATAGATAAATAAAACTCAAAGTTGGGAAGGAGATCTAACCTATCTTTCAGCAAATAAAATAATGTTTCTGCAGTCCCATGTATTTCTGAATACTGTTCAATCCAGTTTTAAATTATCCAAAGATGAGACTTTGGGTATATACCTTCAGAAAGTTATGATAATTAGTAAAAAAAAGTCATTTATACTTGCCCCTCCCCTTTCTGTACTTTAGTTTACTCTACTTAATGTGGTAAAGATAACAATCTAATGTCCACTTGGCTGCATTTTGCTGCTTACAGACAGAACTGCTTTTCAGTAATTTTCTTTACAAGAAAACTATCTTTAGCAAATTTACAGCTCATCATAGGTAATTGAAAGATGTGATTAAAGGAAGGGAAGCATTTTTCCTAAGACCTGCTATTAACTAGACATCCCACTTTTTTCTTCATATGGAGCATAACTAATCTGATAATTTTAGTGTCCCTTTGACCAAAATCTGCTTTGATTTGAATTTGAAGATTGCTAGTGAAAATAAATGTGTATGTATCTTTATCTCAGCTATCTGCAAAAGGTATCATTTTTCTCTCCCACAAGCACTTAAAAAGGGATTAGAGAAGCAGAAAGAAGACAAAAGATGAACACCGAGCAAAAAGTGCGTATAATGAGAACTCTCTAGGATAGGAACAATTATCTCTATTCCTTATTTGTTCATTTTGGTCTAACTGTACTAACATCAGTTTGGCTTTAGACAAATAATGTCATAAGAATCATTAAGCAGTAGTTATCTTCTATTTAACAAAATACATCTTCATCAAAGCTCTGTTTCGAGACAGAATATTGCGAAAGCACCTCTTTTCTCATCTTCTAGACTTGATGGCTAAGTAATTAGAAATGTGATATGGATAGATTTTATTTCTGACAGAGAGCATGTGACTGTTACATAAAGTGAGGATAAGGTTAATTCTCTGAGTAGATTTCAGTGCTATTCAGCTGTCAAAACAGGGTTTTGTGACAGAGCTTTGTGTGTGTCTGCAGCATGAGCTTATAGATTGAAGCATTTTTTTGTACATTTCTGTATTTAAGGATGTAATGTGAGTATTTTTAAATTCTGATTTGTGACTAATTCTGTTAATTAAATTCTGGAAGGAAATTCCCACAAGTACAACACAGAAAAATTGATCCATAGTACAGTAAGCTGTCCTTTGGGCATATTCATGGTCATTTACTAGACTGTGACTTAGAGAGCACAATCAATTCTAAAGCATTTCTCATAACTAGGTATTTTATAAGAAGTGAGTGCATGTGCTTTTAAAAGTTTTTTATTTCAATATAATATCAAAATATAATTTGATGGAGGTATGGGAAGGCACATAGAGAAAAATACTCTTAAATTTTCTTCCTAGAAATTAAGAAACTCTTCCTACAGAAAGGATGTATTTTGGTTTTTTAAATACGTTAGAGATTTCTAAACAACTATCCCAAGGCAGGAAAGAATGCTCTCAGTTTGGAATTTAGCAAGAAAAGAGGAATATACCCCTAATAACTACTCTTAAAAGTCAATTTTCTTGTTTTAATAGATCACCAGTTCATTTTCTCTTTTGAAGTCACATTACAGGTTAGTTTTAGAGTCCACAATACTGTAAACATATAGTTTCTGAGCAGATGAGGATGGAAGTTTGAAACAAATGATTCACAGGCTTCAGAAGTAACCCTTCATTACAGATTTCTAAAGACTTGAAAGACTGGCAGCAGACTCCTAGGTAAATATGTTGATTACAGTGAGTTCTGACATAAGACAATCTAAGACTTTACAGGACCCAAATTAAGTGTTCATGACAAGTGACTAACACAGATATTAATACAGCTAGGTAGAACACTAGAATACTGTTGTATGATAGAAGAGCATTAACTGCAATCTTTCAATATCATTAGCATCTTTCTATGACTCAGAAGAACCTGACATGCATACCTTGCAGATGCAGGGACCTATGCAAGGGTCATCATTCTCACTGCCCTTAAGGGAGCAGTTGCAGAGCAGGCACTCAGGATATCCTTTATAACCCAAGGCACATCGATTACAGCTTTCTCCTGCATAGCCAGTCTTGCAGTGACAGAAACCAGGCAACATATCTATGGGAAGAGAGAGAAAACATGAGATTGATTTGATTTATCATTATTATTGGCAGATATGTGTTTTAGAGTGCTCAAAGCAACACCTTTGGTAAGTATAACATAAGTTTATTTACTGTTGGTCACATCACCATCTATTTAACTCAGTGTCCTGTCTGAGAGAGACTAGAATAAAGCATGCAAGAATAGGGCAAATATACAGTGATTTGAACTTTGAAATCTGCATATTAGAGATCTTGAAAACTGAAACTTATCTCTACTTCATTGCATCTAACAGTCCCTGAAAACCTTCTCTTCCGTTAATTCACCTAAAAGCCTTTGAACATACTTTTATTTTCAGAATCTCTAAAGCTCCCTAGCAGGAACTTCCACATTTAGCCTGGTATAGTGTGAAAGAAAACACTGAAGTGTGTTAAATCTCTATTTATTGCCATCTAATTCTCATATCATAGAGTAAGTAACCAGTCACTTTTTCCATGTTATCTGTGATTTCAATATACCTCTATCATATCCCACATGACATTTTTATTTCATATGCCACAAAGTCCTAAGCCTACTCAATATCTCTACAGAGAAACTGCTTGGTGTAGCCAAAAGTCTCTGTTGTCTTTCTCTACACTGTTTCCAGTTCTAATAAATTATTTAAGAAGAAGGTAGTGCATAGTGTGGACTGGTTTGATATGGTTTTTTGATGATTTTTCTTCAGTTGTTTTTTTTAAAGAACAGTAGTATTTCCTAACGCCCTGTTGACCTTTTTGACTATTGCTGAGACAGAACTGAGCTGACAGACCTGGGGCACAGCCTAAAGTAATTGCAAGAGCTGTTTCACAACTGTTAGTGCCTAATTCAATAATCACTGTAATCACTGTACAAGTAGAACTATTTTTTTCAGTGTTCTACTTTTAATTGCTACAGAAATTCATAATTTATTTTACTACTCAGCCACTGACTATCTTGAGATCTTTCTGAACATTTTGCAGTTCTTTCATTTTTCTATGCTGAAAGATTTTGTACTTGCTAACTGTATCACCTTCCTACTCATCCCTTCTCCGGGTTAAATATGAATATTTTCAACAGTTCATATTGATCATTACTGTGAAAATGGTCCATTTATTCTTTTAACCAAGTACTAACCCATGAAAGAACCTTTACTCCATATTCTATTACACTTTCTTTTGTGGATTTTGGTAAAGGATCTTGTCAAAACCTTCTGAAAATCAAAATACAATATTAATCAAATGAGCCTTTGTCCACATGTTCATTTAATCATTCAAACAGATTCATAAGGCAGACTGTCCTCTATATAAAAGCCCTGGCCTTGAGTTTTGCCCATTTTTGCCACATTTCATAAATTGTATAAATCATTCATTGTATTTCTGGTGATTTGCTTGATACAGAAACTAGACCTGATTCTAGTTTCCTGGAACCCTCTGACTTTCTTTTACAAATTAGATAAATGGTGTCTATTTATATGATATTAATGTCTGTTTTAAAAAATATTATAAGTTATATTTAATGCTTCAAGCAACTCAATTTTCAACTTCTCAACTCGTCCTGAAGCCATGCATAAATATGTTACATGCCTAACAAATTTTTATTCTGCATTTATCAGCTTGTTGTAAACCTGACACTTCTGTTTAAGACAGTTCTTCTGACTTGCCCCCATGAACAAAAACTCCCAAGTGCGAAATTCCCTGAGCTATTCTATTCACTGTTACGAAGAGTTATTACAGCTTTTCTACTGTGTCCTTTTCTTTCTTGAGATCTCTAGTTATAACTTGATTACATCAACACCATTTTTAACTCCTACTGCATTTAAATCTCTACCAATCTTTTCGATTCTGATTTATCTGAACAAGTACTTCTCAGCAACAAATAGGTATTTAGAAAATTATTCCTTAAGATATGTGTATGCATTATTAAGAGTATGACTTCCTGGAATCTGTAACAATTTATGTCCTTTTCCATTATGCCCAATTGGAAATAACTCCTGCTTTTTCAGGGAGTTTCTTTTTATTGTTTAAATAGAGGTATATATTTCTTTTTATCTTAATTGCATTGCTTGAATAATTTTGAACTAGAGAAATGTATCTTCTATGAATGTCTAATATGCAGTCTACAAACTATGCTTGCCATTAGCAATCTTGGGTTGTTCATTTTTATTTTCTTTTTAAAGGTTTCCTTGTTTTGATTAGGTTGTTTTTTTAGGAAGGCCTTCTCATTCCTACAAGAATGTTGAATTTGACTGTCCTTCAAGATGAGAGTTTTGAAACACTCTCATGCATAAATCCAGAGGTGCTTCTCTTTTTACAGCTTCTCTTACTAGCTATTTGAAGAAGCAGTCACCTGCAGGAGTTTTAAATTATATTATCTGTTAATCTATACAGAGATGAGATTCAATCTGTCTACTCTAACCTTGCAGCCTCTTTGATCTCCTGTAGTACATCATAATGACTGTCACCTTCTTGATCTGTCCTAATTATATACAGAATTTCAGTGCATGAAATTTGTGTTACTTACTATCACAAAGCCATGTGCTCCATGGGTTTTGATGCCTTTGGCCCTAATTCTCAAATTTCTGAGTTACTCTCCTCTGAACCAGCTACCAGTGAAGTCCCACAGCACAGCGGAACACAAGCTCTCTTGTAATCTGGGTCAATGCATCCTAACTGGACAATCCGGAACAGAGAAACTTTTGTTCCTTAGAGCTGAAAATACTCTGCTGTACTCCAGGATTCAGCAGGAAAAGACACAGGCAAGCCTACTCTTTAGAAGTGAGCCAGTCTTATTTGAAAGTTTCAAGAACTCCTGTCTCACGAGTCTCAGCAAACTCAAATTCAATTAAATTTCTCAGTATGGAACTCCCAAATACTCATTTAAATATATAGTCTGTCCTCCATTGCTCAGTTAGTCCATTTTTTTAGTTCCCCATCAAGAACCGTCCCTTCTCCTTCTCCTCCTTACTCTGCAGTTATGGGAGAGAGACCAGATTGGAAACTCCACTGTCACCAGTCCTGCCCACCATGCTCTTACACAGCATAAACAGGCATGGATAACCTTCAGCCCACCACCTATCAAGACACCTTGCACTCCACATCAGAGAGAGGAAGATGTAGAGACTGTCATATATCCTTCCAGCTCTCAGGCTTGTTGACAGGGTTAGTCTGTATATTCTATTTTGCTCCATACCTTCTTTCATTTATGGCTCTTGCAAGATCTCACTGTATTACACGGTAAATTCCTCTCAGTGTCCCGCTGGTTATTTTTGACCAGGTTTCTGTAGTGCATATGTAGTGCATACTATGACGACAGTCCAACTACATTTTGATTTAGGGAAGATGTTTCAAGTTTGTCTTTCGTTTTTGTTGTAATGAACTCATATTTCAGCATAAGCACATTTTTTGCTTTTGGTCTATGACTTCATAGGAATTGTTTGAATGGGGCTTTATTTGATGAAGCTGTTATTCCCTGTTTTCTCCCTGAATATTATCAGTTTCTGACCTATCTTCAAGCATATAGAGGCTTTGAAAGTCCATCCTAGAGGATGAGTCATCTTGAAATGAGTTTTATCAGTCTCTTTTCTCCCAGCCTAGCAGTCTTTCAAAACGGCACATAAATAAATGCACGCAAAAGCATGCACCAGAGCCTTGAAAAGCCTGCAATCCTATGACTGGCCTCCGTCATATTCACTCCTGTTCAACAGCGTATAAATTCCAAAAAATGATCTCATGGAAATCAGTGGGACTGCTCACTGAGGAAAGTACTATAAAGCCTGAATAAAGATCAAGATGTCTGGATCTTATTTATCCTAAAATGTCTGAGGAAGTTTTTCAGCAAAAATAAACATCTGTCATTGGGATTATATTGTACATAAAGAGGCAAAGGGGAAAAATTCACTGCATGATAGCATGTGGTGAAGACTGAGTCACAAAACTCTGCCAGTTTCCAAGCCTTACAGTCCTTGCAGGTGCTCAAAAGTCCAGTAAAATGGCTATTTGTTAAAATCTAGCCACTAGAGCTTGAAACAAGAGTACTGATTCACCAAGAAAGCCCTAATTACTGGAGTACAAGTAGTTCTGAACGTATAGGTTCACTTATGAATAGACAATTGCAAATGATCACAATACCAGTAATGGTCAAGTTTATCTATTATTAGGATGGATTGGACATAGGTGGACAAGTTCAGTTTTAAAATTATTGCCTTTCAGTTACAAAACTGAGAGGCATTTTCATCAGTTTATATTACCAATAACCTAGCTTAAAAAAATACTATGATTGATCCTAAGTCTCCCTTTTTTATATTGCTCACAAACATATGATATAGGATTGCTATGAAAGAATAGTTGAAAAGCATTTTTGAAGATTCAAAACCAAAAATATACTTTACAAGCTAGAATAATAATATTTCATTTTAGAATGCTGACTGAAACATGTGAAGACAAAGTTATACTACGCTGATCAAAATGGAAATTATACATACTTAATATATAACAATACTTCTTTTTCTCCTGAAACAGTGTATGCTGTACTATAAAAGGACTTTTCCATGTCTTTCTCTTACCTACCAAAATCTGATTATGAATATAGGATGCAGTCAGTTAAAGCCTCTTAATGTGTTTCATCAATGTACTAGTTATTAGAGTATTTGCTGCAATTTTCCATTTGAATTGCCGGTTACCCATTGTACTCAAGCACACAGAGAATGCACAGCCTCCAGCTTTATTTTCCTTAAGAACTGTTCACAGTCACTCCATATCCCGTGATGTTCCTTATTATCATTTTAGTTTAATGTTTTAGTTTCCATTTTCGTTTAATGTTTTTTACTTTCTCAAAGCATTTACTTAGCACATATTTAAAAAGCATATTCCCATCTTACACAAAGAAAACAATTCATCCTCAACCCATCAGCCAGTAACTCTTGAGATGTATTTCAACCTACCCAATGTGTTCATTCTGGTTCACTGGTGAATACATAGATAGATTCCTTCAGACAGATCATGTTTTCCAGCCTTTCCTTTATGAAGGCTCACCAATGCTTCAAACCCAATTGCTGCCCACGGTGGGCAGTGTATAGTAAAAAGAACTTTATCAGCGTACTGAATATAAATTTGAAGGGAAAAAAGAGAAAAAGTGATCTGCTTTCAGGATAGTTTTATACTAAAAATTATATGCAGAACTTGCTCTTGAACCTAACACAACCTCTTCTATTACCACAAAAATCTTTTCTTAAAAGAAATATTAGAAAGACTTTTTCTTTCGACTGGCATTATTGTGTTTTTTTTCTGGTGAATAAGGCATTACAGTCACAGATATAGCCACTGGTTCAAAAACCATAAACAAACATAATGTGCAAGAAGAAAACAGTTTTCCTAATGTGTTGGAGCATTATTTAATACAAGAAGTAAAAAACAAAAGGGCAAATAAACAACAAGAAAAAGAAGCAAAGAACAAGAACACTGTAGGTAGAATGGCTATGAAGCTCAGTTATATGTAGAGCTGGCTTATTTTTGTTATAGTGGTCTTAAAACAGGTAAATAATAAGATAGATACCAAAATTGTCCTCTAGCCGCTGTCTAGAAAGTGTGAAGTGTCCACTTCTCACCAGACTTCCAAGATCGGGCAGGACACAGACAACAGGTTTGAAAGAAATGCATGGACTACTTTGAAGAGATAATTCCATATATGATGGTGAGTTGTGCATGTCACATATGAGAACAAGTAGTTCAAACACACAGAATAATCTCTACAGTAAATAAGTTGGAATCAGAAGAAATCAATCGGTTGGAAAAGGAATAAATAAAAAAAAATTACTTCATGTGTTACAAACAGCAGATTCAATAGAGATTAAGAATACTCTGACATGCTCAAAAGCAACAGGCCTCTAACCAATTGCAGCAGGATCAGTTAAGTTTCAGGACAATGAGGAGAAGCTGGTTACAGTCAAGACAGAAAAAGACAAGAGTTTTCATTCTGTGAAGAGAGCAAAAGAACCTTTTGGTTCTCAGGACTGGAGGAACTGTGAAGATAGGAATCTTATTTGAGTGCCTGGGGCTAGATGAGCAGGAGGCAAAATAGAAAAAGAGAATCTAATTTTGGAGACGTTATCTTCAAGATGGTGGCATGGCATATTTCTTGATTTACTAGAAAGACACGGGATGATCCAAATGATCCAAAGCATTATTCTCTTCCTAGAGAGGTCCGAAAAAGAGGCAACGGAAGAATTTACCAGAAAGAAGATCACCTTGTCAGATCTGACCACCTTGTCAGATTCAGAAAGTGTAAGCAGATTTAGAAAGCAACTATGAGATGGTTTAGATCTGTTGAATGCTCAGAGGTATAAGACACTATGAGAGTTCCTAAGAACACTATTACTGACAATCAAACAAGATGGAAAAAAGTCTCTATCTTTTTGCTTCCCTTTTCTTGTGAAAGAGGAGCTGTCAGCCTGTTAAGTACTGTTCAGCTCCCAGGGCTCCAGAGGATGACCCACAGCAGGGGTCAGCAAAAAAGGTGTGAAAAGAGAGACTGCAGCAGCAACAGGACTGAGAGAACAAGCAGCCACGTAACACGCAAGTGGGACATCACATTTCTTTGAATTAATCATTCCTCCATTTTAAAATCACAGCCTGAGAGGTTTCTTTGTTTCATTGCCTGTCATCTATAACCTATACAATCTCACCCACAGCTTTGGTATGGACACTGCAGAGTCTCACTGTGTTTTTTCCAGCTTTGGGATTCATCCTCTTCTGCTTGTACTGTCTCTCATATCAATCTAGGTGATATACTGTACTGAGCATTCAGACTAGGCACTGGCAGTGGGGAGGGTGCTTCAGGGCAGCCTCTGTGAGGAAAGGATGGGGCTGCCCTGTGCCACACACAGCCAGCTCCAATGGTGCACAGCTGAGCCCCTCAGCCAGACAGATCAGAGCATGAAGAAGGGGAAGGAGAGGGAGGAGGAACTCTAGGTGCTGGAGCAGATATACCCCTGCAGCCCCTGGAGGAAACCAGCCTGGAGCAGACATCCACATTGAAGGACCTCATGAAGGAAAAGGTGGATATTTCTTGAAGGAACTACATCTCATGGACAACCCATGATAGAGCAAATTTGTTTTCCTGAAGGACTTAGGCCCATGGGAAGCATCCACACTGGAGGTGGGGAAAAGTTTGAAAAGAAAGGAGTGTCATAGAGGCACTGTTATGACCCCTGCTCGCCATCACCCTGCACCATTTGTGGTAGTGGGGGAAGAGGTGTATTTTTAATTTTTGTCTTTGTTTATCAGTATCTGAATCTATTTAAATTGACAATAAGTTAAATTAATTTTCCTCAAGTAAACTCTGTTTTGCCTACGGTGGTAATTGGCAAGCAATCTGGTCTTTACCTCAACCAGAGAGCTGCCTCATGTTCTGCCTCTATCCTGCTGAGGAGGACAGTGAGAGTGGCTGGGTGGGCAGCTGCAGCCAGTCAAGATCAACCCACCACCAACACCACTGTGACAGTAAATCAGTATCATTTTATTGAACTGATGCAATCAGGTTATTATAGAAGACTTTACACCTTTGGCCCAGTATTTGCATCTTTGTCATGCTGCTTTTATGTTCCATTGATCTCTATTTCAAAAAAGGTTTGCTACATCTCATCAATAGATTGTAACTAGCCCAATTTAAACACCTCTTAAGAACTGACCTCAAGTTTTGTTATCTTTGTACAGTATTTTCAGACGTTTTACAACAAAAGAACCAAAAAATATTTCAATTCATTGTGACCATGAAATAATAGAGTTTTCAATACTCAGGGACACAAAGAGGGCCATCAATAAAACTTCTATCCTGGACTTCCAGAGGGCAGATTTCAGCCTACTCAGAAGACTGGTTCAGAGGGCACCTTGGAAAACAGCCCTTGAAAACAAAGGGGTCCAGGATGAATGGACATGCTTCAAGAAGGAAGTCTTGAACGCACAGGAGCAGGCTGTCACAGTGTGCCAAAAGGCAAGCCGGAGAGGAAGACAGCCAGCCTGGCTGAAAAGGGAGATTTTAAAGGAAATTAGGGGAAAAAAGAGAGCTTACCTACTATGGAAAAAATGTCTGGCTACTCATGAAGAGTTTAGGAATACAATTAGGTCATTTTGAAAGAAAATTAGAGAGACAAAGGCACAACTTGAACTCCAACAAGTCTTTGTTGGACATGAGGGAGAACATAGTCACCAAAGATGAGGAAAAGGTTGAGGTACTTGAACCTTCTTCACTTCAGTTTTCAACAGTAAGACAGGCTGTCCTCAGGACAACTGGCCTCCAGAGCTGGTAGACAGAGACAGAAAGCCGAACAGCCCCCCTGTAATCCAGGAGGAAACAGCGACCTGCTGAGCCACTTGGATCCTCACAAGTCTATGGGACCAGATGGAATCCATCCTAGGGTGATGAGGGAGCTGGCAGAAGAGCTCGCCAAGCTGCTCTCCATCATTTCCCAACAGTCCTGGCTCACTGGGAAGGTCCCAGTTGACTGGAAGCAGGCGAATGTCACACTGATCCACAAAAATGGCTGCAAGGAGGACCCGGGAAACTACAGGCCTGTCAGCCTGACCTTGGTTCCAGGCAAGGTTGTGGAGCAGATCATCCTAAGTGCAATCACACAACACCTACAGGATGGACAAGGGTCCATCCAGCCAGCACGGGTTTAGGAATGGTAGGTCCTGTCTGACCAACCTGATCTCCTTTTATGACCAGGTGACCCACCTAGTGGATGAGGGGAAGGCTGTGGATGTGGTCTATCTGGACTTCAGCAAAGCCTTTGACACAGTCTCCCACAGCATACTCCTGAAAAAGCTGGCAGCCCATGTCTTGGACAGGGGCACTCTGTGCTGGGTTAGGAACTGGCTGGAGGGCCGGGCCCAGAGAGTGGTGGTGAATGGGGCTGCATCCAGTTGGCAACTGGTCACTAGTGGTGTCCCCCAGGAGTCAGTGTTGGGCCCAATTCTGTTTAATATCTTTATTGATGATCTGCATGAGGGGATCAAGTGTATCATTAGCAAATTTGCAGAAGACACCAAGCTTGGAGGGCTCTTCAGAGGGACCTGGACAAGCTGGAGAGATGGTCTGATTCCAACAGGATGAAGTTCAAGGCCAAGTGCCAAGTCCTGCACTTTGGCCACAACAACTCCCTGCAGTGCTACAGGCTGGGCACAAAGTGGCTGGAGAGCAGCCAGGCAGAAAGGGACCTGGGAGGCTGCACTGACAGGAAGCTGAACATGACCCAGCAGTGTGCCCAGGTGGCCAGGAAGGCCAATGGCATCCTAGCCTGTATCAGGAACAGGCCAGCAGGACCAGGGAAGTGATTCTTCCCCTGTACTCAGCCCTGGTGAGGCCACACCTCGAGTACTGTGTCCAGTTCTGGGCCCCTCAGTTCAGGAAGGATATCGAGGTGTTGGAGCAGGTCCAGAGAAGAGCAATGAGGCTGGTGAAGGGACTGGAGCATAAGTCCTATGAAGAGAGGCTGAGGGAGCTGGGGCTGTTTAGCCTGGAGAAAAGGAGGCTCAGGGGAGACCTTATCACTCTCTACAACTAAATGAAAGGAGGCTGTAGTCAGGTGGGCATCTGTGTCTTCTCTGTCCCCAGAGATTTTTAAGATGAAACTGAATGTGACACTTAGTGCCATGGTCTAGTAACCACAGCGGTGTTGGATCAAGGGTTGGACTTGATGATCTTGGAGGTCTTTGCCAACCGGGTTAATTAGATGATTCTATGACTCTGTGATTGTTTCCAAAGCACAATGAAGCAGTTTATTGTCTATGTGAAGACAGCTTTTACAGGGATATGGTAAACATCTTGCAATCCTGTATTAGTAATAGAGAAAGCACATAAATACCTTTCAAACAGATTTTTTTTCTAGATTTCAAATGGAAATATGTTTAGATAGGAAAAGACATTAAAGCATTATTGTTGCACCAGTTTTAATCTCTGTGGTAAAAGAAGAAAGCTCTTTAAAGCCAAAAGTCTTCAATATTTTCCATATCTTACAAATATACCCAAGTTTGCAAACCACGAATCTGAAAGAAGCCTCAACAAATTAGAAATATGAATTAAAAAAAAAAAAATCAAAACAATGCAGCTGGATTACTGTTTGTATAAGTAAACTTTAAAAAAACCAGAGTTTTATGGGTTTTTTTGTTAAAGATACCAAAACCATGATTCAGCTTTTCTTTGACTATTTTCAAACTTCATCTTTAACATCAGTATTTTTGAGGGATCTTACCTCCTTCTGCATGTTTCTCGTCCTTGACACAGGTATCATTTAAAGACCCATTTGGATCACAGGAACATGGCTGGCATGGATCTGGGCTATCTGGCAACACCTATAAAAATTAAGAGGTTACAAAACAAAACCTTACCTTTAATAATTGAAAACTTTCATTTATTTCTTAAAAAAAAAGAGGCAAGAACAACTTCTGTGTAGGTGCCTTACACTTTAACAAAAATGAGATAGCTGATAAACTAAGTCCATGCAGTCTACAACAAAAAGAAAAGGTCTCAAATGGCACCAGAGATTGGATATTAGGAAAAATTGCTTCACAGAAAGGGTTGTCAAGCACTGGAAAGGGCTGCCAAAAAAAGTGGTGGAGTAACCATCACCGGAGGTATTTAAAAGAGTGTAGATGTGGCATTTAAGGACATTGTTTAGTGGTAGACTTGGCAGTGTTAAGTTAAGGGTTGGACTCAACGATCCTTTCCAATATAAATGATTCTACATTCTATGATTCCATTAAAGTTACATTTTGGATTTTCATTCAGAAACATATAAGAGACTTAGATACAGATAGGTTTTCAACTTAAAAAAAAAAAAGGTGTAGAGATTGTAACCGATCCGTATATGGTTAAAATCAATAAATATAATGACGTAGATTTTAAGCATTTACTAACTAAAGTCATATTGACACGTAGCTCAGTTGTTCTGGTCAGCATGATTCAAAAAACTAACTAAAGATAGTTAGTCAGTAGCTTAAAAAAAAGTGAGTGAAGAAAAGTGAACATTAGACAATCGTTCTTGAAAATGTTACCTCAACCAAACTTAAACCTTGGTCTAATATCACACTAGGAATATAAATTAGAAGTGCTGTATGAAGTAGGTACATACACATACTATAGATACACTATACACACACACACACACACACCCCACACACACTCTCTCACATATCAAATCCCTATTAGCTGGATGATAAGTTGATTCAGAGGAAAAAATCAAGCAAGTGCCCTGCTGCTGAAGAAATTGGTTCTCAGTACTCCTTCTCTCAAGCTCTAAGGCTAAGCCCTGTATATCAGGGGAAATGTAATTACTGCTATTTGCTGATGTTTTCTGTGTTTGAGGATTGAAAACCAATCAGACTATAGGCCATTATTTACCCAACAGAAACTGAACAGGTGAAATATAAGCAATTTAAGCACACATTAATAGTGTAGCTGTCTAAAGCACAGAAATGACCTATATTAACAATACAACCCAACATAAGAGTCATCTTCTGATAGCTTCAATTTAGATGAAAATACAGTCTTATATGACAAAATACAAAAAAACTATTCCCCCTGCACTGAAATTCAAAGACATTCATGAGACACTATAGAATTTCAGTGGTTATTAATTCTACATTACATTTAAAAATAAAAATTACAGACTGTCATCAATATCAAAAATAGCAATATTTCTTTGAACTTTGATAACAAAACTTGAAATTCATTACTGAGGCAAAAGTTCTGTTTACAGGACCACATCCTCCTTTAAATTAATTGAAATACTAGCTGGAAGCCCTGACCTCAAGTGCATTTGTTCATATCAACACAATTCACTTCCATATTTCTCTGACCGTTAACTTTATAGATTTCCAGCCGTGAAAAACAACTGCTGCACTGTAAGAATTAGAAGTTAACCTTCATAAAATGGCAGTCGAAACTGTGCCATCTCTTTTTAATAATTGAACTTCCCCTGATGAAGTGATGGTTTGCACACCAAGCTTTACAGAGAAGGGACAACAGAATAAGAGTTTACCCCTTTAGGTCTGAAGTATCCATCGAGGCAGGTCTCGCAGTTTATGCCACCAGTGTAGCCTGTGCAATTCACACACACTCCACCCCCAATGTATTCTCCATGGATATTCAAACTCTGATTTCTGTCTGCAACATCCTGATCATAGTAACACTCTTCAGTCTTCCCATGACAGTTGCATGCTAAAAGAGAGGGAATGTGTTAGCAAATACATTCCCACTGGAGATGCCCCATTGTTACTAAGGTATTAAAAAGAGTTGTTCAACAGTTTGTCATTGGTGCTGTATATGGTAACTGGTAGCACATCCAAACATTCATTTAGTACTTAATTTCTGAAAAGTAAGATGGTCCCATCATAAACATGGCCCAGAATTCTGTATGTTGTATTTTTTTCCCTCAATATTTTGTCTTAGGGAGTATGGAAGTTGACAGACATAGTTTAATTATGATGTTTTGGTTTAGGTTGTTTCTTTTTTTTCTGTTTAAATTGAAAATCGAGAACGTTTTGGTGATTGCACACACATATGGTTCATGAAAGAGTCATCTAACTTAAAATACAAGAGCAGCTATAAGGAAAGTAGCAGAATGGTATGAGTAAATTAAAATAAGTCAAATGAAAGCTGAAAGACATCCTAAAAATATTTGACTTCCACATACGCATGTAAGAACTGGGTCAGAACAAAAGGATTCCCAATCTTAAAACTTCTTTTGAAGTTCATATCTGAACTCTAGACTTCAGGTCCCCAAGAAGAAAAGATAAACTAATAATCTTTTGCTGTAAAAATGAGGTAGCTCACTTTCTCTCCGTTCCTCTGTGGTATTAAAACATTCATTTCCACATACAGAGAAATTCAAAGTTTGTCAACATTGTAGGGAGGCATTCTCCTTACATCTGATTCAGATCCCAGGGAACTGTTTCCACCATGACAGTACAACAATCCACTAAGGGTTGAACAGGGCATAAGAAGTGTCTTTCAAAAGTTAAACATGAAAATAAATGTACCCTGATTTCATTCCAGAATGCATTCCCAGCGCAGACACAGCCCTAACTGAAACAATAACCTGTGTGGTCAAAGTTTACAAGACACAAATAAGCAATGGTTACTTTTAATATGGGCATATCTGTTCCTATTTGTTTACTTTTAATCACTCATGGTAAGTTGAAAACCTACAAATGAATAAACACTTATATGTAACAGAGCACTACATTTTATTATGTTCAGAAATATAAGTGGTATATGACCTCTGGAAGTAAGATATTAAAGTTCAATTATAACTACCCTTACTACAATAAAGCTGAAAATGAAATTCCCACCCTGTAGAAAGGTGACATTTCTAAGTATGTTTTCATTCCATGTTGGAAAACTAGATACTTTGTATTTTCTGTTAAAAAATCACACATTCAAATTATATTTTGATCATATAAAAATATAATGTTCATCAAGGATGAACATTATAACATATAAAAGTGTAATTTATACAAAAATTATGTTGTTAAAGTTTAAAATAATGAAAAATCTGTAAAAAGACTTTTTACTTACCAGCATACAGTTCTGTTATTTTATCAAAAAATCCCCATCATAATTATAAAAACCAAAGAAGAAAAAAAATGATACAATATTCCCCAAGTATCACTATGTTATGATAAAATATTCCACATTCAATAAAACCACAATTCAACATGTAATTTTTCTGTTAAGTCTTTTGAGTCCATCTAACCAAGAGAATAACATCACATCAAATGTTATTCATAAACAAATGTAGTTAGAAACAAAACTAATTGTAAAATCTTTTAGGACCCATTTTCAGTTTTCACTAGCAGTTGCAACAAACTTTTTCTTCTGTACTGGTTTCAACTTACGTTCACATTCATGCTTATGCAGGAAAGTGCCAGCATGCCAAGGCTTTTGATGGAAACCAGGACAACACTGATCACACGTCTCTCCGCATGTGTTGTGCTCACACTGACAGACGGATTTCTAATTTAAAAGAAAAACAAATATTTACACAATGTGATGATTTGAAGAATCTGTCCATGTACATAATCTGCATTCCGCTTCAAATTATGAAAACATTGAGACTGGCTATACCCTGTAATTCCTTTGTTTATTCATTTTTATTCACTTATGTATCCTCCATTCACTAAATGTGTTTAACTTCTGTAGCCACAAAGCAAAGGAAGATTGTTGGCCAGATTATCCAAGGAGAATCTAAGGATGTAGGAGAACTAAATTTCAACTGGATAAAGAAAGGAGGATGGGAGAATGAAAGTTCCCCAACACAGTAAATAAGCCTGGTAGCCTTCAAATACAGTGTCACATTACAGGAAAACTGATCTGACCCCAGAAGAAGTGAGCCATTCTAGATCCTCCCCTTGGAGCAAAAGTCCAGCCTTTCAGACACTTTTCAGTTCCTCAGCAGACCACATAGTACCAGTATGAAAATATTGCTGTACAGAACACCCAAACTCTCTGAGCTGCAAAAGCAGCTTGGAAAATGTAAAAGAAACTGTGGTTTGGAGAAATGAGAAGTAAAAATTGGTTTCTTGATAGTTATTCAGTAAAGGGGATTCTCCATGGTCCTTGTGAAGCCATTTAAGGTCAAAGCAGCAGGCTAGAAAAATTCTATGGCTCACAGGACAAAGCATAAATCTTGCAAAACAAGGTTAAGTTAAGGAATGCTTCAGAAAAGCATGGCAGTAAATTCCGGCAAGTTTATTCTCTGCAATGCTAAGGGAAAGATTCTTTCTGATAACAACCACAGTCATAATGTTTATAAGCCTGTTTTGGAATGGCTCAGTCTAAAGAGTATCCCTGGAAAGTTAAACCTCCAAATCTCTTCTGGCTTGAGTTGTTTCACTTATGCTATTTTTCATGTTGGTCAGAAAAGAAATACATATTTGACATCCTGCAAAACAGGATACCACACTTCTCCAAAAGGCTTTATTTTATCTAGTACCCATATTATCTGAAGAATGTACTAATTGCAGTAGCAGCACTTATTTTCTGAGGCAGACCCAATTCTAACAGGTGGCCTAATTCTAACAATGTTGCAGTTCAATCACTAAGGTCATCTGAGACAATAGTTCAACACTTGCTATACACATCACTACAGAAGAGGCTCAGAAGGATTAAACCAAGGAGTTTGCAAAAATTTTACAAGGATCCATAGAAACTGCTTAGATCTGTAAATGCATTCACTGTAAGATTTTTTTTTTTTTAATGATTTTCTACATAATGGCTTAATGTCAAATACAAACAAGATTTTCTGTTAAATCCTATAAAGCTCCTACTGAAGTGAATAGTGTATGAGAAGATCCCACACTGTGGCATGTAATATTAGCAGACAGGAAATTCTGTATTAGTGAGTGCATACAGTTAGACAATCAGTAACAAGTTATATTTCTATATATCAATTATATTGCTTATGTTTTTATTATATTGTGTATGTGCAAAAAGAAAGTTATAAGTTGGAAGACATTATAAGTGACTCATGATCTTCTAGATTAGCTTAACCGATAACTCAGTTAATATTTTCTGCATAGTAAATGCACCATTCTAGAGTCATCATTTCTTTACAAGTATCAATTAAATACTTGACAATCATTTAGGAAACTCCTTGATTAATATCAAGGAGGAAAAGAAAGACTGACAGTACTCATTTCTACAGCTACATAGAGTAACCCAGATTTCTGTTTTTCCTAGGAAACTTCCAATATGGACTGAAATATCTGAAACCTATTCTTTCATTTCAGGAAAGCCTCTGCTGACACTGAAGGAATGTTTATCATTCTGGTTGCTAGCACTGTTTCATCCTGGCACTGCTTCTGACTGTCTTCCAGATAAAGAACAGACATAAATTCACAGAAATCTGAGGAATTTCATTATCAGGTTTGTAAGTTGTTTTTCTTTTTTTTTCATGTTCCACCCTATAAATAAGTCACATTAAAAAAAAAATACATACATTGGTCACTGGATCCAGTGGACAAGCCTTCGCATGGCCTGAACATATACACATGCCTCCAACAGAGATGTCTTTTATAGAATAGTAATACTGTAAGACAAAAAAGAAATTGAATTGCTAAGTGGATTGTAAAATGCAGGTGCCAAACTGCAGAATTCATTTCTGGTGACAAAACTGTCAGCTCCTGTTTTATTTTTTTTTTTGATCTATTACAAATATAGCAGGCAGTGTAATCCAAGCCGTGTCTTGATCAACAGACTCAGGTTGAGTGAAAGAAAGGGTATAAAGTGGCACAGTTCCATTTGTTTGAAGTCACAAGAGCCACGTCAATTTATACACAGCATACAACAAACACAAGAATAGGAGAAGGCTATATGCACACTGGATAATGAGAAGTCAAATGCTACAGAATTTATTCCCTTCAGAAAACATGAAAAGGAAAAGGCATGATGATGGGGAGAAAAGAAAAGCTAGAACAAAACCTAACACCTTTGTTCACCTTAGCTGGGTCTAACTTGGGCATTCACTGCACTGTGGAGAGAAGAACTGTTTTTCACAATTGGCCTTTTGAATGATCATGGAATAGTCTTCACTACTGAGCTTTAAGTACTTTTGACCTGTTGTTCTGCCATTTGACAATTTCTCTTTTTTCTTTGGTGAGGATTAAGAACCCTAACCAAAATGAAGGATAGAAAGATATTTATAATCATGTATTACAACATCTGGGAACAATGAATCTTGTCCA
This sequence comes from Manacus vitellinus, assembly GCF_001715985.3. Taxonomy (NCBI): domain Eukaryota; kingdom Metazoa; phylum Chordata; class Aves; order Passeriformes; family Pipridae; genus Manacus; species Manacus vitellinus. The sequence goes on from NW_021940604.1 coordinate 13,504,284, forward strand.
TTTTCATCTATTTTTGGCAAGGGTCCTGCAACATGCTAACAACAAACCAAACATACGCTATTTGCAAATTTTGCTCTTACTGTATTCAACCTCTTTATCAGATCATGAATAAATATATTAAACAAAATAAGAACTCTTATCACTCATAGTCAAGCTTATGAAACACAGAAAATATATAATTTGTGGCTACCCTTTGTTTTCTGACAAGGATGGTAAGTTTCAGTTGCTCCTTGTTCCTTTGAGGACAGCCTCATGGAGAGATGCCACACAGAAGTTACCGTTCTTTGTTGGTTTAAGAAATCAGTGGATCGTCCTGCACTCAGTTTTCATGAGTATAAAATGATTTTTAAAATGTGAATTTAATTTTGCATTTCTATTCACTTAGAATCGGATTATTAAATGTCCACTTTTACATAAACACACAGTTTCCATGATTAGTGAGGCTGCAATAACTGCACTGAATAGGAATGGTTTCTGAGTTTGTAATATAAAAGAGAATGGTTCATTCCAAACTTTCAGAAATAGTCATCACTCTATGTATTTAGATGAGGAAACAAAACCCAGAAATATGGAACAGAAGAAAAAAAAAGTTTCTTTGCAGTTATCCACCATTGACAAATGATATTAACTAAAGCCAAGGATAACAATACACTCCTTTCCAACAGGACTTACTATAGTGGTGACTTAAACTTTCCAAAAGAAAACTATGATGACCAAGATGAAGAAGAAGTGAGCAGAAAGAAAAAAATGTGGCAAGTTATATATCCCCCAAACCAGCTTTTGAGAATGCTTGGTAGAAAAATCAGAGGAAAACTAGAATAACACACAACATTTAAGCAGCAGGAAAAGAGGCATAGAAAGAAAGTAAAGATCACAGAAAGAATAGATACGGGTGTGTACACACAAGGGACAGTGGACAAGACCGGGGTATGGTGTGAGTTTGAGTGCTGCACCCATTCTTTTAAGCTAAAGCAAAAATGCAAAATTTTTACTGTTAGCCTCAATCATATGATAACGCTAAAAGTGCTACATTCAGACCCTACTACTACTTATAGTACAGTTAGAAATTTTACTCAAAGCAAGTGCTCAAAGAACGTTAAATGCAGCAAAGGACTGAGTAGTAGAAGAGGCAAGAGGACACTAACAGCAAACACTTGCCAAATACCTGCATCCAAATGTTTGCAGCCAAAGGAGCTGTGTGCTTATCTTAATAATAACAGTATTAAGCAGAAAAGATAAAACTGTTACTTCCAGTCCAGAGAAGATAACAAAATTAAGTGAACAGGGAATTCTGCATCACCAGGATTTTGATACGTAAAAACAGGCATTCATCATCTCCCAAAATTTCCTATGGCAAACAAAGGCAGGTACAGCATTTACAGGTGTAAGAGAACAACTACACATGCATTTCTACCATCTCGTCAGAACTTACCCTCCTCGTAACAATGGGATCGATTTCAGTTGGATCTTTGTGTGCGAACATCATTAAATCAGCATTTAGCGTCCGTATCCTCTGGAATCTCAGGCGAATAAAGCGAGCAGAGGTGAATTCCAGTAATTCACGTGAAGGATCATCAGCACTAGGCCTTCCGTTAATTAAAGAAGTGTGAATCTGAAAAATTATTAATGCAGGAAGGAATTAGATGGCATCAAAACTGTCATAATTACAACAACAAATATCACTACACACACTGTGTGAATGCATTTGTAAACGTAAAATACCTTCTTTCTTTAAAAAGTCGAATTGCCCACAGACCTCAGCTATGAAGAGTCTTTACAATAAAAACATTTTGAGCAAAGGAAAGTCATTATCTACAGAAAGACTGTAGCACAAACTGCAAGTGTGTACCCAGGCCCTACAAGTGTCCGTGCCGCAAGCAACTCATTTCTCCTCCTGTAGTCTGAAAATAGGTATTTTAAAGTTATCATACCAATGGGGTCAGAAATTTTGAGTTAAAGGAATGTGTACTTGGAATGGGACTGAGAATTCAACAGGTGTCAGTTTGCACCTCTTAGAGGGATCATCATCAAAAGGCTTTTGAACTAGGTGCATTCAAAAGCCAGGATAAGGTAACTCTTGAAATACTGAAAACTACAACAGCTAGATGAGATAAAATAAGCATTCATTAGCATCTCTCCTTACCCACTGTCTCTTTACACAATACATCTCCTTTGAATCTTGTTCTCAGCAAGGTGAAACAATTTCCTGGGTTGCAACTGTTTTCACCTGGTCCCCCAGGAAAATCTTTATCACTTCTGAGAACTCTGTTTAGCATTTGTTTTTCCAAAGATGTTACTTCTCTCTGCCTACACTGCGGTTTCTGTGAAGGTTACCCCTCCTTTCTCTGCCTATCCTAAAGTCTAGACTTCTAAGTAAGTGGGCTTTGTGGCTCCTTCATAAAGAGACTCTCTGACCTCAACTGCAGCATCAAGGGCAAGGCAACAAAAATAAGAGATCTCCTTCCCCTCCTGTCTTTGTAGCTGATCATGGCATACATTAGCTCTGAATCAACTAAATAAAACAGATGGGCTGCTACAGAACTGTTCTTGGAAAAGGCCTACACGAAGAAGCAAGTCAGGTACAGCAAACCACTGTTAATGAGCAACTAGGGGGAGGGAGGAAAGAAACCATTAATTTTCCTGTATTCTGAAGTGTTAAATTTTAATTGGGGCATTTTTATTACAGACTGGTACACTGAAAGAATGTTCAGATGCTGAGCCAAATGTGCAGAACATTAGAACGAATAAAAAATTATTTATTCTTTGCAATTAACACGTGTTGCCTCTTACCTCAGTTCTCTGACTGAGAGGTCAGGACACACAGTCATTTGCTGTCATTGAACATGGTCATATTATCACTGTTTTAGGCAAACAGCTGCACTCTGAATGCCAGCTGGCACTCACTCAGCAGTGGCTGCCTCACACTGAGGAAAGAGACAGTAAATCTACTGCTCCCAGGAAAGCAATAGCTCTTCTTTCCTGGAGTTTTTGGAGGTACTGGATAGAAGACTTACTACTGTCTTGCATTGGCTATGTGATACTATCAACTTACTCATTTATCTCAAAAGCGGATGGCAAGAGGATCGTGCCAGACTCTTTTCAGTGGTAACCAGAGACATGACAAGGAGTAATGGCCATAAACTAAAACACAAGAAGTTTCATCTCAACATTAAGGAAGAACTTTTTTACACTGAGGGTGGCAGAGCACTGGAACAGGCTGCCCAGGGAGGTTGTTGATTCTTCCTCTCTGGAAACATTCAACACCCACCTGGACACATTCCTGTGTGACCTGTTGTGGGTGACACTGCCTTGGCAGAGGGGTTGCACTAAATGATCTCTAGAGGTCCCTTCCAACCCTAACAAATTCTGTGATTTTCTCTATCAAGAGGGAAACCTTAAACCTCATCACGTCCAGCATCCTGCTCCACTGTATCTCCAGGTATGCAAAATCACTGGGAGCCACTCTGCCAGGAGCACCTATCATATCTTGCCTATGTATGAATCAGCACCTCTAGGTTTCTGCCATGTTATCTCCAGGAACAGGTGATATCACTACCGCCTTCACATTTCACTTTGAGCTCTGCCTCAATTTTGCTCCTGACTACAAGTAATTAAATGAAAGAAGATAGTTGGCTGGAAATTAACAGAATAAAATGCTATGAGAAAGACAGGGTGCAAACAAAAGATTATAATAAAAACCCCAGAGGAAGAAAGGAGGAAGTCCTGAATGAGAAACCTCTGGCTACAAATAGGACAAAAACACCTGACCAGAGAACTCCTCAAGTCCCTGGAAGAGAGAGAGGACGTGTGAAGAGAGCAAGCTTAAAAAAAAACCCTGGAGATGGTAACAGTAGGTCAAGTGGAAATTGATAGATCTTTCCAAAAGAAGCAGGATTTTAGTAAAAACACATGCCTCAAGACTTCTCTGTATCACATGTACCTCCGAGCAAGAAAACATATTTCTTCTGAGTATTTTTTCACACCGTCGCCTCCTTCCTTTAAACTAGATCCAAGAGATTTCTTGTTTACAGCTAGCAAACATAGATGGGTTTAAAGCAATAGAATACTAAAGACTGAACTTTGATATTTGAGTTAAAGAAGAAATGTATCTAAACTAGCGCTGAAAACATCCCCTTGCTCACTCTGATACAACAACAGCACCTTGATGATAAGCAGCAGGGCAATTTGACCATCTCTTCAAAAAGATGAAAATAAAGCTTTTGGGGGTGGTGGCAGAAAGATGCAGGTAAAATCCATGTAGCAGAATAAGGAAGAATTAAAAGTATGAATAATAGACCCAGCTTGACCAGAAGTGACGCAGCTGACAAATAGCAGTCATGCCTTTTGACTTATATCTTTTTTAAAAAGAACAAATTTAGTCTTCAGACACTGATGGGGGAAAAAAATCACCACCTTGGCATAGTAGGTTTACAGAATTAAAATGCAAATTAACAAAATAAAGCAAGAGGCATCCATTTTAGAACAGACTTCCTTTTTAAAAGGATCTATCTGCCAGCAGTACATCTATTGTGCAAGGCTGATCTAGTAGAGATGATGACTTGCATTTATATTTTCTTTCTTGCTTGTCTTTAAATGTTTCAAAATTTCATTTTAAAACAACAAACAACTAATTTCTCATAATTACGGAAATGCAGCTACAGCCTGCATGAAATGTGGCACCTGTTCAAATATGTACACCAAAATGGCACTGAGACTAGAAAATTCAAATTGGATAGCTTTATGAAAATGAATCTGAAGTGAAAATTTTACAGGCAAAATTAATCACTGTAAATTATTTCTCCTGCTATAAACAACTGTGATGAAATCATTAATTTCTCCCTAGAAACATTTAGAATCAACTTGAAGAGCATCCAACCAAGTTGTTCCTACTCCTTGAAAAGAGAATAAGGAAGAAACTAAGACTACTTTCATAACATTTGTCATTAATTAGGAAAAAATGGTAAGAATTTTAACTTAAAGAAGTTTAAGTAGAATTAGACTTACCATATTTTCAATATGACTCTCACAATGGGACATCACTGAGTTTTTCAAGAGCACACTTCCTCTTTTCATCTCCCTCCACTATATTGCACCTATTTGTAAGATACTGTTCATAGGATAGCACATTTTCAGTCAAGACACTAACATGGCCCCTGCCCTCCAAATATTTTTGAATCAGATCTGAAAACTGTTCCAGTGAACACAATCCTCACTATCCATCTATGCCATACAAGATCATCACAGTACTTCATATATAACTCTGAGTCCTGTAAAAAAAAGCTTCATTTTCACACAGGCAACTGCTGTGCTGATGACAGTTCTACAGCAGAGCAAATATCTAAAGCTGAGTCTACCAGGAAAATATGAATACTTGAATCCACTCATTGGCTGTTATAATTTGGATAATCCAAGCCCCCATGAGAGGACAGCGTCCTCAGGTTTCATGGACAACTTTTATTCACTAATTCCAATACTTAAGTAATCATCATTTTGCATTCTAAATGAAAGCTATGCAGATTTCAACCACAGAAAACCTTTCCTTAACATGAAATTTGCCCAGGATTATATTCCACCAAATGGAATCTTTAGGAATCTTCAACAGAGGCCAGAAGAAAATGGTTATGAAGGAATAAAAGAAAGAGGGCATTTAGAGAGTGATCCCTCTGATATATTATCACTTCCTCTGACTAAACAGTTTAAATGTTTCCTGAGCTACAGAGTGAATCTGAGTAACAGTGTTTAAAGTCTACCGATTGCCCTTCTCTCTCTTATAGCTCTACTCTCTTCTTCCATTGTAATGTTTTTCATCACTACATATACTTGCCCCAATGGGAGGAAATTTTTTTCTTTAAAAAATCCCAACAAAAATAACTGGTTCTGGTGGGGTGGTTGTTTGTTTGGGGTTTTTTGCCTTTTAATCCTGGAACTCATAATTATTTAATTGACAGTATCCTAATTTTTCATTTGAGAAAATTCTGAGCAGTCAACATCTTTTCATTTTTAAAATTCAGTATGATGATAAATCATCTTTTTTTTCTTTCTGAGAACTGTGGTGAATGCTACAAGCTCTCTACTCTGAAGAGAATTTAGTCCAAAACTAGCCCATCAGCATTCATGCATAATTCTTTTTTCTTCTTGCATGTATTACATTGTAACACATTACATTTAGCAACATTCATTTTCATATAGCATTTTTCTTATAGGATAATAAGCTGCTATAGAACAAATTATTTTAAATTTCGTATTACCAACAAATGCTGCTATTACAGTTTTCTGTTTTTATAGATTGTCCACAAGAATGTTGAACATATATCAAATGTATTCGAAGGACATCTCAAGTACATTAGAATCTCTGGACCATGTCAGAACCAAAAGACCTATCTAACTTGGTACTCTGCCTTACTCAGCATCCAAACCAACACACTAACAATAAGATGAAGGCAAGCATACATAATACTCAGGGATTTCCTGAGCTACAGGTAGTTTCTGTACTGCTGGCAAGCCTCAAAGAACTTCCACAAACTCACTCAGTCTCACCCTAATATCTACATCCACCACCTAATAAGGATTTTCTCATCTCATTTACATGTTGTAGAGAAGGAGATCCTTCTTTTGCTTGTTTTAAGCCTGCTTCATACTAAATTCACTCAATATTTCCTACTTCTCAAATTGGAACAAAGATATGTATCCTTCTATCAGCTCTATTCTTCATCGCATTTCTTTACTACTAATTATCTTTGAACAGGTATCAGGCTTGCAGACCTGTAGTTTCCTTGGATGTCTAAGGAATGTTACTTAAAAAGTGGTGTTTCATTTGACACTTCACACTCCTTACTCACTGAGAATATTTGAAAGTGAGGAGTTAAATAATAACTGTTATAATTCACCTATGTTAGCCTTGAGTTCCTTTTCACTATTCAATTTATCAATTATTTCTGCACCTCTTCAGTTAACAACCTAGTTTGCAACTGCTTCTCCAACTCCTCTCCTGTAAATAACGTTTCCACTGCAGAAACCCTCCTGACAGTTTCTATAGAAAAACTGGTTCAAATAATTAATTTAGTTTTTCAGCAATGACCTTATCTTTCTTGAACACTCTTTGATCATCTCTCAAGCCCATCAATTCTCTACCAGACTTCCTGAATCTGATGTGTTTGAAAAAAGGTTTATTTCAACTCAGTCACTCAGAATCTTTTTCACATTTTTATTGTGGTTTAACATTTCATTTGCTGGAGCTTATTTTCCTACCTATTTTCCTTATTTGTAGGAAAAGACATGATGTCCATTCATTATACCAGTTCACTTTTCATGTCTATTACCTTTCCTTAGTTTATTCTTTAAACATGTATTATGATTTTTGGAACCACTCTAAAACATAGCATGCATGTGTGTGCTGTTTTATTTTTAAACTCTTGTCTGCCTGGTTTTTTTTTAGATGTTTCACCATCTTTTCTATTTTGAAGTTGCACTTTGGCAGATTTCATTCCCCTGGGATGTTGCATTTTTAGTATTTTCTGGTTATTTTTACATAATAATTATTCAACAGTTAATTACTTGGACTAAGATCTGTGCAGTGTTTTACACTACATTATGGGTTCCTTTACCAGCTGCACCAAGAACATTCAGGTTTTTAAGAAATATTTTTTTGCACTACATTCTCTTTGACTCCTACAGAGTCTGCCAAAGGGTTACAGAAGGCTGATACTACATTCTTAGCCTTCCTTCATCCAGACCCATTCAGTTCCAAACTTCTGGGCAGTTGCTGATATAACATTAAAACTGTGCTGACCCAGTTTAGGTGCTGAATTTTAGTTCACAGAGATCTCATATATGATTTTATTTCTGCTGAATTTCTTACATTATTTTATATTATTATTAAATCTATAGTGCCTCTCCTCCACAAGCCACTCAGCCATTCTTAAAAAGCTTCTTGTGTCTGTCATGCCTACAGTGCCACCTTTTTCCAGCACCCTTTTAATGGAAAACCCTTTTAATTGGTTTTAATTACAAGGTAACCTTTCGCAGCTCTGAGTAGGGACACTGGGCATTACTTGGATGCTTCCAATCCTAGCTTCTGCAACAACATCACCTGAAAGGGCTTGCAACATGCTCCAACCAGATGACCATCAGACCATCCAGCCATATGACTAGAATTTCACAACACATTTCATTGGGTTTCTGTCACTGAGAAGTGACAGATAAGAAATTTTCTGGCATTTTTGGAATTAGGCAAGTCTCATATACTAGTGAACAAGGGTTCTCAGAACAGAGAAAAGTATCACCCTGCACCCCACCACATATTTTTTACCTATTGATAAAATCTCCCAGAGACTTCTCAAGGCTAAGCAACTCCAGCCCTCTCACCCTCTCCTTATAGGATACACATTGCAAGTTCTTAATCATATTCCTGGATGTTTCCTGGACTTGCTCCAAGATGTCCACATCTTTCTTGTACTGAGGAGCCTAGAACTGGACTCAGTGCTTCAGGTGTGCTCTTATCACCTCTCTCAACCTGCTGGTGACTGTCTAACTAATGCAGCCCAGGATACTCCCGGCTTTCTTTACTTGGAAGGGTACATAGCTGGCTTATATTCCACTTGGTGTACACCACTGCTGTCACCTAGTCTCCTCCTGATGCTTCTGGGTGACATAGGCAAAGCTGGCTCACATGTGTCATTGAACAGAGCTCCCAGCCCATTGCCTGCTACAAGGTACTGAACTATCATGTAGCTGCCCATCTATAGGCAAAGAAGTACCAGTCCCGGTGTCAGAAGTCACTGATTTGCAGTCTTCACCACCATGGGAGTTTCCATTTCTGAACAAACAGGCACAGACTCTGCCTGCCTCTATTTTCATACAGTTATGGCTTCAGGCTGCAGAGTTACAGAGAAAATCAGTTAACCTCTTTCTTATCACCTCTGATGCTGCACAGACTGCTGACATGGCCCTGCAGTCCTTTTCTTGGTAATACACAAATCCCCAGCCACATCAAACATTCTGCAGGCAAGGACACAATCTCTTTCTCCCTCAACCTCAGCAAGGTCCCAGGCAGTTCTTGCAGTCTCAGAGGCTAAAATCTGCATCCTGTCTCTGGATCTCAGCCTAAGCTGAGGGTTCTGCAGCCGCATCAGCCAGTGCTGAGTACTGTGCCCAGATTGTGCCTCACCACCATTGTTGAGCATAAAACCACTCTTTCCAGCCCTCTTTCTGTGCATGTTTCTGGCATGAACCAATATGCAAATATGGATCATGCTAGATGCCTCTGTTGTTTTACTTAATGCAACAGTAAAAATGGTACCACTCTGCATGAATGTATATTATCATCTGCCGAGTTACTTTAACACTTTACAAAGTTTCTAAGAATTTTAAGTATGCACCATGTTCTCATACAAATTTATAATACCCATGTGGCATATTTTTCTGCTTAGAGCTTTGGCGTTTAAAGTTATTTTGTCAAGATATTTGAGTGCAGTCAATCTCAACCTGTTTGTAGGATATAAAAGAACCCAGCTGTTTGGCTATATGGCATGGAGTTTTTATACTCACTTTCTTTTCAAGAAAACAACATCTCCAACCCTTTTCACTGGTGATAATCTGTAACTTTCTTCATGAAAAGAAAAGGTTACTTCTTGTAATCTGTTAAAAGGATGGAGTGGGAACATCACTCTACAATATTTTTTGGCTAGTAGTGGTAAAGAACTCACTTTGTTGAAGTATTCAGTAGTTTACTTGGTACATCGTTGTGCTGGTTTAAAAGTAAACCAGCAGGGGAAATGAACCCAACTCAAAAGAGAGATTATAAGTCAGAATAACAATTTAATAAAATAATACAATAAGTATGATTATACAGACAAACAATTGGTTTTAACCCACAAAACCCAAATGTATAACCCAGCACCCTGAGGCATGAACAGAGTGGTGTTCGTTGGGCCCCATGAGTCCAAAGGAAAAGGAGAGGGGAAAACCTGTTGATGAGAGTGCTGTTGCAGTCTGGTCAAGAGTGGTGGTTGCAGTCTGGTTGACAGTGGTGGTTGCAGTCTGGTTGAGAGTGGTGATCTGTAGTCTTCCTCTGGACCCCACAAGTGGTTAAAAAGGTCCCAAGACCCCAAGATTACACATCCTCCAGTTCAGGCAGGAATGCCCAGTACCTCCCTCAGGGCGTGGAGTTCCACAATGGGTGTGAGGAGCATCCTCTTATCTCACAGGCCTCTTAACACCCAGTTTATAGCCTGAGGAGTCAGGCCTGCTCTGGGCAGATGGTGTAAATGGTCTATTGATAACAGTTTCTGGGAAATGGCATGGGAGGTTATAGAATACTCAGTTTTGGGTTACACCCATACAGTGATGAACTGGTCCCAGCTGTTCTACCTAGGACAATTGTATCAAGACTGTGGGCTTCAAGCCTGATGCTCTGTGTAAGGCAGTGGTCTGACCCTAAAATATTGTCAAGAAAGGTCAATTTCTCACTAAAATCTAATCTCAGACAGCAGCATACAGGAGAGAAAAGTTTCTGTGCTGAGCAAAAAGACTTGCAACTTGATAATCAGCAGTGGAGAAGACAGATATGTCAGCATTAAAATAATTTAATGAGAAAGGTACTCCCTGATTTAAATTCTCAAGTTATGCAAGCATATCAATATGAAGATGGACAATACTGAACATAAATTTTTCAACAGGTGATTCAGTAGCTCTCAAAATTCTTCTAACCAATACCAGTTTTAATTATCTGTTGCAAATAGCTCATTTGCAGTAGATGTAAATTAACTGCTGATTAATTAATCTCTTGGTATCTTATATTTAATCCCTAAAGACAAAATTTCTGTGAGTTTCCTTACTGTAAGACCTAATCTATCATTAGAGCTGATTTCACAACTAGAATAGTAGAGAGAAACATATGTCAGAACTCAGCATCCAATTTTTCATCATAAATACATATTTATAATAATTGTATTAGAAATTGTATATTTGGCAAGGTTTGCTGTATTTCTAATAAATATCTCACTATCTTAATAAATTAATGGTTTAGTAAGTGAAAGCACAACTCCCTTCTGTGCCTTGCTAATGAGTACAAGAGCTGCTTGAAATGCAGTGCTTAAACTTGCATTAAAATGTCAAGGGCTATGTATGTCAAATTTTATCTCAACTAATTCATTCCCCCTAAGAATACATGCAAATGTCAGTTTAATGAACTGTTTAGCAAATACTATTGTGTCATTGACAACTATACCCTACAGCTTAAGCTAAATAAGGCTTCACCTCTTCAGTTTTGATTAACTCGCTTTTGTCATTTTCCTCTTTCCAATTTTACCTGAAACTTAATTTCCCTATTCAAGCCACTGCTTTTTTGTGGCTCCTGTAATTCTCATACTTGTCATTTTTGGACAAGAAACAATTTGTCAAAGACATCATCTTGCATACTTTTAAACAGATTGCTCATTGTCAGAGCAATAGTTAATAAATCACAGAATAATCAGGCATTTGATTACCTCAAAAGTATACTTGTAACTTAAAGATTTTATTTTCTTTTTGTAACTGTCTTAAATAAATGGAAACATTGCAGCATGCTGTAGTTTCAGAAACAGTTATGCTGTGGCCTGGAATACTGTACTTTAACACAACAATGATGTTTTGTGCTCTATTGGCTCTTCAAAGTGTACTTACAAGTGAGACACCTTCTCTTAATACAGCAAAAAAAATTTTTTTGTGTTTAGTAATAACTAACAAGATAGTTGGAGAAAAAGTTAAAGGCTTGGCTCTTACAGGAACATTCTCACAGATGAAGCACACTGAAACAGTATTTGTAAGAGTTATCTACAACCAAGTAGATTGGCAATGTGCTCTAGGTTCTAGTACATAGTACTGCAGGTGACTTATGATTTTAAATCACTAAATGATAACTGGTTTAAATCCATTGTACGCAACAACGCTCTGACCTCTGATATCTGAAAATCTGTACTGTCATTCTGGTTTACATTTTGTCAGTGTGAAACAGCTGCTGCCACAGGAAATCAAAGGCTGATGCCAATGGCAACTCCAGCTGCAAAGCAATTCTGAGAACTACGTTATTCTGAGTTCTGATCAAGCACAGGTGAAATACAGTGGCATTAGTGAGTTAAACACAACCATCTCTCGGCTTACAGGATGAAATAGAGTGGTCCATCAAATATGTTCTTCAAAGGTACTCAAAAAGCACAACATTAAAATTCAAATTATGCTATTTTTTAAGAAAGCCCTGAAATGAGATGACACATTATCTTAAAAGAATATTTTTTCTCTACTACTTTTTAAAGTTCTAAGCTTCTTTTTGGACAGTGATCATGAATGAGACAAGTAATTTCAAATAAATAACTAAAACAGGAAAGTTATGTTTTCTTGTGGATTATAATAAAAAGCATTCTGATCCCCAGATTTAATTAAAAGATTTCTAAGTATGCCAAATCAAACAATATTAAAAAAAACCATAAACAACACTCACCCTCCCTTTTCTACCAAGATGTTATGACTTCCTTTATTCATTATATGATTATCCTAAAAACTCATGGCACTTCCTGCTATATTTTTTTCCTGAATAAGATGCACTGTGGAGTACATTGTGGACTTACAGACAAATTACTGCCAGTACAGAACTGCGACCAGTAGAAAGAAAATCCACAGGAACTTTTAACAGCTGTAAGCAGTTGCAAAGGGCTGCCAAACACAACTGCTGATGTAAAAGAGGGAGAATGTGTGGATTTAAGCTATTCAAACAGTAAACAAGTACATCTGCTCCTGAATGTTATCATTAAATAAACCGTGGTAATATGTTTTACATTGCTGAAACAATCTTGTTTGTAACCACAACTCTGAAGAGTTTTGGACTGGGAAAATGTCAACAAAACTTTTTGGGTTTTTTTTTGTAGTGCAAACCTATGTGTGGAAAAGTCCATTACAATTACTGTACAGTGTTGGTGCCTAATTTCTAGCAAAACCCGTGTCATATCATATAATTTTGAACATGAACTGATGAATGCTTTTGAAAACCAGATGGGATCCCTGTCAATGGTGAGCATTCAGTGCCTTTAAAACGATTTATAATATTTTAAAAAGAAAGATTAAATAGGACATTCAGCTGTAGAATACAAGAAACTTTGATATGTCTCCAACTCTGAATCTGACCTGTTCAGACTTGGAGATATTTTACAAAGGCTACTGTAAGAAAAGTCAGGGGGAAAAAAAATCCATTTCTAAGTAGCACAGAATTCCCAGGCCAGGAATAGCATAATAAATCTTCTGTAAAAGACAGGAGACTAAAGAATTATGTGCCTGAAAACATCTTTTTATTCTTTGCTCCTATCGTGATTAATTGTTGCAAAATCCCAAAACCAGTACTGCTTACTTTGACTACAAAAACTAAACTTGGCAGGGTTTTGTCAAATTCTCCATCATTTGGATTTTTCAGATTTCATCTGTGATACCTGATATAAAATAATATGATTTATATAGGCAACTAGTGTGCTGTTTTGGCTGGGACAGAGTTAATCTTCTTCACAGTGTCTTGTGTGGGGCTATGCTTTGGATCTGTGATGAAAACAGTGTCGATAATATTCCAGAGATATGCCAGCTACTGCTGAGCATCACTTGCACAGCATCAAGGCCTTTTTTGCTTCTCACCCTGCCTCCCTCAGCGAGGAGGCTGGGGGTGCAGAAAGGGTTAGGAGGGGGCACAGCTGGGACAGCTGACCCCAACTGATCACAGGGATATTCCCTACCATATGACAGCAATGAAAGCTGGGGAACAAGTCTGCCAAGGCCTCTTTTAAAACTAGTTCTTTTAAAACTATTGTTTCTCCAACTTCTAAAACAAAGAGAAGCTCTACTGTAGCTACTTCTTTATGCCCCTCCATAAGAAGCTCAACCCACAGAATTAACCTGCTGTGGACCTACTGTCCTTGGCACTCCTACTATGTCTCAGTTGTCTACCAGCTTTATTATTCTGATGTGCTTGAAAAAGCAATCTGTCAACTTATCCAACCTGACTCTATGTTTCTTCATTTATGCGTTCTAGACTCTAGACCTAAATCAAATAATTTTTTCATTGGTATTACAGTGCTCATTGACTAACTTTCCTTCTACTGAACTTCCATGACACTTAAACTGAAAATTCCATGTAAATCCCATTTAAACTGAAATTTCCAGGTAAATTATACTGTTTGGTTTTGATTTCCTTTAATATACAATTCCTTTGCACTGACATGAAAGCATAACTACATTTGGCCTCAAGCTGACCTATTTATAGGTCCCTGCTTCAATGAGATTTTAGTGATTGAAATTACTCCTCCATGTAGTCCAACCGGATTTTAACAAATTCTATCTTTAAAAAAATATTTATTTTTTTTTACAATTCAGCTATTCTTTCTCCTGGTAATTTTCCATGACTGTAAAAAAAAAGGTCTTCAAGTATCAGTTCCCCAAAATGAAAACCCACAGGGGATCTTCAGTTCCCCTAATCAAACAGAAGAGGTAAAAAACTCACCAAGTTAGCAAGCACCCACTGCTCTCGTTTTGCTGCCAGAATAAAATCTACAGCTATCAAATCTGACCAAAAATCTGCTGCCAGACCCAACACAACAAATTTGTGTCATTTCAAGCAAATACCAAGACTTCAGTGTAACATTTCCCTTTGCAACTAAAACAGTACGTTGAGTTACAAACTACATTTACAGGCATGAATCAAACCTTTATGATTTGGAAAAGATACAAAGATATAAAAGATATAAAGATGTGCACGTATCTCTTTTCAGTAAGCATTGCGAGCAATAAATGATGAATGCTAAAGAAAAAAGGAAAATAGTCTAGTCAATTTGACTCTTCAACTTCAAACTGAAAGACTGCACTGTATAGTATGTTTTTTGCATATTTCAGCTTTATTACTTTTTAAATATTATGATTCATATGATGAATCAATTTTGCTTTTTTTTCAGAAACAGTAGAAATTATGACATAAGTTTGCTCAAGGACAGAAGACATGCCAAGATAGAAAAGTGGACTGTCTAACTACACAAAACAAACTTTCATTCCAACTTGGCCCACACAGATTTGTCAGTAAATATCCCATTTCTTGTTTTTACAATAATGAGAAACTGCAATACTACTTATATGTAGTTTTCCACAGTTGTTTCCTCTTTGCAGCATAATTTAGAAGTACATTATACATTTTATATCCACTATTTTTTCTGTAATATTTCTATAATATTAAATATCAAAAACTCAGGTTCGGTATGAACTATCAACTTGAAAATATTACTGTAAGTTTCCCTTTTCTTAGGCAAAAATTAACAGTGAATATTGCTATAATGCAATTCTTAAATTACTGACTTGCAAGATCAGTTGTACAAGATTTGAATAAACTATTGCAAAGTCAATTCTCATCATGCATAATAAAATAATTTAAAACTATCCTACATTAAATTCTATGTTTTCAACACTTTCCTATGATACTGAGCATATATATAAATGCTTACTTTGTTTTTTCCTTTTACATATCTTTGAATGTCAATTAGAAAAACAGGAAATATTAATACTATGCTAGTGAGGCAACATATCATTGTGTACACAGAGTATGTAAAATGTATCCATTTATTTGGCAGTTATTTGTTAAAGGCCTCTTTTTTTCTCAGATTAGACACTCAAGTTCAGTTTTACTAGGACAAATAAAAAAAAAAAAAGAAAAAACCCAAAAAAAGCAGCAAAATGAACTTGACCTGGATCTTCGTCCAAATCTCTAATCTGTTTTATATCTTTTTGTAAACTGTTTCTTTCATGGTTATTCTAAGTGGAAATTTTGAAGCAGCTGAAAGCTTATGCGCCAAAATTCTTGAAAAAAATCAGTATTTTATCCCTTCTTGGTAGACACAAGTAACCTTCTAGGCTGCTTTCCTTTCAAAACACTCAAAAAAGAACACTCAAAAGTAGAAGTTATCACAACTCATTTCATTGACAGCAATCATACACAAAAAGATGATATCCAAACCCATGGCTTGAACATAAATGTTCCTGAAGCCGCTGTAGCCAGAAGAGGGGGGTGGGAGGGGATGGAAACAAAATACAAACCAAGACCAACAGGGAAAACAAAGTTTGAGTAATCCAAGAGTGTTAAGCAGGGACTGTTTAACCTCTGTATTGATGAAACTCTGAATAAAATGAGATTAACAGCCTTCACAGAAGACTTGATCCAAAGGGTATTATTGACTTCAGTGAAAAGAACTTTAATATTAAGAACCATTTATCTATGTATCCTGTTGGCTGTCCCTATTACTAATCACTACAAAATACTAACTGTGCATTGTAAGACAGAAAAGCAGGAAGATGAGAATGATCCTAAGTTGATGGGACACTTGTATTTCAGTCCAGAGAAAACCTAATTAATCATTTCTTAGAAAATGAAGCTATGCCACCTGTCTAGACAGCCTGACTCAAAGTATACTAAAAACTGGGAAGCAGTACTAAAAACCTGGGAAGCAGGATATCTTGGATGCAAGGATTGCATCTGATATCTACCTGCTTAAGTTTTCTTTTGCTTTCCAGGCAAATGACTGTCAAATGGCCTCTATTCACAGTTTTGAGACATTTGTTTTCATCATCTTTGCATTGAAAAAAAGAATTAAATGACCAAATAAAATGTTTTCATTTTGCATACCTGGAACGACCCATGTCAATCAAAATAAAAATTTCCCTTCCACTTTTTGAAAAAAAAAAAACAAAACAAAAACCAAACCTGAATTATTTAAAATTATTGCTATTCTCCCTGTTCAGACATCAAACTGAAAAAAACTGTTCATAAATCCCTATTCTGGAATTCCTGACTCAGACTGCATTCATTAGTCTTAGTCTAATGTCTTTGTCTAAACTGTGATGCTGGAAGTAGAACCCACTTAAATTTCTGAACAGTTTCAGCCATTAACAATAGATTGTTACCTATTTTTTTGTATCATGAATTTTTTTACAGTGACAATATAGCAATAAAATACTTGTACGGGACAACATATACCCTCTAAGGAGGTGTACAGATGTAAGTCAAATATATGGAAATTTAGCATAGTCATGAGAAATGCCTAGAGTGATTGCAGCTGAGGGCATGAAGACAGATATGCATTACTTTTTACTGGTGATGCCTTTTCTACATCTTATGCATTTCAAAGCAAACCTATCACTGTTACTCAAGGGGAACTAAGAGTTCAGACTCTAGAAAATTATTTTGCAATAAAAAAAAAGATGCTGAATGCATATTAGGAGCTGAGAGCGTCAATCTAAAAATAGGAACTATAAAAGCAGCCTCAATACTGCAATTGACGAACTGAAACAGCGTAGCATCTGTATCATTTATTAATAAGAAAAAAAAAGTCAACACAAAATTTTCAATCTGCAACTGAAAATGTTTCAATTTTGAGTACTTCCAAAATTCTGTCCTCTTAGCACTGACACTCTTAGACTCTTAAGAAAATTTCTTTTTCTTCCCTTCCTTCTCTGTGAATCATTGAGACTACACCAAACAGGACAAGTTATGGTATGAAGAGGAGAAATCTAGCATGCAAACATTGGGAAGTAATAGAGTTCAATGTTCATGGTATCGTTGGCCTGAGGTAAGCTCAGCAAAGTACTGGGGTGTTGCAAGAAGTTCCAAGGGAGTTGAGACATGCAGCATAGAGATGCATTTAAAAAAGGGCACCATAAAAGCATCCAAGTGCTATGTCAAGTGAACAAAACAAAAAAAATCCATTACTACCTAGGAAGTTGTTTCTGTTTATTTTTCTTTTTACATGTTTAGTACACACTTTGAACTTCCAGTTGATTGAAAAAAGACTAATGAACATGCTTACACAGACTAGCTTTTACTACCACAAAAACATTTTTTTTGTCCTCACACTTATATTGCTACCACCATGAGAAAGGTAAGAGATTAAGCACCTGAGAGAGCAGAACTGAAGCACCACCTTCACTGCAGTATCATTCTCTCCACTATAACAGTGATAGGAAAACTCATTGCAGAAAAGGAAGGAGACAGGTTACTTAATTCCCACCATAACTCCCCTCCCTGTCAGTCCTCTGCTTCAGCCTTAGTGCTGGCTATGGCCAGAGAGAAGAAGAAGGAATTTTCTTGTTAAAGGCTAGCATCAAGACTCAGAGAACTTTAAACTTCATTGTTCACACAGACAGCTCTTTCCAAAGTCTTTCAGTCTCCAATTTTTACTTTTGAACATGGAAATATTATGCTGTTTACAACTGAAAATAGCAGATGTGCAACAGACTGACAGTCATTATCAGTATAATTTTATCAACTATCTGATGGTCACATTGATTGCTTCACAAATGCTCCTTGCTGAAAAGAATCAAGCAACGCTAAGGGCTGTGTTTGATACGAAATGTCTAGACAAACTTTTTGGAAATTTGATCCAGCTGGTATACTGCAACTAGGCGTTGTTTCTAGAATCAGACTACTTTCCTTCAAATATAGGTCTTATACCCTTTAATTTTTCAGTCTTCAAATGTCAAGGTAGAACATTCTCAGCAACTAAAAATAACATACGAAAGGCATCTCACACAGGAGGATCAGAGATTGTTTCTCTTGCTCAGTACAAGGAAATACTTACTGAATTCTCAAATTTTACCTCTCCATTGTTACTGTGTATCCAAAACTCTAATTGAAATATCCTTCGAGGCAGTATATTCTGAAGACAGATTCTGCCCACAATGAGTAAAGGATTTCTTTTCTTTGAAAGTTTACATACCTTCCAGACCACAGCAATGATTATAATTTTTCAAAACCAACTTTGACAGAACACCTCTATGTGATGACAGAACAGAGAGTCGATTGGGTATTCCAAGTAAGATTTTAAAAGGTGGGAATTAAATTCACAGCCTTCCTCTTCTTTTTTATACTTTCAGAAAGCCTCATTTTAGAGAAACTCAATGTTTCCCAGAATATGGGGGGAGGTTCTTTTTGACTTCTTAATAAAAGGAAGGGCTTTCCTATCAGATTAATTAAGCTTTTCATCCGCTGTCTTCATTGGATTTGACTTTCAACATCTGCTTGCACAGAGAATTATTTTATATTGAAAAATAACAAAACAATTATTTTTTACCTTAATATTTATTTTTTCCTAGCCTATACAAAGTACTCTAAATCTATGTATGTTTTAAGAATGCTTTTTCCAAGTGTAACTTCCAATTTTATTTCCCATGAAACTATAGGCCAGGTAAAATGTGTCATTTTCTATGAAAAGATACACATTTTCCTAACATGTTATAATGATCAACCATCACATCTGAAGTCTTCAGAGAGTCCAGCTCTGACACGACTGCAAGTGAGAAGACTCCCATGTATCAAAATAAAAATACTATATATGCTACTTCAAACAATCATTCACTAAAAGAAATCTTTCAGCATCTCACAGAAAATAAAATCACAACATTGGAGGCTAATGTCCAGAGCCTTACATCCTAGTCATCAAGGTAAAGAAGCTGAGACACAAATGGGGTCTAGCAGAACAAGAAAGGTTTCAATAAAAAAGTACAAACTAGATATAAACATCAGAGGATCCTGTGTCAGGGAAATGAAGCAAAAATCACTACGGTAACCCACTGATTTTCACTTCTTGAACTAATGATCATCTGAGGAAATAAAGAAAAAAATATACACCATTCTGATATGGTGTTTAAGCAAAGATGAGAACAAAATGAGCATTCTTCTTTACCTGAAAATACCAGACTCACCCCACCAGTTATTAATCCTTACGTGAGTGGGTCTTTTTCAGTTAGCGTAAAAAAGAAATTACCATCAAAACAAGAAACATCAATTCAGTAAAAGTTAATGAGTAACTCATAATGATAACTAATCTCTTTCCCCTATTTTTCTGTCTTGAAGACACTGAGACAGAGGAACTTTCTTTTTTTATTTGGAAGTACTGTTTGGGGAAACTTTACCATTTACATTTATTTGGGGATTAGAGCATCTCTCTTATAAGGATAAGCTGAGGGAGCTGGGCCTTTTCAGCCTTAAGAAGAGACAACTGAGGAGACCTCATCAATGTCTATAAGTATATGAAGGGAGGGTGTTAAGAGGATAGAGCCAGGTTCTTCTCAGTGATGCCAAGCAACAGGACAAGAGGCAATGGGCAGACACTTATGCACAGAAAGTTCCACCTGAACATGAGGAAAAACTTCACTGTGTAGGTGACTGTGCACTGGAACAGATTGCCCAGAGAGGTTGTGGAGTCTACCTCACTGGAGTTATTAAAAATCCGCCTGAGTAAAATCCTGTGCCATATGCTCTGGGATGACCCTGCCTGAGCAGGGAGGTTGGACCAAATGACACACTGTGGTGCCTTCCATTCGTACCCATTCTGTGATTCTGTGATTGCATATCAGAAATGTCTGTGCTAAAAGTCTACCTTTGCCAATGTGATATAGAGACACCCTATTTTTCCAACTATCACTGATCTTAGACAGTATGGAAACCAGAATGCTAGCAATCTTTCTGCATTCAAGTCTACACCTTTAGAGAAATTTCTTTATTTGAGAGTTTCTCACTTTTGTTTATTCAGAAGCTATCACCATGCAATTTTCCATTAATTCATGAAAATATTCAAGACAATTATTTTTTGCAAATACTTCTTGGTCTACAGATTTTTTGATCACATTTAATCGAGCAAACTTGTGCTAGTTACATTGATATGAAGATATATCACATAGGGTTTTTGTTTGTGTTGTTGCTGTTGTTCTAGTTGTTGTTGGTTCTAATTTTGTGATTGACCAAGATAGTATTACTGCTGCAAATAGGAACAGTATTAAATTACAAAAGTATTTGGCTCAGAATGAACATTTCTAGGAATATGCTAATGAATCAAGTCACTGACTAAAATGTGTATTGAAAGTATACATAAGAAGAACATATTCTGATTTTTTTAAGATGACAAGTTTTAACCTCAGACGGTACTACAGATGTACATTTGGCATTGGCACTGGCTTGTTGACCTATGTTCCTTCTGCACTTCATCAGGTTTTCTGGGTGTACACCAGAATGGTGTGCCTGAATAACTCATGGGTTTTGAAGAAAAGGGACTTAATGTACATTTCATAACTGTGTCAGTCTTACAAAATTACTGTAATATCTGATTTATAGAAAAAAATTGCTATCCTGGAACAAAAATAAATTATATGCAGATGTAGTTCAACTGAAAAACCAGGAGCCAAATACCACCTACAACACAATTGCAAGTAAATCTCATATTGGTAGAAACTTGGTCATTTTTCATGTTATGTGTTTGACAAAATACGAAAAATAATTAACCTCGGTTAATTCTGTGTAAACGCTACATACTTCTTACTGCAGCCTTTAGCTGCTCAGACAGATGAAACTAGAGTTTTACTCATGAAAAGACTACTGTTAAAAATGTCAATGGATTAGTTCATGTGGAATGGTACTCTTGCAGTCTCTATAAAGGTAAAGCTTTAGGCTTTTCATTTCAAGCTGTTCTCTCTCTTTATTAGGGCCACAGCTCAGACTAATAACTACCTGAGTGAGGTAAGATTAACTTAGAGTGGCTTAAATGACATGCCTTTTGTAGAGTATGCCTGTATTTAACAACTCCCCTTTGCCAATGTGTTCCTCCTTGCAAAGTCTTCGACCCCTTTAAAGAAACTATGTATCAGATGCTGGTGATTTACTAGTTTCAGGACAGAGCATCAATTACAGCACATCACGCCAAGTTAAAAGTTATTAATTGCACACTTAGGATCAGAACTAAGTTCCATTCAATTCAGCAGGCTTTAAGTCAGTGTTCAGTCACGGATATACACTAGTGTGCTGAATAAAGTTCTTTGCTGTTTAACTCAGTCAAGTTGGACTGAGAAGACATAAGAAGAACAAGGAAGAACTGGTTTAACCAGGAGCACAGCTGACTACTGGAATCAATATCTATCTGTGAGAGAACTGGATAATCAAAGAAATGGAACAATGTAAATTAAATTAATTATTAGCATAATTACTTTTGCATTATATTTTCAGTGCAGACACGTTCTCCCAAAGAAACTGTAAAAAATTTCTTTGCAAGTGATAAACTGCTAACTCGTGTTCTGTTCACCCCTCAAAAAGCACCCAGTTTGAAACCAGTTTGAAAACACAGAACATGTGCATGCACTATTTCTTTCAATATCACTTCATCTGCTTCAGCTAGATTTTACAATAGCAAATACCCATTCAAATTATACAAATACAAAATATTTGCAATGATTTTTCCTCTATATGCAAATGATTTCCTATCTGATAACTTCTGATAATCCAAGACACCTCTAGATCCAAGTTTATATCTTTTTAAAGTGTATCAGCAGAATATTTTCATTGAAAGCTGTATTTTTCAATTTTCGCAACTGGCATTGGCAATTTTCTGTGAACATAAACAAACTACACACATCTATGACCAAGACTCAAAAAGAACTGTATTAACAATTTTGCATATGAATGTCGCTTTGCATTTAGGGGACAAAATAAAGTAATTTTGTACTTCTTTCCAAAAAAAATTAGGAGAAGGATAAATATTGAGACTAAAATTTCACAGAATACCATTAGACATCAAAGAATCTATAAATAAATAAATACTTCAGATCTAGTACACATTCAAACCACAATGTTTCCTTGAATTACCAAGCTATTTGCAAAGCAAGTGTTGGAAAAAATCTGCGAAAAAAATATGCAGTTGGTTTTTCCTCTTGTCATTTTAAGTGACTGAAAATATTGCATTTTCAGCTACTGTTGTTATATTTGCTCTTTCAACCACAGATCCTCATCCTCATGTCCACCATATTTTTCCATACCCTCAGTTAAAACAAATGACTGGTCCATGATTCATGCGCCTGCACTTACAATAAAATAGTAGAGGCCTCTGACAGGAGAAGAAGGAATAGGCATAAACTGGGGCAGAGTGTCAGGTACAAGCTCTTAAGGGCATTAAATTAAACTCTGATTAAAATCATTACCATTTGACATCCTGGCTTGCACACCGGGACTGAAAACGGATCCAAAAGAAAAGTGTTTTAATGACTTCACTGGATCTGTGATTATTCCCAGTATTCTCATCTTTGTTCACAAGTGACATGGGAACATATTTCAAGCACTTAAAAGGCATCTGAAAGTACTAGTGCCTACCTAATAACTCTTTTATCTCTTAGTTTCCCTTGCAGAATAATAATAATAATAACTCTAATAATAGAGTGAACCTTTTATGCATTTATACAGTACCGTGTAAGATGAGGTTTTTCTAATTTGCAAATAGACTCTCTCCACATTTTTCAACTCTACCAAAATACTCTGTCTGCTGAGGGCATATTTGCCAATTAATCAAAGGGGTTTTTTTTTTTGCCAGGTTACAGTACACAGAATACCATCTGATCTTACCTCTCCATTTTCCAAAGGATGGATTTTGGAATAATAAGAAGTGCATATGACTTCATCATCTTTTATATAGGATGGAGTTCCAGGACGGGGATGAATGTTGTAGCGTGTCAGGCATTCACTGTCTGTGATAGCATAGTACTGCCATGGTTGATAGTCTACTCCATCCAGAGAACGCTCTAATATCCAGTTTCCAGGACGAGGTGAGTTAGCTGCTTTCACAATAACATATGCAATCTGGAAAATCTGAAAAAAAAAATAGAAGAATTGTTAAAATGCATTTAAGAACATAATTATAAATCAATTCCAATTTCTTAATATTTGTCAAAGTAAGAACTTAATATTTGCCAAACAGTAAATATGAAAATCTGTGACTTTTTTTCTGCTGGAAATGCAATATGGTCTCAGACTACATTGACACTCTCTAACTATACAACTAAATTATCCATTAACATTTCTGAAAAAATATTAGTTGCATTAGGCCAATAGAGACTTTGAAAATAGAATTAGAAAGCACTCTAAATTACACATTGCTAAGCTGCCATTTCAGCAAAATGTTTGGAAAGTTTGGAGTATTTTCAACTTGTAGAAGTGAGATTGTTTTCATCTGCGTATTTATAGACATATACTTTCCACCATGTTTAAGAGTTGCCAAACTCTGTTACAACTCTATCTCAGTTAAAAAAACCCATAGTTTTAAGTTATTGAAAGGTAATCACATCATGCTGAAGTCATTCTACAAAATGCTCGTTTCAATCACACAGTTCAGCACTGTGACCATAAATAAGATTTATAGGATGGAGGCACATCAAATATCACTACAAACAGATTGTAAACATATAATCAATGCTCATTATAGTCCATTTCACCTGGCTATTCAATTGATTTATCAAGGTTTATTTCTGTTACAAGGTTGCTGGAATGCAAACCACAAATACATTTGCAATTGCAGAATGACATACATTAGTGATGCGGGTTTGGTTTGGTTTGCTTTTAACCTAGTAACAGCTATACAGAGTTAGAACTGAAGCCAAGAAAAAGAAACAGGTATTTCCATTAAAGAACATATAGCAAGTTAATATTTCTAAGATGCACTGCTGAGTCTGCACATGAGGATGCCAGAGGATATCATGGAGACAACAGTGTTGATTTAATACTTAATGCTTTCTGTATCAGATAGTCACTGCAAGAAAGCTGCGAGATACAGACTTAGTCCATACAAAATCTCTTGTGAATGCTTAGACAATAAATAAATAAAGCCACTGAAAGAAGATCCTACAGATGAAAGAAACAGTAAGAAGATTCAAATTGATTTTTATTAACAACCAGTTAGAATTACTGAAAAATAGAAAATATGTTAAGTGGCAGCGTACTACAAATACTGCAGTACACTTGATGATGGAAGCAAAGAAAATATTTATCTCCAATTATCATTCCTGCCTTCTGTGCAGGTGCTGAGTACATGGTAAGATTCACAACAGCTTCAGTCAGGAAAACAAATCCCTAACAACCAAAGTTTTTCACTGGGAATAAGAAGTGAGTGAGGCTGTATTTATTTCACTCTGAAGAACACGTGTAACTCTGCATTCATGAAGGAGTATCTCAATATTTTTCTTCAATAGCATAGCATAAGCATTGCAGAGACAAGGAGAAACCTAAGTATCATTCCACTGTTTCAACAGGAATCATACAATCATTTGTCCCCTGTTTCACAAATGGCTTTTCCCCTCTCAAACTCTTCTATAGCTATATTCCATTGTGGCCACAAATAATTCTAATCATAACTATCCTGGATCAGTGTCACTAATACTGTTTACAATAGAGACAAATATAACATTAACAAACTTCTCCAAACTGTTCCTCACCAGTTAAGTTCTTAGAAATGACAGAATTAGAGAATAGAAATTTCATTCTAGAGTACTTCTAAATACCTTTTCTTTTTAATTTTACATAAGTTATTTACCTCAAGTTATCATAATAAGACTATATGTAGAATGCATAACAACTGAGGTTAAACACATTGCTAGGGCTTCTACCATGGAAGATCTGTGATTTACAGCATATCTGACAATAAATTCATAATTATAGGTGTGTATATATAGCTTCCTTAGTGGAAGTCCTAAAATATGCAAAACTTCATGAAAGACTCATTGTTAAATACTGCCAAAAAAACATCTTGGATGCATTGGCTCTGTGGGGCCAAGAGATGTAATCAACAGGAAGTCTTTTATTGTTTGCTTGCTTTGAAATACTAGGCTGTGTGGGAGAGTGAAGCTTTCTACAGTCACTTTTCAAATTAGAACCCTCTTTCGATAACATTTCCTGTATATTCTGCTGAAGATTTGTTTGAAGTCTTGTTTCTTACCTTCTATAGTGTATTGCTTGATTGAAATTTATTATATACCTTTGGCTTTCATTATTTTTAGCACACTTTGTAAATGAAACTGCAACAAAATTTTATTAAAAAAAGTAGTGGAGAGGAAACAGCATATTGCAGGTCATAGTGGGGTGGATATTATTTCTGTTAATCTAAATTTGACAGGGAAAAAAGAACCTTCTTAATGTAAATAAAAGAATACGCATAAAAAGCTGGTTTTAACTATTACTCAATTACAGTTTTCAACCTGATCCAGACTACTACTGCTTCAGCCTCTGAATATTCCTGTAGTGGCTTCTGCAACAGCACCAAGCTATCTGCAACCCACTGACATAAGAAACCTTCTCTTTTCTCTTTCAAGTCTCTCCTCACAAGTAGAACTGCAAGACTGTATTGTGTAATACAAATTATTTCCCCAGTAGAGAAACAGAGCTGGTAGACTGTTAATGCTAATTGCAGAGAAGGGAAGATGGACAAGCACATGCATAAAAACATGTCCTGGTTGATATTATTCCTGATCTCTCTAAGGCTAGGCTGAAGACAACACAGAATGCTAATCTACCTTTCTTAGAAACACTTTTCCTTTTGGGGACGGCTAGACATGTAGAGTTTTAGCAAGAATCAAGAAGACAGTTGTCCCAGCTTAGACAGCTACAACTAGGCACTACCAGCTCACCACAGTGATGCAGGCAGCAAACAAGGTGTATTCCATGTTTGCTTTCTAAGCAAGTTGACAATGACAATTAGTGCAGAAAAAACAGACTAAAATTAATGGCAGCTGTATGATTACTCTCAAAGCAAGTCAATGTAATGGAAGCAACACTTAACTTTCCAATCAGCTGGGAAACTGTCCTTTACGAGAGTAACTCTTCTTTTATTGTGGACTTGCTTAGCAAATGGTGTTCTGGTTACTTCAATGCAATCAGCAAGTGCTCACTGGCATGACAATATAAATACTAATAAAGTCTAATGTTTCACTGAGTTTTGCAGCATTTGTTTCCACAATCAAAAAAAAGTGAAATTTTTCAGCATTCTGAAGCCACGTTTCCCAGTACATCATAACACTGAGCTACCACCCCCGTAGGGTAATCGATGAAGCACACCTGGTTTATTTTTCAAATAGCATCAATAGACTGACACGTCAATGTATATAGTAACTGCACAGTCTTAGAGCACAAGTGCAATGTAACCTAAACAACGAACTTTGCTGATACAAATGTGAAAATGGAGCAATACCAAGCTGCCAGGTGGCATGCAATAGACCATTAACACAGTGGTTGAAGTGTAGCTGGTGCTTTTTTCTACTTGTTCTGCTCATGTGACCATAGTATAATCATGGGAGCAGGAGGGAAATAGTCTAAATAGTCCCTTAAACCTTTCCCAAATTATATACAACATAATCCTCAAGATAAGAAACAAAATGAGCCTTGGGTCTCATTTTCCATAGTAATTGTCTCAGCAGCGAGATCTGTGAAACACATAGTAGGAACAATTCCATAAGTTATAGTGCTGTATCTTCTTGTGAATGCCTCATAAGACATAGAAAAGTGCATCCTACTATACAGGATAATTTGCTATACTAATATTATTCAGATAGAGCTGAAGTGAATCATTAATCTGCATAGGGTTATCTAGTGAAGCAGGAAATCTCATTGTGTCTGACTCCCACCTGCACTTCTATTTAAAAAATAAATCCTTCAGTTAGAAAGCATTCATGTAAGTCGAATATCATCAGAGAAAAAATTCAGTACCACACAATTCTACAGAAGTATTTCCATTTCATTTTCTCAACAGAAGAATGCATTAGCTCTAATGGAGGCTTCCATGAACAATGTGTTATAAACTCTGCATCTGCTTATTTACTGTAGTTATGTTGTTGATCATTATTGTGGTTCAGTGGTCAAGTACACGTGGTATTCTTCCATCAAGAAGAATGCACAACTTGGGCAAGGGCTTGTTTTCTTACAGGCTGGCATAAATAATGTTAAGGCATGTGGCCTTAAACAGCCCACAGATATATTTAACCAGTTATTTAAAAGTCCCGGTAGGGGCAGCAAAAGCACTGCAGATACCCCTTGTCCCAATGTGAAATCCATTCAGATGAGTCAAGGCTATCTCTGAACTGAGAAGGCCATCTCAGAACACCCTGCAGGTTAGTGGAGGTTATTGGCTACAGGGGGGGTCACCCCTTGAAGAGAAGGGGGGAGAAGTCTATGCAGAATTTATTATGGGATGTGTTAAGGGGATTGTGTAAATGGACAAAACTTAATATGGAACATTTAAGGAAGGGAATAGAGGTGGAGAAATAGAAGGACCAAGGTGGCTCAGGAAAGAACAAGTGTAAGATAGAGGGAAAAGGAGATAAAAGGAACCGGTTGACTGTATACAGCTAGGTGGTCAGCATATTAGGCCTGACCTTGATCACTGAAATCTGTCCTATTTTCTCATTAAATCTTGCTTCTTAGTATCTTCCATTTAGGTATGCTCCCTCTTTTTACTGGATATTTGTGAATAAGACTTAACTTCATGCTCAACTAGCCAACGAGCAGAAGAGGCCTGAGTACCAGCAACTCGAGCGGGGCTGCAAATCTCCAAGATCATGAAAAGATTATCTAAGGCTGCCTCCTGAAGCACTGCATGTTGTGTATGCATCCAGAGATAGACATGAGCCTAGTAGACTTTAATCCTGATCAGCTGGAGAGGAAGAAGAGGGTGAGGCAGGCTGTGCTGTGTTTGTGTTCATGTGGGTGCTGATAGAGTACTGTGGTCTGTTTATGTTGCTCTGTGCAGCCATGCATGTGTTTCACTCTCTCAGGATTATGAGCTATGCCTTGCTACACTCTGTACGTGAAGACAGAGCTATAGAAGCCTTGCATCCATCAGGCTACCAGATTCAGTAACTTTTAATACCTTGCATGACCAACAGTCAGGAATCACAGATTTAAACAGAGTCTCAATGCAAAAGTGTTCTTTGATCATTAACTTCTATCTTTACACTCAAGTATAAGAAATGACTGAATATGGCAGACATCATACATCTTAAATATCACATTTGCACTGTTTTTCATTTGGAATAGTCTCTCCTAAAGGCTTAAGACATGAAACAGATCAAATCCAACTACTAATGAACTGAAGGAAAGATTTTGTGAGTTTGAGAAACAGCTCCTTGTGTTCTCATAAGCAAATATAACCAATTCACAGTTACTGTTATGGATTATTGTTTGGGTCTAGTATGTACAACAGAGAGTAGGCAGTTTTGATGCAAGAATTTTTATACAAGTGGCTGTTTAAAAATAACTAAACCTCTCATTTTAGTCTCACATCCAACTCAGACCAAGAAAAAAGCCTTATTTAGAAATGGAGCGGCTCTCTGAATTCCTCAAAAGACGATCTAGCATTTGGTTTTTCTATCACTGTCCTGAGAGATAGTGGCCATGGTTTCAAATATTCTGCTCACGCTTAGAAATTCTGAAATTGAGAATAATGGCATGGGGTAGGAAAAGAATATGCTTAGCAGGATTTCAGTAATAGCAGTTTAGAGAGCTGAACATCTCTCCGCTGTGCTGCAGTTTGCCTTCTAATGATAATGTTGCTCCTGTTCATCTGAGCTGCTTCCAACTGAAACGCTGCTACCAGATGGGGAATTTGGGCTGAAAGAAACACTTGAGTCCAATATAGTTTTTTTTCCAGTGTTACAAGCAATTCTAGCAGGGCATCTGTCTCAGAAAAATTGTAGCTACAAAAAGTTCAAGCTATGAATGTCATGCAAATTAAGATGTCCACAGCACTTCATGGAAAAAAAAAGAGAGAAAGATTTTATCACAGCAAACCTTGAAAAGCTCTAAGGTAGCTCCAAACCAAGCTGCTTCAGGTAGAAATTCATCTTTTTTAACTACACAAAAATTCATAACGCTCAGTCCCTTTCAGTTAATACCTGTAGAACAAGGATTTTGAAAAAAGTATAAAAATACTTCAACTTAGAACAAGCTCAGCTTTCACCCTTCCCTGTATGTAACTGCTAGAGACGCACAAGTTCCTTTGAGAACGTCTTTCTCCTTGATAAAAATACATCATTTATTAATATTTCTCAACTTTTGCTCATGTCATGATTATGACTCCTGTCATTAAAAAAAAAAAAGAAAGTAAAGTCTAGTAAAAGAGTGCACTTTATACAATGTCAAACTGTAAAGCTCTCAAGTTGTCCAGGTGTTGAATATCTGAGACACATTAAGCCAAATGGAAGGAATCAGTACCTGTAAAGTTTCTGTCAATATCAACTTTGTTCTTTGTAATTTTCTCAGTTGGTTTTCTCCATTACCCACTGTTCAGTTGTTTGTGAAGGCCTCAAAAAGAATAGCTGCATTCTACTGACTATTTTTGCTGCTCATCATTGGCCTGGTGTATACCTGAATTGAGGCTGAAGTTAATAATCTCTTTTCACAGAGCTTTCAGATAATAGCAGAAAGCAGATTCTTTTCTCTTTATTTCCTAAAGCTAATAACTTCTTTCCATGGAGAAGGAGTATGGTGAGAAAAGGAAAGTTGATGAAAATGCCAATAATCAAACCCTTCTTCTTAAAATAAAGACTATAGAGGAGAAGGACAGAAAAGGTTGTTCTTCTATTTTGGTGCTAAAGCACAAAAAAATATTTTTTTCTTTTTTTTTTCTTGATCCAAGAACTGATGCTCAGCCTGGGTCCAGTAGCATTGAGAGAACTCAGGGTGAAGTGTCCATATTTCCTTCAGTGATGTTTCCATGCAGTGTCCTCTCACATACTCATACCAAGTCTTTACATTTTAATTTCATAATGAGAATATTAATTTTAACATAGATAAAACTACTTAGTCAGATACAGGAATAGCACATAATAAACTGCTTTTCCTAAAGAACACTCACTTTTCTTATAGAATTGTGGAATGGCTTGGGTTGGAAGGGTCCTATGAAGACCTAGTCCAACCTTCTGGTCTTCAGCAGGGACTCCTGCACTAGAGGCTGACTGTTTGGTAGTTCCCAGGGTCCTCTTTAATACCCTTTTTAAAAATTGGTGTGATATTTGCTTTTCTCAAGTCACTGGGGACTTCACCTGTGTGCCAAGGCTTTTCAAATATGACGAAGAGTGGCTTAGCAACTACATCAGCCAATTCCCTCAGGACCCCGTGAGGGACCTTGTGAAAGTTCTTCATATTTCCTTTTTGTACAACAGTCAGCAAGTTCATGCTGCATTAATTTTTTCAATGTGAAATTAAAGATCTTTTTCAATGTTATGGTTTCTAACTTTTCTATAGAGTGCTGAAAAGTATATAAATAAATACTTGTTATTTAATGAGGCGACATGTTACCCACCGTGTGGAGAGGGATAGAAACAAACATCTCAAACTGTTGTATTGTTGGCAGAGAGCATCTTCTGCATTATCAACACTTAAACCTTTAACATTTCCTGCTGAAAACTTCACAAGCTTTTACTTTGAGTTTTCTGTAAAAGTACATGTTATTCACCACATATAATGTATGCTTAGAGACATCATATCTTGAGGAACAGGGATTTTGGTTTGATTTTGATTGTAAGCTGTTCAAGGTTAATATCATTGATCCGAATATGAAATAGGCATGTACTAATTCACACCCATTCTCTGAACATGACACAATGTTCTCTGCATCTCAATCTCGAAATATTGGGCAATATGAACAACTTGAACAATGAAAACATTAATAAAGTAGTTCAAATAAAAAAATACAGAGTTTTCCTTTCAGAATATTTCTTTGTTGCCTCTTCATACGTGCCATGCCTAATTTCTTTAGATAAACATGATAGTGGTTAAGACCCCTTTAAAAATATATGCTGGCACTAATACGAACCTGTCTCATGTCACTAAAGTTTGGACATTTCAAAGACATATACAAGGAAAGAAGAAAATGTAAAAGAGATTAGATTCTAAAACAGATTTCCAGATAAAAAATGTGTATATGTGTTCAGTTGGCATTTTTGCTTTTAGTTTTTAATATTTTTTAAAATATCCTGAGAACTGCTTTGGATGTGGATGTGTTGTTGTATGGCATAGCAGGGAATATAGGGAATATAAAAAGTGATTTATGAGTGATTTTACATATTTCTGTCTCATAGCCCCCTTTCACAGTCAGAATTTACTTATGAATAATTACTAGTCATGATACATTAGGACTCACAACGAAGTGGAAAGTTTATCCTCACCATGTTTTATGTTCTGTTTAAGAACACACCAAGTCTCTGGTTTTCCATATTTTGTACTTGGAGAGATCCAACAGACGTCATTCTCCAAGCTGCTTTTGTCACTTAGTCCACATTAGTGCAAATAAAACAAAAAGAGCTACATTTATGACTGTTTTCAGTGACTGTCTAAACTACACGATAAATTACTTTCTAAGTGTTTTAGGTGAGCTTCCGTGGTCAGCAGTGTCAAGTTATTTCCTATATATTTGTAATTCATCCTAATTCTAATACCTTAAACATATATGAAGGACCACTAATATCTACACATTTATTTGATCTAGGAGGAATGTATTTGTGAAACTGGGCATTTTTCTGATGGTTCTCTTGGTTATGAGTTAGCATAGCACAACAAAAGCACTATTTTACAACCACCACTGTCAGCTGCAAAACTCATTTTTTCAAGTAAGCTTTTATCGTCATAACCTACTCAATGACAACATATTTCTTCAAAATGAATAACAAAATCTGTTCAAGACTGAGAATCCTATGAACCCATCACTTTGTCATGCTCCCATTCTCCCAGGCACTGTAATTTTCTTTAGAATCAAAACTGCTAACAGTACAAAAACAGAACACAACCTCATATTCATGTCAGAACGTATGTGTCAATGGATTCAAAATTATAAGAGAGTACTTTGGACCAATATCAAAGGTGAATAGCTCTCTTGTTTAAAGTCAGAATTAGAAAAGTGGTACGTATATTTATTGTAGTTACCCAGGGAAAATGAAAGGTAAGTAACATCAGAAAGAAAAAGATTTTGGAAAAACTTTTCATAAATCATTGTTCCTGTATATTATGAACTGAAGCTGAAAGGATTTGCTCACTTAGAATTCTTTCTGATAACCACAAAGCAATAAAGTTATGGTCTGATTTAGTGGGGAGCATAAAAAAATTGGGCAAAATAATCCTGTAGAGATTTCTTTTTAATACAACCACTCATCCTAGCTTACAGCACTTTATATGGTGGGTATTACAGCTCATCTTTCAGTACAATAATGGCTTCTTAGCATTTCAGAATACATTGGAAAGTACTCCCTCCATGTATTATTGCACCAGTGATGAAAAACTTTCCTTTTTGATGCTGTGGGAAAGTCAGCATGAGTATCTTCACTAACATTTGTTTGTTAGAACATCTAAAAGCTTAATGCAGCAGGGTCTTCTGCAGTTATGGCTGGCACAGACGTGCACTCTTGACCCTTAACTGAGGGAAAAGGTCATTTGTTCTTCTTTATGCTTTTGTGTGAGTGATATCAGTGTGGAAAACTTTATTCTGAGACAAGAACAGAGTCCTAGGTAACATCTGTTACCAATGTGCATATATTCTTCCTTCTCACAAATAAAAATCCAGGTGGAAAGCTATATAACGCAAAGTATATTTGCATATAGTATAAAAAACAGGTAGTTCTTAAAAATGTTTACGGTAATGTCAGAATATTTACTACAGTTTTATTTGTTTTCATGATGACAAATAATTATGTTGGTATGTTTGTTATAAATCCTCACTGATATATTTATGTGCTGTTTGTTTTCTTGGTTTTGTTTTTGAGTTTTTCAAACACTTTCATTATAAACTGGCTTTAAGTGCAATAGTTTGGTTTTAAAAATAATAATTCAAAAATTAGATATTAATTAATAATATAAACCCCCTAAAAATTAAATAATAACTTAAAATAACATCAGAAGGATGTCATTTGTTTCATTCTATCAATACGTAGTTAATGCATTATCAGCAAATAGCAAAACTAAAAAATGAAGTGAATTACTAAAATGTTCAGATTAAAGTCTATGAAGGCAACAAAAAAAAAAAAGAAATAAAATTTAAAAAATCAGTATTAGAACTAGCATCCAGACACATGTCTAAAAATTGGTTGTGGACTTTAATAAAACAGAACATATTTCTTTCCTCTTATTTTTTTTTAGTTCATTCCAGAGTCTCATTTGCATGGTTTTAATTGCATCTCTTTTGGGCTGTCACCTCAACAGTTCCTTAGTTCCTTACCACTTAGGTATAACTGAGCCAGGGAACTGGACTTAAGATTAATTTTTTTGGGGGGGAGGGGGATAATTAATGTTCTGAATTCTCAAATATTTATATTACTTCAAAACAGAATGATTCATGTGCAAGAAATACTGGGAACAAATACTGAGGATGACAGTTCTATGTTGCAGGCACAGACTCATAGATCACTATTGCATGTTTTGAGGTTTTACAGTCAGTTCAAGCCAACACAGAATGCCAACTGCTCAGAGAGGAGCGGAACTGTTTCCCCACTAGCTCCAGAAATACATTCCTGCCCCCTCCCCCAGGCTGGAATTAAAACCTCAGACAGCAAGCCAAATTGGAAAATTGATCTGGCAGAAACGTAACCCCAAAGAACAAGACAAGACATATCAGTATCAAGGTACATCTGGCTTGCTCCATGGCAATACAAGTGCTAGTGCCAGAACAAGAACAAGAACAACAGAAACATCTCCCTTTCACCAGTGACGGCAAAAGGATGTTTGCAATGATGAGGGCAATGGGGAGAGCAGCAATCAGGGGATTGCAGCATTACAGTCTCAAAATTCTTTGCTTTTTTTTTCCCATTTCTCTCTTTAGAAAAACATTTTTGAAGATGGACAAAGCCAATCGACATTTGACGGTGAAAAGTCCAAGAGTGGATTAAATTTCATTTCTGCTAAACTACTTTCTGGTTTGGGGACAAACAGAAGCTTTAAACCCTATCTTTAAAAAGCTGTTTTGAAAGAATTTGAAGTCCATAATTATTAGTAAAAGAGAGAAAGAAAACATTAACTGAAAACCTAAACAAAAATGTTCGCACATATATACAAATTTAACACATGAAGACCATCTGTCACTTAATTTTACTAAACTGCTTCTTACATCCCAAGACTAAATGGTATCATTAACTTCCTCTTCGTTCCTTTAGCTATTCTGATATTTGATATCAGAAGTTACTCAATTTGTAACAGAGAACTAGCTGTAATTTTTTTTCCCACTGCAAAATGTATTTGATATTCCAAAGAAGAGAAAATATAACATTAAACCCAAATAGCTCCTAGTGATATGCATATTCCTACACTACTATGCGAATAATGTGTAAAGGTTATTTTAATATGGCTGCGTTGCTCAACACATTCTGATTCCTTACCTACTGTTTGGTGAACTGTTATAGGTTTAAACAACAAAACTACAATTATGCATTAAAAGAAGCAATGTTGGTGTGAAATATCATTCAATTTACCTCATACTTCACTGTGGCTGTAAGAATGACTTCAGTCAACCCTGAAAGGATTAGTTTAAATGAACCTATTTGTGGGGTTCAACTGTATAGACAAATACCCAAACAATGGGTTCCACTAGTTATTTGAAACCAGAGAACAGGAAGATTGTTCCAGAATCCAAAACTTATGCATCAACTTCAAAATGGTCAAGACTCAAAAACTTGGTTATTTCTTCTTTAAGAAAAAATATTAATTAGACAGGGATGCAGACTGAGTAAAAATTTGTGCATGTCTGTCACTTAATTTTCCTTGTGATATAGTTCCTGTAAGAGGTGCTTTCAGACTCGCTTTGCAAGGGATGGTGAAACACAGGCAATATCTCACTTACTAGAAACACAAAGAAATGGTGAGTCATAAAGCGCGGTTTTACTTCTGAGATTACAAAAGTACTTCAAACCAGTCCTTCCTAGGAATCATTCTGTCATCTCCTCAGTCAAACACTAGAAAGAAGAGGGAAGAAGGCAAAAAGTAGGCAGAGAAGTGGTGATGGAAGTAAGAACTTAATTGTTCATATTAAGTTCCATTAAAAGCAGCCATTCTTCAAATTAAACATATTACAAATGTGTAGCCTGTCTCAGTCTGCACACACATCTGGGCAACGTCTTCAACAGTGTTCTGCAAGACAGTACTTGCCACACTTGACTTAAGTCACCTTTGGCTAACAAACAGTTGAACTCTGTTGCTTTGTAAAAGTGATGAACCTTTCTGCAGGAGATCTGTGCTCCCTCAAGGGATCTGGCTAATGTTGTGTATCAAGGGAACTGACAGCTGAAAATGTTTCCTTCGAAAAGCTATCAATAAAGCACAGTCATATTGGCAAAGAAAAGTAGCAAATGACAAGCAAGGTCCCAAAAACAAGGTCTCTTCATAGGAGAGTGTATTCCTCTCTCAAACTTCTCTTCTCGCACAACTGAAGTCAGCAATATTGCATTAAGAAATGGGGGAGTACCATCATTTTGGTGTGTGCAAAGTCTGATAGGCTCAACATAAAATCTGATAGGCTCAACATAAAATCTAGACTCAGTTCAGACAGAGAGCTTATGAGGGTACATCCACCTTAGCTTTGTAGCTCAGAAAAGAAGCATGGTCTAGAGGTCAATCTCCTACTGTCCCAATTTAGCATGCTTTTGCTCCTATAATTAATATATTGTGGAGCTCACAAATTGGATTCCTTTCAGATAAGAACCAAGCCAGGAGAACATGCTTAGACATACATGATTCATTTTATCTGCTAAGGGACATTCAGCCCATGGTCCCTAATAGAGTTAGTCCGAAGTAAATTTCTTGACGAGTGAGCTGGGTCGGCACCAAATACACATAAGTCCTCTCCCAAGTCTGTTCCCCTCTCTCCTATTGCAACATGCTCTTTGCTAATGCAGGCAAAATGGAAGTATCAATAATTAGATTTTTTCCTCAGTTGGTTTCAAATTTTACCCAAATATTCAAATTATAGTTCACATTTCCCATTATGTATAACAGCATAGAAGATTTATAAATTGCAATGTGCAACCCAAAATTCAAACTTTGAAATAAAAACAATTATTTTTAAGAAGCAATAATTATAAAGCACAGTAACAAAGTTATGAATCACAGACTGTATTTCACATGTGGTTTCTCAGCTGTGAAATATTACTTTCAGAAATATGTTATATGCTATTTTTAATATTTGTAGCTGTCCTACCTATAAAAGTTAAAAGTGAAGATGTACTTTCCATGGGGGTCTTCCTCCCTAGTTATCTTTTTTATAATTTGGTGACAACTGTGCACATACAGATTCTATTTCCCTTCACTGACAGAAGGTTTTTTCCCTCCCTTTTAAGCTCTTCCCACAGACTACCATACTGAGCACTTTTAACACACTACCCTCAGTCTTATCCTGGTTTTTCTCAGTCCCAACTTAAACCTCTCCCATTCATCTTGTCACAGTTTTTTAGTTCTCATATCTGTCTGCCACAGAGCCACTTAGTTGTACAGTCTTGTGTAGAGAAAGCAAAAGCAATCACTCATTTTGCAACTCTTTCCTTTTCCTGGTATTATTCCTATTAAGGACACACGACACGTTTGCGAGTGTGCACACAAGACATGTGTGTTTCTGCTCATGGGTATTAAAGTGAATCAACTAACTGAGAAATCATTCAAAACCTGATCACAATCCTCCACTTAAGTCATATTTGGAAAACATAGAACTACAAAATAATTAATTTAGCATCAGCAGAATATTGCTGCCTGCTCTTTGCAGATGCTTTTCAAAATGCTTCTGAGCAAGTCAAGCATTCTTCTCCCTTTATTATTCAATTCTCTATATAGTTTAAGAAATGCCCTTTCCCAAAGTATTATATGTGCCACTGAGATAGTCAAGTCCATGAGTCTAAAATCTTACATTCTAGAAAGTAATGAAATACACTTCAGGAGAACTGGGACTGCAGTGATTTCCTCGTAGAGTCAGAACATGATTTTTTAGACTCCTTCCTTCCTACAGAAGGAGAGTAGGGGACAAGATGAAAGGATGATGTGAAAGAGTTGGACACTATTAGAGTTTAAGGAACTTAAAACTGATGAATGGCAATTGTTTCATAGAGAAATCAACTATATAGCTTAATCAGTTATTCTAACTCTTGCATCTTACAAGGCTCTGAAGAGATTCAATTACTTTCTTTTTTTTCAGAAATGTATGCCTGGAAAGGATAACCTGGACACTGCAATGATCCTCCACAGTCTCAGGCAATTAGTTATTAAGATTAGAAATTAGTTATTAAGATTGGAAATCTTAATAACATAGTTATTAAGATTAGAAATTTCTGTCAGAATATTAACTCTGTGTCCACTTGAGTTCCACACATCTGCAAGTCACAGAAAATATTCCAGCACCATTTAAAAAATATAAAGTGTCTTCTAAAAAAGTCAAAACCCACAAAAATATGCTCCTGGCACAAGTATCTTAGCAACAACAAGGGTATTGCCAATGTCCTTGTTACCTACAACAGCAGGGAATTTGTTAATAAAAGTGTCCTGATGTGTGTAGAAATCAGAAACAGATGGGCTGACCACTTCACCTCAAACTGCCAACCGGTTTTCCTGCATATTTGCCAGTTTTCTTTAAAGACACTCTACTATCTTCCACATGACTGCGAAATTAAACCAATTGAGGATTTAGGAATAGCACAAGTACAGGGAATATGTTCTCCCTGGAAGTCTAAGCATCTCTGTTTTGCCAACTCCCTGTTCTGTACTTCTTGAAGACAAGGTCTCTTTTCTTAGTCAGGTAAGTCCTGCTATACATTGCACTCACTGGACCTGAATTACTTCTGGTGGGCACTTGAACTGCCCACCACTCTTAAGGTAAAACAGACAGACACAGACTACCAACAAGCAGGACTAAGAGCTGCAAAACAGTAGACAGCTTCTCTTGGTAATCTGTAGTGCTCCATAGGTGCAACAACCTCGCATATCTACGAACCCACCCTTCCAAACTCGGATCTGCAGTTTCAGTAACCAGGGTAGCTCAACCTGTCACTCTAACCTTCATTTAAATTCATGTAAGCAACTCCCAAATAAATCTATACTCACATTTTGACCTCCTATGCACTTTCTGGATGAAAAGCATTGTAAAAAATAATTCCACATTTACAGGTATGAATGCAGTTCCATAATATTCTTGTAAAATACATAAGGATTGTCCTAATGGTTAAAAAGTGGGAAAAAGTGAAGGGTTAAGAGCAAATTAGCAAAGATGCTCAGAACCAAACAGTTCTAGTTTTCAACTCCTATTTTTATAATAGATGGGGTACAAATTTCAAGCATACTTCAGTGATTTAGAAACCTAGCCTCCATTATAGATAAAAGCTCTTTAAAAGTATTAAGGTAAGCTGCAACTGTTGAGAGAAAAGAATAAAAAATACTGCATTTTTCCCAACCTGACTGATAATATTTTGGCTCTTTCTAACATTAAATATATTTTA
Source organism: Manacus vitellinus (assembly GCF_001715985.3). NCBI lineage: Eukaryota > Metazoa > Chordata > Aves > Passeriformes > Pipridae > Manacus > Manacus vitellinus. The sequence goes on from NW_021940604.1 coordinate 13,543,578, forward strand.
CTTCTTCTAGTTTATTAGTTATTGCCAAATAGCATACATCATTTTTATACGGTTACACTGCACAATACAGTAAAAAAAATGTCACTGCCCCAAAAAGCCAAGCATTATATAAATGAGGAAATTGTAATTATTTTCCTATTTTTTCATGAAATTAGGATTGCTAAAAGCATTCCATGTACTATCATAATTACTAGCAATAACATAAAAACTAATGCATTCCTGCAATTTTCAATCCATTACTTCTGGTTTCATCATTTGTTATTTCTATCTCACAAAAAGGAGTTAAGCATTTTTATACTTAAAGCAAGAATTTATCAACACAAACATAGCAATTACTGAATCTCCTAAAAGCCAAACATAAAGAATAGAATTTCTTTTAAGTGAGGCCTCACTGGTGACCTTCACCATTCATAGTGGCTACTACACAAGACACTAACTGAAAGAGAAATTTCATATTTTACCAGTTACTTTAATAGAGTCTATAATGCTGTGTCTACAAAATTCCTGAAAAAGCAAACAAAAACTCCTAATATTTCTCAAAACCCAAACAACTCTTATTTCTTACGGCCAGTCTAAAAGCCATGCAAATCCCAATAGACCTTTTACTACATTCTGGGGAACAAAACTGTTGTTCTGTTTATGTATGGTGGTGAGTAACACAGTGTGCATTCCTAACTACATGTGTTACTGAGATCATAAAGAGTGTGTCAGACAGCATTAGTGACACAGGGTCTTATCCCATCTCTCTGACGTCCACAGAAACCTAAACTCTGCTCCTATTCCAGCCAATAACAAATGAATGGTCTTAAGAGAAGGCGATTCAGAAGCTTTAGAACGGCAAAAGGACTGCCAAGTTTTCTTCAAGCAGTAAGTAAGAGAACATGTGAAAGAAACAGGATCATACTTGATCCTTGCCTCATTTAAAAAAATAGTAACAAAAAACTCCAAACCCACACCACACACAGTGCAGTATTCTCAGGCTGCTGTCAACTGGAACATAAAGAAGCCCTTTAGGTACATCAGAACACCCCATACTTTTTCTTCAATATCCTCCCTGACCCTAGCTTTTAATATATAAGAAAATGTAAATCTTCAGAAGTGCACAGATTTGTTTATTTCTTATTATAATCTAGATACTGACATAGCAGGGAAAAAACAGAACTTGTAGAGCCTTAGTTTAGCAGACCTGCTCCAAACAACCACACGAGTAAAATCACTAGGGTGATGAAAAACAAGGATAGTAATTTAGTTCTAATGCTGGAGTCCTACTTACATACTAACAGATCATTGCCAACAAGAGGCAACAAGATTGCTGTAAAGGCAAACCAGTTAATAACTCTGAAAATTTAAAAGATATGTTAAAAAAACCTGAAACTTTTTAATGGACAGGACCTTACTCTCAAACTTATGTAAAAAGTTTTAGCCCTGCAGATTGAATGAGAAATGCACATTGAATACTTTTGCATATATAAGGCCAAAGACACAGATGCAAGATTGTTTCTGCCAGTAACAATGAGGGCTCCAAAGCCAGACTGCTAATGACACTTCCAGGGTTCAAAGGTTCTTCTAGGTATAAAGACTGCTGGCCACCACAAGTGCTTCAGTGTCACAGACAGAAGGGACTTACAAGAAATTTTACCATCACATAATTTGGCTGAGAGATTTTTTACAAGAAATACAGGACAACAACCTAGAAATCCAAGCATTACCCTTTATTTAACTTTACTGAAGTTCTAAGTTCTGGACTAAGTTAAGTTTGATCTCTAACAACACACGGATGTCTCAGTGCCCTGACTTTCATGTAATTTTTTTTTATTTTATAACAAACTATGCCTTATTCAAGCCTCTATAGTTGATAAGTAGCTTTTGTCCTCTCTAAGTATGGCTAAATGAGAAAGAATGGAGATATGGACAAGTGAAATCAATAAACCAATAATAAACTGAAATAGAAAACCGACTTCCATAAAGAGACCACAGAGGAAGGGGAATTTCAGTCCAGTGAGCCAGAGAAAGGGCCCCTTTCCTCTTAATACCTGGAAAACAGATTATGATATTGTTTCCCACAGCATTCTCCTGGAGAAACTAGCTGCTCATGCCTTGGACAGGTGAACTGTTCACTGAGTGAAAAACTGGCTGGATGGTCAGGGCCAAAGAGTAGTGATGAATGGTGTTACATCCAGCCAGTGACTGGATGTCATGACTGGTGTTCCCCATGGCTCAGTACTGTGGTCAGTCCTGTTTAACACCTTTATTGATGATCTAGACAAGGGGATCAAGTGCTTCCTCGGCCAGTTCACAAGTGACACCAAGTTGGGTGGGAGTGTTGATCTGCTAGAGGGCAGGAAGGCTCTGCAGAGGGATCTGGATAGGCTGGATCAATGGGCTGAGGCCAACTGTATGAAGTTTAACAAGACCAAACTTGTGGTTTGGACCTTTAACAAGGTCCTGCACTTGTGTCATAACATCCCTATGGAGCACTACAGGCTTGGGGAGGAGTGGCTGGAAAGCCATCTGGAAGAAAAAGGGGGGACCTTATCACTCTCTACAACTACCTGAAAAGAGGTTGTAGAAAGGTAGGGGTTCAGTCTCCCAAAGAATAAGTAATAGGACAAGCCTCAAGTTGCCCAGGTTTCAAATCAGTATTAGGAAAAATTTCTTTACAGAAATGGTTCCCAAGCATTGGAACAGGCTGCCCAGGGAAGTGGTGGAGTCATCTCTCTTGGAAGTAATTAAAAGACGTGTAGATGTGACACTGGCTTAGTGCTGGGTTAATGGTTAGACTCATACTTAAAGGTCTTTTCCAAACTAAATCATTCTGTTTTCTGTTCTGATTCAAGTTGAAGACAAATATGTGTGAACCACAAATTAGAGAAGATTTTTGCAGGGGGGATTAATTTGTTACTGACTTAACTGAATACCAAAACTTCCAAGTTTAATAACAAGATGAACAAATTTGGCACCAGGTGATTGTTCTGTATTATCTTTCTTTTATAGTGCCCTGGTTTTCAGCTAGGGTAGAGTTAATATCTCAGTAGCTGTTACAGTGCTGTGTTTTGGATTCAGAATGAGAATGGCATTGATAATACACTGATGTTTTGGTTTTTTGCTAAGTCATATTTATCCTAAGTCAAGGACTTTTTATTTCTTGTCTCATGTTCTGCCAGTGATGAGGTATGCAAAAGAAACTGGGAGGGAGCAGAGCTGGGACAGAGGACCTGAACTGACCAAAGGGATATTCCACACCATAGAATGTCATGCCCAGTATACAAACCGGGGGGGAGATCCATAAGGGTGGTTGATCTGGGTTTGGGAAGGGAGAGTCTGGCACTGGTCAATGGGTGATGAGCAACTACATTATGTATCACTTGTTTTCCTCTTTTTATTATCATTATTGTTATCATTTACCACTATTACTGCATTTAGCTTTATTTCCATTTACTAAACTGTTCTTAGATCAACATACAAGTTTTACTTGGATTCTCCTTCCCATTCCATTGGGGTGGGGTGAGACAGGGGGAGTTGAGCGAATGGCTGCATGGTGCTTAATCTCCAGCTGGGCTTAAAACCACAACACATAGTAAAAATAAAATTATTCTCTATCTACCCTCAAATCCTCTTGTTTTACATACTTGGAATTTATGTAGCATTTTCATAAGCATCAAATTACTGCATCCTGAATAGCTACCTCTGTCAAGCAAGACTCCACTGACAAAAAGCAATTCACTTAAGGACTTCATTAGGCAAACTCCTCCCTTTACCCAGGTTGTCCCTCAACATAACCCATCACCTGTACATGTTTCCTTAGCATAGTCAACTCATGTTTAGTGTATTTAAGTATTTTTAGTATTTTTTGTGTATTTAAGTGTATAATATTATGTTACTGAAACAAGAAAGAATAATATTCTGAACATAAACTTTTATTCATAGTACTTTTACCCAAAATTATCTTTTAATAGTCTTTAAGGAGCCAAAACAGAAGTTCCTGTGAAAAAAAATACTGAAAATGTTATAGTTAAAATAATTTTAAGCACAACTTCATAAAAATATATACGAAATAACTATTTTAATTTGGCACATTATGCTACAAGGAATGGGTCAGTCAGAATTATCCATATAAACAACAAAAAGTTATAAGAGAAGCTGAGCATGTCTTCATAGTATGAAAGAAACACAGAGCAAAAATTAAGATAATCCAGGTGATCTATTGTGCAAGAAAGAAAGCCTTTTCAGAAACAAACAAACAAACAGAAGTCTACCTGTTGGAGGTCCAATGTAATGGTCACATAATGATACTCAATTCCATTCTGGATACTAGGGCTTTGCCACCAAGTGTTCTTGCCATCAATTGCATTTGTTATTGGGTGTCGTTCTGTTAGAAAAGCAGAAATATATAAATAAATTTCAAAATTATTAAAAGATTTAATTATTTTTAGATCTGAAATCTAGATATTAATACAATTACAGAACTAATGAGGCAGGACTTTAAAATAAAAAATAATAAATTAATTTTTCTTGTACTCTTGGGGTACCAGTCAGGCTTATTATTACTAGAATACTCATCTGATGTTGTTTAATTTTGCTAAAGAAGAATCACAAGAAGGTGATTCAGAACATCTAAATGCAGAAGGCTCTCATGATTCTACAGAAAATGCAGGCATCTAAATCAAGCAAACACTTCCTGCAGTCTTCCAAAGTTTCAAGTATTGTAAAGTCATAAAACATTGCAAAAGTAACAACAAATCAGAAACCTGAGATATGGTGTGCAAGGAAAGCAGAGATTAAAGTAATACTGGTACTTGCACTTCTAAGACATTTCTAAGCACACATGGAAATAATTCAGGAAATAATTCAGAAATCATTAGAGAGGAATTTATTCCTCAACTGGAAAATTTTCTGACTCATATACATGCATATAAAGAAGGTTTGTTTGGTTATAATCCACACGAAAGTCCACGATGTTTTACTTTTCATTTCTACATATATTCTGCTGCAGTATCCCAAATGAATCTCAAGAGGGATATGAATTGTATTGTTCTTAAATTTCAAGACCTTCCAAATTACTAAAGTCTGCTTAGATTTTGTTTTTATCTAGACTGAGAAAAATCACACTCAACATTTTGGGCTACTTTCTGTGGACAATTTGTGTTTCTCTCCTGTACAACATGGAGCATAACATAATCAGAATTTTAAAAAATACAGATCTACATTTTGAAGTCCCTAATTGTCTAGAGCAAGCCTGTACATTATGAGGAAAATAACCCAAAGGAAATTGAAATTGAAGTTTCTTCTATGCAACTTTTGTCTGCAACAACATAGCATATTAGGAGAAAACCTAACCCCTCTTATTAAGGATGACTTTCTAAACTGACAACTTTTCTTGATATAAAACTAGAATATGTTTCATTACTAGCTAGTCCTAGAACTGCAAATAACTAATTCATGAATTGATTAATTGTTATTTTAATTATTACTTAAATCAACCAGCCAGATTGATAGCCTTTGTGTCTCTGATTTTTTGCTACAGCAATCACCTGTGAAGGACAGGAGTCCTAGCTCATTAAGGAAAGCCAGAATGTCTGACCATATTTAAATATAGAATCGAAGGGCTCTGTGGGAGTGAGAAAAGGTACAGACCCTCAATACTGAAAATGCAAAAAAATTTCATTTAAATATTAGATTATTCAACAGCATTAGCGGGCAGCAACATTTGGAAGTTACAATACTGGTGCTACAATTGATGTTGATGGTAGCTTTATATTGAACAGAAAAGCAAAACACACCCTAACGTTTTACATGTTGTCAGTTCCCCCAGTTCTGATCATTTTCACAAATCTTGGCTTTAAATGAGTGGTAGCAAAAATCAGCTGTAAATCAAACTCAGAGATCCTCAGTGATTGTGACAGAAGCTGTCTAATTGGAAATTTTAATCTGAGTCTCTTCAGATGAAATTGATACAAAGGTATATCATGAGAAGGTGGATTGGGAGATGAATCAACAATTAACTGTAATCACCATTATGAAAGTTTAATCATAATTAATTTGAAAACACTGATTAATTGCTGGGATGTATTGCTTATTTAAAAGGTAAGGGGAAAATATAATATTTATAAAAAGGACTGGATTGCAAATGCAGTTCAAGGATCAATCTCCCTCATGGATGGCAAGAGGGAGAACTTACAGAGTGAGCCTATCAAACTGTGCTCTTTAATTTGGACTCACATGTGATTAACCAGGGAATTTCTGTACACTTCCTATTACAGTAATTAAGGGGAGGCACTCCAGACTCACACATTCCAGGGGGATCATTTAAAGTCTGGTTATATTACATGGTTCTCCTATTAACAAGCCTTCTCTGTTTAAATAAGGCACTTCTTTTTGCCAAATTAATGTTTAGAAACTTTAAAATGAGACGTGGTTGTCAACAAAAGACCAGCTATTATGAAGTTGGGCAGACTGAAGTTTAGAAGAGGGTAGGGGCAAGGGGAAACACAGATGTATATCACTTAGATGGGTTTTTTATATGCACACACACACACATTATGTACGTCTGTATACACACATACATCAGTGTACATTATCTGATATCATAGGCTGGACAAAGGAATATATCTGGTTTAGGTTTGGGTTTTGAATTAAGCAAACTTGATCTAGGAGAAAAACTTGTCTCTAAATATTCATCTATAAAGCATCTGTCTCTAAATATTCATCTATAAAAAAGGAAACAGTCTACTGCACAATCTTTCCACTAGTTGGAATGCTTCCAAAAACTCCTGAATTCTTCTCCAAGTGAGAGACACTGCTATAGTGTAACATATTTAGATGCTTATATTGCTACAAAATCATATGACCTTATCTCAGAAGGTGGCATTAACTGCGGTTAAAGAAGACATTGAAACTTGGAAAACTATCTTGGGGAAAAAAATAGGTTGCAACTGTCTTCAGACAAATGTAATCTATACTGGGACAATTATAACTAGCTTCGCAAATATAAGATGGGAAGCAAATGGATACGTAGCAATTTATTAGGAAAGAAAGCATCTGAGGACTGTAGTGGAAACTAGCTTTGTATCTTTTCCTAGTGCTGTCACACCATTAGAAAGGGGAAATGTCTAATTAAAACACGTAAACAGGAATATATGCTGTTCATTCTGAAGCAAATCTAGATTACTATGCAGTGCTAGTAAGAGCTCAGGTGAATTTTAATAAATATGAAAGACTCTAGAGAAAATTCAGAGAACTGCAATTTGCACAGTTAAAGTTCTAGAAAACACAGCCTATGAGGAGAATGAAAGAAAAGATAGCTGAGTGCTGATGGTCTTGCTCTATCTAGTTTCTACACTAAGAAAATAGTTTGGTTAAGAAAAAGGAAATAAGTCATTCCTTGTATTGACTGAATTTAGGAAATAGGCAACATGAATTTCTGCAAGGAAGATGCAGATAAACTATTACAAAATCATTTTGTAACAGGTAAAATACCTCTAGGCAGAGTGTCCATGAGAGAAAGTTTCTAAGTAGAAGCCAAACAAGCTTCTGTCTGGAAAGCTACAGCCATAGCTCATCCTGTCTAGAACTAACAGACAGATTAAATGTTTTTGGGGTTTTTTTCTTTATCCTGTGGTTTTAAGCACTTGCTTAAATGTCATGAGGTATAAATATATCTGAGCTACATTTTAGAGGGAAACAACTAGGAAAAAAATATAATTGTCTCCATGCTTTTGTGTCCGTGCTTCTTCCAACATTTTAACTACTCCATTAAGAGCTGTCTTAAGTATCTCTACACTCTCTACCATCTACTGTGCCAACATACTCATGAAAATATAACTATGTTAAAGTTATTCTTGTCTTCCACTACAAGGTCACATGAAATTAAACTTGTATTACTCGAGTAAGAAATTTCCTTAGTTCTAATCTTCCCAACTACTATAAATAGGCTTCTCTGAAGTAGATTATAACAAATTCATACTAGAAAACTGTTAAACTAAACATTAAACCAAGCAATGTTACATAATTTATTTTTTTTTGCTGGGTCAGTGAAACTGAATTTACTGAATTTTTCAGTAAATTTTTTTTACAGAAAATTTTACAGAATTTTGCTTAGATTGGCCAAAATGTTCAAATTCCACATGTATGTATGCAGGTAAAAGTCACCTGGTTTTCATTCACAATTAGTATATTTCAAAAGAATCCAACAACAGTTGTAGACACTTAATTTTTCTAAATCTGAATTTAGGTGCTCTGCTTTTCAGTACCTGAATCAGAAAGTTCAGTGTGAGGAGTATCTACATCAGATATAGATTTTGAAATACCTTTGGGAGAGATGGGTAACCTGACTTAAAAAGAGACCCACATTTCACAGAAATTGGGCTGGTGAACTACAGTTTTGTTTCCTGAGTATCTACACCCTTTGGAAAAAAAATCTTTTCAAAGGAAAAAAATGAAAATGGCACACATACGATGTGGAACCCTGCTCCTTTGATCACAAATACGGCACTGAGGGTTCCTTGCAGGCTGTCCAGGTACATGTTCAACGAGTTTGCAGTACATTTCTCGCCCCTTTTCTCCACAGGTAGCATTGGTTGTGATGAGAGCATTACTGGCTAGGTTCAGCACTGCAGGAAACAGTCCTGCAAAAAAATAAAATAAAATCATAAATAAAAGCAACAGAGGTAAAACCAAGGTGAACTTAGCAGAATAATCATGAGTGAACGTAACACCTGTTATGACGTTAAAGCAAAAGGTTTAGTTTTTAACAACTATGGAAGTAATGAAGAACAACTTTGGATGTGCATCCAGAATTTAGACATCAGACATTAGATATTAGACTGATGGTTTTCTCCTCATTCTTCTAAAATTCGAATTGCTACCTTCTGGTTATATCTTAAACAACAGCACGATGCCAAAGAAGAAAGTAAAGTGTAGAAACATACAAAGCATCATAAAACTTTCTTTTTCATAAACAAACCTTGTGTTCCTACCCAACTGGATATTGTAACACTGTACACAAAATACCTAGGAAAACTCTTCATCATTTTCTTTTCTGCTTACATGCATTGAAAAGTTTTTCCTTTAGAGTGTGCAGCACTTGTATTACACTGTATTACTGTTCTGCTCATAGGACCTCATAGGCACCTTTGTCATCAGAGCAGCTGAGTAATTCATTCAGCAACATGAATAGCATATGCCATGTTTCCCCTTCCTCAAGAAGAGAATAATATATACGACATCATATCTTTTATGGTAGCATTATTGTTATTTTTCCAGGTGCACACGCTGAGTGATGTACTATAACTCTCATTCAGCACAGCACTTAAGCACATGTCTGAATGCTCTGCTGAGCCAAGTTCTATGTAGCAATAAGCTATAAAGATCATAAACCATACAAAGAACATTCATTAAGGTGGACTACTCTCCTTCCCACTAAGTACTGATCAAAATCTTTGAGCCGTAATAAAATTCCTCCATATAGACAAATTAACATGATGTGCTGAATGCATACATTAGCACCTCATATTAAATCAATCAGTTTTGCATCTTCAAAAGCATAATTTGTCCTGGCTACAGGTTAAACCAAAAAAAACCCCACAATAAAACAAGCAAGAGAAAAGGCTAACGTACAGATGTTTGAGATCACCTTCAGATTTACTTTATGATAATTTACACTGGCCCAAAACCCACTCCTCTGCAATTCATTCAGCTTCTAACCCTATTTTACTATTATAACCTTAAAATAAGGCTTTAATAAAAATTGAATTGGTAGTTATTGTACTCTGATAAAGTTCCCTGTAAAATGGCATTCCTTTTCGTCCTCCACAAATGGACAACACTCTTTAACTGACTCCTTGTTCAGACAGTCTACTGCTTGTTCAGGCAGTCTACTGCTTGTCTCTGCAATTAACCTGTATGCCATTTAATTACCAAGCTTGGCTGGTCATGGTACAGCTCTTTGACTCTCCTGTTCACTTTAAAACCATGTGTAAATACACTGCTTGAGAAAGAGAACAAATTAGTTACTAACCCGTTCAATTTGTATAGTCAATCAGTACTTGAGATTTTATTGATCAAGTAGTTTGCCCCTTCTGTATAGATTACAGCTCATTTTCATTACATTTTAAAATCTGTACAGTTGTTCTTGTATTTTTATTCACTGCATTCAGTGATATTTGCTGCCTTCTACAATGGGGGCATATAGCAAAAGCCTGTGTAAGCATTAGGAGAGCAGATGAATTAACAGCTGTGAAACTTCCTGTGTTGACTTACAGTCTCATTATTCTCTTTTTAGGTTGTACAAAGTTAATAGTGTAGAAGCCAGTAATCATTTAGTGTTAACACAGAGTCTGGAATTTGGTTTGGAGTTAAGTATCTTAAGCCCTCAGAAACAAACCTCATAAAAAGGACAAAATGATCCTACATGAAAAGAAATCGCAGTACATGGCATCAGGAGAATAAATTCTTCAAAAAACAGTGGAATGGTTGAAAGAGAACAGCCAAAAAGCACTCAGATTCACACAGCTATAAAAATATTACCTGTTATATGCCTATCAAAAATCATACCATTGCTCTAAGTTTTAACTCAAACCTTAAGTGTAAGATATGTAAGTAAACGAAGAGTACTTAAGGAACTCATCAATCAGAACATAACTTTGCCCTCAGGTCATCTCTTAAATGTACAGAGCAGCGTAGGGCAAAGCTACCAAAACAGCCTTGCCCATAATCAGTACCAACACAGGCAACAAAACAAGTATTGGGTATTTCACTGAAGAGCCCATGTCAGGATGCCAGCACCTCACAGAGGAGTGCACCACACTGAATTCCCTGCAGGTTCAGATGACAGGCAGAGAGCAAAAGATGCACATTGCACCCAGCACTTCACATTTGGTATTGAATAATTCCTCAGACTTGGGATCTTAACAAGCTAAAAATTACAATTAACAACTACATACCTGAACTTTTCTCGAATAATCTTTATTTCCAAGGAGCAGGGAGTTGGGCTCAATGGATCTTACAGGTCCCTTTCAACTCAAGGTATTCTATGATTTTATAATATGGCTTTGTACAGCCAAAAATAAGGTTTTGCTTTAAAAAAAAAACATTTGATGTGCAAGCCTGATGGAATGGAGGAAGCAATACTGAGTTTAGCAGTTTCACAACACAGAAATGAGATTCTAGCAATACAGATGATGAAAACATTGTCTTGAATCATTATTTTATTAGGTATTTTTTAGTTTATTATTATTTATCTGTCATATTCAAGGCCTCTAGAATATGAAATAAAAATGTGTATGTTCATTATGTCAATAAATCCAGTTACCATTTTCTGAGATTCTTATCTATCCAATCACAAGCCCTCAGTAAAAAGGCAAGAGAGCTATAGATAGCACAGTTATTATTTTTTAGACAATTTTGCTTTGCTTTTTATTGAAATAATCATATATAAGAAATATTTAAAATCTGGTGTACGAGTGTTGTGCATCCTAAATTTAATTTCTCACTAAATTATAAAGTTTGTTGTTATCAATCCCACCTTGAATTTTATGGGCATCCTTCTATTAAACACTTCCAAAAACATGATCTGCCAAAATTACAGAGTTCTTCTTTCTTTATTGCCAAACGCCTTTTGTAATCATTTGCTCCAGTGCAAAGACTGGATAAAATCCTCTGAGTCACCAACATATTATCTCTATCTTTTGTAGCTCAAGTGCAAGTAAAGAAATTCTACTCCCTTCAACTGCCAGCTACATCAATCTTTTCCCTTTTTTGTGGCACCAGTATAAAACAGATTAGCATTCATTTCTACCTGTTAAAATAACAAAGTTCTAACAATTACATGGAGGAAATAGGTAGAAAATATTGGCTTGTAAACAGATAGTGGTTTGAGTAGCTTCGGTTCAGTTTCTGATTTTCAAAGGACTACTGATGTGTGAAGAGAAAAACAGTCTCTGATTCTCATCTATGAAATAGGCATGGCCACCTTTCTGCTTTACATTTTGGTTTTTAAGCATGGAACGTATTCCATGAAGCTTTCAGTGGAAGCCAGATAGAAAGTTTCTTCAGTGTTGACAGGTGATTAAACTACGAAAGGCAAATAACACAGAAATTAATCAAATTATTTCAAGTAGTGTATCATTCACAGGTAATTAAGCATGGTGCTCAGTTCACTAGAGAATTACAGGTGATAAGTTTAGCACATATTGTCAACAGAAACAGTTTTAGAAAAAACTGCTAAAAATGAAAACCAGCAAATCAGCAGAATTTTCTTGCTTACAAACTCCAGTGTATACAAGTTTTACACTGCCACTGTTCTAGTTAAGTCGGGTGTGGCACCAAGCTGCTAAATATATTATTTTTTTCTTAAAATGGATTCTGGATCAAAGCACATCTAGATACCTATCTTAAAGATAAAAATTGTGGCTGCTTGGGATCTTAATTGTTTTACAGATGCCTCACAAGTCATCCCTTATCAATACCAAAGTTGTCTGTAGGCATTGGTAAGCATATAATTGATTCACTGAGTTCAGTATATTTAGATTAAGAAACAGATTTTTACAGCATTCCACAAAGGCCATTAAAGGAAATAAGCTATCACCACATATGAGGGAATGACCTGTCTCATGACATCAAAAAGGAAAATGGAGAATAACAGTGGAAAACCACAGCAATCTTTGCTGAATCCTGTTTTGTTCAAAAGTTACATAAGTTACTTAGAAAAGAGGATAAAAAGTAAGATGATTGTTTATGGATGATAAAAGTTATTCCCAAAAATTAAAATAAGGATAGACCACAAAGAATGGTAGAAAAATTTCACCATTTGTGTCTAGGTAACAAAATGGCAGATGAAATCGTGGAATAGAAATAAATACACAGGGGGAAAATATTATAGGCTCTGCACTAGCTATTACCAGCCCTGAAAGAATTATTATTGATATTTCAATGAAAATATTAGCTCAAGGAATAGAAACAAAATGTCATTACTTTACTGCATAAATCCATTTGTACTGACAACTCAAATGCTGTATGGTATTCCTTATCTCTCATCTCCAAAAGGACATGGCAGAGTTAAAACAATGAAGAAAAGTGTGATGATCACAGCTTCTCAATGTGGGCATGAATAGCCTATGAGTTTTCTACTGGAAAACAAACTGATTTGGAGATGTATAAAATTATGTAACTGCATATAAAATCATGAATGGTTTTAGTAAGTAAACATTTGGAAGTGAACATGGCAAGTTTCATTGTCCTTCTAACACAAATTGGAGATGCTGAGTCAATTTATCATACAGAATTTTTCTTCACTGATTGGGACTTTTTTCCTATTTATAAATGGAACTTCTTTTCAGCATGACAGCAATTAAATTCTAGAATACATGAATAAATTATATAATAAAATATTTTTATTCCAAAAGCAGGAATGGATTAAAACCCAATTAGATTAATACAAAGAACAAGGGTTCATCTGGGGATGTTAAACATGAAGGGCTTGTGTTCAGTTGTCAGTTCAGAATATCCCTAAATCACTGGGTTTTACCCAGGGAGGCATCACTGTACTCTTTCTCTTCTTTCACATTTTTCCTCAATATTGTCATTGATAGGTACCTGTAGTTGTTTCTTACTAAGGCTGGTAGCACATATATCCCTACATCAAGGTCCATCCAAAATCCAGTAGAATATGTAAACTTAATTTTGTGCGGCATTGCTAATGAAAATATTTTTGCCAATATTAATCTCTTTCACAAGCAATTGTCCTTTATACTACTTCCTGTCATTACTTTGCATACATAGAGGCCTCATTAAAGGCTACTTATTCAATGGATCCCCAGAACATTCTCCTGAGATTGGCAATTTCCTTGCAGTTTTCTGTACAGCACTATCACCAAATAATTTTTCTTATGTTTTCCTTATTTCATCGCATAAAGGAAAATAACTGCTCAACTTCATGTGGTTTTTTTTTTTAATCTACCTTTCATGTATCCTCACCAACCTCCAGCTCATTTAAGCTCAATGAGTATCGGTGGAATAAAACCCACCAATCTGATGCCTGGCACCCTGCCCTGTTTTGTCATGCCCTATTACCTACTTCTCTGCCAAACTGACAGATTTTCCACATGCTTTATTGCAATAGCGGAGATCAGCAGAAGCAGATGAGCTACACAAGTAGCAGGTACAAGACATTTTCATAAATCCTGTCAGCTGTTGAATTCAATCTCATTCTCACTCTCCTCCCAAACAGCACTATTTGATTGACCTTCAGAGCCACTGCAAGACCTAGATGATTTCCCTAGCTGAGAGAGGATGGAGGGATTCTAGTGGGAAATCAAAGATATTAACTGCATCTCCAGCTGCCAAAGGGTGATTACAGGTTCATTATGAAGTGGGCATAGTCACTGGGGTAACCTACTTTCAAAATGTGTCAAGAAGCAGCTAGAGCAAAGGAAGGGGTACAGGAAACAGATATGAATGTAAACAAAATAATTACCTTGTACATAATTGTTCCTATCATTCACCAGTTCTGACACATTTTTCTTTCCTTCCCTTCACATAACCCATGGAGAATTGTAAATACTGTTTCAATCACATCACCATTCTAGACCTATAGAACAACTGGTGGGGTAAGTCTCACTAGAAGGACACTCCAGCATTACAGTGGAAGCAGGAAGTACAACCAAGGAACCAAGATTATAACCTCTGTCAGACTTCTGCTACTGCATGGAGGAAACAGCAGACACCTTAAATGAGAAACAAGGAACCACCATTGGTGGTTGACAGGAGATGGAGACAGCAGCAGAGATACTTACACAGATTAAGGAAGTAACTCTCTGAGTGTGGGAGATTGGGAAGAGAGAAGAAAACTGGAAGGAGAAAGATCACTGCAAAGATACTCATAGAACCTGTAGCCCTTCTTGACAGAAAATGCTAGTAAAATTTGCATCCATTATTATTTCATGTCTAAATTGTGATTATGGTGATAATATCAGTATCATACAGTGATAAGATCAAGGTAAAATTAATATAAATAATTGCAGACCCCGCACATATTAACTTTTTAAAAAATCATTATTGATTTTCCATAGCATTTTTTAAGTACTTCCAAAATAGAAGACAAACTTTGGTTTACCAGCTCTGGAATTTCTTTGTGTCTTATTAAAGCATTAGAACTGAGAAAATGTTTTTCTCCTTCAAAGAAATCTCTGTTAAGACCTGCATATTCCTCTTCTCTCTTCTAAACAGACCAATGTTTGGCACTGTATACTTCCTTCAATCTTCTCAAAATATCCCTAGTCTCTTCAAAGAAGCAAATAAAACAGCCTGCCTAAATATGTTAACTTTTCAAGCCAATTTTCCTAGTCTATAGAGCACTTTGAAATGTTCGTGCAGTCAAGCAGAGCTGTTTGCCACTGAATTTGTACTAAAAAGACAAAAGAGAATATGTCAATTTAAGACATTCTAAGAAGTGTCACTGGAAAAAGAGAGACTTGTCTGCTGCAGCACGGAGCTAAGCTAGGCTGTGGGAACGCAGTGGGGAGAAAAAACTGGGACAAAACAAAACAAAATGTTGCAGCACTGAATTGCTTTCAGCTGTGCACAACAGGGAGTAACTTAATGCACTCTATCCACAATGTAGATGAAGACTTTTATACAAGTAGAAAATAAACGCAATTTGAAGAAATAGCTGTCCAGACACAACAGATCATACAGATTGGAAAAAAAAAAATTGACACTGAACCCTTTTGTCCAGAGGAAAACAAAATGGAAAACAAATGTTTCAGTACCCATTTATGTCAGTTGCCCTAAACCCCTGTGCGTTACAGTACTGTTTGGTAGCCATCCTTTTTTCCTCCCAAAGGAAGTGGAAAAGTAATTTTTCATATTTGGTGATAGAGACGGCTTGCTTTTACTTAGAGGTGATTTTCTTTCTGCATACAGAGTAGCGTTACATACATCCTCCTGCATGTTTAACTTCAACACAAAAGACAGCGTATGAAACTCTAACCTGGAGAAACATGATAGCAAAGCTAACTATAATCCTTGCAAAGTAACAGACACATCTGAAAAAGGATATATTGATTATCTAGTAATATTATGTTGTCTCTCCACAGCTTACAGAATTGAAAATATGTAGGGATGTAGCTGATTTTAATAGCAAAAGTCCATCAGTTTTACAGATTAGGAGACTGAATTTAAAAATTGCTACCGGCTTACCCCAATATTATATTGGATGAAATATATAAGCCACCTCCTAGCTTTCTAATGACTTTCCTTTTTTCTCAGAGCTGACACAAAAAGTTGTTTTGAAAAGTAGAAGAGGAAAAATATAGGTGAAGATGAAATCCTGTCTCCTTGACATCCATGGCAGAACTCCCACTGAATCAAAAATCCAAAGCACAAAGACCTAACAGACATCTCATTTTCAAAGGTATTTACATGTCCAGTCTGAGTCAGACACCCACTGGTTTTCAAATGTATTCTGTCTGTATTCTGGCAAAAATTCTGAAGAGCAAAATCGCAGTTGTACAAATACCTTATCTGTAGAAAGAGTGCACTATGCATGAAGAAGCAAGCAGCACCACACTCTTTACAGTTATTTCCTTTTATTTATTAACCACATGACCTTCATTAAAATCTTTGCAGTACAGTAGTATGGTCCTGGTCAGCCAAGCAGGCCTAACAAGAAAAAGTAAAAGGACCTCTGAGAAACGACACTGATCTGCAAACCGGAATTCCATCGAATCACGTGTCTTCCGTTCTTAGATAGTACATATCAATTTACAGCTTTCCCAAATTGCATGACATAGCTAAAAATGCGCATTTTTATTCAGTTCCAACATCTGAACACCAGCATCTCCATACTCAGAAGATACCAGGTTTGGTTTCCCCTACTCATCCACTTCCCTCATTTGCCAACAGAGGGTTAGAGAGAGACCTGTATGATTTGTCTATCTCAGCTCCGTCCCACTGAAGGTGAATTAAAAAAAAAAAAAGAGAAATGGAAATAAAAAAAATCAAAATTTCTCAAGGTAAGATAGAGCCTGGGAAAATCAGAGCCTCCAGATGCAACTGACTGATGACTTTGGTCTTGACAAAGCTTCTGTCTCATGAAAAAAGTTCTGCTATGCATTGTCTTGGACACTAAGGAATAGGAAGCATATTACTATTTTTGCAATAACTTCAGAATCAATGTCCATTGAAACCACACTGCAGAGTCAAAATTACTTACTGTGCCCTTGAGTCTACAACACTGTCAACTTAAACAGAAACACTGAGATGTTTGTGGTGTTCTTTAACAAGAGGCAACGAAAGATGTTATGGAGGCTAACAAAAGTCATCCTTCTATTCATCGCCATCTAACTGTCAAAAAAACCCAAACTGAGTCTGACTTCACGAAACCAAAGAGCAAATGGAAAAACTGATCTTACCATACTTTTACCACGAGGATTCAGAAAAAAGTATTTTGAAGTATGTTTCTCTCAACTGATGAGTTTGAATAAACATTAAGTTCAATTTTCATTCTTTGAACTGATTTATATCTTGTTATTCTGATGACATGCTTTAGAAACACTAGTGCCTGCCTAGTGATCGCTAGTGACCTGCCTCCAGATAGACTTTGTTCCACTGATCACAACCACCTACCTGGGCCTATCCATTCAGTTTCTATTCTACCTTTCTGTCCACTTTTCTAACATGTATTTCATCAGCTTTTCTTTGAGGTTGTTATAGAGACAGCAACAAAAGCCTTAATAAAGCTAGTATAAATAACATCCACTCTTCTCCTTTCATCCAGCAAGTCTGTCACCTCATCATAGAAGGCTATCAGGTTGGCTAATCAAAAACTCCCCTCCAAAACTTCATGTTGGTTCTAAAACAAACATTTTAGCTACATGTACCATTTACATTTACCATGTTACATGCACATGTTACTTAAACACAAACTACACAACATTCTATTAAAATGAGAACTAACTTATCCTTCTCAGATAATACCATAAGGCTGTACACCTTTGATTCATTCAATTTCAATGCATGTAAGGCACAATTAGCAAGATCAAGGCCTTCGGTGATTATAGTATTGAAGGTAGAACACAAAATGTATTTTTCCCACCTCAGACTCCCAGCTTTCCATAGAACAGAGCAGGTTGTCTCTATTTCATTTCCAGACAGGCAATATTCTGAGGCATGAACTAGCTGAATAACTGATACTACAGATAATAAAAAACCTACAATAAATTGAAAAATTAAATTGTACATTTGTGTAGTAATACACTATGCATTGAATACAGAAACTCTTCATTATATACGAGAACACGAAAGAATATTTTGAACATTCTGCATCCTTTAGCTCTAGTACATTGAAATAGTCATTGTATGTTACCTAAATTTGTTCACCACAGACTTTGCTATAAAAGGGCTCCTAAATATATGTAATGGCTTTAATAGTGTATTTATGTATTTGTATGTTATATATATGTAATATATACAGACAGGTAAATACAATAGACAGGGCATCTGTATTTGTAGTCACAGTAGTATGCCTAAAATTCCTCCTGTTTCATGAAGAGAATATAGTATGTGCGTGATTTCAATATATTTTAATAACTATTTCGTGAGAAAAATACTTAAATAATATTTATTTTCTCCATGAGAAAAATGGACAAACAATTTCCCTCCCATACATACATTTTGTCCTCTTACTCGAACTGTGACTGAATGGAAAGATCAAATGAGGTCTGAGCAGATGGCTGTCAGCAAACCAGTGACAACACATCGTGGTTTAGAATTAGACATAAAATGTGTAACCTGGTATACGATTTCTGCTTGTAAATGCCAAAGACATCTGGCTTAGAATATAAGCCAGCTTGAACATCTCTACACATATTTACTTTATCATTCATGAAAATTAAATTATATCAGTATCTCTTAATACTTCTCTGTTAAAGCTGTGCCTATCTGTAATAGTGAAAACCCTCCTTTTCTTCTTTATAAAAGTGGACTCAGAGCTCACAGATGTCACATCTTTACACGCCATTAAAATCAGTCTGAACTGCATGCAGAAGAATCCCTGCACATTTCTTTAAAAATGCACGGGATGACACATCAAGGAAAGGAATTATTCTTCTTCTCTTAACACGCTTCAATGGTACTACTGTCACTAGTTTAACACTTTTTTGCCTGATTAAAGGCTTTAGCAATGAACTCTCAGCTGGAGAACAAATGGTTCAGAAATCTGAAGCAAATGCACATTTCTTCAGTTGTCCTTTGGCTGCCCTTGCTGTACTCAAAGTTAGCAAAAAGCCTCCCCCTCAAAAAAAAAGTTTTCAGGTCCCCCACATTTATGTATAGCAATGGCTTTTTATGCAGCTTGTTCTGATTAACTGAAGTTGCTTTCAGTAATCTAAGTGACAGACTGCTCAGTTCATGGAGACCTTAACTTCTACACTTTTTGATTCTACAAGAACTGCCCCCTGAAACACAGTTCCACAGTTGATTGGCATCCATACAAAAAAAATACATTTGAAATGTGAGGTCTTTGCAGACTTACTAAGTTGATAACATTTATGGGCATACCTGTAAGTACTATGATAATTGGCTGTAATACTTAAAATTAATTGTAAAACTTAAGTGTTCTCTGGATCAGTTACTGCCCTGGGAAAGTGGAAGGGAAGGAGTGACACAAAAAAATCAGAGCTAGATGGGTTAGAAGAGTGACAGGTTTAACTGCCTGTAACTGTATAAATTCACAACCAACGGAGCTGGCTGATAAAAGCACCTCCTAATGCTTTCCGGGTAACAGTGATATACTTGATTCCATGGAGTCTAGTTACTAAGACATAGAATCAAAGAGAATGAGTTCTTGATTAGTGAAAAATTGGAAGAAGGGAGGAATTTAGAATAGGTACTGAGACCCAAAAAAGGTAGGAAACATAATTTTGCAGATAGGTAGCAATGAAATGCAGCATTTCTTTTTTGCAGAATTGGGGGGATTTTGATAGGTGAGATGGAGCAGGTGGTGGGGCAGGAAGAGCTCCTTCTAGGGACAAAGAGAACAAGGTGAAAGACACAGCCATTGTCAACAGTGAAAGGGTTAAAATAAGGAAGTTCCTGAAAGAAATAAGAGAGAGACACTTTTATAAGCAGAAAGAATAAAAGAACACTCAGCAGACGTATTGTTTAGACATTTGGTGAACCCTAAATGCAGAGGAAAGAGTGATCAAGAGAACATGTCTTGGTAGCCTTTCTGCTTTTGAAACCCAGGGCAGCCGATGAGGGGAAGCAGGAAGGCGAGGAGAGCCCAAGATGATCCGAGTGTGTGTGGGGTGATACGTGGAGATGCACTGGAGGGCACAGGGTAAGAAAGGCAACAGGTGAAGTGGTAGAGCACAGACAGATCTCAGCTGAAAACTGAACAGCAATAAGCATATTTAGCAGTAAGAGACAAAAAGTTGTGTAACAAAGAGAACTCCTAAGAAAAAAGTCAAAGACTGTTCCCAAACTGAGAAAAGATGAGTGGAAACTTTTATACCATAAATTTGGGTGGGAACACATAATAAACTCTGGTTACTCAGAATACAAATACTGTAATCTTCTCCTTACACCCTGGGAGAAAAAAAAAATCTCCTTTTATGAAGGACAACAGAAGCCATCACTCCAATGTCAAAAAACAAAATTGTAAGGTAGACTTAGTATCATTTCTACAGGCGCAGTGGGATAGACTAAGAATTTTCTTCAGAGTAATTTTCTGTGGAAAAGGCTTCCAACTGTGCAAAGGCCACTGTAGAATCAGCAAAGAACAAAAAGCCTGAAGACACATCTCTCCATTGAAAGTTTTAATTTCAGAGTTTTGTTTCCATTTTCTACTAAAGAACATTCATCCTTCTTTCTCTAACTAGTTCTTTCTCTAACTAGTTTTCTAATGTGCAGAGTTGTATCTACAAACACATCTCAGCTTTTGTTATGCATGCACTCTCTCCTTAAAATCTCACACCTAATTTTGAGTTTAAGAGAACTTCTTTGACATTGCTATCATAAATCCTCAGGCTGAAATTTCTAGAAAAGTTAGCAATTAGTGCCAAGTCTCTTCTTTCTTCTAGGATAACTTAAAAACACAAATACCATCTTGAACCTTCATGAAATCTAACCCTACACATAATTATTAATTAGCCTCTGCATTCTTTGGATGTCACACAAAGGAGTTGAAGGAAAATTCAAATTCCTTCCGAAACATTCATGTTTGAAAATATTTTCAGTATGGGACCTTTTTCACAGTTAGCACTATTACAAGGTGATGTTAAAGGGTAGAATTAATAAGCCTATTCTTATTTTAATCTACACTTAAATATGAGTTTCCTATGCTTGTATTACATAGGGAATCTGTTAAAAGTTTGGTTGGGTATGAAGAAGCCATTTTCATGCAGTCTATGCCTTAACTCTGTAAACTTCAAACACCGATCCTTAAAATCTTCCTAGTGTCTTTCCATATAACTATGATCACTTCAGGGCTGCAGACAATTCTGCTCAGCATTATCTAGCATAGAATATAACTTTTTCTGCTAACAGGAATTTTGGCACCTTTGCAGTGCATTCAGCTGTTCCTAGGACCAAGGCAAAGCCACTTGAAATTTACTACAGTTCCCAGGCAGCTACCAGCACACCAGCAGGAACCAGGGTGGCTTTGAATCACAGTACAGAGCAGCACCATATTTTCTACCCTGTAAATGTTACAGCATGCCTAAATTTGTCCTTACTGATGAGTTTTTATCCATTTGTTGAAAAAAAATTAAAGCTCATATGCCACACAATTCATAAATTCATAACACAGTGGAGACCAGTTTAATATCCTGTAACAGGAAATTTTTTTTATTAGCAATAGAAAAGCTATCCGGTTATTGGAAAGATAACAGAAATACACATTTCAGTTAATTCTTCATATTATAAAAGAACCCCTGGGGTTATCTTCAGCCAACTACTCAACTCACATTAGAACTACTCACAAATATCCTCGCAGATTTCTACTCACTTGCATTCCCACCTGTCATATATTCAATATTTGAGTGACCTGTAGATGGGTTTTCTGTAGTAGTAGTTTCTTTCTATAAAACTATATTGTTGGTCTTTACCCTTTCTTAAATAATGGTTCAATTGTACTGTCAATGTAGCAGAGACCAAATAAAAGTACCCCTGCTGTCATGTAGCACAATTTCATTTTCTGCTGATTCTTCTGGGGTGCTCATACTTGATCCATCTTGCTCCAAGACTTGACTAAAACATTTAATATGTTACTATTTTATCATCAAAGAGTTTTAAGTTCTTTTAATCTATCTGTGTTTTAACCCTTCTTCCTTATTTTAACTGGATTCTAGTGACTGTTTTATCACACAGTTGATCTCGAGTAAGCAATCGTACTGTACTGTATTGAATTATAATCTCTATACACAGAGTAGACTTGAGTCCTTATGCTCTCATCTGAAAAAACACCTAACAGAGTAATCTGCAGGATAAATAGTGTAGCTTCCACGGAGTGACAAAACTCCAAAGACAATACTACAAGAACCTGAACCTATCATTTAAGGGAGACTTGGTATTAAAAAGCCAAGGCTAAATTTTTTTAAAAGCAAGGCTCCATCTCCTCAGGCACCTCTACAAGCTTTTATTTAGAACATTATTCTTGGAGTACACAAGGAAGGGCATTGCAGTTTGCATGTTATACAGACACACATGACTGTGTTCAGTACATACCCTTACAATTTATCTTAAATGCTCTGATTTTAGATGATTGTTAAACTGATGGGACAATGGATAAAGTAATTTCCAAAACAGTGTTACAAAAGAAGTTGACAACAAGTTCCTATTAGTATGTTTTAAAAATCTTAACACAAGGATCACAATCTGTCCCTGATTGTACCTACATCCTATTCTATGCATGTGAGACTCAGGTCCTGGCCACAGAAGCCCTCTTCCCCACTACTCACAGCTGCTGTTCCTACTGGGCTTTCAGTGGCTGAGGGCAGCTTCTCATGATAGAATCGCTATCCTCCAATTATCTCCTCCATTTAGGTCTGAAGAGCCACTTCCCTAAGCTTTTTTTCAGGTTTTACCAGACTGTATACCAAGAAGAGAATTCTTTTCAACATTGCAATTACACTTTCTCTGTTTTGTTTTGTTTTTTTTTAATTCTACAAACAACTATGCTCTCTGTCTTTTTGGTTCTAAAAACTGACACATTTGAATGACCAGATGGCCCTCCCATGGACAAGACACTGAAATAACACAGGCATAAAAGTATAAAATAAAATACCCATTTAACAAAGCCCTTACTATAAGAAGAGAAAGGAAATTTTTGCAAGTGGATTTAGGAAAATGTGAATATGCAATTATGAAGAGATATAAAGTATACATATGAACCAAAAATCTGTAAGATAAACCTCTGATCTGCCAATACCTAGAGAAAGAAGCTTTGAAGGTATGGAAGCTGAGGGGTGTTTCTTCAGGTCAAAAAGCTCCTTTGGTTTCAAATGAAGGAACTCATATACACCTGATGTAGATAACACAAGGTACTGGCAATGTAACTGCAAAAAATTAATATGTTTTTCTTACATAATTTCTATGTTACTGTTTTATTCATTTCCATTTTTACCACAAGCTTGCTTTTAAGAACATAACAAATTTTTTCCATTAGAGCATTGTACTTGTAAACAAAGACAAAACAAAACCCATGAATTTCTATCATGTGGCATTCCATAAAGAATGGGATTTGCTTCCCTCTGTTTCTGTCACTTTCGTGGAGTTCAAGTTAAAAGAAACTGAAATAGCTTTTAAAAATTCCTTGCCACAAAGTATACACATATGAATCAATCACATTAATGTCTGGAAGGCAAATATCAAAGTTCTGCTTCAAAACCTACAACTGGTTTATTGCAAAATGCACATTAAACCTCTTTTTCCACATCTGTAAAATGGAGATAATACCTGCCCTGTTTTATGAAAGATATGGAAATTATGTTGGAAGAAAAAGTCTAGAGGTAAAAAAAAATTAAATATAAATACATATGTATTTTTTTTATTCTTAGGTAGTAACATCTAAATGTATCTTTTATTACTGCTAATAAACAGAGCAAAAATGTACCTTTTTTTTGACATAGGAGATTTATGGAGGTTAAAGGGTACTTTCTGTTCTGGAAACACACTAGATAGCTGGTTAGGGGAGAGCAAGCACAGATATACATTCACACATAAGTAAATTAGGGTAGGTCACCCCAAGCCACTTGTCACGAAGCATTTGTTTAAACCTAATGGTTAAAATCTGGGAAGGTCCTTCATTTTCTTTCTAAGCGTAGTCCCTATGCAATGCTATATCCTCTCTCGGTGTCTCGAGCATTATCACTGAGAAAAGATAATGCTGATTCTGATTCCCTTTCTAAAAGAACTTTGAGATCTACAGAACAATTTATTAAATATTTTACTATTGTCTTGAGTTCCCTTTGCGGGGTAATTCCCACACCAGCAGGTAATGTTTAACAGACATTTAGACTATTATGTGTATGGTGATAAGTGCAGAAAATATCATGAGAAAATTTCAGTAAAAACTGTGTTAAATGAAGACAGCAAGAGAACTGATAGGAGGCTCTTGCATAGTTCTGCAATCTTTCAAAGTTCTTTTCTGTTAAGTACCAGGGATACAACGTCTCTTTTCACCACCCATCACAGAACCAAGTTAAATCTACATACACAGTTTCACAATATATTTTGATATAACTTCTGCTCTGTGTGTGCTGGGGGAAGCATCAGCTACTTACAACAGTCAGTCAAATAAACTTTCCAAGTATCAGACAGCAGAAGCAAAGTGCTGACAGACCAACAGAACACAATGCTGATGACTCCAAGTTTACTCACCACAGTTAAGTAGCAATATGGTGTATCAGACTGTTATTTAGTTCTACATTCTAACATAAATCCCTCGAGAATGTGTAGGTGCTGGTGTCCATTCCTAAATATCTCTTACATGACAGAGAAGCAATGATCTCTGTGAGCAGCTAACTTAAACTATGAAAACACCTTTGTATAAGTCACTGTAACCATGAGTTGAAGAAAAACTCCTCATGGAATCGTGTATATATGGATATACAGTTGCTCCAGGAATCTGAAGGACATGCAATTGAAAGAAAATTCAGCTCAAACAGAAATGTGAAGAAAATAATGCATTTTGATGATTTTTCATTTTGGTAAAGTCTCATTAAAAGTATGTTGAAATTGGAATAGATCAAAATTTAGAATTTAAAAGCTAGAATTTAGGTGCTGTGACTTAAGTGGGCCCACCACCTTCTATGTAAAGACTTATCAGATGCTGCATTATTTCATGTTTATGGACACGTAAAGAATGGAAATAAAATTCAAATCAATGCCAAAAGCATGGATGATATACTAGAGTAGATAAAGAGTTACAGAAAGGCACTGGAAAAAAACCTGTGATGCAAATGGTTTCAGAACCTACAGAGAATCCTTTCAAAATGAACTTCAGAGAAGATATGTAATATAGATACTGTAATATTCAAATATACGTAATTATAAATTACAGTATTAATTTGAAAACACGTTTGCTAACAGTACAGACCAGCATATCTAGTGAACACTCCAAATTCAAACCCAGCCTAAAATGACAGTTTATTAGCATCTGCAGTATTTACTTGAATTAAATGTGAACTCTTTATTATTTGAATGATGTCAAACAAAAACGTTTGCATTAAAGCTGAAAGAGTAGGATACTCTCTGAATCAGAAAAAAATAAATATGTAATTAGCAGAAAACATCAGGAAAACAAGAGTCTGAGGTAAACAAGGAGTCATGAATACCCTAAGTCACAAGAACACAGGAAGGGGCGATGGCCACAGATTTCAATTTGAAATGTTCAAATTGAGGACCAAGAAAAACTGCTCTTAATGAGTAGTATAGCACGAGAATAGGTTTCTAGAGAGGCTGTGAAATCTCTGTCCTAGGTTATTTCTAAAATTTGGGCACACAAAGTCACAGTTAAAACTGAATTATTCTAATAATAGTCTATGCTAATCTAATAAACTAGTTATGTGCAGGTCATACTGTGGTTTTGAATCTCACAAGGTTGGATTCCAGTGGTCCCTTCCCACCAATACCTCTATTCCATTCTATAACAAGTGGGAGACAAAACAGAAAAATAAACAGGAGGTATTAAAAAAAGGCTTAGGTTAAAAAAAGACCACCAGTGAAAACCATTCCAAACCAACAGAAATACCCTTACAGATTCACCTGTTTTTTAGCTTATGGCATATTTTTAATGACCTAATTTTAGTAAACATGACATAAAAAAACTGCATGTGGATCTGTCAGTTCATACTTTTTTATCTACATCATACATTTAGACTTAAAATCCTCCTGCAGTTTTGTTTGGGGTTTTTCTGAGAAATCACCAGTATATCTCCTAAGCAGATGTTCTTCTGTGGTCATTGGATAGGACACAGAATAAGAATAATCTCTTCTTTCTGTTTCTTCTTAGAATGTGAAGCTTTAGTAATTATTTATTGACTGAAGTTGAAGAGATTTTTCAAAATATCTTGTTTCAAATAATGGATTTTCTTGCTTGGAAGGACTTTATTTTAGTATTACTGTTTCATTCCATGGTTTCCAAGTGTCCCTCATTACGTAGCTATCTCTATCACAAACAAAATGTTCGGCTTTGTGTCAAGATCAGTAAAGTTTCACTTAACTGAGAAAAGCAAAGTGGCAGCTTTCTTTCTTAGTGATCTTTTATTTTGCACGCTTCATGTTTCTAGTCAAGTTAGCACATAGTTTCCCAGCTGCCTTAAATCAATCTTAAGCATGTCCTGCTGCTGAAAACAGCCTATTCCCCTTCTTGCCTCATCCACATTTTTTCACCATACTTTGGTAATCATTTACTGCACAGTAAGTTGGAATTGCACAAGTATGTGAAGAAAAAAACTAGTATCTGACAAGGATAGTGACCTGCCCACAGTATGACTGACCACATAATTTATAACAACCACACAAGAGAAATGGGGACAAACTTTTGTGGGAAATCCAAGAGAAGGGGTAGATACACCCCTTTTTATAACTGCACACTCTTACAGGCAAGTCAGGCCAAATATGGCGCCACAGCTGTTTTCCACCTATATTTATTTATTTATATAGTTGTGAATACATTTAGTCACAGACCCACTATTGGTCATTTAAGACTAAAAAATGCAACCACCAGATCTTTAGACAGCGAAAGCCCCAACTGAATTAAATTTGGTTGAATTAAATTTGTCTATCCTCAGGCACAGTTCCACCAGGACAACAGTTCAACTGCCTGTTAGCACTGGCAGTGCATAAGCCATCTATGCATAAGCACAGTGTTTTCATCAACTCATCTGTGTCAGAGGCCTTGCAGTTTACAGGAGAACATATTTGTTGTCAGGAATGGCGTGCCATTTACATCAGGTGGGTGGCTGACACTACCACCCAAGCAGTGTAGCCTTGCACTCTTCCCTCTTCCTTCCTGACTACAGCCCTCAGACTGTGTGAAGGACTTTTTAAAAATTGAACAAGGAAAGACCAGCCTTAAAATTAAGATGCAATTCTAGTTTGACACACAGTTGTTGATTCCAAATAGAGTGAGTGTACTTTCTATAGACTGCCCGTAACCCTTCTACTTAAAAATCTCCATCTCCAGCTTCCTCATTTCTCTGGTAATCTTCATAATACCCAACCACATAACTAGGAATTCAGTTAAAACTGAAGGTCTCAAAGCTGAAGAACATTATTTGATTTCTAGTGAGACTTTTTGATTGCTCAAAGGCAGTAAAGCAAAATATTTTAAGAGTCTTGAATGGTGAAATGTACATGGCATAAAAGAACTTTTGCTCATTTACATATAGAATAGCTACCAGATAAAGACTAATCATATAAAAGCAGGTTAAGTCATGGGAGTAAAAAGATAAAATTACTTTCGAGGCATACAGAAGGGGCGTGGGAATGGAAGGTAACTGAAATATAAAAAAATTCAAAGATTATTTTTCACATCTGAGGTCTTTTCAAACATTCCCACGGGTAAGTGACAAGGGTGAAGACCTTTAAATAAGTAACAGAGATTTAGTGAGTAGCTTGTCATTAAAATGATGAATGTAGTTAGTTAAAATTATTCTTAAGGAAGAGATGTTTCATGCCTTAGGATTTCTACACTTGGCTAATAAGAGAACAATTTAGTGGCAGAAGAATAACTATTCAAGAAGAATGTAAAATGAGCAAGAACAGATGTGGTCTCACAGAAAACTAAACAGGCATGTCCCAACCTATACCAGTAAAAAGATATCACCTTCCTACCAAACAAAGTTAATAAAAAGAAAACCTAGTACAATTTTATCAAGTCAAGAGATGTGGGGCTTTTTCTACATTTTATGAACATACGACTATCATCTATTCCAAAAAGAACAGAATGAGATTGGCCTTTGAAGTTTCCTCCAGCCAAAGGGGTTTGGTTTTATTTTTTTAAACAAAGTAGCATAAGAAGCTCTTACTTAACAACATTTGTCTTTCAGTTTCTGCAAACATACAAAGACTCCAACAGAACCAGGAAAGTTCTGACTTCATTTGTGACCTTCTAGAGGTAACACTCATATTCAAAATAGAAAAGATAGATATGGTCCATAGTTACTCTCCAAGCTTCTGAAAAATCTCTGAAATTGCATCACTCAGACTATGTCTGATAAACAGATTATTTGAATAAATAAAATCCTTGCACATTCAAGGCACACATGGTAGCGAATTACACAAAACAATTGCTTTTCACTTCATTTAGGCTGAGCACATAAAAGTCAGAAAAATGTCTGCCTTAGTAAATTCTGATTTTTCCTCACCCTCATGTGATAAAGCCTAGAAGAATAATTTTACAGATTTTAGTATATGTATGAAGACTGCATGTATTTACCTCAATAGCTTGGTTCGTGGTTTTATGCTGTTTCTAATTTAACATTAAAAATTATCCAGATATAAAAATACATCTTTTAGCCAAACTTCCTCAGGACCTAGTTTAAAACTTATTTACTGTTATTGCTATCTTGTTCATGACTAATAAACCTGGAATAATCCTGAACAGCTGTCAGTCAACAGGTGCTGCTGAATAACATTGGAACACTGAGCCATGAACTGGAATCAATTTTGTCTACTTCACCATTACAATCAGGCAGGCAGAATAACTGCAGCATTTTTAATATTACTTTTAATATCCTGCAGAAACTTAGGTGGGAGACAAAACCTTACTGTAAAACTAAGAAAGCACATGCTACCATAATTACAGTTGTACGGCTACATTATAGCAATACATTTTATGAGATTTGCAGGGAAGCTACAGCAAAGGTCTTCCTCTGAAGTTTGAATGCAACTGATAGGCAATGAAATGAGCATAGAACACAGAAAACATTCTTGAAAATGGTGTCTTGAGTTTCATTAAGTTTTAGAGTATGTTCACTTACAATCCAAAGCCAGCTACAAATGACATAACTTACCACCCAAATTATTTTTTAAGTTAACCCTTTGTCCTTCGAGGCTTTCCTTGAGCTGCACTAACAGACACTGAGAAATCAAAGTCCATGTGCATATCGATTCTGTATCTAACAAAGCCATTGATCACAATATTAAGTATCTAATAATCTTCTCTGACCTTCACTTAAAAATTGTTCTAGTTATTCTAATTCCATGAGAAAAGTTGTAATCAAAACTTGGAACTGTAACACTATTAATAAAAAGTACTTTCATAGAGGAATCTTTTGGCTTACGTGGAAATCTAGAATAGAACTCTGTTATGGTGGCTGACATGCCTAATTTCCATAACAGAAGAGAGAAAAAAAAATGATTTCCTAAAGTTAGATATACCCCAGAATCCAAACCCAGATGTAAACAACTCTTCATTTATTAAACTGGTGCTTTGATCTTGCAAATTAAACACATTAAAACAGAAATTGTTGTATTCCTGACAATGCAATACTATGATTAACAGAAAATCTTGAAGATTTTCACAGAACGACCTGATTTGTAATGCTAATATGCAATACATTATGTGGTCAGAGTCATTAAGTGGTGTTACACAGCCTTGTTATACCTTCACTCTTCCCAGCTAGGCATTCTCTCAAAGGTCTTCAACCTTGTTAGTAATCAGATTTTATTGTTCAGCTTGTCAGGCATGCACTCAGTGGGGACCCAGAAACGAGTCAGTCAAGACAGCACTATAAATATGCAAATCTAAACAAACTAACAACCCACACAAATTTTCACCTTTTTTTTTTTTTTACTAAAGCTCTAGTATTATTTTGATGAAAGGCACAGTCCAAGGAGACTAGAAACAAACCTCTCCAACTGATAGAATCTTATCTTTTCTCACTGGAACTAAGATCCACATAATCAAATCTTACAATTGTTTCAATATTCCAATAACCTGAATACTACTTGTCAATTAGTGCAATTTTGCAAGCTTTGGATACTTTCCACCACATAAACATAGTTGCACAACAAAAAAATTAACACAGAATCGACCTCCCCAAATATTCAAAAAGCAAAGTGTATAAATATTTTTATATTTCTCAGCATAGCATAATTATCATAGATGGATATCAACTTTTCAAGTGATCTCTGCCTAAATCTAATTAAAATATCCTGTCTGCAGATGCAGTGACCCAAGAGGACACAATTTTCAAATTTTCATTCTTTGTTTTCTGCATAAATCAACATTTCAAAACTAAATTTGCAAGGAAGAAGACACACAAGTAGAGTTACTGCAAAAACATTAGGTTTTTTGTTGTTAAACTCTGTCAACAGGCAGAACTGAACTGTGCCCCTCAAGAGATACCTCCTAAGTAGCTAATACAAGCAGGCTGAATCATACTGTGGAGATGCCTAAGTCTTGCCTCAGTTAGATGAGAAAAATACTACCATAATACTTAGAAAATAATTCCCTCCTTCTGGGATTTAACAGTAATTGCACTAAATAATCTTGCAGTATTAATGTACAAGTGTATGGCTAATCCTAATAAAAACAGAGTGGGTGAAACTGCAACACACACAAGCAGTCTACACCCAATGCTACTTGAATATTTATTTTAAATATTAAAGTACTTCAAGAAGTCTTAAGAATTTCCAGAATACTAGTTAAGTGTTACTCAGTTTGAAAAAAATTCTGAGATTAGGTGAGCAGTGTACCTGAAGCTGAAAGGTAAAGCAGCACTTCTACATACAAGCTGGCATTATACTATACTGGAATGGAATCTCTTTCATGCTCATGAAATTAAATAAATAATATGTTTCTTAATGAAAAACTGCATGTAGGAAACAATTTTGTCATTTGAAATGTAAGATGCATTATTGTGAAAAGCTATAGAATAATAAAAAGTCAGGACACAGTTATCCAGAACTAACAGAACATTTACTATAAGGATTATTTAGTTTGATGGCTGGGAAGGAAGATGATGTATGAAAACTAACAGGATAATAATAAAGCAGTCCAAAATAAGTAATTTTTGAGTAAGAATTTGAGAATCTTTATGAAACAAATATTTGCTCAATAATCAGACAGGCAAAAGTTTTGTTGAAAAGTTTTGTATCAATCACAGAATAACTAAACCTTTAAGGCTGGAAGGGACCTCTCAGGATTGTCTAGTCCATTCCCCCTGCACAGAGCAGGGTCAACTACCACAGGTAGGGCCCCGTCCAGTAGAGAATCCAAAAGCTCTCTGGGTAACCTGTTCCAGTGCTTGATCACCGTTGCAGTCAAAATGGGGTTTCTTCTGTTTAAATGTGATTTCCTTATTGCTGTTTGTGAATATGGCTTCTTGTCCTCCTACTAGGCACTGCTGAGAAGAATCTGACTTTGTCCTCTTTACTCATCAGTTATTTTACACACATTGACAAAATTCTCCCTCAACCTTCTCTTCTCAAGGCTCTCAAATAATCTCAGCTCTCTCTGTTTCTCCTTGTATGTCAGATGCTTCAAGCTGTTAGTCATCATCTCTGGATTTGCCCCAGCACGTCCATGTCCCTCTTGTACTGGGGAACACAGAGATGGAAATAATACTCCAGGTTTGCCCTCACCACTGCTGAGTAGAGAAGCATAACCACTTCTTTTAATCTTCTGGTCATGCTCTTACTAACACAGCCCAAAATGCTTTCTGACCCTCTTTGTTACCAGGGCACTTGGCTGGCACATTTGCCACTTGTTTTTCATAAGGCATCCCTCTGTTGAACTTCATGAGGTTCTTGTCAGTCCATTTCTCCAGCCTGTCAAGGTCAGTTGTATCATCCACTCTGTCTAATTTTGTAACTTGCTGAGGGTAAACTCTGCCCCATCATCCAGGTCACTAGCAAAGAGGTTAAACAGTATTTGGCCCCACTACTGAACCTTCAGTAGTAACTTGCCTACAGCTGTCCTTAGAGTCCAGCAATTCAACCTGTTTTCAGCCTATCTCACTGTCCACTTACGTGGTCCATATTTCATATGTTTATAAAAGAGCATATTGGGGAAGACACTGAAAAAAGTCTTGCTCAAATCAAGAACAATATGAACTCCTCTCCCCCATCAGAGCTCTCTAGCAGACATGTAAAACTTATCTTTGTGCAGTTACATGTTAGATATTCAAAGCAGATCACAATGCTAGAAATCTTCCTACTTCTTACTTTAGAGGAAAAACAAAAATCTCATGTCATGTCCTTTACTTTGTGCTTTCATTGCAGCAGTAAGTATTTAACTTTATCATAACTAATCAGATTTCATATTCAAAGTACTACTAGGTCTTAGACAAAATATATTTTCTCCACTACAGTAACTTTTTCTGAAGACAAAATAATTTTGTGAAATATTGGAAATTCAAGATTTTTTAACCTGTTGTGAACTAAGTTAGTGAGTTTTACAACCACTGCTACTACTGAATTCAGATAAATCCATTAAAAATTATTGTAAACTGAGAAACTCACCTCCCTGGTTACCCTAGGATTGCAACTGTGATGAACTTTTGACTCCTTTGAAATCAATTTCCCACTAACTTCACAGATGCCAGGACTTTTTCCCATTCATTTGCCTTTCATAACATACATAGTGTGTTAAAGAATATTTCCTGAAATAATTCTGGGAGTAAATCAGGGGCCTAGTGTTGCCCTGCTGAGAGAAAAAGAAATCTGTGTATTTTAGGAAATGTTGGATTATTTTAAATACCAAGTGTCCTTGTTCACATGGCCTCGGAGTTCAGCAAACCAGCAGGAAATGATGAACTCTTCTCTTCAATTAAGTCATTCCTGAAAGGTC
The DNA here is from genome assembly GCF_001715985.3 of Manacus vitellinus. NCBI lineage: Eukaryota > Metazoa > Chordata > Aves > Passeriformes > Pipridae > Manacus > Manacus vitellinus. Next base: position 13,576,876 of record NW_021940604.1, read on the forward strand.
TATTACTGTTCTGTAGCATTTCCATCAGGCCCCTTCCTCAGACTGGTACCAAAAGGGAGCTTCCCTTCCAACTCAAAGAAGTAACGGGACACACTGTCAGCTATCAGACATACCAGCTTCTTCACATCAGTGTATCCCAAAATACACAGATTCTTTTCTACCAAAGTATTCCCACAGGATGTTAAAATGAAAGGCATTAAAAAGAGTCCATAGTAGGTCATTATAAAGTCTAGAAGACTGCATTGTCATAGGTGCCTTATGCATTCAGTCACTTTGGCTGACCAAACAGGTTTTGTTGTAGCTAATCACTATGGGGAAGATATATTCCACAGCTCACAGCACCACAGGAAAAAAACAGATCCTGCAGTTCGGCCAGGATTGCATTTTAAGTTCACAGTTGGTAGCTGAATGCCTTAATTCATCAGCACTGTTCCCAGTTAAAAGAGATATTCAGAGAAGCAGTATGCTTGCCTAGCTGGAATCAGGGAATGATGGTGCAAAGGGTGAGACCTGCCAGGAAGGATAGCAGGCCAAAAATATATCTTACAATATGCCCTCACAATAGTTTTCTCTGAGAGCTACAGATACAGATCACAGAGTAGCACCATAAAGCTCCAGAAACTTTCATATTTTCACACAATACCCACTACATGTTATTTCAAATAAGCAACAAGTTCATGGCTGTGTTCCTATCCAAAGATCTCTTAAAACTCTTCCTACTTGGTCTATGTTTGCTGTGTGACACTCCACCTTTAGGTATCCTCTTCACCTTGAAATTTGGGCAGCACTGTTTGCTAGTCTTTTCTTACACAGTGGCATTTAAAAGGTTAGGAATATTCTGATGTTCTGATAATTTTTCAACTAGAGAAAAGGCACATATTTATCAGCAGTCACTTCCTCGAGGCCTTGGTTTGCATTTCACCTGATTTTTTCAAGAGGCTGAAATCAAAATAATCAAAACCAGAAAACATGACAACAGGATTCCCAACAACAAGTAGGATTCCCAAGAAGAAAAGAATTTTCCAACCAGAAGGGTGGAAGAATGAAGAATAAGCAGGAGTTGCAAAAAGTTGAAGGCTGATTAGTGTAAGAAGTATGAATGGCACTGAGGCACACACATAGGCTTCAGTGTACTTCAGAACAATTTAAGAGCCTTCTGTTAGCATAGGCACGTTAGATGTATGTGCTAGAAAACCTTGTGATAGCGTTGTCCACTCATTGATTTAGGCCTTAATGAGACTGGAATAGACTTAGCAAAGAGCTTAAAGTTTAGAAGAACTGAGTGGAGAAAGCACTTTGAAACAGCAAGGTTTCTCCAAACAAAACAGCTAGTGAAGAACTATCACAACAGAAGCATAATCACCCAGCTCCTGGAAAGGTAATTTATCAGTTTGTCTCCAGAGCTGAACAGGGGTTACTTGAAGGTTCAGTACTTACAGCAAGTTTACACAGTGCATTTGCACACACTGCCACACTTCATCACATGTGTGAATCCCACCTTCTGTATTAATACAATTAAGAAAAAAAATAAAAGGAAAAAGAAACCACACACACAAAGAAACCCCCCAAAACTAAAAACAAAAATCCCTCCAGAGTATCTATTTACCAAACATATAGTTTCCATTCATCTCAGATATAAACCACCCTGGGACCTTTTATGTGGTGTGTGTGTCTCTTCAAAATTATCTCCTAATGTCAGAAACCTACAAACCTTTGAATACTACTGGACAGATATCTAACATTGAACAGACTTCTGAGCTAAAGATGAATTTGACTTCTCTAACTTCAGTTGCCTCTTCAGAGGAAGGCTCCTTCAAAAACCCAGTCTCTCAAAAGCCTATTTAATATTATCCAAAATCATGATCATTAGTCATCTGTGACAGACAAAAGCATCACATTTCTGAGCCCTATTGCTCAAGAACAGCAAACTCTATGTATCCAAATGATACAGCACTTAAGGTCCTGAACACAGAGATTAATTAACTGGAGCTATTTGATTATACTAAAAGAAGGATTCTGCCACTGCTCATATCCAAGGTATTTGTAAGAATGCCTGAGAGTACACAACTCTGTTTCTCAGATGAATTCCTATGATATCAATTTCAAACTTTATTATGGGTGAAGTTTTTAGGTTTTACTGTTGCTTGATAATAGAGTTACACCAGATTACTTTGCAAGTGACATAGCTACAGCTACAAATTCATTTACTAATAGCATACAAAGAAATTATAGGGAAGCTATTTCAGTTTCAGTAATCAAAAGGGAAATGTTATGAAATGCTAAGGGAAGTAGCATCTACATAGGCTCAAAACACCTATGAATAAGAATATTGAATATGTGTCAATGTAGTTAAAAAAAAAAGGCATTATCTACTCATCATTCCTAATGTCTCCAAAAGATAACTCTCGTGAGAAAGAACCTAGTCCTGACCATGAAACCAGAGAAGCTGTGAAGCCATTCTAGGCATTCCACATGGTAGAAGTACTGTCAGTTTTGGTTGATCTATATTGGTTGATCTATATTTCTACAGACAAGAATCAAAAAAGGTATCCATTTTTATTTTTTTTAACCAAATCTGCACAAGCGACTGTCCGATTTACATTCATAGGGATAGATTTTGTATTCATGGCTATACATGTGTAACAGACAGAAATCAAAAAAGGATGAAATAGGTTATGAATAAATGGGGATGGTGAGAGAGGAATGAGCAGTCAGATACTTACAGGTAGTGCTCTGTGATTTACTTCAAAAGAATAAAATGTGATATTCTGTCTTTGAATGCCTAATAAAAACAAGTATTTCAGATCTGTCAAGTAATTAATTTGTAGAATATGCTGCATAGATGAGCAAGTGAGACGGTTTCTCCACAACAGTGAAATATTCATACTTTTACATTTAAACTCCTGTAGTGCTTCAAACTACACTAAAGCGAGTCTCAAAGTTCAGGAAAGCAATTTATGCTCAGTAACAGTAACATGGGCACCCCCAGGTAGCCCTGCAGAAAACTAGAACACAACAGAAAACTCATCTAAAACATGACTGGCTGCAGCGAGTGACTGGTTCTTGTGATTAAACTACAGTGTAATTTGGAAATGGAATCCAATAGCTTGAGGTTAAAACATCTTGCCCCCACCTCACAGTCTGTTTCATTTTAATTGACATGAAATAAAAAAACGTGTTCAGGTCTTTCCTCACAGAGTTGCTACTTTAACTACATAACGCTTACCTCCCAAGGGCTGGAGAAAGGCTCTCATGTCAGAATAGGTGCCCTTTGGACAAACAGCGTAAAATAAAAAGTTACAAGAAATAAACCCATTTTCAGTCTATCAAGCAACCCTTTCTACTGAGCAAATAAGAAAGGAGAGAGCATTGCTGAAAACAATTCTTCACTGTTTTAACAGGCGACCCCAAAAGCAAACTGTAAGGTTTAAGCCCCACGATTCTACAGAACAAGAGAAAGAGGAAAATTTCATAAAAAATAGGGAAATGTAGAAATTATGTCATATTACAGACATTAAGAAATTAGAAATTCATGTGTATATTTGCAGATGTCTAGCACACAGAAGAGCATCCAGTATCCTTCCCTTTTCCCACTGATTTATGCAAGACACCTTCCCTTTTCTTTCCTTCTGTAAGAATTGTAGAAATTTTGGAGTCAAAACCAAATCAGAGCATCCTTTATTTCCATTTTGTATATTTTCATGTACCATGGACATGAATAAAGAAACTGAAGTATGAATGGTTAGATTCCCTCTAAACCACAGTTGTCTTCTGGTAGAGTTGAAGAGGACTTTGTTAATGTTGTTTAATTTTAACATTTGAGTTCCTCCTTCAGAGACCTAGATCCTCATTTTCTTTCTAGAGGAGAACATTATGACCCTGAAAGAATCAGATATACATTGCCAAACTAATATATGTCTGACCATTTATTCAATAAGCAGCCATGAGTATCCCAATGTGATTCTTAGCTCCAGTAATTGTAAGTCTAGAATTTGGTCACAGCATTAATTACTGAATTCCAAATGACTTTCAATATTCAAAAGTTCTTAGCATTGCACTAGCACTGATCTGTTGAATAGGAAGAGGAGTTTTAGTATGTAAGTAAGAACAGAACTGTACTAATCTAACATCAACTAAATAAATATGATAAAAGAAAATTTTCTATATTTTTCAGTAGTATATAAAACCTACAAAATCAATAACAACTCAAACAAATGCTTTGAATTTGCCAAGACAATTTTTTTTCCAGTTAAAGTCAAGAAGAAAAAAAATAAGTGGTTTTCATTAAATCTTGCTAGGGGACAGTTATCCAAAATCTTGCTATTGAAACAGAGATGTTTCTTGAAAATAAGAGCATCAAAAGAACTGAAATTAAGAACAGGGTAAACCTTTGTCAAAGGCAAAATATTTCACACTGAGTGACAGAGTGACCTCTAGAAATGTGGAGTTTCCAGCTCCCCTGCAAAAGTTTATTATTGTCCTAATCAAACTGAAAATTCACAACATGCTCCAGTATCAAATGCTCTGAATTAGAATGCGATCAGTACAGAAAACTAACGAAATTATTTTCTTTTCAGAAAGTACGTGAAAAAAACTTAGGATTTCATGTTGAGATTGGAGGACATTACATATCCAGGAAAAAAAAAAAAGGCAGGATGTTCTTTGATTATAAATAGGCAGTAGGAGTCCCAAATGGACAGGAAAACTGGACAAATGAGGGATATGGACATAGTTTCTGAAGTTCAGAGATACATTATCCTAATCACTTCTGCTTTTACCTTAGGCTAACCTATTTTATTGATACAAGGATTTATTCACATTGCTTGCTTACTTAATTACTAACTTAATAATTGAAATATAACGTGTTTTGAATTCAAAGAATTAATGTGTGATTCCATCCACAGCTTTCACATCCCAGTTCTCTTTAGAGTCAGTGGACAAAACCAGTCCCTGATCCAGTATCTGTTCAAGATGCCTGTAGTATGCAGTCTGGTGACCAGCCTGGTGGTTATTTCAGTCATAGCTATTAGCCATCACTTAACAATTCATTCCTGTTGACAAAGGAACTTGGTTATCTCATCCATTCTTCAATACTTTGAATTTTTTCCCCTTATCACCACAGAATTTCAATTCTTATCCACAGAATTTTAGCTCTCAAAGTATTGCCAAATCTACTTGGAAAACATGAGTAAAATGCACCCAAAAAATGCCATGAGTATTTTTTTAAATAATCATTGTAACCAAAATGCACTGAGATCAGATGAGTGAAGTGGATGACTGCAATGGGCATCATAAAACCTAATCCCAAAGGTCCTTTAAATCAGTGACAGTTTTTGGATCAAACTTAGTTAGCAGCAATTAATTATCAGAGTTGTCAGTTTAAAATCTTTCACTAATATTACATTTATGTTAATTAAAAAAAATTAAAATCCTCCCAGATACTTTAACACCAAATTTCTCTTTCGTGTTTGCATCCTTGAAGCCCTAAAAACAACATCCCCTACAACCCCCAAAATAGAAATGTTGTGGTCTGGCAGGTGTATGGAAACTCACTTTAACATCCTTAGAGGTAATTGGGGATGCAAGGAAATTTTTTTTTTTTTAAACAGGAAGACTGAAGTGACTGTCTAAACAAAGCACATGTGCAATAACCAGAGACTGATACTGCAGATGGTTGTAACACTGTTTACATGAAATCTGATTATTTCTCTGATTTTTGGCACAGTGTATAAAGAAGCTTATTTTCTTCTCTACATGTGTAATGCCTTTACTAGATACATTGAAGAGCTCAACAAACATATGCTTCCTACGCTTCACCTAATTCAACCTGCTGTCCCATGAGGTCCTATCAGGAAACAAAAGTAAAGAAAGATTCAAATGAAGAAACTCATCCAAAATACAGGTGTTAATAGTGCAACAATGCTCCTTCAGTCTGCAGGCTTCAGAAACAAACCACAGAAGCATTCAGCACAGCATGAGGGTTATTAGGATAACATCAGCTGGAACAGCATTTCCGGACAAATGTTTGCTGGGACTAAAATGTTTGACAAATGTTTGCTGGGACTAAAATGTTTGAAAATATTTTCCTTATTTTTTTGCAAACCAATTCCTTATGATACAGAGTAGTAAAACTAACTACTCTGTTACTGTTATATGTTATCTCCTCCCAGAAAATGGAGTAAGACAGTAAGTAGTTATTTTAATCAAAAAAATATATATATATGAGAACACAGAATGTACAGTCATATTAGTTGCTTCAAATAACTATTTTATGAATTATATAATACGTTCAAGTAGACTGGTAATAATAACTAGAGTTCATAATTTCTTGTAAGGCTTATACTTTGTTCAAGAAAATTACACAGTATTACCTGGAAGGTTGCTTTTCATTTTTGTTATTTTTGTTTATTGTTGATATTCTAAAGTTTGTACCAGGAAATGGAAAAACTGTCTTGGTCTAAAGAAAAACACACAGAGAAACAAAAGCCAGAAGCATAGAAAGTAATTAAAAAGTTGAAGAACAATACTTTTTGCTAAAATCTACAGCTCAGACAAAAGTTGAGCCCTGAGAAGAAACACCACCACATAGGTAGCAGAAGAGAAAGTGTAAACACTCAAATCAGCATTCCCCATTTTGAAGCACGCAGAGTAGGAATAATTTGCTCACTCCAGTGACAGAGAGTACTTCTCCTAAACATCTGGGTTTGTAACTTAAAAACTATGTTAGAGTATCTCACCTTTGAGCAGATTTGTGCAGGAGGCTCTTATTCCTGAGATTGAATATTCATTATTCTGTCCTGAGACAGAATGGCAGTATAATGACAATTTCTCACATATTGCACATTACAAGACATTTAACAATAAAAACTGAACAAAAATAAAAATAGTTTTCTCTTGTGTCACTATTTCTCTCATGGTTGCAACAGAATAGGTTGCATCAGAACAGAACACATGGCTATTCATGACTTGTAACAGTGCAAAATACTTATGTGTTTTGCCACCCACCAGAGCCCAGATGTTGTCTATCAAGCTAGCTGAATGTAACTTCCTCTTACAAGACTTCTTCAGAAAAGTTCACCTCTCATGGGACCTCTGGCTTTAGAGGGATCTTCTTAGTAGTTGCTTTAGTACTCATACCTCCTGGTAATCAGCAGATCTATTATTTCATTTCACCTTACAGGAAAATCCTTCAGAAAAGGTGCTTATGAGCATATGCTGTCAGTCAAAATTTTGAGAACACTCTGATAGTAATGAACTCAACTGGGACAGTCAGAAGATTGCAACAGCTTCAAATGTATTGTAAATTCAGCATGAAAATGGGATGACTTTTTTCATCTTACTGCATTACAGAACTCATCTCAGCCATACATGATAGTAGTCATCTCATGTGTACTGTGTCATGTATGTCTCTATGCATTAGAGACGGGAGATTGAAGATGACAAAACATCAAGATGGAAGGTAAAAACCAGGACCCCATTCTAGATGAATCTCTAACTTGTTTCCTCACCTTGCTGCTTGGATAGATCATCCTAACCAGGATATTGGGAATTACTCACACCAGTCACACTAATTTTTTTGAAGTTTTTTGAGATCTTCAATGCTCAAAAGTGATATGTTGTACTTCATCAGCAAGTCCTGATCTTTCCAAATTATTAACCACAGGCAGATACATAATAGAGCACTCCATCAGTTTATGTTAAAAGAAAAACTAACTCACCAAACCAAAGATACTCCTTAAACACAAAACACACAGAACTCAGGCCCTTGTAGTAGAGCCATAATCAGGACCTTACATTTGCAGTACTTCTTTGAGGAATGGAATCTCTTATCTTTTAAGGAGAAGCTTCACAATCATCCATACGTTAGAGGAGAATAAGAAGCAACTCATTTTAGTATTTTAAGTGACTTAACAAGATCCACAGTCATAAAGGAGAAGCATGAAAAATTTAACATTAGTATTTGAAACTCATAGAAATTGATCTTATGAAAGGCTTCTTAGATAGTGAAAAATATCAAAAAAGTGACAGGAGCAGATGGTATTTAAGATAACTTAAGCAAATCATTAGCGTGTGCTCCATGTCCATTAATATTAACGAATACAATGTTCTTTATGAAATACATAATTTTCCTGATAAAATGATGAAATAACTTTCCTCCTTTTTTATTATCATTTAGCTTCTGCTCACTTTTTTGACTGTTCTCATAAAGTCAACTATCTGTGACAGAGGGAAGGATAAAACAGACTCCTTCAGTCCTCCAATATTTCTGTGGTTCTTCACATGAATTTGATTAGCTAAAGTATAACTCACAAAACTGTGCTAAGAATTTCACTTGTACAATGCTTCACATTACAAATAGCAGTTTTTAAACTGTATTTTAAGTGATCCACACAGTCTCCAGGCTCAATTTAATAGCCCTACAAATACTTTACACCTCAAAGTTTCATTTCTGTTTCTATCAGTATTTACTTTTTTTTTTCTGTGTCTATGTCAGCCATGGTGTGGCAAAGGCTGATGATTCTGAAGCATCTATGCAGCAGTTGCAACAACAAGCTGACCATTTTATTTACACTAACAAGTAGCACACCGGAGTACAAACGGACCTGAGGAGTAAAACATCAGTGCAGAGGACCAGGTATCCATGATGTAGACATTTTTGGGAAGTAAGTGGTACTTCAAATTTATTTTGGAACAATTCCAGTCAGATTCTATGAACTGGACAACTTTGGTTTAGAAAAACCTAAAGGGAATCCAGTTCATTCACTCTGGAATACCGATGTCATAAAAGACCTTTCAGATCATCAACTGTCAACCTAGCACCACCACTGTATTCACCATCAAGATATGCACTCAAAACACAATACTGATCAGATCTCAAATGCAAACAGATGAATCATAAATCAGTGACAGAAAAATCTTCATCAGGTCCTGAAGGAGATGAAAATTTAAATCTGTAGCTCATAAAATGACAATGAAACGTTTCACAGAATGACATCTTAAGTTATGAATTGCTGGCTATGATTTAAACACTTGCAATGGATATGGAATAGAAACAGAAGAGCAAATAATTATCATTAATTGGTCACTAAGTGAAATGCTGCATATTGAAAAAAAATGATCCAAAGAAGTTACACAGCTCAGACTCAACAGAACAACTCAAAGAGTCCACAGAGGAATTCTAAGACCCTAGGATAAGCATGGTGCTTGCACTGTTGCAGCACCATGGTTCAAAAAAACACCAGGAGATTCTGGCCCACAGAAGGTGCGTGGAACCAGTCCGGTCAGGGACCCTTACAAATTTACATAACAATTCTGCATCTTTATTCTGGCCTATTATTTACTCTGTGCACCAAATCTTTCCCCTGCCATAGAATTTCAAATTTCAGTCGTCCACATTTCCTATTTATGACTCTGTTCTCCACACATTCACGTTTTACATTCTACACTGCAGGACTTGCAAACACCTGAGTACCCAGTACAGAACTGACTCTGAGTGCCTATTTTAAGACAATAATTTTGTTAGATATTAAAATAACAAGCTCCATGACATTTAGTCTCTTTTGAAGCCAGCCTTGAGCATTAACAAAAAAATGCTCCAAAGTAGGAGATGCCATTATTAAAGAAATAAAGCCAAAGATTTTTCCAGATGAAGAATGGCCACAGGAATAATCTTGCTTGTAGGACCACATACGAGTATTAATGAGTTTTCAGTGTGCATACATACTCCTCAGAGAACCTTTCATAAGCTGTTCCCCAGCTGGGGGATGCTTGACAGTGCAGCTCCACAGGGAGCCTCTATAAATAGTCCAAGGCCAAAAGAAATTGTTAGGATGAATAGTTTGCCCTTCATATAATTTACATGCTCAAAGTCACAAAACACTTTGCACATATCAGTAAGGCTCATGGCCTTAACTTATGATTTCCAATGTAATGAGGGAACAGAATCTCTTTTCTTGAATTTGAATCAAGGGAAATGAAAACAAAGTGTAAGGTAACTTATGGCATGCCTGCATGCTCAAGGCCACAGAGGACTACCAGAGCTAGCCCTGCTTAAACTATCTCAGTTATCAGTATTAGTGCAGTTGTACTGAGTTGTCTCATAATCTTGAAACACTGTGCCAATAGCTGAGCTGGTTGTTTATCTCTACATTAAACAGCCATTTAGTTGTTTCAGCAACACAGAACTATACCAAGCCCATAACAGCTAATGAAAACACCCCTGTGTTTCTCAGAGGCTTTGGCTGAAACTCACTGCTGAAAAGTAAGCAAAACGCTAACTTCTTTGTCACTGGAATTTGCCAACAAATAAAGGGAGATGATGGATTTAGATTACAAATAACTACTAGAAGCATCACAATCAATCAACGTCTAAGAAAACAGAAAATGTAGGAACTGGGAAAGACAATAGGTTAATCCTACAAAGGCTGAGGGGATTGCCATCAGGGATTTATGATACTTTTCCTCTGTAAGGTTTCTGTCAGAAATGAAAGGAAAATTTATCTTGGTAACAGTACTGCCTTACATTTTTTATAAATGTAAACCAGGAAACATTAATACATAATTAATGGCACATTTTTATTTATTTATGCAGCAATGAACCTAAAAGAAACATGTATAAATGTATGATTACATCTCAGGAATAGTTTTTGCCTTCCCAAATTTTCTAACAGACTTATGGCAGAAATTTGATAGCTATTGCTTCTGGTACAGGCATCAGGCATAATGGTCTATATCTCATTCACATTTTTAGTACCACTGTGACCTTAAACGAGCATTTAGAAAACTTTTGGAAATAAATTAGACCAAAATACAATACTAAAAGCTACATATAGCATATGTAGCTATACAGTAATGCCATACATAAACATAGAGTAGTTCGACTAAGGATGTCTAAAAATGGGCCTTTAATTAATGAAGTGTTTCCTGTAAAACAAGATCTTATTTAAATAATATGATGTATCATAAGAATCACAAAATGATAAAAAAATAACAATAAAACAACTGACACTGCAATCGATTTTTAAAAGACAGGTGTCAGCTTTAAGTTAAATTTCAGATTTAAGGCTATAGAAGGAAATCACAAGAAACACACTATATGAATTTATGTGCTTATCTCTGATATGCTATTGGAAATCCTAGTGTAAAACTGGAATAGACTATTATAAGCCTGGTTTATTGCTTATAGTTGTGTGCAATTGGACACTGTAGAATTTGATCTTGAGAAAAAGCAATTGCAGATATGAAAAGTGGAAAAAATAAATTTGGTGTGACTGTTTTATGGGACTTAGAGAAAACAAATTCCGCTACAGTGTCAGTTTTACCCTATAATGTATTTTTTATGAGTAATTAAAAATTACTAATTCGAACAATACTGCATGACAAGATCCTAAATCAAATTTACTAGACAAAAAGAGGTACCAGAGAACAGTAACAGTACTCACAAGACTAGCATTTGCCAGCATTCATCAGTTCACCTGGAATTGAAAATGATAATTTCCTTCTTATGGATGTTTTTGTTTCTGGAGCTCAATGAGAGGGAGAAGCCTGTACACAGAAAGAAACATGGCCAGACACTGGCCCAGGTACAGCTTGAAGATATTTCAGTACTGTCTTCAATCAGACACATCTATCATCTACATGCAGTATTAATAAGAAAAAACTGTGGTTGCAAGTGAGACTGCAAACCAAATTAATTCCTGAAGCAGCACGACTAATATTAACCTAGTTATATCTGGCTTACTGCACTGCCACAGCTCGATTTTTACTTCTGTAGTTTATCAGCAGGGTACAGGAATCATTTACACGGCTTTAAGTCCAAAGAACACCTAATGTTTGCTTCAGTTCCACTGAAGGCAATGAAATTACACCTATGTTTAAAGTAAAGTGTACAGTGTATGCTTGGATACACAATGATGAAAAGTGGCCTAAATCACGTTACTGCAGTAACCAACTGGATCAGTATCTGAAAAGTCTTCAACTAATGTTGAGTTATGGTTATAGTTTTTTCTTTCCTCAAAGCCTAACAAGTCATTCCCTTATACACTTATAAGAGCAGCTGGAGGCTTTCACTCCAGAGAAGCCTTTGCGTAAGGTGCTCTGTGAAAAATAAAATGGCAGTCATCACTGCATTTTGGCTTGAGACAGTTACTGAGGGTGCACACAGGTGACAGTGAAGTGTCTGTAAAGGAAAGTAAGAATGACCAACTTCTGGATCTTAGCTTAAAGTGTGGCCTGTTTTTAATACCAAGATTAACGAACTTTAGAGCACAAAGAAAAGATTTAAGGATTAAAAAGTGGGATGCGTATGAGGTATAAGCAAGCTAGGTGAGCATCCAAGTAATTGTATAAAATCTGATCTGCTTGCAAAAAGGCAAAAAATTGGGCAGTTCCTCCAGTGACAAGATAGTATCAAATACAGCAGCCACAAAAAAACCACAAAAAACAAAAAACAAACAAACAAACAAATGCCCCCCAAAAATAAAAAAAAAAAAAAAAAACCACAAAAAACCAAACCAAACCAAACCAAACCAAAAAACCACACACACGAAAAAACCCCCCAAACCAAAAAGCAGTTCCAGAGTTGTTTCCTTGCCATTTCATGCTGGGCCTCAACTGCATCTATGAATAAAAACATCAGTTTTGAGAGTCCTTTGTAAGTACAAAGTAAGTAATGTGGTAACAGGATTTGATTGTCACCACTGATCTTTCTTGTCTGATTTAGACATATATATTTACTGATTTGTTCACTTGGATAAATTCAAACTAGTTACTAAAGATGCTATTTAAAAAATCAAAACAAACCAACAATTATTTTCGTCCAACAAAACAGCTGTTATTATTTAGGACTACTTTAAAAAAAGCTAAGTCTTACTTTTATATTGAATTTAATTGAATTTAATTATTTGGCATACTCATTTGACATGAGGATCATTTGAACTCTAATTTGAATAGAAGTTTCTTGTTCCAACTTGTTGGGGTATTTTAAAATGTTACTTGGACAACAGACCTCCAAATTCTGCAAATACATTAAAAAACCAATCAAAGGTAGTATGCTGACATCACTTGGTATAAGAGTCACAGATTAGGGATCACAATATTTCATTTGGAAACAATTTTTTTTTTATGCCTGGTAGGTAAGAACATCTTAAATTATCAATAGCATGGAATAATATTTGCAAATATTTACTTTTTCAAACAATGTCCATGTTAACTAAATGCACCCTTGCTGAATTTAGTACAGGCTTTAAAAATATTAGGAGGTTAGAACAGAATTCTTTTTTTAGTCATGTTTAATGTTCACAAGCCTTACATTTTTCTCAGGAAAAGAATCTTCTTGCCTTTCATCAAGCTCTAAGGTTCTCAACTTCTCATACCCAAGATTATAAATAATCTCTGTAATATCCCAACAGTCAAAAACCCCCACAGCTTTTTGGGAAGTGTTCTTACACGTTGGCATACAGTCTCATCCTTTTCTTACACTGGACAGACTTAGATGTTTTTATCCTTCCTCCTCTCAGAACAGTAATTGGCTGTCTTCTATTTAAAGGTCACCATAATGCCATGAAGGAAAAGCAAGGAGTATGAAATTTAGAAGCGCTCTCTGTTTGTATGCATTTCCTGATAAATGCAGAAAATTAATTTCAGAGAGAAATCATGATGGCACAAAAAAGACTCAAATTACTTTATATGTGGCTAAATTCTAAAAGAGACTGACTGAATCAATTGTTCATTTTTTGAAAATGTTGATTGTTTCTTCTAACCAAATATTCACTTTGTATAGTGTCAAGTGTCTTATCTGGTTTTATTGATTTTTAAATTAACTCTAGTTTGGTGTTTTCAACAGCTCTATTACTATCCCTCAAAGTGAAACCAGAAAGAAGTAAGACAGACAACAATTTAAAAAGGTGATTATTACACATCTTTTCATATAAGAGAAGCTAATCATCATTCTGAGAAGGAAAAAAGTGTTTTTTCCTACTTTTCCCAGTTTTATATTCATGCATTCTCTGTGCATTTTGCCAAGTAAACTATTTTGCTTCTATAGCAAGAATACAGCACACATCACCAAAGTAGTATCAGTAAAACTGTTAAAATAAACTGAATTTACTATAATTCTATAATATGTAAAATCTCTGTTTTGCTATGATACAAGTGATAGCAGAACAATAATCACAACCTTATTCCCTCAAGGAATTGATGGATTTCTATCATAGCAAGAACTCCACTACTAATTTTTATTTTTTTTTCTTTTATTATAAGATTGTCATATTCTCTCATATAAATCCTTTAAACCAGAGACTATGAACAATGTGTACTTGTGATACTTTTGTTCTGGTCTTGTTTCCAGTCTCAACAGATGACAAAACAGCCTGAAGACTCTTCTCATTATAGAGTACGTCTAGGGAGGTTGAACAGAAAGGAAAAGCTGGTTCTAGGTCTTAATTATCTTTAAAGAGATAGTGTGGGACACCAGATTATTACATTGGCTCGGACAACTCAAGTGTGTATGTTTGTGTGTGTGTGGGGGGCGAGGTGGGGAGGGACAGGTCGAATCTTAGGGTGGTGCAGTCGTGCCTTGTCCCACGTGCCAGCCCCTGCCAGTCTCACTGGTCAAACTCGGATCAGCTGTCAGTCAAAGGAGCACAGCACACACCACGCTCTCTGGAACCCCTAACCCAGCCTTAGATTGGCTCACACAGTGGGAGCACCACCCCTCATCCTGCCCCAGAGCCCCAGAGTGGCCAGTGGGTCGGAAGTCACACCTGGGAGGGGTGGCCACAGAGGGCCAAAGCACATAAAAACAGCAACATATGCTCTCCATCTTTGCTTGAGACCTGCCACCTGGCCACATGGAAGATGGACTTGCACAGGACTCTCTGGTGGTAGCTATGATCTTACCTTAATCTCTCTTCTCTCTCTTTCTTTACTCCTTCTCTTAATCTCCTCTCTTAATATTTTGGGTAATTTCGGACTGAACAGTTTGGATTTTGCTAAACTGTATGTGCTAAGTCAATGCCTTGTGGAATGCTTTGTTTTGGTTGAATGTTACCCTTTAAACTTTTGCCAAGATCTCTTATTTCCTAAAGTTTACCAGCAAAGTACCTCCTGAGAAAACATGTCCTGCATCCTCTCCTTTGCACTCTCTCTTAAGGTGTTAAGAGGACCAAGGGCTCTTCTAATAATTTGGAGGGTGAAAAGTTGGAGCCTTGTATATTTTTGAAATAAAACTCCCTTGTGAGCTCTTAGCTACAAGACTTAGGGTCTTACAGATAGTGGAACTAATACAAAGCTTAATCAGAGCTGTAATTTATCCAAAGAGAAGTCTCTCAAATGGCAGGGAAAGAGTTGTGTGGCATCCATTCCATTAACATATCCTACAGAGTGCCACAGCCAAAGCAAAATATTTTCTATGCCAAGCCTGTTATTTATCTCAGTGCAAAGAGAAAAGGTAAGAAGGTAAGTGAAACACCAATCACTTCTTAGATTAAATGATAAATTAGATACATTCCTTACTTTTACATACAAAAAGCAAAAGTTAGATTACGAACTATAATGTTTCTAAATGTGAAACTTGCACACCAATTATCGGTATTCATCATGGAAACAGAAGGATACAAAATGCAATATTCTGCAAATTCTGTTCCACATTCAACACTATTTAATATGTTTATTAATTATAGAAATAAAATTATTACAGCGGCACAGTCTGGAAAAGAGGTTTAGAAGCTCTCTAACAGCTAGAGAAGTCTGAAAAACACAATCTTGAAATCCAGAAAATTCAATATTTACACTAGGAATAATCAGCTCCACAAACACAGGAACAGGAGCAATTACTGACTAGGAGTTCTGTAGAAATCAACTATGTAGAATTCAATTGTGTTCCCTTGCAATGTAGTTACCAAAAGGATGATTATCATTCCATGGCACCTAATCAGAGGTATAGTATGTCCAACTTTTAGGTCTCAAAAAGTCAAATCAGAAGTTTTATTAGTAGATGGAGGTTAGAAACAGCAGTAAAATCTTGAAAGACTGTGAATGATTGTTCAATATGAGACCCGAGCAATAGTTTCATTTTGACACTGCACATTAAAAAAAGATCTGAGTTTCAGAAGAAAAACAAAGTGATTAGAAGTCCAGATAACACTGAGTAGAAGAACTCAAGATGTTCTGTTCAGACCAAAAGGACTCCAGATGCCTCCAAAGGTACTACAAAAAGAAGAGAATTTTGCAATACTTGTTTACATTATCCATTGAGTTAGGACAATGACTTGAGAAAATCAATAAAAGAACAAAAAAAATATATAAAAGAACAAAAGTAAACACACACCATAAGAAGCTAAGATATAGTATTTCACAAACTTCCTTATTATTTCACTTAAGAAAATGTTTAGCAATTAACACTAAAATCTGAAACAAAGATTTTTATGCTTTGGATTAAAATTTTAGTCAAAATTTCTGCACGTCAGAACACTCTTGTGGATACTGAAAACAAGTTTGGAAAAGATAAACTGTTTTGTCAGTGTTAATGATAACTTTCCCAAAGGATAGCTCTAACTTAAAGCTATATAATGCTTTAAAAGGACATGCCTTTAATGCCCTATTGAAAAGATGACCAGATATCACCTTGTTCATGTTTACTTCTCTTTATCTGTGCATGTCTTAACAAGCAGAAAAAAGAGATACAGTTTGGCAGCAAAAATTTCTGGAGATTCCAACTGTGATTTCCTGTATTTGGAGAAAAGATTGTACTCCAAATGTCTCATGGGCACTAAAAGTTAATAGAAAATTTTTGCCTATAACCCCTTTGTAACTTTATTTGTAACTGGCTAGAGGTATACCTTTCACAGTCTGACTTAGTAGGGATTCTCACTTCCTTTAATTATGTAATGCTTTACTATTAAATACATTTACAAAAAATACTATTAAGTGAAAACAAAAACACGAAGAAGGAAAACAGTCACTTTTGTGTTCAGGACAGGGTACAAATGGAAAGCAATAAGGAAGACAAAAGACCACATCTGAGAATTAAAAGAAGCCTGGAAAAATCTTACACTTTTGTAACACCCAGTAATAAAAAACAAACCGGATGTAACCAAGAAACCGAAGATTGTATTACAAACAGATGAATGAAGTTAAAGCATAGCCCTTTTCTGAAGATCTAAACTCTCAAGTTCCCAGCTTTCAAATGGTTATTTGCAGTGTTACACATTCTATACATTGTGGGGGGAAAGGGGCAGTGATGTTGATGGGAGAAGCTATACTGGTAAAAATGGAGAAACTAAAATAAATACTACAGAGTGATTATACAACTGTCATGTGTCACACTGTATATGAAAACTCAACTAGAATGCTTCTAAAATACTTAAGAGGAACTCACAGCAAGCCTTTACCACTTTAAGCTGATGCAAGTATTCTGAAGATTTGTATTTATACTTCCTTTTGCTTGTTTACTGTAATAACACATACATACAACTTATTGACTCTAGTAAAAACTTGGATTTGGCATCCCCTTCAGATGGGAAGTAATTTTCAAGGGGGATTTATTTATATTAGAGGGAAATATTAATCTTCATGCAATTCATTCCTGTACTAGCTGTCAATTATCCAAAATTCTGAACAAAATAAAAAATATTAAAACCAGCTGTGAACTGAACCACTCTGAATTGAGCTATTTGTGATCTGAAATCCTCACACACGCAAAAAAGTTAACTGAAGAATATGTTACTTCTTTATTCCTTTCTATTTCTGACACCCATCTGAAAACTAAAATACCTGGTTTTTACCCAAATTAAGCTAATAGGATGTTGAACTTAAACTGCCCCAGTGGGTTGTGGTCTCTCTGCTCTATACCTCAATATATTCAACATTCTAATAATGAACTTTCCAAAGCCTTATACTGATAACATTTCAATGCATGTTTTATAAATCAAAATATAGTCATTTAACTGTTATTTTTATTTTTGCCTTTCTCATGGGTCATCTACCGCCACCACCTACGTCTCCTAGAACGCTTCCATCAACGCTGTCTCCGTTCAATCTTAAACATCCACTGGTCAGATTACGTGACCAATACATCTGTTCTAGAACAAGCAGCAGTCACAAGTATTGAGGCCATGTTGCTGAGAACACAGCTGCACTGGGCAGGGCACGTCTCCAGGATGAAGGACCACCTCCTCCCTAAGATCCTGCTTTATGGTGAACTTGCCACTGGCTGCTGCAAGAGAGGAGCCCCAAAGAAAAGATACAAGGACCCCCTGAAACAACATCTCAGCCTTGGCCATATTGATCAACATAACTGGTCTACTCTGGCCTCCAATCGGGAGGTCTGGAGACACACCATCTATAACGCTGCTGATGCCTTTGAGAACGCACGCAGGATCACTCTTGAGGAGAAAAGACAACACAGAAAGAATCGTGTCTTGCAGAATTTACCACCTAAGGAGTCTTTCTGCTGTGCCTTTTGCAACCGGACATGCCCGT
Source organism: Manacus vitellinus (assembly GCF_001715985.3). Classification (NCBI taxonomy): domain Eukaryota; kingdom Metazoa; phylum Chordata; class Aves; order Passeriformes; family Pipridae; genus Manacus; species Manacus vitellinus. The sequence goes on from NW_021940604.1 coordinate 13,595,356, forward strand.
CTCGTATTGGCCTTTTCAGCCACCAACGCGCTTGCAACAAACGTGGGTAGAGACCTTCCCAAATCTTCGTTCACGAAGCCCAGCCATGACGATTATTCTTGCCTTTAAGCCAATGGCTGTTAATAATTTCCAGACTTCTCAGCAACACTGAAACTGTACCTGGATTAAACAGGCAAGCATTATGAGCCTACTGAACTGTGGAAGTGACATATAAATTGCTCCTTTACTAATGCTTTAAAGAGATTTTTTTTTTGTTGTCATCATCATAATTTGATTTATTTAATATGTTCTACAAACAGGTTAAAATATTTCTATCAGTATCTCCTTGAAAATCCTATCCAGGATCTTCCAAAGTAGAGAAGAGTGGGAAAAGAGGCTCTGGTTTAAGCTTGATCATGCAGGACAAAGAATATAGGGCAGAGAAGTTGCGCAAAATGATCTGACACTTTTACACAAACAAAGTTTTTACATTCATGTCACTGTGGTTCCCGCTGAAGTGAAGCCAAACTTGCACCACTTACAACTATGTTGTGGTCACCTATCCAGGTGACAGAGTGAACAACAAACACTCGAGATTAAGCAGTTTTAGCCTTTAATCTTCAGTGATTCATTGCACAGCCAAACAACTGAAAAAATATGATCTTCAGAATTGACCAAGTAATTTAACTTCTCTTGCAGGCCTTAGCTATCTCATCTAAAGACAATAATTTCATAATCCATACGGATTATGCAAAATCCAAAATATGTATAACATTTTGAGACTTTGCAAAGGAAGCTGGGCATACTTACATATTCTGGGCATCTCATTGTCTAGGCTTTCTGTAAAATACATTTGAAAAAAGATATTTCAGTGTAACAGTTGTAACACAAGATTACTTTTAATAGTTCAGATACTAAGCCAAAGAGTTTTTCCTCGTTCAATAAAAGATTTCTTCACACTTCTAAATTATAATTAGCAGATCTCCCAGTTTAACATAATTGTAAGTGGTGCAAGTTTGGGTTCACTTCAGCAGGAGCCACAGTGACATGAATGTGAAAACTTTGTTTGTGTAAGAGTGTCAGATCATGTTGTGCAATTTCTCTACCCTATATTCTTTGTCCTGCATGATCAAGCTTAAACCAGAGCCTCTTCTCCCACTCTTCTCTTCTCTACTTTGGAAGATCCTTATTCTTCTACTCCAGGCCTAGTCTGAAAGAATCAGTAGTTATTCTGAATGTGGTGCTCTGCACCATGTTATCCAAATTTCATATTACAAATAACCATGGCCATTTCATGCGTATATAAATCCATAATTTTGCTCCTAATGGTATTTATGGTGTTTGGATTTCAGCAGTCACTGGGGATGAGATTACTTCTGTAACATTGTAACATTATCAGATGCATACATGATTATTTTTCCTTTAATTGCCTCTTATGAAATATGGTAAAATTCTGACTAACAAAAAAAAAACCAACTGAAGAAGTGTGAGCCAGACAGGAGAGTAACTTTAAAAAGTAATTATGTGAATGACAACTCTCTTCCACCTCTTAAATAAGAAACAACCAACAGTCAAATTATGCAATCAATCAAAAACTAGTTAACAATACACTACTTCATCAATTAAGTAGGAAGATTAGAATAAAGGAGGGAGAGAGGCTGTGTATAGTTTCAGTGTGATACCTGTAAAACCACAGAAAACAACTGAAAGGAAAATATGTTGGGAAGAGTTGAATTAAAAAGTTCAAAGTATTCTGACCTATAACTAAATCACAGAATCATAGAATATCCTAAATTGGAAGGAACCCAGAAGGATCATCAGGTCAAGGTCCTGACTCCAGGAGCAACCTAAAAATTAAACTACATATCTAGGAGCATTTTCAAAACACTTCTTGAATCCTGAGGCTTCAGACAAGGACCACTTCCTAGGGAGCTTTTTCCAGTGCTTGACCACCCTCTCAGTGAAGAACTCTCCTAATACCAATCTGAACTTCACCTGTCACAGCTTAAAGCCATTTCCTTACGCTCTAAGGCATTCCCTTGCATCCTAACCAAAAGAATGGGCAATTTTCAGGGTACTTTTGAGAGAGATGGCAGTTCCACTCATCCTCACACCAAATGAGTACTCTCACCTCAAAGCTATTGGTAGTTTTGCGAGCATTTTAATTAAGCAGCATATGCCTCACTTGAGCTTGTATAACTGGTTCAAAAAATGAATTGAGATAAATGAAGAAGCCAGACTGAAAAATACAGCATTTTCTCTAGAGTTAGAAAAAAAAATACTTAAGAACATAGAAAGATCACAGAAATCTCTTTGTTTAGTTTACTGTACTATGTATTTCATAGAAGACCACAGGTATTTTGTGTAACCATCTATCTGCCTTACTGAAGATAAACAAGGGAATTCAGGGGGAAAAAAATCTATTTAATTCTGACTTACAAAAAAAAAAAAAGGCAAAAACATACAACATGCTATTGTTAGAAAATACATACCCCACTGAGTTAATCTAACTCAAGTTTCTATTTGCATAAATACACTAGCATTTCACCAGCAATTTTCCTGTATATCAGAAAAAGAACAGAGATGTCAGAATAATAAATAATTCATAGTAAATTGCTAAACAAGAGCTGAATGACAGATTCACCATCTTTCAGCTGCAATACAAATAACTAGTATTTCTATAAAAGCTCTAAGTTTGAGTCAATTCAACTTAGTCTCCTGATTAGAAGAACTTCTTTTGGCACTAGGGGATTATTTTACAGGAAGACAAGCAGTAGGTCAAATCCCATAACAGCACACTTGTAACAGATTTCTACAACAGAGACCGTAGCTTAATTCAGCTTCCTTTGGCCCATATTATTCACCAATCATGATCATCTCTCTCACTGGAATTTCATGTTGTACAAATTTCATGGGAAGTGAATCCAACGAATTTTAAATTATTTTGACAGCTTGCTTGAAAACAAAGCAAAACATCGGAGAGTTTTTCAAAAGCTCTAAGGTTTTTCCAAAGATAGCATTCTCAAATTCATGTATCTTGACTTAGAAAAACAAATCCTAAATTCCTATCTGAATTTCATGAACAAAAGCAGTCTGGCTGAATTTTTTATGACTTGAAATTTATTCAGTACTCTTTTTTTCTTAAGAATATTGGGAAAACTTTGCAGAATTGAACATTCCTTGCAAATTCTGTGCTGATGATACAGATTATTACACAGTATTCTTTAAAATGTTTTCACCAAAAAATCTGAAAGGGCAGTGAGACTGCCTTCATAAGTAAATCAAGTACATATATAAATACAGAGTAAAAAAAACTTAAGGAGATTAAAGATTCCATAAAGACAAACAAGGAAATTAATATTTAAGTTGGGGGGGGGGCGGGAAAGCCTTTCAGAATTACCTCTTGGTTCTTTCCTCAGAATCAATGTAATTTCCATTAAGTGTTCTAGACAATGCCAAAATTAGATGATAGGCTAATGCAGAGTTTTTGACTTTACAGCAGAGAAAACTCATTTTCATCTAGTCTGGCCACATGCAGTGCCTAGGCTACAGATTTTCACAAAGAGATTCCTTTCCTGTATTACATTACCTTGTTGTGCTAAGAACTTGTTTCCAAGAAATCTACAGTCATGACTAGTCTCTTGCCTTGCCCTAAAACATTTCAAAATTAGAACTTTATGTCTGCTTAACTAATTCTTATCATTTCGATATTTTATTAATTCTTTTACTTCAAAATGCTGTGAGTCTTGAAAGTATGCAAAAAAATCAAAAACCTTTTTTTAAAAAAGTAAAAAATTTATTTTAGCCAAAGATATAAGGATGATCTATTAATGTGGAAAAAAAGACAAGAAAAAAATCAGTTCACAGGGAAAAAGGCAAATTATCAATTATTCACACAGTTTTAGTCAAAAACCACTTGAAGATGTCATTACTAGAATTAAGAAAATATTTTTTTTCCAAAAGCTGTGCTAATGCCAGTGCAGTAACAGCTGCCTACTCTTCCTTTGTTTTTTTCCCTAAGTATCATAGAAAGATTGCTTTTTTAAGAGCCACCAATGCACATTGTGGACAGTTGGCCATACACAGCACTTAGATTATTTTGTTGCATGAATTCAGTTCTCTGGGGGAATGTGCATAGTACATATATATGTATGCATGGATGATTCATACCATTTAGTCAGAAATGTACATACCCTATTAAGTGAGATTATGCTACTATGCAACCTGTACTGTGCTGTAAATCTTGGTCTGATTTTGATTATTTTAATGATTGCTTAACTGATGTTTATGACATCTGTAATGTTTACTAGCAACAAATTCAGGTTTTCTTGCAGATATGTTATAATGATGATAAATAGCCTCAGAACAAGAAAAGATCTTCTGGACCTGGCTATAATCTCATTACCTGATTTTCTGTTTACCATTTCTTTGGGGTATCCATTATCATTAAATCTATGATACACTGGTCTTTGCAGAATACTAGTTTTAATGAGGTTAGACTGATCAAAGTAAGTTAAATAATTTAAAACACTAAATATGTCAACTTTGTTAAAATGCATAAACTAACAAACATTTTCTTACAGTTGTTTCATGAATCTGTTTTCCAGCACTGGATTTCTTGTTGGCTAATTTCTTGTTAACTAATCCCAAAAGTGTCATACACCTTGATTACCTCCAGTTATCACTCTTCTCCAGGATTTTCCTTTGGATTAGTGTAATGCTAATCTGCCTACCAATACTTGAGACATCTTGCTTCCACTTTTCAAATGCTGCAATATCTTCTTTCCTTTTAAAGGCTTTCAAGTTTGTCTAGTATTACAATGTTCTAAAAATCATTTCATCAATTCCTATCCAACGACTTTGAGGATGTTTTATTTTCTCAAAGAATTCTTATTTTCCTTATCCAAAATACCAAATAATTATTCTTTTGTCTGCAGATTTATTTAGCTTTCAGATATCTACTCATTAATGTTAATTCCTAACAGTTATCTTTTTCTTTATTATGTATTCTTTTGTTTATATTTCCATTTTTGTTTCTCTTAATTAGGTTTTTTTAAAACTTTGAAATTAACTTTTCCATTTGGAGAACTATGCCTTTTCAAGTATCTAGTGAGGTTTTCTTTCAAATAACGCCCAGTCATTCACATTGCAGTGGTGTTTCTTGAACATTTTCTTCCCATATAATTTCACAAGGGTAATATTCGAATCACAGAACATGCTGAGTTAGAAGGGAACCACAAGAATCATAAAGTTCAACCCTTAGAACTCCACAGGACCATGCCCAAGAGTCACATCATGTGCCTGAGAGTATTGTCTGAACACTTTTTGAACTCCGTCAGGGTTGGTGCTGTGACCGCTTCCCTGGGATGCCTGTACCAGCACCCAACCACCCACTCAGTGAAGAACCTTTTTCTAATATCTAATCTAAACCTCTCCTGACACAATTTCAGAGCATTCCCTCGAGCCCTGTCACTGGCCACCACGGAGGAGAAATCAGTGCCTGCTCCTCCTCTTCCCATCATGAGGAAGCTGTAAACTGTTCTCCAAGCTGAACAGACCAAGTACCCTCAGCCACTCCTCATATGGCTTCCCCTCAAGGTCTTCACCATCCTCCTTGCCCTCCTTTGGATGCTTAAAAGAGCTGAATATCATTCTTATATTGCAGTGACCAAAACTGCACACAATATTCAAGGTGAGGCCACACCAGTGCAGAGCACAGCGGGACAATCCCCTCCCTCAACCAGCTGGTGATGCTTTGCCTGATGCCCCCCAGGGCACGGTTGGCCCTCCTGGCTGCCAGGGCACTGCTGACTCATATTCAACTTGCCATCAACCAGGACCCTCAGGTCCCTTTCCGCGGCACTGCTTTCCAGCATCTCATTCCCCAGTCTATGAACATTTAGGATTGCCCCATCCCAGGTGCAGAATCCATCACTTTCCCTTGTTGAACTTCATACAGTTCGTGATTGCTCAGTCCTCTAATTTGCTGAGGTCTCTCTGCAGGGCCTCCCTGCCTTTGAGGGCGTCAACAGCTCCTCCCAGTTTTGTATCGTCTGCAAACTTGCTGAGTATCCCTTCCAGTCCTGCATCCAAGTAATTTATGAAGATGTTAAAGAGCACAGGGCCCAAGATGGAGCCCTGTGGAACCCCACTAGTGACAGTCTGATGTCACCCCATTCACTGTTACCCTCTGTGCTTGACCTGTGAGCCAATTGCTCACCCACCACATGACATGTTTACCCAGCTGTGTGCTGGACATTTTGTCCAGAAGGATCCTGTGAGAGATGGTATCGAAAGCTTTACTGAAATCCAAAAATCAACTGGTTTCTCTTGATCAACAAGGTGGGTTACCTTGTCATAAAAGGAAAACAGGATGGATAAGCAGGACTTTCCTCTCATGAAACCTTGCTGGCTTGACCGATGACAGTGTTAGCTTTCAGGTGTTTTTCAATACTTCCCAGAATAATCTTCTCCATAACTTCACCAGGCACTGAAGTGAGACTGACAGGCCTGTTTCTGGGGTCTTCCTTCTTGAAAATCAGGACAACATTTGCCAGCTGGGACCTCTCCAGATTCCCAAGACCACTCAAAAATCATCAAGAGAGGTTCTGCAATTATATTGGTTACCTCTCTGAGGATTCTGGGATGAATCCCACCAGACTCCACAGATTTGCAGGGATCCAGCAGGAGCAGCAGATCCCACACAATATCTGGGTCGACTGGGAGTTGATCATTATCAGTCATGCTCCTCCATTGAGGAGGTCCATCATTCATGTTGAAGATCAAGGCAAAGAAAGTGTTAAACACCTCTGCCTTGTCTCTGCCCCCATTTGTGAGGTGACCATCCTCATCTTGCAATGAGCCAATGATATTTCTATACTGCCTATTGCCATTAACGTATTTGAATGCATCAGAATTACTTATTTCACAGTTGTGACACTGGTAGTGTGAAATGTGTATTTTTCTATTAGAAATGTTGATAGTGTAGTACATCTTCGTAAAGTATCACTAGACAAATTAGGCAAGGTGATGCTTTTTTCAAACTATCACTAAGATAATGGTGATGTGACTCCGGCATCACTAAACTGAAGGCAAACACAGATGACTTCTTCATGAAAATATGTGTTTGGGATTTTGTTTTGACTGTATTCTGAATCCAGCGAAAAATAAATATATAACAGGAAAATGGCATCTCTGAATATCAGCCATAATAGCGTAACCATGATGATGGCAATTCAGAATAGGGTAGATTCCTATCCTAAAACTGAAATGAAAAAGATAGAGTATCTGAAAATGCTGCCTACTCACTTATTATTTGTTCTCTGTGTGAGGGTTCTCATTAGCCAATGCAAAACTCACTTTTGAGAGTAAATAGCTAGAGAAGCAATGATCTGCCCCATATTTAGATAATGCATTCTAGATAGCTTCATAATTACAGTTCAAAAACTTCCTCATGAAAAATAGTTTGGAAGTGCCTGCATCCTCTCCTCTGAAAGACGAGTGTGGTTTTACTCAGATGAAGGAGCTCAGTCAGTTTTAAAACTTAGCTATATTTCAGAAGACTTATATAAGCCCAATAGAGCAGTATCTGCCTGAACTAAAACTAAAGTTCTTCATATTTCCTCCAAATTCTATTAGAGCAAGGGAAAACATTTTTAACTGCTTAGGCACATAACGTAAAGAAGAAAAGAAATGTGGGTGTTTGCTGGTTGGTTTGTTTGTTTTAAAACAGCAATATATGGTAGGAGAGTTTCTGTGAAGTAAGAAGTCAAGAATTTTCCTAAAAAGTACTGGAAAAGGAAAGCACATGCATTGTGACAGTGATGATATAAAAATATTTGAATGTGAGAAGACAAATTCTCTTTAACCCTCACATTCTCTTTAACTCTTCAGAACTCAAGATGTCCCCAGTAAAAACTAGGTAATTTTTAATCAACTGCAACTCAGCCCTAATCTTAAGGGCTCTATCAAGACAGCTTCTGTAATTTAAAATATATTTTTCCTCATATCTTTTTCTAATAGCCTGGTTCAATCCACCACACTGAATGCCTGATGATGCAACCTCTTCTCAAAATGCTAGAAATTATTCACATGAATAGTCCCACTAAAAACCATGGAAATTTTTTCAATGTGATTAAAAAGTAGCAAAATATACTGCCCGTGGCCATTCCTCCCAATTCAGTTATTATTAGAGATGTTCTTTGAAGCACCTCAATGACAGATAAATACAGAAACAGCTATTAGGCAAAAACCTGATAGTCTGTGCATTTTGCAAATATAATTATAAACACATCAACAGAAACCCCACATGCCAAAGAATAGATGACAAACATCAAAATGGCCAATCCTATTAACACCTTTCAAATAAAAATACAAGATTCCCGTGTCCACCCCAGACAAAACTGAACAGTACTGATTTAAGAGGTTCTCTCAGAACTTGATGTCTACATCTCGTTTTTCATGACACAGCACCACTTTACCACAGACTGCTAGTAAGGATTAGCCTGTGCACACTGTGGGTAAGTCTCACTCACATTGCCTTAAGTTTTGAAAGTTGTTCTCTATTCTGACATTTTATTTCATACTTCCAGACTTACAGTATTTTCATAGGGAGGTTTAATATTAGAACACTTTGATTCACGTAGAAGAAAGTCACTGAGGTCACCTACCGCATCTTCAGATACAAGTGCCAAATTGCCCCTTACACTTTGATCCAACATCTATCTACCCAGACTAGGTGCAAAGCTGTACACTGTGCAGAGCTACACAGAAGGAATGAAGCGACACTTCCAGGCTTTGGCTAGTCTACTGCTTTGTACAGGCAGTGTAAAAATACAGAAGGCAGGACCAGCAACAGCCAAATATTTCCAAGAACAATAAATAGGGGAGAACATCTCGCAGTTTTCTGAATTTTTTAATCAGAAAAATTCCTTAGCAACAGGGTCATCAGGGAACACCTAAAAATCCCACACCATACCTGAGGTTTATATGACACATTACTGTCAAGGCCAAATCATACTGAAACCCAAATACTCATACAGCTCCAATCTATACTCTCTATCTGAGAGCTCATGACCCTTGGCTAAAGGCCAGAACACTGACTGACAGCAGGATCAGGTTGGCGAAAATCAGCACTACTCTCATGTAGAAGAAACTAAGATCCAATAATAAATATTTAACAGATTTAACAGAAATTCATTGCACTGTCCAGAGTTTTGCATTTGACATGTCTGGCTTCTACAAAGACTTCCAAGATATTCAATGCAATTTATACAATGCAAAATAAAAATCTAAATAAACCATCAGCAACTTAATTGAAAGAAAGGAACTCTTTAAGAAAAATATCATGTACCTATGCAATCTGATAAGAATTTTATTCGGTGAGATGTTTTTCCACATACTGTGTTTGTTTTTAAGATTTTGTTCTTTACCTTTTTTGTTGAGATGCATCATCCAAACGTACTCCCAGCAAGTTCAGCCCTGCTGACTCCTGCTGGATTTACACAGAAGCATTATGCATCCATAAAGTCCCAAAGTTGCTTTCTTCTGGATAGAAAGAATTAGTACATCATTTGCAATTTTTTCCCAAGTTATGCAATACACAAGAACTCCAAAGTGCAACTGAAGCATGCATATTCACAAACTAATTTGCATGTCTTCACATCACTTAACTGTACATTACAGTAAGTGCTGATATTATTTTTATGTTCATCAACAACTTTATTTTCTAACAGCGAAAATTACAACCATTTTTCACAGTGACAATTTGGAAAAGGTGTCATTCCAAAGCACAGGTTTTCTTTCCAAATTAAGTCTTTGATGTCTTCTATGCTTATTATTGTCAATATATCATTATTTCAAATATACTTCTTTAACACAATTTCTGTGTTCTTGTGTAATTAGAATACATTACTATACTGGACAGTAGGACAAGTTCTTAAACTCAGATGGAGTGTTAACAACAACACTTTGTACATAAATGATCCCTTCAAATAAGCAAATGCAATGCAAAATTAGGAAATAAGCCTGAAGGAGTGGCAAAGTTGAAGATAACAGCCCAATCAATGTAATATTGTAAATATACCGCCTTAAAGAAGGAACACATAACAAAAATTTGTGTGGATAATAAATCTTACAAACCTTTAAATTAATAGTTTTAAGATACTTCCATTACTTTTTTATAGTTCTGCACTTCTACCCAGCTATAACTGAAAAGAAGTACAGACATTCTGTCCATTAAGCTTTTAAAGTGGAGTAAATAAAAGAAATCTGCACTACAAAAGTAATTTTATAAAAATGAACTGCAAGGCAAAAATCATTTAGTTTGATGGATACTGTGAAAAGCGAGTATAGCTAAAATAGATGTAATAAGAAACCTAGATGAATGTGTTTAATAGGAGTGTTTTTAAAAATTAAAACCATAACAAAATGTTAATGGGTGTATGGAAGTCGTTCTTACAGTAGTAAATCTTTTGGGAAAAAAACTGACACTCATGAAAAACAGATTGAACTGTTAGCCCATAACTTAATGAAATAACAATAAAGCAGAGAACTGAACTCCAGAACCCCAAGAAGTGAAAGTCCACACCAGGTCCAACCTTTACTGCAACTCAGGCCCAACAACAGTCATCTTTATAAGCTTCATTTTTACTTTTTTTAGTAAAATTAGTCAGCTAAAAATTTGACAGACCCACATTTCTGCCAGAAGGTTTCACAGGCCAGAGGAGCAAGGGATCATGGCATCTTTTTTGTCTAAGGCTCTATGGCTCCTAGATAAACTGAGAATACTAAAGCAAGGGTGTCCATCAAGGGGTACAAAATGAGTACAAGAAGACAGCAGTAGCCTGTCATAAAAGCACTTCTCAAAGATAAGAAAGGCATGAAGAGAGCTGAAGATTTGCTCTCCCCTGCAAGCCTTCCTCTATCAAGAGTTAAGATGGATGGGAAATTCCACCTCCCACTGCCTTACCCTACATAGGTAAGAAACCAAAAAAGGGAAGAATGTATTGAACCTCATGAGGATATGAGGGTCTAGAATCCCTTCTTTCCCAGAGAAAGTATGGAAGGAGTTGCTATGAGATGTGTTACAAAAGTATGAACTGGTTGTATTCAAAGGTATGATTTATTCCATAGAAGATTCTGAAAATGATGTAACTGAAATCCTACCTTGCTTCAGCATTCCCCTACACTAGCTGCTTTGTTACTCATCCTTTGATGCAAAAAGTACCCCCCAGGCTAATCATGTATCCTTTCACAGCATCCTGAAGGCACCCAGAAACATTTGATTCTCTGAATCACCAGCCATGCTTATCTCCATTTGAGTCCTTTAAAGCCCCACTAGCCCCTAGCTAGCAGCTAGGTCAAGCTTGAAGAGACTTCCAATTTATAAATAAACTAATTTCATTAGCAGTCGATGCTTGTATGCTTATTCAGCTTGTAGATATATTTTCATTGCACTATTAGAGTAAGCAGAACTGGAATTTCAACTGACAACTTGCAAGCAGCTGACTTGCTCAACCTTAAAGCATTCAATTCAAACTACAGATTTTTGTGGGTAAATGGGAATTGGTTAAGAGCAATATTAACATTGTACTTCATGCTAATGATACTAAAAGGAAAACTCTCTGCATCCATTTTATAAACAGAAAAAAAAAATCCTTCCCTCCCAGGCATAGCGAATGCAAGAATAAATGTACTAAATACCACAACACATCCAATCTTTAGTACAGCATTGCTTCAAATAATTGGCAAGCGACTGCAAAAATTCTCATTTAGGTTTTTGAACTCTCCTATGTGAAATGTAGAGGCACAGCTCTTTATGTCTGAACAGCAATTGGGAAAGAACCCTAGAACCACAAGTTAAGTTGCATTTATATGCTAGCATGTGTCTGCACACAAGCACATTTATCTATATACCCATCATCTATCCTTCAGGAGTTATGCCCATGGTTATCATCCTCATTGTGGCTACACAGGATCTTGGCCTCTGCCCTGCCTCTCCGAACTCAGTTGCCCCAACATCAGAGCAGCTCCCAGACAGGAAAACCTGTTGCAATGAAGCTATATCTCAGACACTTAGGAAAAAAAAGGTAATATAATACAAGACTATCCCCAAAAGGAGGTCAATATGTTGGAGAAAATAAGAACAGTCAGAAAAAGCCAGATAGCCATATTAATTTCAGCTTTCTCACAAACAAGTTGATGGGTGATCTAGAACTGGTAACGACTTTTTCATTCCTTTTTAAAAGCTCCCACAGATTTAAAAATAATGTCCTCTTTGGAAAATAATTACTTCTTATTGCTGCTTGTTGGCAGTGGTGATTTTGTGTGTCCATGTTTTCATACAGAATAAAGATCTAAAGAGCTCAATGTGACAATCATTAGAAGCAAAACCTAAAGAAAAAATATTACCTGCATTAAAAAAGAAGGGAGTTTTCTTTACTCTGCCAAAACGAATTTAGATCAACATTGCTTTGAAAATTGACAGTGATGTGCACTCATACTGCACAAGACTAATTTTTAATGTAGTTGCCAGAGAAATGCAGTTCTGTTAGAGATCATTACCGCATGCCTCATATGCCTCATACACTAGCCCAGTCAGATGCAATTACAAGAAAGCCATCCAAATGCAAAATAGCTCTTTAAGAAGGTAGTCATGTACAGAGAACTCAAACATGGCACCTGGACTACCTCATTTCTCAGTTATGATTTTTTTTATTTTATTTTAAAGCACTGTTCGTCTGCACAATAATAATCAAAAATAACATCCAGTTTAAGAATAGAATGTGACCCTCAGGTCACTGAGTTAAAAGACAAAAGAAATATAAAAACTTCCTTGGACAAGACTGCCCCATAGACTGTCACATGACTTCCTTCCTCTGCCTTCTAATTCCAAGTCCCAAACAAGGTTCCAACTCCCTTTTCTTCTAGAAGTCCTATCAAACTCCTTCCAAACTCTAACAGCCCTTCCTGAAACCCTTCATCTTTTTGTTTTATATTTCTGCTGTGGAACAGCCATAACATTGCAAGTTTTCTTTACTAAAGGAATCTCCTTGAGCCTAATGACATGACAGGCTTCTAATACAGACTTATGATTTTGCACTAATGGGGCAGTGCCAGAAGAAGGTGGTGAGGCAGTTACATTAAATTATGCTAACATAAGGCAGCCCACAACCCTAAATTGTATTTTTCGTCTACGAATTCAAATTTTGTCTTCTTTATAGGCTACATTTAGAGACATTTCATTGCATTTCCTGAACTTCAGATAAACTGTTGGATAGATGGGGAGCGGGGAAAACAGGTGACAAAAACCTAGAATCTGGATTACTCTTAAAGCAGGTGTAAAGGCTCTTCCAAGTGCACACTGCTGAATTACTGAGTATCAGAAGCTTCACTTACTGTATCTTCTCTATTGACACAATCCGACACAATCATTGTCTTATCTAAATAGCCCTGAATCAGCTGAGTTTGGCTAAAATTCACAATTTGGGAAGAATAGGAAAAGTACCCTGGCTGAAGAAGTCAGTGCAAAAAGTAACAATACTTCGCTGTGAGTCCCTATCCCTTCTTGATCTGAGTGCAACTGTATAGAATGACATCCACACTACCATGTAACAATTTGTCCCAGATACAAGCCTCTGTAAGCATACAGTAGTCTCTGTAAAAAAAATAGACTGCAAGAAAAATGATCAGTGTATACAAGACTGGTTACAAAACTTATTAAGCTCTCCAAAGAGTTTGCAAAGTTATAGAAGAGCTTGGGATCCCCTGGGATCTCTGCATCCTCACAAGATAACAAGTTTTGTGAGAACATAATTCTTCATATGTTGTCCCATTTGTTCAAACTGATTATGAAAAACAGAAAATAAGTTACTGGTATGATATGTACATATCAAGACAACTGAAAATCCACTTCTTTGCTCTATTGCAAAAGGATACTTACGGCACTTAAAGACTATGTTACCATAGATGTACTGATTCTGTGTATTATGCAAAATTAATAATTCATATTATTCAAAATTAAGATATGGCATGTAGCTTCCTTAAAGTTAGAATGGTTGGCATTAGCTGCAATTTGTGTTCCTAAAGAAATTTATAGAATTTATTAAACACAGAATTAAATAATCACATTTTATTCTTAGTAGAACCAATATTCCCCAATTTTTCAGGCTTAATTAATTTTCTCCTTTTATTCACCCTCTTCTTTCTTCCTGCCTACCTTCCTTGTGACATTTTTCTGTCAGGAAATACTTCAGACGCTTCGTCTAGGTTGCTCAATCAGTACTGACCACTTCTCATGGTCTTTTTTTGGCTTCACACCCTCTCTTCATTTACAGTTCAGACCTAAAGGTGGCAATTTCAAACCACTTTTAAAAGAAATCCTAAGAAATTCTTCATTTCGCAATCCAGATGAGAATAGTACTGACTGAAAATCATTATTTGAAGCTGGCCTGTGGAGTTGTGCAATAAAAAGACAGTTTCAAATCATCAGGCATTTTATAAGGCAAATAAAGCTTAACATTCAGTAAGTCAAAGAGGTCAAATGCTGAATGAAAATAAAAATTCATTTCTTGAACCTAACAGTCAGATGATGATTAGGTCATGCTGATGGGGAACATAACGGAACATGTTCTTCCAACCTGTGTTCTTCAGATAACTAAAGGTAGTTTTGGTTTCCAGCTCATCAGACCAAAACCTTTTCTAAGGGCAATTTTAAGGGTTTTTTTAAGAAAAAAAAAGTACCATAGTTACAGAACAAAAAAAAAAAAAAAAACCAAACCAAAAACAAACCACAAACTTTTTTTATTAAACATTTAACATTTATTTAACATTCTAGGTATTTTAATATTTAGCACTAGGCATCCGATAAGCTTTCCTGTCTCCAGGTTTTACTGACAACCAACAACACATAGCTCACAGGAGCAAAGCCTTTTTGGAACAGACTGAATCCTGTTATTTTTTTACATAAATTATATGATCAAAGAAAATTATGTGGGTGGGGATTTGCAGTCTTCTATCATGAGGCACTTTAGGACTGTTCTACCAGAGGAAACATTATTTATGGAACAGGTATACGAGGCAGAGCTTAGAAGCTATTTCAACAGTTTGTTGTAGCCATTTTCTTCTGCTTCCTACCTGATCTCATATTACTATGATTTTAGGAATGCAGCAGTTGCTTTATTGCATCAAACTCATATTTTATGTAATACCAGAGGTTTGATATAACAATCACTAGGTGTTCTAGAAAGGCAGAGGAAAACTCCATACATAATTCTCCCCTATTCCTAATTCAATATTAATGTATAAGAGTTGAAGAAGTGTTGACATCCTTAAAAATTTTTGTCTCACTTCAATAGTCTTTTTATTAGTATTACATCCCAGAATATTCTCAGTATCCAAAACCACATTCAAATTACCTCCAGATTTTAGGGTAGTTTCAAAATGAGGGCCTGAGTTTCAATTTCCTTTTTTTTTTTTCCCTTGTGATTCTTTATCTTCTGGGAACATTTTTCATATCCACAGGTCATTTTATATAACATTTTAATCTCTGTAGATTCTAAAAGACATATAATAGTCCTACCAGCAGGAGAACACTATAGTGTTTATATAGTTACCTTTGAGAATTTTTGCCACAGAACACATCTCAAGTAAAATAACTTGCCTAAGGAACAACAGAAAGTCAAAGATAAGGCAAGTAAGGGAATCTTATTTCCTAAATGTCCATGCCATGTATTAAGCACCATTGTCCCACATGTAAGTACATGGTCATACAGTGTTTGGTGCCTCTTGCCCCAAAACATTTTATTTTATAAATGTATTTCATCCTCCTAAGCTGCAACCAGACAACAGAAAAGCGCCAGAAGAGTTTTCAGTCATGCTAATACTACACCTAGGATGAAGTAAGGATAAAATTTAATCAAAATACTGACATAGAGACATCTGTACTCTATTTAATCAGAAGGGTGCTGACACACTGGACAGATTAAAATAGATTCATCAACATTTGTATTACTTCCATCATATTCCAAAATCTAAGTTTTCATCAAGAATTGGTAGCCAAATAGAAGTGTACTAAACTCAAGAAAATAATCAGAATACATTCATTTCAGTATTTCAGTCTCACTGCCAGCTTGGAACTTGAACAGAGCAGTTCATATTTTAGCATCAAAGTTCCTTACCAAACATTTGAAGAATCTATATTAGTAGCTATATTGTTTGCTTGCTCACTCAGCCAGAGATCCAAGCTAACAGAATCTTATATGTTCATCCATCTCAGATCACCCATATTTTGAACAAGTTTTCTAAATATCTCAAAAGAATTTCCCTGTTGCACCTCGTGTTCACTGCCTATTATTGTACCATTCTGAACTGCCAAGGAGACTCTATCTGCATCTTTTTTATACCTTCCTATCAGGTAGTTGAAAAGAACAATATCCCCTCTAGTCACTTACGAAGCAAAAAAAGGTACTGCTATTTAGATATGAAGTGCCTGTCTTGGCTCTTTTCAGTATACAAAAAATATGTTAAATGAGAAAACCATCATATGCACTGGCAAAGATGCAAGAATAAAAAAAGGAAAAATCCTTCATAGGAACTATACACATCTCCTTAGTAGGGCGACCAGGATCTTTGAAAGGTACACTAGAACTCAATGTTTACATTACTATGGATCATAAAAAAACATTGGGGGGGGGGGGGAAGTATGTTAACAGAATTGGAAAGAAAAACTAATTATTACAGTTAAATCTGGAAAAATTTAGACTTTTTTTGACAGTATAATCTTCTTAAATATACTTGGATAGAATTCAACCAATATCGGTTCTACTTTCTTTCTTCATTACATTGATTCTTACCTAATACTTTTTTGCTGTCATCCAAATGACTGGATGAAATCTGATAGTATGATGTTCTTAATTTATGCATTTTTCTTCTACTGCTTAGAAATTGATTCCTATTTTTCGGTAGCAGATCAACAATATTTTCAATTATAACAAGCTTTACTAAAGACTAGACATATGGTAGTATATAAATCTTTCCAACCTACTTGCAATACTTGAGTAATTAGCTTTTCATGCTTCAGCAGCTTTGCCAACAGTTTGTCAACATTCTTGTAATCATTACTACTCTTGATTTATTTTGCAGAAATTAGTTATTTTATGATCTAAGATTTACTTTTCTTCCTCTACCTTTTGCAATACATACACACTATATAATACAGCAGACCCTGAATACCTCCATGATCTATTCAGGATTCACAAGTAGGCATCCTTTGTGACCAACGGAGAGGTCTCATTTGACAGCTGATCTGTGAGCTTGCACATGCACAGGACCAGCACAACAGCAGCAACCTGCACTCAAAAATGTTGGTACTGTGGTGGTGATCACCTTTTACATTCCACAATTCAAGTCTGAAGTCTTCGAAATCCAGGAAAAGGCAAAGGAAAAAGAAAAGGAAAACTACCTTTCATCTTGAAGTATATATCAGGCCTAACTGGATGATCTGGGTTAATTCTGCAGTCTGACTCTGTAAATGCACATTAAGTATAACACATCATAGCAAAACATTAAATATAATACATCATAGCAAAATAATAGTATTAAAATACAATTATGTTTTTCCAAAGTGTGAAGCATGTACTGCAAGGCAATAGGATTTTAATAAAAAAAAGGTTCAAATCACAAATTTCAAAATACCAGCCTTTTGATTAAAGCTATTAAAAATCAAGACAAAATATAAACATATTTTAAAAACTGAATAGGAAAGCTAAGGATGCATCTGTTTGTGAAAACTAAGTGTTGTTCAAAGTATCTTCCAAGTAAACTGTAAGTACCTTCTGCACTAAAAACACATTGTAAGCTGGCAGAAAGGGAACTTATATGTTTGTGAACTGGGCTGTGCAAAGGTTGCTTGAGTCCTTCCATTTATCCTGTCCCTACTTCTCAGAAGAGAACAACCGCTTTTCTACTCTGTACGTGCCTATCACCATCTTCTGCCGCAGGCACCAAAATAAATCCGAGTCCCTCCTTTTCTAGGAGTTCCCAAAATTTTAAACATAATTGTTCTTCCTTGCTCATTTATTCAATGAAGAGCTAACAGTGAGACAAGCCACACAACATTTGTCTCTCATGACTGAATGGTAGGCCCCTTTTGCTGACTCCATTTTCATTCCAATAAGTACACAATATTCAACAGTTCAGATTTCACTTTTTTAGCTAGATAAAAATGTTCTAGCACACTAAGGAAGGCCCATATGCTGACACATAAGTTCCTCCAACTATTTTACATTGTGTGCTGCCTAAAGGGAATTTAGGTAGTCAAATGATCAATTTTGATACTGCAAAGCAGCAAAATAGCACCTTGACAGTGGACTGAAAGCTCTCAGTTGCTGGTCAAAGCAATCAGCGTTCCAAACTGCATCTAACCATAAACAGAACTGAAAAATGTATGATATTTTAAACATACCTGCTTTGGACTAGTTACCTGGCTGCTAGATACTGACTGAGTAACATGGCCTCAATGCACTCTATAACAAGACAAGCACAAAATCAAAGGTCTTGGATTTCAGCCTTTTAACTGCTCATGCTTTTTTTTCCTCTACACCTCCACAATCTATATAATACTGGCAAGTAATTGTCACTCTTTAGAATATTCTAATGTCACTATTACTTAATATAAACTACCAGTAATTCTCTGAGTACTTGACAGTAACAGGAATAGCTCAAGAAACAGATTAAGCTTTGACTAATACATTTTCTGTTTTAATTTAGTTTGCTTAATATATAAAATATCTCCACTATTCCTCGAATACAGTGCTTAATAGATATATGCTTAGCAGATAGTCTAAATATAGATTACTACATAATTGCATAAATAAACATTTATGCATTTACACATTTACTTAAAAATAACATTTGAATAAAACACCACAACTTTTAAGACAATATATTGAACACTGAAACCACTGCCCGGAAGACTCCTTGTGTATGCATCATGTTACAAATGAACATGCCTAGTTTAGGCCATAGCTGCCATATATAGAACTACAGCCAAGGTATCTTTCATACAGGAGTACCACTGAGATCACCTGCAGAGAAATACACTTTATCTGCACTTTTACAACATGTCTGCACTTATCACTACTCAAATATAGGAGGGAAGGAAGGAGTTAGCTGTACTCTATTGACTTGTTGACTTTGTCAAATGCAGCTTAACTTCAGTGTAGTTCAGCTATAATGTTCAATACTTTATTGACTGTAATTGTAGTCATTTCATGCTCCCAAAAAGGCATTTTATGTAACATTGCAGGTAGCAGAATGTTCTCCACGACAAAGTCTAGCCATTTTAATCTAAATTATTATGTGAGTTTTAAAGCCTGAATATTTTTTACTTTATGAATATATATGTCTTTGCAGATACCACAGACAACAATCTTGATTTTTAATATGGAGTAGAGCATCTTATATTTTAAAAAAGCTTGTGAGCGTACTTTAGACAAAGAAAAAAATATATGGGACATCCCAGACAGCACATATAGCAATAGCACCCAGAGGGAAAATAATCACATATACTAGCTCCTTAAATGCCTAGACAGATCTACAGCATGCAGAAGAGGTAACTTCTGTCCGTAATAGACCTGTGTCATTATTCACAAGCCTTTAAGAAAATTTCATGTTCCTGAAATTTTTACTTCTCCATCGAACTACAACCATTCATCTCTTTAAAGATCTTTCCTCCCCTATAAGCCTCACCACCCCAAACCTGCAAGTCAGGTTTCTCACAGTTTCCTGAATCGAGTTCTATACCAAGGGAACGCAGCTATTAGCAGATCACAAATGTCACTTTATGAGAATTTACTGAAGTTTCAAACAGTTTCTCTTGTTAGAGGCTGCAGAAGCTTAAAACTTCTTTTCCTGAATCTTTCTATGAGATAAAGGTATTAGTAAGGTACCTTCTTTTAGTATCTGAACAAAGACTTGTGCACCCTTAAAGCTTATTCATTTTACCACAAACTAGTAAATCAGTTGGTCTAATACACAATTTCATCCCCTCCCATAACCCTCATATTGCTCATTCTTAAGTACTGATGTACTACAGCATCAAAGACTAACTTAGACCAAACTGCTTCGCTTTTGGATATGGGGAGCTTCCACACTATGAATGACATTCATTTAAATGGATGTGGAACAATGAACTGAATCATAATTCAAGTTCCCAAAATTTCAAGGATTAGTAATACAGACTTATCAAACTCCTCAATTACTTCTAATACCTAATGCTGAAGACTCTGGATGATACCTTAAAACGAAATCTCTATATGACCTGCCGAGGAAAAAATTGCATTAGGAATCTGAGGTGTCAGAGTGGAAGATTAAATATTTCTATTAGCTATATTTGTTTATATTGCATTTTCACTTAAAACTGAACAGTAAAATTTTATATTTCTATTAAGCACTGACCAACCATTATTTTATTTAGACTGTTACATAACAAAAGATCCACCCTTGGCTGACAAGCTTCAATACAAGACACATGAGAAAGAGGAAAGGAAAGAGGAAGAGAAAAAGAGAGGTAGAGAGCAAGGAAGAGAGAGAGAGAGAAGTGGGAGCGAGTGACAGTGAGAGAAAGGCAAAGAGAAGGCAAGAGAAGGGACCTTTGTCCTTGTAAACAGGGGTAGGAATGCCCCTGATCTTGGAGAAAGTACTTATCTCCAAGTATATGGTCAATTTTTACTTTTGAGGGGCTTAGTAACACAGATGACCAAAATTGTCTCATCCAGGAGAACAACAGATGTTCCAAAGTGGAAGCTTCATGAGAAAATTGAAATCAGAGGTGTGTAACTTACTTTTTCCTCCTCATTCCCTGTTAAAATCAACATTTAAAGAAGCTCCTAAAGTTGCATAACAGTACCTTGACAAAACCCTGACAAAAGTGCCCTGTATCTGACAGAGTCCAGCAGAATAGGAAGCTTGACACTAGGTCCATAGTTACAGGGATTTGCCTTATAACATCAAGTTGACAAGTCTTCTCTAATTCACTACCTAATCTGCAGGGAAGTCAGTGTAACATCTTAGTTCCTTCTGCTGTCTCCGTGTTTCACTGTGTCTGGTTTTCAAGGAATGAAATATCCAGCCTAGTGAACATTCTGGGCCTCAAAACTAAGACTTAGTTTCCCATACCTCATCTTTGAAAATATAATGTAGGATTTATATACAAAATAATTTTCAAGTAAATTTCAGATAGGAGAAGAGAAGAAAAGAGCACCATGGGAGGGAAAAAAAAGAGACAAAAATAACAGCAACATAAAAAAGATGTAAGCAGCATTAGCTTTTCATGCATTAGCATAAGAAAATAAGTTGCAAGGCCAAAATCTAATAGCTTTTTAGAAATAGAAGTCAAAGTATGAAGGGTAACATCCTCCTGAGTTTGACTTCCAGTGCAAGCATAACAGACACACAGACTGTCTTCACCTGTTATCTCCATGCTGAACACCAAAACACCATAGTGGAGCAGTGCCTGGAGAACTCCAAGACCTCTACTGTTGCATTTAAGCCTGAATCTTTCTTCTCTGCAAAAGAAAATTATACCTTTTTCAAAATTCTAAGCCTAACTAAATTTGTCTGTAAGCTAAGGTTTCCTCCATTCATGAAAAAAGACCACATCAGGTGGTCAGATCCAGAAACTCAACAGGCTTCCAAAATCTTGAAACAGCATCCAAGTTTTCAGGAGTGCAAATAGTAAATCAAGTGTCCACAACTCCTCACTATGCCCATTAGAACTTAAATATTTTTTTTAAATAGAGCTGTGGCTCTTTCACCTAATTAAAAATGATTGAGTTCTAATAAAAGGCTTTAAAAAAGCAAGTATCTGGAGTTCATTTGACCTTAATGACATTCCTTAAAAATGTCCACAGAGTCTTCTGCTCATCAAGTATCTTTATATATGTTCCATATGCTGCAGAGAGTTTAGGAAAAGGCTCCACAAACACTGCCTCTCCCAATTTTCAACCCTCTTATCAAACCTCTACAAGCCAAAAATTTAAACATGCTGAAAAGTCATTTGAATTGTGCTAGCCCACTTGCCACATGTACCAAAAGACCCCTCCACAGTACACATAACCTCAGCATTGACCTCCAGGTCACGCATAATTGCAATTCATATACTCCAAAGGGTAAGAGGACTTCCCAACAACAGTTGTTTGTCATGTCTGATGCTATTGAGGCCAAGAATCTTCTGTTGGCTCAGTTTTAGATCACAATGTACAAGAAAATCTCAAAGGAAAACAGCTACATTATACTTTGTTCATTGAAGTTCAGTAACAAGATTGCCAAGTTCCTTTCAAATAAAACTACACAAATGTAGTGAGGTAGTAAGCATGGACCACACCTATTCTCTGAAGGTAATGGAGATCATGCACAGCTGCTCCACAACAAGATTTGGGTTTTGTCATGCTACACAAATGCAACACAACATTTCCATTTTACAATATAAAATCAGGTTTCCAAAAAATCTGATCATATCCTGTGCCCTTGGAGATTAGAGAAAAGAACTGAAGAAACTTTCCCATTTTTCCTCAGAAAGCTTCATGATGTGTGGCAACCTATTCCTTGTTAAAAATCAGTGTTTACAAAGAACCTATCAGATTTTAAACACCCTCCCTACCCTAAAAAAATATGAAGAGAAGACTAGTGGGAAAGGAGGGAAAAAGAAAAATATGGAAATAGCCATGAAAAGTTATCTACTGGTGGTGTGTATTCTAGTATATTTGGCTTATATTCCAGTTCTTGCAAATTTGGATGCCTTATGGCTGGTCTTGTATTTATAATACAGAAAATTTCAATTTTAAGACATCATTACTTGACATTAAGTACTATCTTTGCCTTATAAATACAGAAGCCAAGTTCCAGATATGATTTTGATTTCTTGGGCTAATTTATTTTTCAGAAAGATAGAAATTAAATTAGTTGGGAAAAAACTAATCAGTAAACTTCACACAGCAACATTCGAAAATCTTCTCTTTCTGCCACTGTGAGTTCCTAAGCATGTTGTTCTCACTACATCAAAGCTGCCATGTTCTCCTCCTCTCTTCCCTGACACTTTAACTCTACAACGTATAGTATATTTTACAGACCTCAATTTCCTGACGTGCATGCAGAATTTTCTGCACTGTCTAGACAGATGAAATTAAATTATTATAGGATGAAGACTATCGTTTTGACACTGTTCCACTATAAGAAGAACAAGTGTTTCCTGCTCTTATCTCCCCTTGGGTTTACAAAAGTCACAATCATACTTACTTCTTGAATGCATTTCAAAATGAGAACTAGAAATATGCTTCCTTGTCCTTTCATAATAGCAACTGTTAACTAATGGCCCTAAACCGTAACTACAGCTGCAAGTAATATTTTGCTGATGCAATTTCTTCAGAGAAAAGCTGCGCTATAAAGCAAATTAAAACCATGTCTAACTCTCAGTGAATATAGCTGTGTAATAAAGTGGTTACAGAAGATATTGGGAGTTGGTTTCTATTACCAGTTCTGCCACTGAAAACTTAAGTTCTATGTCTCTGTATGTTGTATAAACTTTGCATGCCTGCAGTACTTGTAGCAAGTTAGAGACAAAATATGCCCAACCTGTAGTATTCAAAAATTACTTTCTAAGATTTCAGTTACTGTCAGCTCCACCAAGTGGTACATGCATTGTGAATTTTGTCACTCTTCCACCTCTAATAAGGCTTCAGAAATACATTGCTGAAACAAACCGAATAGCTTCAGTACAGAGTATCGATCCGTATTTGCCCAAAAGGATTTAAATACATGCTTTTCATCTCTTAGGAACTGGTTCAAATTCCGCATGACTTGACGAGAGGAAGGGAGTAGGCATTTTTACATTTCTTACTCAATCTGTTTTCTTGTGAATTTTTGAATACTAATTTGGTCCAGAGAACAAAAGAAAGCATGATTTTTCAGCCACGGAGACTAGTCTAGTCTAGTCTTTCAACATGAGAAGTATATTGTAACTTCACCAATATTTTCTCTCATTGCTATTCTTACTTTGACCTTCTATCTAAACAGTATTGGTCTCAATGAATAATTATATAATCCACTATTCAATTGTATTAGATCGTTCCTCATGACCTGCCTTTTTTCTAACAGAATCAGGGTATCAGGCAAGAAAGTAAAGCATCTAAATTGGGGGCAGTTAATCTCTCTGTTTAGGTAAGACCAAGTCTCCTTCAGAAGACAAATCAGAGTGCCTCAAACTGGTACTCTGAAGTTCCATGTGAAACAAAATAACTATGTTTATGATCAATAGAACACCTCCCTAATCAAGCTACGTGCCTAATACTAACTAGTATAGATACTTGCCCCAGCACTTCATGTCTCAATAGCTTGGCTTTCTGCGGTAGGTTTCTTTTTTTTTTTTTTTGACTATGCTTTTGAAATGCTTTATTGATTTGTTAGAGAAATATAACATTAAGAAATTTATAGCATAAGAGAGCAGCATTCCTCTCAAACTTTCCTGTTTCTTCACAAATATGAAAATCCTTAAGTGAGATGGGAGGACTACTGTGTAACTCTACATATTTTAAAGCAGAAAAACACTAAAGTAATAAGAAATGTGGATTTTGGAGTTAATATCTAAACATCTGATGGAAGTCTGCTCAGACAGAAAAAAAAAGGAACAGAAAAGACCAGATCTTGGTATTTTTTTCACAAATCCTATTTAGCATTGAGAGACAGCAGAATAATTAATTTTATTTGTTCATACTAAATTTTGCTGCTATAGGTTAATTCTTCATATGTAATCTATTGCATATCATTTCAACTAAATAAAAAAAACTCACTCAGAGGAAGCCAAATTACAGTATTTTCATCACCACAGTGAAGTTTTATGTCCGTTGAAGAAAAATGAAAGCAGTTAGTAATCCAGAAGATGTTGCTTTGAATAAAAGTATTTCTACACTTAAATGTATCATAAAATAATACATAATTGAACTTGACCAAAACAGTCATGTAAACAGCAATTGCTTCCCATTTGGAAACGAGTCTACACACAAAATGGAACACAATAATGGTTTTCCCTTTTTGCTAGGGAACAGTTAATCACGGATTACAGGACAAATAGGGATAACAGAGAGCATCCATTTATAACAGAGGTTGATTTTGGATCCAAGCTTGTTTTATCTGGCATATCAGCAATACTACAGGAAACCACACTCAGATTAGAATGCATAAAGTTGAAAGATTCACAGTGTTATCAGATTTCCCATGCAGCATGCTGTTGCACTGGGTAGCATTTTAAGACGGGTAACAAAATCCAGATGCAAATGTAGGGCATTACTTTTTAACCTTTATTTCAATTTATAACTTCCTCTTTCTGTTGTTCAAATATCAAGTTTCCAAGAGTTTGTTATCAAAGACAAAAAAGTAGGCTGTGATCAGATTTAGAAGGCCACTAAACTTCTACATCCTTCATGCATTACTTGTCCTTCTAGGGTCTGACTCTGCAAACACCAAGTATTCCTCTAACAATAACTGGGTACTTATTAAAAATCCTATACTTAGCACACAAGTATTTGTAGAACAAGAACACTGGAAGTGTAGTAGTCTTAAACAAAGAACAGTATCTCTAACTATTTACACACTTCTTTCTGCGGCCAGTTTCACCACTCTCTCCACACCACCAAGGATTGCCCTAATACAAATATCTTATTTTAAAACCACATACTTGCCACGTTGTTATTTTTCTAGTCAACTGATACATATGGAGCTAATAATCCATATTCACAAAGACTGCAATAACAAAATACATGTGAAGTATACATATCTGTGCATGATGGCAGGTATTGCTTAAAAAACATCACCCAGAAGAGTTTTCTGGAATATTGTGCCAGAATACTCATATCTGGGAAGGAAACTTGACTACAGACTCTCTCTGTTTGGGTCAGAGGATTCAAGCAGATCAATTACAAATTTTAAGGAAAACAAATAATCCCGCACTGCACATTTCAATTTGTTGAATGCAATAATAAACCATAGAGCACCTGACTTCAGAAATGTTGCTATTTTTCAAAAGTACATTCTGAAAAGAGAGCCTCTTCCTTTGTAAAAAAAAAAAACATAAAAACTGTCACTTCCGACAAAGATACAGGTTGGCGCACAAATTAATGTGTTTCTCAGACAACAACATATTTTCAAGAGATTTTCTGTTTCCAGGTCTATTAAAATAATACTGCTGAGCCTTTTTTATCAAGCTGAGTGCACCTCATCTTTCCCTTTCAAGACTTGTATCAAGTAAACTGTCAGATCCAAGGGTAAGTTCACCTGTACGCAGAAGACATGAACCTACTAGACTGAATAATATTAATAGAATAATAAAATTAATTCAGTATTCCATTATACATCCACTATATCAAAAGCACAATGCACTTATCTAAATAGCATTGTACAAGCCTCATTTATGAATGTGGAAAGAACAGCTTAGTTCACCTTCCATGTACATATCTATTTTAGACAGACATAAGTAATTTCAATTTAATGGAAGTTATGCAGAAACATTCCATAGAGAATGAACACAAAAAGACTTCTTACAAGGGTGGGAAATACGATCTGTCTCTATTCAAGAATGTTCTTAAGAATACTATTTAAAAAAGCAAAGTACCTCAGAATAGCTACAATCTCATTGTTTCTCCTTACAGTCTATATTGACACAGCTAGGTCATGTCTAAGGGCCATCTGTCTGCTTTAAACTACATGGTCTTTATCTCAGTGCTACACCCATAGTCTATTATCAAAAACACAGATTCACTCAACATTGTTCCCAAATTCCAAAAGTCCTAGATAATTAATTTGGTTGGAATTTTAATGCAACTCAGTAACATGGAGTAATTCTAAACATTATATATGTTGCATCTTAGGTAGAGCAATATATATTGTGATGCAATCAAAGTCCTCCAATGTATAGTACAGCACACTGGGGATAAAAACTGATTTAAGATTTTAGTAAGAAAATATTCACTAACAACAATAACTAAAGTTAAAATAGGTTAAAATTTCAAGGTTTGTTTTAAAACAAAGCTGAAAAGATATTCAGGAGGAAACAGCTTGTGTGTGCTTGCCAATTTAAAAAAAAATTAAAGCAAATACACTCACTTTCAGGTTAATTATATTTCTTAGGGGAAACTAAGGCTGACAAGTATCACATCTTAAAATCTCTTTAGGTACAATAACACTGAATACACTCTTACACATTAAATCCACTTTGAAATCTAAAATAAGATGTCAGATACAATTAGCTTTGCTAATAAAAATTAATCTAAGTTCTTTCAGAATAAGCCTCTAAAACCTCAGACTTACTTCTTAAGATACTTTATCCAAGAAATGCTGAATCCTTTGCTGAAGTTTCTTTACACTGGTAAAAATTACAAGAATTATTTGTACATAGAGAATTATATACCTATTTGGAATTACCCTTCATCAGGTTTTTCAAAAAACATAGATACACTCCTAACTGCATATGTAGGAGTGATTAATGTTTATGAAACAGAACAGTGGGATTCCAGAAGTACCATCTGACGACATGTCAATATTTTGATCCTCACAGACTTAGAACAGCTGTTTCTTCATCCCAGCTGAGACAGTGAAAACATCTTAACTTCAACACAGGAAAGTTTAATTCCTAACAAAAGTCTACTACGGATGGATCTGTATATGTAATTTTAAAGAGCTTTCCCTTGCATACTATTTCCACAATTAGTTTATCTTAAAAGTTAGTTGGTTTGTTTACTGCTAAGGTATCTTTATAGAGTCGAGGGAGCTGATACAAATATGGAAACAAAGCCTCATTTAAACAAGAAACAACACTAAATACTTCTTAATAGCTCTCTGTAGCCACTCACTCCTTAGTTTTCAACTATAGCTAATACTTCAGTTTAACAATTCATTCTGACACCCCTGGGACTCTCTGGCCCCTCATGTTCTTCCAGACATTGTAGAAATAAACAGCTTACACACAAATATGTTAAGCAGAACATTAAGACAGAACAAAATGTTATGTTCTGCATTGTATGCTCCCTCTATAATGACTTGGAATTCAAGTCTTGCCACAAGGAAGCCAGTAAGAATTTCACTGTAACTTTGAGCAAACCTAACTTTCACTCTAAAATGAGTACATATCACACAATTTTTATCAGATAAAGAAAAATCAGGTAGTGAATGAAAGAAAATTATTTTGTTGGACTCTGTGTGGATTTGGTTTAACAGGGAATACATAAGTTCAGTTTCACTTCTAGAAAATAATTGTACAGGAACTGTCATACTGTAGACAGATGCTACATTTTTAAACTAATTCCAGAAGTGATTTAAAGGTCTGCTGTGCAGAACAGAATGGCTTTTTAACATGAAATTTAATAATTACTTGAGTTTAGGAAACAGATTGAGGAGATTAATTTCATCTCATTCTAGATCGTCCTAATAATGTTGACTCACTTTGAAACCAAATGTTATATTACAGAAATACTTAGATCAATTAATGGATTAATTTATCAATGGGTTTTCAGTTAATTGGAAGTATTTATTTTCATACCTTTCAGCCAAAATTCCTTCTAATTTCTGGAAACAACTCTATTCCATGTGGCTCTAAGGAGAGTATAAGAGTGCCCTACACGAACCATGTTTGAAGTGACAGCATAAAGACTCCCAGTCACATTTGACCTTAGGGGTATATCAAGTAATTTTAGGCAAACACTGCTCAGCCAGTCAGCTTCTTCAGCACAAAACTGATAGCCCATGCAATAATTACTGGGAAGAAAACTCTGTATTGTCATAACAGCAACATCAGGCCTGATCAGCCTGGAGAACAGAAGGTTGTGTGGAGACCCCACAGCAGCCTTACAGTGAATGAAGAAGGCCTACATGGAAGCCAGGCTTGGAACTGGTTGGAACTGTAACTGCCTGGAACTGTATTGATAGGATAAGGATTAATGGGTTCAAACTGAAAGAGGGGAAATTTAGGTTAAATATACAGAAGAAATTCTTTACTGTGAAGGTGGTAAGGCACTGGAACAGCTTGCCCAGAGAAGTGGTGAATGCCACCAGTGTTCAAGGTCAGTTTGGATGGAGCATCAAGAACATAGTCCTCTGGGAGATGTCCCTGACCATGGCAAAGACATTGAAACTAGATGATCTCTAAGGTCCCTTCCAATCCTTCTGTGATTCTATGCAATAAAGACTCATAATAGCAGAGGAAGAGAGGTAGTAGTTAAAGACCATGTTAAAATAGGAGTTGTTTTCACTCTGCAACAACTTATACCAAAGCCTTACTTTTCCTAACTTGTTCAAACTGCCTGTTCAGTGACATTTTCTGTGCTGTGCTTCTTCATGTTTCCAGGCATAAGTCTTTCCATGAAAATTTTTGCAAATAAAATTAAGGAAAAGTGAGACTGAGAATTTCTTGCGTGAGAAATGTGCAAGTGGTTTGTTTCACAAATGCACAGAACCGAGGTGAACGATTAAAACCTCACTCTACATTCAAGCTACAACAGATTTCACCATTTTTGAAGCAGACTGTCTACAATCGTCCCATATTTCACAGAGATGGTGAGATTCACATGAAAAGTGATGGTCTATAAATGACTGTCTGTAGAACTGGAATTCCTGATGGCTCACAGCACCTTACAATTAGATACAGCAGAACACTTACTAGTTACTGGATCTTTAATAACCAAGTCATAAAAAATTGACTGCACCCTGTTTAACGGAATGTTGCATTTTCTCACGTTAAGTGACAAAGAGCAGTTCTACAGACCACTACTAGGATTGCAACAAATTACTGAATAGCTTCCAATATAACTAATGTTCATATCTACCAATTCAATTTAAGACTAATTCCATCCCAGACAGGTCAAAGCCTTTATGAATTTTTCCATAAATTTAGTTCTCTCCTCTTTTTCTGTGATATCGTAGTTTAAGATATTCAGGCATATTCTGAAATGCTCTTCTGAAAACCCAGGTCTACTACAATAGCCTTTATTAATATGTCTAGTACAAATGCTTTGACAGCTTGCCCATACAATAAGAAAACCTTGCTCTGGGTCTTGCCAATACAACATATTTATCCATGTATTTACTAAATCTATGCTTTACTATGCCTACAACTATATTCATTTCTAAGACTATAGTGACAAGTTTACTGTGTGAGGCATTTTTAAATATTAACATCATATCTGCAGGCTTCCATTTCCCCTCTAATGAGGCTGTTCATATAACCTGTTCAACAATCAGTTATATACTGATATTACTTCATCAGCACTTTCACATCAAGTTCTTTACAACCTTCCATAAGTCT
This sequence comes from Manacus vitellinus, assembly GCF_001715985.3. NCBI lineage: Eukaryota > Metazoa > Chordata > Aves > Passeriformes > Pipridae > Manacus > Manacus vitellinus. Next base: position 13,625,681 of record NW_021940604.1, read on the forward strand.
CAGATTCAAATACCTATTTCTCCTAGAGCTACTGAGCTGATACCATTCATTAGCCTTAAATAATCTATATCAAAGCTGGTTCCTCAAACATTTTCACGCTAACAACAAATCTTAGATCCAGAGTTGATAACTTGATAAATTAGCATTTCTTTCCTCCTTCATCTGCTGTTTAGATCAAAATCCGAGCACATTAGCTGTCTGTGACATCTATAGTGCTAAACACAATCAGAAATTACTGTGTACGTTTCATTGGTTTGCTCATCACCACAGTTCTTCTCTTCAACTACTTTATTTCTGCCTATATGGCACTTCTATTTTAGTCCTAAAGAGCCTGGAATATAAAGACAAGGTTTCATATCAGCAAAGGTAATTCTTGAAGCAAAAACCTTCATTTCTTAGCAGTCATCTCACAGAATTTTAAACTATTTTTATTTCATTCTTACAGATAGGCATAAATAGTCCTTGTCTCCCAAACTTTTCCCTCAAAAAGTATCTTATGTTCCTCAAGCAATGTTTTTTTAAGATAACCACTGACAAACTGTGCAAACTTGTGTATCTGCAAGCTTTGTGCTCAAAAGTCACAAATTACTAAAATAAAAAGAACAAATTTTATAGGTAATAGAAAACATAGAAACAGTGCACAAAAACTATACATGCAGTTTTACAGTGTCCAAAATAATGTACTAAACCAAGCATTGATCTCTCTCTTACTAGTGGCTCACATGCAATTTTACTACTTTGAATGATATTATGGGACTTCATCAAGGTGAAGGCAAAAAGCAGACCAGCAGAACAAGTAGTTACATAAGAACCTCTGAATCATAGAACATTTAAATAGATGTTTTTGAACAAATAGATATTGTAGGTGGAAGCAAAGTACTGCACAAACAACCACAGATGTGTTAGCATCACGAAGAACCAATACATTAGAGCACAGTTGTATCCACTGATTCCTTTAGATATTATCATCTAAGAACAACAGCCCAAAGTGAAATCATGAGACTAACAACCCTGACCAAAGATAAGGTCTATCTTTAATAAATATACAAATGATCTAGTCTAACAACTTGAGTTCTACTTTATTCTTCTGGGACAGTGTCTCATTTCCCCAAGAACTGACTCAAGCTCCCGACGAAGATGATGCTGATTTCTTATTGTTGCATTCCCCAACACTTTTATATTCCACAGAAGTTCTTTCACCAATTAAACTATGAGTTTCAAAGTCAGTTTTAAATAACTCCTACTAATATGGCAAACAGGTTCATTGCATTTTACCCTCTAGTTAACAAGCTATGAAGTTGATACAAGCATTTAACTATTAATTTTTCTGGTAAATGACTGTCATGTTCTCTATGTCAAAGCTGCAGCAGGGGGAAGAAGCTGAAGCTGCATGCATAATCAGTGATTATAGGGTATGCACGTAAAAGCTTCCCACCTACTCTGAATTTAGAAAATATTTGCCATATTTACTACATAAGCATACCAAAAGTGACACTTGCATAAACCCTAAACCCACACAACATACAACCTTAACATAATGGAACTAATATAGAAGGTTGTGCCCAGCTGTAGAAAGACACTGTGCTTAAGTGAATAATTCAGTGTGCATATTACAAATATATTATTCAATTAAGGGGGGAGGGTTCCAATGGTAAAAAAAGCCTTTTTGTGTGAGGGCTCAATCATCTTTAAAAGGAATGATTAATAGAAGATATTCTCCAGTTGTACCAAAATCAAAAGTCGATGAGTAGCATACTCTGTTTTATGCCATGCGCTATATATGGGAATTCTTATATTCACAATTGGGATTTTTCCACAATTGTCATAAAAGTTGAACTAAAAATTATCCACAGGGATGAAATGGTATCAAGAATTGTTTTTTCAAGTAATATTAATTAATTCAGTATTGTCAATGATGGCTCAAGGTTTGATAAACAAAATGTACTTGTAATGGTCTGCAATCATCCTTTTGTTGACACTACAAAAAATGCATGTGTAATTCACACAGTTAAATTAGATGTGCAACTTCACCACATTCAAATCACCAGCTCTGGGGTTTGTACAAACACACATTCTGTTCCTGGTGGTTTCATGTATCAAATACAAAAGCCCTCTATATTTTATTATGTTACTTTGTACTCTGTAAACTTTTTCTTGTTAGGTAGAACTCTGTAGCTTTCAGAGGAATCCAGACTATTCGTGTTCCCACCATTACAGACAGGCTTCAAAAACGCACAAAATAGCTATCACTATTCACAAATATCACTAATCAAAAAATACTTATCACTGCAGCATAGTATTTTATCATACATATTCAGAAACATAGCAATATGTAAAAATAATGCTATTTATTTATTCCTTATCCCAGTCTAAAAGTTATTCAGCAACAAATATATAGCAATAGTTCTGCATTCCCAGTGCAGGACATACTCCAGGAAAGTTAATATATAATGCATTTCTTTGTAATAGAGATTACCCAGACATTTCTGTGGAATGGGATTACAGGCTGTTGAGCATCTAGCATAAAGAGAGTAACAAACTGCCATGTTCAGCATCTCCCATCAAAACCTAAAGGTAGCCTGCGTGAAAGTGGCACCAAAAACTCTCAGGGTTCATCTGTGGAGTTCGGATTTATGCAGAAAACCAAACTGAATCCTAAATAAACTATTACTACCACTGGAAGTGTGCAGAAAAACAGTGTTTTTGATTTCTTTTTCTTGCACCTCTAAGCTCCCGATTGCCAGTTCCCAGCTTTGCTCCATTTTCCTGTAGCAGTGGGAAATACACTACAGTATATTTAGAGGCATTCATCATCCTGATTCTTTCTAATTGCCCTCAAAGAACACCCCCACTCATTGGGGTAGGTGAAGAATGACAATTTGCCATTAAAAAAAATTCATTTTTATATAGTTATAAAAATATTTTTTAATACTATTCCGTTCACTTTTAGGTAATTTTCTTTTTTATTACATCTTAAATCCATGAATTATGAAAGTAGTAGATACACACGTCAGTTGGGACGGAACAAGGCATTGTAATGGTATTTGGATAATCCACTCTGCAGGAATGTTCATTATTCTTCCTGAGGTTTCACAAGAGTTCCCTGGCATAATACTGCTACAGCTGCTTTACAGTCTAATGTTATTACAAGGTCTGATTCAACGATAATGTCTGCTAGAGGAATCTGGCAGGGAGCAAGAGTCCTATGAAAATCCTTGTGACGCTAAGGTGTAACTAATGGACACTGAACTGCTGCAAAAACTGTGGGTAGTAACAGCTATTTGTTTTGAGCGTTGTAAGACTCCTGAGGGATCTTTACTATTTGTCAGTACAAAAATCACTCAAATCCAAGTTATTTTTCTGGAAATCTTATAATTTTTCTAATAAAAATAAATCGTAAAACCAAAAAGTTTAATCTCAACCTTATCTATGGTACAGAAGTGGTCCAAAATCATTGTCATTTACTTCAGTAGCTCTTTTATCTACATTTTTGGATTGCAGAAAATCAGGAACTAGGAATTGGCTATCAACAGCGGCTGATAAAAGAGAATAACACCAGCAGGAGCCAGCTCATGAAATAGCTTCACTGGCAAACAAAAAGAATTCACTTTCCCATTTAAAACACATGCATGGAATAAAGTTTAACAAACATAACGTACTGGTCTGCATTTTACATATGTAAGGAAGATTTGGTCTATATTATTGTTACTGTAGCCTAAGTGTGTGACATAATGACCTCTCATACTCTAAACAAAACTCTTATTCAGGAGAAAAATATCCAGTAATTAAGGAGTTATGAAAAAAGTTGGGAAAGGAAAGGAGATAATCAGGCATGCCAGTTCACATTTGCATGTATTTGTGTCCTATCACCATTTCTGACCTATAAATATAAGGAGTCTGGACTTCTAGGGGGAAAAAAAAGGAAAAAAAAAATAAGAGAAGAAAAGAAAAAACAACCCTGCACCAGGAATTCATGCTGTCTCTTATTCCAAAATACTATAATCTCAAAAAACTGTCAGTCCAAGTAGCTGGATAAGAAATTAGAACATGTGTGGGCGGATTCCTTCCTCCAGCCTGAATTAATTAAAAGTGATTGTTTGCAGTATTATTTTAAAGAGGATTTCTGGAACAGGTTAAAGAACCCCTGTTCTGACTTTAGTATTTCAAGACTAATAAGAATGACTCATGTAAAAAACTTGGAGGAAAAATTAATAATAAGGGTGCTAAACATAAAGTGCATCTTATCATCTTATGTTCTTAATTGTTGCTTGGAAAAATTCACACATTCTTGTACAAGGCCTGCCTCATTCAGTTTGGCTGTGGTTATTTCTAGTTAAAGCATGTACACAAAAAACTCACATATTCACGTCTCCAGTCAGTCTGGGCAATTCTACCTATTTCTAATACCTTAGGCTGGCCCCTAATTACTACGTTTTCCTTTTTCACATTCTAAACCTGAAACATATATTAATTCCCTCTTCTTTCATTTCCTGAGTCAGTTATTAAACTATCAAAAAGTCATATGGACAACAGCTTTGAAGTAAAAAATTACATGTAATCACAATGTATATTTGAGAGCAGCATCTCCCAAAATTTTGGGGTTGATTAATCCCTATTAATCAGGCAGCACTAAATACTGCTAGAACTGATCATGGTCTTGTACACGTACATTTAAATAAATAATAACAAAAAACAAAACCAAAAACAAACAAACAAAACCCCCAAAAAACACAAAAAAACCCCATCAGAAATCACGATTTCCAAAAATTTATCTCCCAAAACATTCAGTAGCATATAGAATGACTGTAAAAAAGGGACACACTGAATGTACTATACTGCAATATGCCTTCAGTGACCAAGGCTTGTTACCTGTCATGAAATCCTGAAACTTGATTAAAGAACTCCTTTTTAAAAATAAAAAAAAAATACACAGAATTTTATATATTGTAAGATGCCTATCCTCCACAATAGATGTATTCTCCTTCATATTCTTGAATCCAGAGTCCTAGACATGTTAACTTAGACAGACTGAATGGATTAGATAATGGTTAAATTCTACCTTTCTTCTAGCAGAAGATAAAGTACTTTGGGACTCTTTCTCTCAAAAAGCCATGGATTTTCAGTAATTGTATCTTAAAGATTTTTACATTGTTTTATTGTATCCTAAAGACTTTAACATTGTTTTCATATTTGTTGATATTGGACAACAGATTCAAAATTTATTTAGGTTGAGAACAAGCTAATAAACAATCACCTAAGCCCTGTTTTCTCAGGAAAGTAGAATGCAAATTTACCAACTAAATCTTTAACAAGCTCTGTTCTCCAAATAAAGTCAGCAGAATGTTTTGAATGTTTAAATGCCATTATCCATTATAGAAATGCTTTCCATTTCAAGATTACAGCTGAGTAGCCTTGGTCATTTTTGAAATTGACCTTACTTCAGAGAGGTCCCTATGAAGAAATAGGAAACTTGACTTTTGCTTTACCAGATTTCATTAACAAAGCATCTGGACATTTTTTATCTCGGGAAACAGAATCTAAGTCTACACAACATTCTTCATTCTTAGTATCTGAAATATTAAAATTATGTCCCATTAGCCTTCTCTCTTGACTTTTCAGAATACAGGATACAATATGCACACATGCTTGTGTGTGGGAAGGAATCTTGTAACTCCTCATTTCCATGAAATAACAGGGAGAATACAGTTTTGAACTAAACTCCCTGGAAACTTGCTTAAAAAACCCACACCTACAGACAGACATAAAAATATTGACCAACCTGCCACCATCCATTGCCTAACAGACTGACACTAGTCATACTCTGTTAACACCAGGCTGATTTCACTCCTCATTTCTGAGTGAGAAATTTCACTTTGACATTATAAGCATCCTATACACACCACCTCTTGGAGTCAACTTACACTTCCTTCCACACATGCTAAAAGCACCTGTACTTCATGAATTATCTCCACTGATGTCAGCAGCTGGCACCACAGATCAAGTTACTGTGCAGTGTATGTTCCTTAGCCCTGTCCCTACTATTCACACCTTTCACAGACAAATAACTTCCATTCTGTCTCATGGCAGACACTTAGACCTTTTAATAAAACCATGAGTTCAAGACCAAAAGCAAGTCATTCATTACTTTCTAAACTACTCTTTTGATTTTCTCAAATTCCACAGAGAATGGAACCAAGGTTCAAGATTCAAAGGAATATTACATAGCACTTCAGTATGACTTCAAGTTATGCATATCATTAAGAAACACTGTTACAGAATGCACATGCCTTTCTGGTTCTGATTCTTCTATTTTCTGCGAAATTGTGCTTGTTTCAGCGGGGGTAGAGTTAATTTTCTTCACAGTGGCTGGCATAGGATTGTGTTTTGGATTTGTGCTGAACACAGCACTGATCATATAGAGATGTTTTTGTTATTGATGAGCAGTGCTTACACAGAGACAATGCCTTTTCTGCTTTTCATACTGCCACGCTGGTGAGAAGACTGGGGTGCATGGGAGGTTGGGAGAAGACACAGCCAGGACAGGTGACTCAAACCAACCAAAGGGATATTTTATACCATGTGACATCATGCTCAGTATATGAAGTGGGAGGAAGAAGGAGGAAGGGCAGGACATTTGGAGTGATGGCATTTGTCTTCCCAAATAATAGTTATGCATGATGAGGCCCTGCTCTCCTGGAGATGGCTGAACACCTGCCTGCCCATGGGAAGCAGTGAATTAATTCCTTGTTTTGCTTTGTTCACGTGCGTGGCTTTTGCATTTCCTGTCTTTATCTCAATCCACAAGTTTTATAGCTTTAACCTTTCTGATTTTCTCCCTGATCCCACTGTGGTGGGAGTGAGTAAGGGGTTGCATGGTGCTTGGTCAATGGCTGGGGTTCAGCCATGAGAGAAATTCTACATGACTACTTAGTGTTCAAAAAACAAAAGAACTAATAATGTGTAGCTGAAAAAATAAATCAAACCCAAACCAAAAAAATTTAAAATTAACTCCAGGTTTCTGACCACAGTAAATCTTTTAACAATTTAAAAATGGGGAAAAAAATTGTAACAAGAACAGCAACAAGAAAAGAAATACAGACTGTTCTCATCTTTGAGGTGCAAAATGTTCTTGAACTGTTCTGTTCTAAAAAACAACATGGGAATTCATTGTCATGTCTCAAATACTGTTTTTCAAAGCATTGCAGCTCTGTTACATAATTTTCTCCGCAGACATCCGACTGATGCTAACAATTAGTGAGCAATACTTACCATACAATGTTATGGTTATTACCAAATAACTATTAAGTGGAAAAACAAAAGTTGTAAGTCTAAATATATAAACCATGGGTCCAGTAACATTCTTGTACTTGCTAAAAATCCCTCGAGACTCCAGTGAAGTCAGACTTTTCAAACTTTTCGCATTAGAGAGGAGTTCATTACCTCTTTGCCTGAGCAACATAGTGACAGTTACATAGTGCTAGCACCTCCTAGCAGTTGTAAAAGATTTTAGAAATTTTGAAGACAGTAAATGGCATAAAACTTTGACAGGCCAGCACTTGAATTCAACTGTGAAGTTTAGAAGGTCTCATCAGCACATTAACATTTAATTAAAAGCTGTAGTGTTCCCCATTGGATTACCAGAATTTAGTTATAACATAATATCAGCGATGCAGCAAATGAACGCCAAAGACACCCACTGCTAATTTAAAAGGAAAATAATGAACATATCCCTTCACCGCAGAGGTTAAAAAAAATGGTACTGCATAAAGAAGAGGATATTCTCCAAAAGTATCTCCATGTATGTGAGTGAGAGAATACTAAAAGAAATGTGAAATCACTATTTTTCTAGCTGAAAAATGAATTAGCTGGCAGGTAAAAAAAAAAAAAAAAGAAAAGAAAAGAAAAAAAAGAAACAGCAAGAGGAAATTTACTATATTTTAAATTCTCTAATTTTAAAATCTCAGTCTTCAATGTTTCCCAATAAATCATCATCTAAACACAGTCTAATTCTGGATGAATTTTTATCTGCACAGATACTTGATCAACTGTCGTTTATCCTCACATGGTAAAATTCATATTAAGGAGTCAGCTGTTTGAGATATGTTTTCTCATGAAACGTCAGTGCACCATGTTTTCCAAAGTAAACCCCAAATTGTAAAAATTCCTAATCCATAGTGTTCAGCCTACAGTGTGACATCAGGGTCAAAGGGAAGCTAGTTATTAATCCAGTGGCTTTAATTAGTTTTATTTTGACACACCCACAGTATCTCCTCACTGAATTCATTTCATCAAGGCTAAAAATGTAAAGAGCAGCAAATGCAAGCACCAGAAGGAATACTGTGAGCTGAACAATGCTTTTAAGGATTTCCTATGAGACCTGAGAAATTGAATAAAGATTATTTCTCCCATACCTGTACAACACCCTTTTTGATCTTTACACAGAACACCAACTTAAAAAACAAACAAAACCCCAGTAGTGTCAACACACCTAAACGCTGTATAACGGAAGATGATGGTACATGTAAGACATTGACTGCCCATGCATGTACCCATACAATTGATTCTGTCCCCATCTCAGTCGTGGTTAGTTTATAACACCGGGATAAGAGCATCAAATTGTCACCTGAAGCAAAAGCAGCCCGGGCTTTCAATGCTAAGCTTCCCCCACCACAGAGATGTCAACAGATGGGCACATCCCGGGTGGAGGAGGGCTGCCAGCAGATCAGCCCGTAGCGACTATGCGACTCTTCGGGAACAAGTACACATCCTCCAGCCTCCCCTCAACTATAGCGACAATGATTTGCCCCCCCTCCGCATTCAGTCACAGCGCAGCCCAACTGAGCCGGGACATCAAGCGCGTGTGTGCGGTCCCGGGAAGGGCAGCGGGATGCGGGATGTGCCGGGGCTGCAGCGCAGCTCCCGCGCGCCGCCCGCGGGACGCCCGCGACAGCCCCTCGCGGCCCGGCCACAGAGTACCGGCGGCGGTGCCGAGGCCCCTCTGCAGGCTGCCGGGGGCTACTCCTCACGCTCGGTCTCCGTCCCCTCGGCCCTCCCGTCACCACAAGGGCTCCCGAGCTGGTGGCAAGGTCGCCTCCCCCTCTTGTCCGCCGCAGCCTCGGCCAGGGGGTGAGGCACGGACGGGCTCCCCGCTCCCCTATACCTCTCTGCAGCGGCGGCGGCGGCGATGCCGGACTGGCCCGGCTGCCGAGCGCCGCCAGGAGCAGAAGGAGCGGCAAACTTTCCCGTGCCAATGGCTCCCGGGCAGCCGAGCTGCCGAACCTGTCCCGCCGCGGGACAGCCGGGCGAGTGAGCCGCGCGGCCCGGGACAGGACACGCCGGTGTCCCAGCGCAGGGAGCAGGACACACCCCTGTCCCCCCCGCACACCCCGCCCCGCCGCCAGACCGCCGCTCCCCGGGGCGGCCTGGAGAGCGAGAGGGGCCGGTAGGCACCGAGGGGCCGGAGGGCCGAGCGCGGCCCCCGCAGGAAGGGGCGCGCATCGGGAAGGGAGCGAGTCGGGAGCGCGGTGGAGGCGCCGCCATGGGGGAACACGTGGCTGGAGCGCCGCGCGAGGAGGGCAGCACGTGCCCGCCCGACGGCCGCTCCCGCCAGTTGGGAAGTATTGCCGGCTGGAAGTGTCCTCGCCATCTCGAGTATTTATCGGGTTATCTGAGGGAGAGAAAAAATACCTGTGCTGGGGGGGTGAGGGGGGTGTCGAGGAGCTTTCCGGGAAGGCATTCAGGAAATGAGGATTGGAAGTGAGTCAAGCATGTTTTTCCTGCTGTGCCTGGGAGTAATATGTCATTGATAGCCACCAATGACGAGAAAAAAATCTGTATCACTGCATAAAGGAAAAATTAGCTTTGCATTAAAATAGAACGTTGATTAAAATCTGTTGCATAGTTTTCCTGAAGTAAATAATACTTTAAAAAGAAAAACAACAAAACTATTAAAAACCAGGTTTCATCATGGAACAGAGAGGTTTCCAACCTGCGTGAGAGCACACTGAGAAAGAACATCATAGGCTGTTGGAACGAATGAGGTGGGCTGAACTCACAGCGTATCTGTGGCACAAAACCAGGATTGTGCTGGCAGGCTGTTTCTGACTTGCGTGGTCAACCCTGCATCTTCAGAAGTCTTGTAACACTGCACTTGAAAGTGAGCATTCCTTGTATTTCGCATAGAGATTAAGCAATTATATTTATTTACTGACATAAATACTTCAGTATCTATGCACTCATACACAGCTTTACTTGCTGGAATCAACACTGAGTGAGGCTGGGGATAAGCGTGTGCGAGCCTGAGTTTGGTACAGTCTATTTCAGCTCTCAAACCACAGCATTTTCTGTTGGTAAATTTGTCTGTCACTTCAAACCCCAAGTTCGAAGAACGCTGCATTTTGCATATAATAGACTGTTGCCTCCAGCCACGCAGCCTATTTGTTTCTGTCCCTGTCATCCCACTCCGAACTGACGTTCTTTCTCTTCACACTGACTGCTCGCTTCTGAGGTTTCACCCCGAACAGCCTGGGCTCTGCTTCTGGGAGTCCTGTTATTGGACACTCATTGCTTCCACGGCCTTTGGGAAACTGCTCTCCCAGCACAGGGCAGCAACAATAATGCTCTTGTACGACTCTACCATTTGTCACTCGTAAGTCGATGGAAAATACTCCTCTTGGCAAGTCCTCTTGCCAAGAGATGATGTGTGTGTGGTCTTCTGCACTTTTTACTGGAAAACCCAAGTTCAAGGTTCGTCTCAATGATTTTCATCTTGTCAACTATTTGCTTTGTTGTGGAAGTATACATAGTCAGGGAGCTGGGAGGGACAAAGAGGGAAATGGTGTTTATGACTCTCTCCACAGTTTTATCACTATCACTATTTAGTCCATAAACTGTTTCCCTACAAGCAGTAACAGACACTTCTTTTTTCTGACTGCTTCTCTCTCTGCAATTTCCTTCATGCAAAAATTTTGACTGCAAGGAATTGTGCATATATGCAAGAGGAGTAAGCTAGGGAATTGTTAAGTACAACAAATAAGGTAAAAACTCTTCACCCCGAGTATATGGCAGTAACTTGGAGAATTCAATGCCAGTTTCATACGTAGGGATCTGACTACATTGACACTGGGTTGATCAACCATTTATTGGTTGAATTTGGTCAAGCATGGTGGCAGCCACTGAATGAAAGCCATACCAGCATGAGTTGCATACTCCCCCAACTGAAGAAATTCTTTCCAGGGCTCCAAAAGGTGCAAGCGCTGCGGTGAGTTTGAGGTAATACTTCAGAGGCAGACTGTAGAAACTGAAAGTGAGACCTGAAGGCAGAAACCTTTGCTGCTTTGTGTAAAGGTCTCATTAGATCTGAGGTATCTGCAAAATATCTCCATGACTTGTAAATTTAAGATCAATAGCAGATTGGTTGTAGGGGTCTCTAGTTCTCCAAATACCAGTATTACACCAATATTAAATACATGTTCAACATGTTATTTACCTGAGCTTTTATTTGAACCAGCTTTTCCTGCTGTTGAGCCTGTGTAGTCTTTAACTAAGAGAAGGTGTTGTGAGAAAGCCTTGTTTCAGTTCAGCGACACTGCTGGTGTACCCAGGTAACCCCATCACCCATCAGAGCCACTGTGCACTAACTCACTGTGCACCAGAGCTATAAACTTTAATAGTTTGGGGACACCAAGAGGCAAGATATGCCAGGATGACCTACTGACCTATTCAATGATTTTTCACCTCTGATCCACAGGAAATAATTTCATACTATAAAATGCCAAGTTGTGTCAAGAAGCAACAAGAGGGGGCTGCCTCGAAAGGAGAAACAAGTTGGAAGCTGAAGTGACATCACTGAGGCAGGCAGGGCAGTGGCCTTAACACCGGGGCTTGATCCCACAGTACACAAATGCAGGAGAAACAGATCTGAGGGTGATAACCAGGATCAAACAAAGTTACAGATCTCCAGACAGATTCATAGGGAGAAGACAGATCTGAGGTCAAGCCAAGAGGTCAAGTCTGCAAATCAAGGTCAGGATCAGTAAGGTGCAAAGCGAGGCATAGATGTAGCTGCAATGTAAAACAGTCTGAGGCTGAGGACAAGGGCTTGAGCTTAAATGCAGCATCTACTCCTTAAATGCAGTGGGAAACCAACAAGGTTTCTCCAAGCTCTGTGTCACACTGCCTGACACAAGGTTACATGGCCCTGCAAGGTCAGAGGTGGCCTTGAGCAAAGGCAGTCAAACCCATAGGTGAGGATACTAGGCTGCAGACCCTGTAGCTGCACTCAGAGTCATGGCAAACTAGATAATAAGCTTTTCAGCTACAGCAGTGGCTAAAGGGGCAATAACAATAGTGTGTACTGAGGACAGAACTGCTGGGCTGAAAGGAGAATGTGAGTAAAATCAGACAAGGACTCATCTGGGAGCCAATACGACTTAATATTTTCAAGACCTTTGCATAAAAGAGAGGTGTTTTTAAATTATTTTTGGTGATAAAATAAGATTGGGGAGGACCAATGTATATTTTATAAATTTATACATTTATGTATACCAATATACGTTGTGAATTTATACAATTTTTATTCTCAATGACTCAAATAGAGCAAAATAGAAGTTCCTGAATACTACAAGATCTTGGGTCATGCCAGTTTGAGCTAACAGTAACAGTTTCTTATGAGAATTAACAATAAAGAATATAACCTCAAACTCCTGGGTGGAAGTCAGTGAGTCACAAGGCATTTTTGAGTCACCAGAGAGATGAAGCTATGAAATAAGCAAGTAGAGCCTAGGATACATAAAGCCTAAAATCATGGAAAATATTTCCAGTGAAGATATGAAAATTAATACTGTTGCATCCCACCTAGGATATCATAGGGAATTATGATCATGCCTGTTCAAGAAGAATTTTTCAGACTTAAGCAGTACAGAGGCCTCTGGGGAATGGAGAGCTTATCTGAGGCACATAGATTAGAAGGGTTTGATTTGTTTAACCTAGGAGAATAAGATGTGAGACAGTTCTAAGTGTAACAGGGATATTAATGGATAGAATTGTCACAAAAGGAAAAGAACATAAGCAAGATGCAGATCAGTATAGGCTGGAAAAATGGAAGATGCTTTCTAATCATAAGGTATTGACACAGCCTTCTTTTAGGAGAGAAGAGGGAAAAAAATAATTGATTTAAAAGTAGAACTTGGCAGTTCTATGAAAGTCATTCCATGACAAAGTTGCCTGCAGAAGGCAGGAGGAATGGATTTGATGACCTGTGTAACCCTGTCCTATGTTCTTAAATGGTCTGTAATCAAAGGATAAAGAAAATAAACATGGAAAATGAGGTTTAAAGGATAGAGGGAAGAATCAGATACAGCACTTAGAATGAGTTGAAATGTGTGAACCACTAGAATCAAAGAATTAACCCATTTTAGGGTCAAGGTGAGACATAATTTGGACCCAAGTCAGAAACCAGATATGTCCTCATGCCAGGGTTGTGGTCACCCAAAGAAAATGTTAGGGAAGGGCCTGGCAAAAGACAAAATAAAGACAGACAACAGATAAAGAAATGAGATCTGTGACTAGGAATCAATATCAAAGCAGGGAACACAATTCAAGATCAAACTAGACAAAGGAGACATGAAAAAAAGAATGAATCTGACAGTGATAGAAAAGCATTCTTGTGAGACCCTCTGTTGCCAGGGTCACCAAGTACTGTCAGTTTAAAGGCTGATGCAGATAACTGTAGGTCAGAAAGTAATCCTGTAAAATTAAGGGGGGAAAGACAGGAAAAATAATCAAAAGAACAGGGGAGAATAGGGTAGACCTGGGCCGGGGTGGTAAAGAGAGAGTAACTGATAATTTGACAGGAAAGGCTGTGAAGAGAAGGATGATGGCAATAGCAGTCACTGCATGCTGAGAAGACTAGAGTCAAGAGCAGAGTTGTTACAGTTTGATGATCTACAAATGACATCAGGATGGAGCTCATTTTGGAATAGAGCTCATTTGTTTCAACCCTTCCATTTTGCCTTGCTCACCATCCCTGTAATTAGACTAATTAGTGCACCCAAACCGCTTATTGTCATTATTTTTCATTGACTCTTACAGATGAGCTAAATGCTCATCTATTAGTACCTTGATATTGGTACTTCTGCATAAAGAACAAACAGGAGTCATGTTCTTGACTAATATTGGATTCTGTGTGCCATTTGTAAGCACCACTCATTTCTGATCTTGACTTCTAATAACTTCCTTTCTGCCTATGCTGCTATTTTAAGTAACTTTTGTTTTAATTTTGATCTTGTGAGGAAAAAACAGTTTGGAGAGCAATAGCAGTGGCATTATGTTGGCTTGTGTTTAGCTAAGAATATGAAGCAGAAAGCAAATAGAATTTCTTGGCCCATAATTAATTTTTACAACCAAGGCCTTTATGTACTCATAAATAATATACCTGTTGCAAAGCTTTTTGTGACTCTGTTTTCAGAGAATCAGATAGCTGCCAAAAATGACTGATTTTAATAGCTACTCATTACAAAGAAACTAGAGCTTACTCTGAAATGACACACAATCATTTCAGTTTTGGAATACATTTAAAAATAGTTACTATCATTCATTTGTTTAGGAGGTCTGTTGCATGTGAGAAACTGCCAAAATTGTTAGATTTGATTAATAAGGAAAGCTACATCTCCTAATTTTGCCCTGAAGTATAACTTTGCCTTTCATGGAATAGAAATGAAGATTGCTTGGCTGAATCACCAGTGTGGGTTTTATGTTTCCCTGCCAGCCATTAATGAATTTTAAAAAATAAAAAATAAATAATAATAATAATAATAAAACAGAATATTAAACCAATTCTGTAGAATTAGATTGACTTGCCTTCCTAAAAATGGATATTACTGCAAAACATGCAGATAGGGAGAGAAACAGATGGGTGATATCTGACAAATAAAATTTCCAGATACTACCCCATCTGTTTCTTTCTACACATTTCAGCTATAAGCTTTTTAGCATTATAGGGTTGCTTAGGTGATATTCCTCTTTGCAATGATGTCACACTCAGACGCTAGTAAAAGCAGGTTGATACAGTAATCTGAGAGCAAGGATCAGCTCACTTGATTATTACCAATTTATATTCTCAAGTGTACAGGTGTTAAATTTCCCTCTTTTATAATGGAAAAATTTTATCTTCATGAAATTGTTTGATAAACTCTTTGGCTTGTTTTTGAAATTGTTTTCTAGAAATAATAAGATGAGTAAAATTAGAGAAAAAAAAGAAAATGTACAGGAAACATTGCTTCACAAAGATAGTAACAGGAATGAACTTATAAGTACATTGGAGACATTAAGTCATTGTCAGTTAAGATGTGAAGAGTTCCTGTTCATGTCTTGTGGATTTGAAGGTCATATTACTTTATCTGATAAAATCTAAATTTTTAGCTTCTCTGCTTAAGTTTTATTGTGTTTTCTTCACTTCCTGATACATTTCTAAACAAAGTTTATTTTTCCTCTCTGAGACTCCCCATGCCTTAATTTAGGAAAGAAAAATTTGTCATGAATATTACTGCATTTTACAAAAGCAGAATTCATTATCCGGGAAGTGTCATGGCCCTAAGGAGGATAACCACACCGGTCTATAAGGCAACAGAGTCCAGCCTCCTCCCACTGACTTCAAGGATGCAAAAGGGCAGTTGGTCTAGAAAAGGAGGAAAGTCTATCATCCCCTGAGTATTCTTGGAGACTACTGAAATGAGTATAGAGTGTTAGAATCAATGAAATTAGCTGTGTGGTTATAGTTACACATGATTACATCTTACTGAGCTGGCTGTATTGTGGTTTGATATGCTAAGGAAGGATCTTTGGCATATTTCTGGATCAAGGCTTTTAGAAATCTGTATCATAGTGTAGTTGAAGCTGAAGACAATTTTGTTTTAGAATAGAGAAGCTTGTAACTAACTAGAAAGCAAATTATAAGAAAGTTCATTAAAAGAAAGTTCATACACTTTGTTCATTAGGAAAACCTGGAGAATATTGTAAAAGAGCATTGAAGATCACACTTTTGTCAAATTACATATTTGTATACATGACCAAAAGTCAACTGCTTCATTTAAGCTCTAGGATAAGTTTCCAATCCATAAAGAAGCCTCTAGATCTCACCACAACTTTAAAAGTGGGATTTTAGAAGCAGTTGCAGAGTAGATTTTTTTTGACTCATGAGTTTTAGTTCCTATTTCTGGAGGAAAAAAATGTGAAAATCTAGAAACTGTAAATATACAAAACGATTAGTCTTGAATGCAATGCCCTCTTCAAGAGAATAGAATTTCATGTGCTATTTATAAAGCAAATGCCCTTGTGTACAAAAACATGTGTCAAAGGGTCAGCTTTTATACTGGTAGAATAAATTACTTTTAGGGATCTTAAAATGTAAAATAAAGGTATGCTTCTAATGTATATGTACATCCTCAAAGAGAAATCGCGACTTGATGCCACCAGTAAATAGTTTATTCTATGAGATCATAACATTTTTGAAATAGAATTTGAAATGGCCAGATAAAACAAACATCTTTATTTAAACAGATAGCCAATTACACAATCTTTATTGATATGTACACAGTATTACTGTTGGCTGGACAATTATTTTAGGCAAATAAAATTAGTCTGTGGCATGAACTCTAAATGCTTTCATTCATAATATACCTGCCCATCTGTTATCCTACAGAACTAGGCACACAGCACAAAAGTATATCCTACCTGTTCTACACATACACATACCACTTCTTCACAGAACCAATAAAACATGGGAAGAAACAGTAATATGGAAAGTAACTTTGTTAATTAAACAGTTGATCTTATTCTATCTTTATAGGCAAGAAACAGAATGTCTTTCAGATATCTCTCGTCAAGCTTTAGTTTGACAGCTTCACTACAATAAACAAGATACATTCCTAGGTTTGTTTTATATGAAGCTGGTGACTGGATGTTCAGAAGAAAAGAAGGCTCTTCATTCTGTTTCTCCTTTTCAGTCCAAGGTTGTAGACTTTTAGAACTGACTCCAAAATCTGCTTCTTCATTAAAGAAATAAGAAAAAAAAAAAAAGAAGAAGAAATGTGTTTTGCACTTGATCTAGAAAATAGAGTTCTGTATATTTTATATCAGACATGTTTTTTGTTGTCTGTTCAGGTTATTAGCCCAAAGATGTTGAGATAGCATTATTTATGTCTCATGAGAGTTTGTAGAGAGTTCATTTGCTCATGCATTTGTTTCACTTTCAGGCACTGACTTTATTTGTTTACAAATAGTAAGAAATGGCTTGACACATATCAGAGGAACACAATAAAATATAGTTGCCATATATGCACTTGGCAACTAAAGTACTTTTTACTCCTCTTTGCTGTTATTTGTTGTTGGATGTAATACACCTTCCTTTTGACATCATCTCCTAAAGGGTTCTCTCTCACTGGGAACCTGAAGACATATGAGCTGCATTAATCAACTATTAGATGGGCTGAGAATTAGCTGGACTGCCAGGCTCCAAATGTCATAACCAATGGCTTGGTAACCAAATGGCATCCAGTAGCAAAATAACCAGGGGGCTATAAATGTAGCATATAATGTTCAATTCATTCATCAAAACAGATTTGCAGCTGACACTAGTCTAGTTGAAGTGTCTAACCCAACAACTGGTTGTACAGTTCAGAGTTGGAGAAACTCAAGGACTAATGAAAGATGCAGAGCCCTGGCTGACCTGACATTGGCAGAGGGGCTGCATCAGACTGGAGGCTGGACTAAAGGACCTCTGAACATCTCATCCAACCAACATTTCTGCCTGTGATTTTTGTGACATTTGTATGGCATGTTTGCTGTTGCTCAAAGAATATGATTCTTTCCTTTATAAAGTGTGAATGATCTTATAAGAAAATAAGTAGATTCTCATAAATTGAAAGACGTAGAAAAAATACTTTTCCTTGGCAGATTATAGCTAATGTATTGCAAACCATGCCCTTTGTAACTAGTTTTCAAACTTGTATTTTACATCTTCTTATCCAATTACTGCATTTATAAGATACATTATACAAATGGATAATGAGGTATTTGATGTAAACTGTTTGCTGTGTTAGGAATATTAAACTCAATAAAATCTTAAAATACATATGAAATGGATATTAAAACCATGCATTATGCTTTAATAACATTAAATATAACACTAAAATAACAATATTAAATGTGTACATATAAACATGCTTCTAAAAGTTACTATATATGGTTTTAATTTTCTGCTGATATATGTATGTATATACATACCCACTTGCTGGATGTTTAATACTACTTTTTAAAGAGACACACATCCATTAATCTCTGTAAATGAATGATATACATCTCTCATAAACACTCTGCATACTATCAAATTTTTAAGAATACCATTAATATAAAGTCTACCTAAGTGAAATTGGAAAAAAAGTGTGAAGTTGTTTGAAAATTACCTCTAATTTCAGACTTTAGGGAACTGATAAATTAGTACAGGCAGTTGTCTCCTAGCTCCATATTTTGATTTCATTCTACTATAAACTTAAAAAAATCTCAATAGTGACTTGTCAAGATTAATCTATTGGAAAAGTCGATATATGAAAAGCTGCTTTGGAGAGCCTTACCTCTCTTCTCCTGGGACCAGGACATAAGCTCAGGCTGTCATCCTGGTTCTTTGCCTGAGTCATGCTGCAGGTGTGGTTGTGCATACCTCCCTGATTCTGACTCTGACCTGCACAGTTGGCTTTCTGACCTGGTCCTTGACCTGTCTGGGCACTACAAACTAGATTGGCAAGCCCTTGAGTACATCCCCCCCTGGTTACAGTCACCGGACATGATCTGCTTTCCTCGTTCACATACTTAGTTCTTGTCAGTGGTGCTGCTGCCTGCCCTGCCTTGGTGTTGTCCTCAGGTTTGGGTTTGCCTCTCCTTGCAGAGCAACCCACCTCATGCTCCTCCCAAACACTGACAGGAAAGCGTGCATAAGGATTCCAGAACCGTACACAGCAGGAAAGTGATCTGAGTAGGCTCAGCCCACTATGGTTGTCCAAGGATGTCCCAGGAAGCCTTGTACAACCAATTTAGGTTAGCATGTCATAACACTCTTGCATGGATGCAAGGCCCATATTCTTGAGGTGCAAAGGGGGGATGAGGCAGTCCTTGAATCACAGTGCTCTCCTAACATTTCGTTCTGCTGGAATGGATGTGGATGCTTGACTCAAAGCACTTGAATCATAAACAATATAGATACAAACCCATTTACATTACTTGGCATAGACAGTGTTTTCCAGCATGATGATTGAAGACAGTGCAATGAAAAATAAAACTTTAATGAGAGAGAGCCTTTACTTTTTAGGTCTTATAAACAAAGAAGTGTAAGATCAGCAGGGCTAAAAGAAGCAGAAGGCAAAAGGAAGGAAATAAAAGACTGGGATTTTGATAAATCAAATTAACAGCTGAAATTTTTGAAGTATTTTTAAATATATGTGTTTACTACCTTAGTAATTTCTTCCAAAATACATTGCACGTGTTTTCCAAATACTATCAATTTCCAGTACTGCATTCATCTAGTGCAACCTATGCTAGCTTTAACTCTTAGCAGCCTAAACATTATTCAAAGTCTCAAAATATTATTTTTTTTTCTTTGAAGGTCCTGGAGGACCTGAAGGCAAGTGATTTTCTGTGAATATCAACTTCATTTTAAAACAAAATGTTGATTTATAAATATAGTGATTGCAGAGGAAAACATGATCTAAGTCTTTGATTTGAAAGAATAAAAAAAAGTAACTAAAATAACGTGTTAAAAATATTGGATTCTTATAAATTTGAAATTTGGTGGTGAATGCTGGGTGCTTGTAATTGTCAATACCAAGCTGAGCCTTTTTTTCAACCAAAATTTATTTGGTTAGGATTTGGGGACTGGGATTAAATTTGAAGAAACTTCATTCTCCCTTGTTCAGTAACCGGGAGAGCTTCTCCCAGCTCTCACAGGACTATCACCACCCTCCAATCCAAGGATATCTGACTGCATCATGTCAGAGCCAGACCTGGGTGCAGGCAACCTACTGTCTAGGAATGTGTGTGGCAGGCTACACTCAGAGCCTTGACAAGGACTGAGAAAGATAGTGTATTTTTCTATGGGGTAAATATGGTTTACCTGTGTGTCAGTACAATTAACTAGTTTTGGGGCTTTCTTGCTGTGGTTTGACATTGAGATTTTTTGGGGAGCTTTGTGTGTAGGGCTGTTACAGTGCTGAATAAATGCTCTTGGTCTGTACTGAATTGTCACAGAAGAAATCACAGAGGTTTTGCAAAGGGTAGCAAAAAAACCCTTTTGATTAACTGTCACTGTTATGGTCAATAAAGGAAATAGGAAATCTAAGAAAAATATATGTAGATATCTACCACATCTATCTATCTATACCACAGATATACCGGAATTACAAAATAAGACTGATATTGCTGTCACCTGAAAACATCAGGCCTTTTTCGGTCTATAATCATGGGATCCAGTAACCTGAATTGCTGATAAAAAAGATGAAAGCAAATCAGAGTGAAATTAGCACTGTCAACAATAGAGAAAATAGGTATTTTTTATCCTTGTGTTACATGTGAAATTGATTCTCAAAAATGAATTCTTTTAGCGGGATTAGCATGAACAACATTGAAGATTATAATCAGAAAGTGTAAAATAATTCTTTTTTTTGCCTTACCTCAAAAATGAAAAAGAAAAAATGTTGTTTAGAAAGAACATTTATGAAAGTTTCAGCTTCTGAGTAACAAGCAAGGATTACTTTGGCAAGATGTGTAGGCATTTATATCTGAAAAGCAAATGGAATTTAATTATTTTGACAAACCACTGTGGTTTTCAAGATTAACTGCTCATGAAGAAAAATTAATATGCTTAATAAGTGATCATTCTTGTTCCAACCAAGTAGTTCCAAACTTTTAAATGCTCTTTTCTTAATTCTAGTTAACATATTAAATGTGGAATTATATAATTTTATATGTGTCATTTGAGCTATAGTGGCTTGTTCAGGAAATGTGTTGCAGTACTGGTCTGAGCAAAAATTGCTTCAGCTCTGCTACCAGTCTGCACAGTCTCAGCTGTGTTTCCAAGCAACATGAGTTCCCTTATTTTTTGGATGCACTTCACCTTCCATTGTGACACGGCCTACTATTGGTGCTTCCTAACAGTTCTTGTCAGAGTGTTGGTGTACTTTATAACTAGACTGTGGCACTTGAACAACTGCAACACAGAGATCGATACCTACATTTGCAGTGTTCTCCTGGATCTGTTCCAATGGTTGCCCTAACAAAAATATTTTTGGGAACTCATAGCTTCGATCACATCCATACTTTAAATTTCTGGGGCATCTCTGAATATCATACCTCATGTGACTTCACAGTCCTGGTTGAGAGGAACTCAAGTATTAATGTTTACTGGTAGTACAATTTCATCTTCCAAATTCTGGGATGATCAATAGTAAGCTATCAATTTCAATACATCAAAGTTTCTCTTCCGGAACTTAACACTAGGTGTGGATATTTCTGGTCCATTTGAAACCTAAGACAACATTATCATGTTCCAGTGGGAAAACATGCCCAGCTGTTCTCAGCTTTAGAGCAGATACACATTCCTTCCAACATCCCTGGGAAAGAATTCCTGACTTATATAAGTAACCGAAAGACGACACAGCTGCTCACTATACTTTAGGGTCTCTCAGTCACACCCCATCAGCATTAGACACATCAACCATGTTTACGATGCCCAGTATTTTTGAAATGCCAAACAAGCTACCCTACTGTATTGATATTCATTGCATGACAGTTCTTGCCTCCATTGCCAGCATTGATACATATTTGCCATTCTTGAATATTTAAAGTGTTAAAGTCCAGCAGGGCTGCATGTGATATTGGTTTGATGACCTGTCCCCTTTACAACCTACAGAAAGCAGGTGTCACTTAAGCTTTGTCACTTAAATAGTTCCGGTAAGAATGAATATTTCCCAGACCTTTAAGCACCTGATCCTGAATGAATAGCCTTGTGGATCTGGTTCCATGAGGAAAATATTATTTCATCATCTGCAGTTATACTGCTTGCACTTTTACTGACTTATTCTCGAGTCATCCTCTTAACAGCTTTTCCCTTGGTCTGTTCAGCCTAGAGAAGAGGAGATTGAAGGGACATTTTATTGCAGTCTACAACTTCCTCGTGAGGGGAAGAGGAGGGGCAGGCACTGATCTTTCCTCTGTAGTGACCAGTGATAGGACCCATGGGAAAGGCTTGAAGTTGTGTCAGGAGAGGTTTAGGTCAGATGTTAGAAGAAGGTTCTTCACCGAGAGGATATTTGCGTGCTGGAACAGGCTTCCCAGGGAAGTGGTCACAGCACCAAGCCTGACTGAGTTCAAGAAACATTTGAACTCTGGCACGCTGTCAGGCACATGGTGTGACTTTTGAGGATGTCCTGTGCAGGCCTAAGAGTTGGACACGATGATCCTTGTGGTTCTCTTCCCACTCAGCATATTCAGTGATTCTGTGACTCCTATCCCTCCTCCTGTTCTTTATCACTCATTTCCTGAAGGCACTAGATTTCTTTTTCACTTCTTCCTGTAACGGGCGGCAGACTGATTTAGCTGGCTAGAGTAGGGAAAGAACACTTCTTATACCCCAAATGGTAACTTTCTGCTTTATTCTCACTTATAAGTTTCACAGCATCAAGTCCAAAGCCTCTCTCACATCTGTATGAAGCATCCTACTGTTGTGCATGCCCAGTCCTTTTAGAGAAGTCCGGGTCCTGTGAAAGTTGAATGAAAAACATCATTCTATTCAGTGCCTAACAGAAGGCAAAGTGGGTGGCTGCCTACACATGCACAAGTACAAAAATCTGTCTGCAGGATGCTTCCCACATATTTCCCCATCTTCCCTTACTCCCCTGATACTATCCTGAACCTGGAGCCTAGAGTCAGGACATATTACCCTACCTTTTATTCTTTTATCATCTTCTGTGAGGTCTCTACTTCTAGACTAAAAACTAGTAGATGTGCAGAAAGCTGCAGAACACTTCTCTGCTGTTGCAAAAACTACAAGGAGAAGGGACAAACAGAGAGATGGTCCTCGAGGCATCAGTGCTTCAAGAACAGGCTTATGTTCTCTTTCTCTCTCATCTCCAGGTAATGTTTCATTTTATAGCACCTTTCTGCATAAACACAGAACATAATTTCTTGCTCTCCTACAACTTGTCCCCTGAGAATAACCAGTCATTTTCCATACTAGTCTAATCATATGATTTGGAAGAAAGGACAGTAATCTAAGATGCAAAAGTGGTCCTTCACTGTCTCTCAGGGGCCCACCAATGTAATCAGAACATTTACTTGCTTGAAAGCTCTGTTTCAGACTGGTGGCTTTTGTCCTTAATGAGTATTAGCAGAGTAACAATGCTGGAAAGAAGATTTCTGACTGTCATTTTATAGTGAATTACTTCTGGTGACTGAAGGCCTGAGGAATTCAGTTCCTTGCTCCTCTACATTTTCTTTTGGGTATTTTCTGGGATGGTCTGACACTCTTACACAGCATGCCAAGAAATTCCTCTACTTAGCAGAAAAGTTTCTAGCCCTTTTGCTTGCAATGATAGAATTTAAAATATGTCTAAGTGCTACTACTGAATGGGTAGATTTAAGGAAACGAGCAACTGAACTTTGCCCTCTGTCAAGATAGAGTGAACTTTACCTTTGTGTCAAGATGCAATACACACAACTTTGTGTGAAGATAGAAATATCTTTGGACACATCTTACTTCTTCAGAAAAAGACCTTTAGCCAGGTCTCTTCATAATGAGCATTGTAGGTGCACAGGACTTTCTGAGAGGTGAATAGTGAAAGCAGAACACACAGAAACTCTTGGAGAGGGGAAAAATATATACTTTACAAATCTACCTCAGAAGGGCCAAATTTGACTCTAAAGCAAACAGACATTGTATGATCTATACCAACACAACTGTTTTTAGTAAAAGTAAATATTTTCCTGGTCTCTGCCTGGGAAAAGAAAGTTGGGTTATTCATATTGTATTTTCAGCATTCATGACTCATTCCTTTCAATAGTTTATCGTGAAAATCCATGATATAGATAATGATGTGCTTACACTATGCTGTGTCTGTGTTACCTCTAATCAACAGCAATTTACTTTAACAACATTTCATTATAGATTTTCCCCATATACCAAGAAGTCTCTTCTTATTATGAACCTGAGAAATTGAGGGTATCTGCAGACAAAACAGCTGTACGTCCTGACCATATCTATAAGCAATTTTTTCCCATTCCTCTGATTTACATGGAACATTGTGTGAAACCCAGTATTGCTTTTCAACTCTTTTTCTCTTTGTTGCAGCTAAAAATCTCTGGTTGGGAAAAGTGATAATGATAATATTTAAGGATACTAGAGCGACAGATGCTCATTGGTCCTTAATACCTTCTTTGCTTCAGTCTTTACAAGCAAGACCAACTTTCAGGAGTCCCAGCTCCCAGAGATGAAGGGGAAAGGTTGGAGCCAGGACAGTCTGTCATTGCTGGGGGAGGATCAGGCCAAGGAATACTTAGGAAAACTGAACATGCGTAAGTTCATGGGCCCTGATGGGATGCATCCACAAGTGCTGAGGGAGTTGGCTGATGTCATTGCAAGGCTGCTCTTAATAACTTTTGATCAATCACGGCAACTGCAAGAAGTACCTGAAGACTGCAGGAAAGCAAATGTTGCTCCTATCTTGAAGAAGGGCAAGGAGGATCCAGGGAACTACAGGCCAGTCAGCCTCACCTTGATCCCTAATAGCTGGGACTGCTTAATCCAGAGAAGAGAAGGATGAGATGTGATCTTATTAATGTATATAAAATATCTGAAGAGGAGGTGCAAAGACAATGGATCCTGGCACTTTTCAGTGGTATCAAATGGCAGGACCAGAGGCAATGGGCACAAACTGAAACACAGACAGTTCTGTGGGAACATCAGGAGATACTTTTTTACTGTGGGAGTGACCACGCACTGGCACAGGTTACCCGGGAAGGTATGGAGTCTCCATCTTTGGAAACATTCAGAAGCCATCTGGACATGATCCTGGCAAAGCAGCTCTAGGTGATGCTGCTTGAGCAGAGGGGTTGGACCAGATGAATTCCACAGGTCTACTCCAACCTCAACCGTTCTGTAACTCTTCTCATAAGAATAATTTAGACAAGAAACCTTAGAAGTTTAAAATCAAATTTGATCAGTTTAAGAAACAGATTATGTGAGAAATTTGTCCATAATAAAAGAATACTAGAACTGGTGATAGTGGAAGTCTCTCATTCATATGTGTCCTACTTTGAAGTTACCTTTAAAAAATTCAGTAATTCTTCTCATTGAAAATACTTACTGATAGAGGTAGAAGTGAGATATTGTAAATATTAGAAAATTATTTATGTTGTTTAATCATGCAGTGATATGTGTGCTATGCATAATTTAAGTTGCTTTTTTACTTAAAAAATAATGAGCAAGGTATTTTACGCACACAGCCACAAGAAATCTTCCCCTAATCAAACCACTCTGTCAACTCTCTTTACATTTAATGAGCTGGTTCACTTAGAATACACAGCAATATCCTTTCTTTTTTTTTTATGGCCAGATGTATAATATAAAGGATCTTGATAACAAAGAAAGAGCTGCAGGATTTGGCCAAATGTGAGTTTTGTCAGAGACTCACTGTAGGGACACTCTGTTCTTTCCATTCTCAGTTCTAATTTCTATTGCTATCCCCTCTCTACCCTGCTCAGATTCAGAGTTTATTCAGCTCCCTTCTGTGAATTTGGAGTCAGCAGCTGGATGTTGTACATACCCAACCCCCTCGTGAGTCTTAATTATTTTATCATCTTATGGACTGACCCTAAGAAGTGAAAAGTCATGTGCTTGTGACTCAAAGAGAATTGTTCACAAGGGTCTGCAATTTGGCAAGAAGTGCTCAATAATTCTGTGTTTAAAATATGAATGACTTCTTTATACACAATCTTAGAAGCAACAATAAATCTATTGTATTGCTATTACAGTGGTTTGTAACACAGCCTGTGCACCAGCTGTTCTTGTTTACAACATGAGAAAACCCCTCATCGTTAAGGCTTATGTTTAAACAGAAAGCATGCCATATATTCTGATCATTCTATAAGCATGTGAATCTTATGAATGATTATACAATCTAATCATACTATTTGATGATTACTTACATCTAATTAGGTTGTGGTTGAGTGAACCTCGATCTTTCATCTTATATTCTCCATATATGTCTGTTTATGGATGTACATATGCAGATTTATCAAAAAAAACATGCTTATTATTATGCTTCCTCTACTAAACAGGTAGTAAGGTGTTAATATCGCTAAGTAGAATTAATTGGTTTAGTTTAATTAACCGAGCTAATTTGCATCCTCTTCTCTTTTCTCAAAATCAGCCTATTTTTTAATCTGAAAGACTGTGTCAACATATGCAATATGTAGAGTGCCCTTCTATTTTGTAATACTGATAATAAGCCACCACACAATTCCTCTTCTCAGTAATGAAGTGCTGGCATGTGTCTGATTTTTCTCCACATGGTTTTAACGAAGAGCTTTTCAGTTTTACTAGTACATAATTAGAATATATGCATAAATCCCACTCTATTGCTCCAATGTAATTAAAGATCTTTCTTCAAGAAGAAAATTATAAAGCTTTTCTAAGCAGAGTTGCTGAAACCTGAAATCCTTGACTAAATGTATTTTTATGCATGAATCAGTCTTCTGAAATAGTTCTGAAAACAATTAATGATCTGCTTAGAGAAACCATCTTAGTTCTTTAATGTGGGAGAGAACTTTCTCAACATTACCTTCTGCGCAACTTTCATAGCAGTGGTAAGAAAAGCAAAATGTTCTGGCATTTTGCTCATGTAGAAGATGTAAAACTCCTTTGTAATGATTAGCTTAAATAAATCTCCTGACAGGTAAAGTTATTTACCTATTTGGATGTCTTATATTATATACACAGGTAAAGGATAAGGCAGAAGACTCACTCAAAAACCAGACATTATAGGGCTATATAAGTAATATCAATTTATTTAAACTTCACCTGCTTTTGTCCCAGATGCAGCAGAGGCAGTGAACAGCCAAAACACTTTATATGTCTATTTCTGGGCCTCTTGCCTGGAGTACTTCCTGGAATTTGACTAAGAATTTTGGGGTGCCTACTGGGGTGCCTATGCTAGTTTTTTATGCTCAAAGGTGCTTAGACCTTTTGTCTGCAGGTGACTCCTGATTACAGTGTCAAACACCCACTGAACTAGCACTAGCAAAAAATCTAACTATCACACCTGCAGTGCAGCAAGCAGTAGCTAATAGATCTATTCGTTTGTGCAGGAGAGTTATGGATGGGAGCTGGAAGGTTGCTTGAAACAGCATGGATCTTCTGGATAAACTCGGGCATGTGCCACAGGACACAATCCCTAGCATCAGCTGGAGCAACTAGTGGTACAGCAAAGGCCTTGGCTCAGAGCTCTGAAGGGCAGATGTGGCCATCCAGGTCTGGAGTTACAGGAAGCACCTGGTGCCTCTCCCTGAGCTGGGGCAGGAGAAGGTGGTATCCTTGCCTGCAGGTGATGTGCCCTGCTGCGTTGTCTCTCCGGCAGATATGGGGATGGACTAGGGCTTGTAGACCTGAAGCTGCTCCTATCTATCTGTAGAGGGCCTCATCAGCTTTGTCTTCCTGATCAAGCAATCTGTAGCAGATCCTCACTATAAGGTCACTATAAGGTGCCCTCTCTTTAATTCTGACCCATAAAAGCTCTCTGTGGGCTCCTTATCCATTTGCAGGAGGAGCTCCATGCGCTCCAGCTGGTCATGGACATAGAGGATACCACCTCCTCTTCTCCCCTGCCTGTCCTTCCCACAGAGCCTGTATCCTTCCATTTCAGGAGTCCAGCCATAGGAACCATCCCACCACATTTCCACGATGCCAATAAGATCATTGCCCTGCAGATGTGCACAGGTTTCTAACTCCTCTTTTTTATGTCCCATACTGCATACCTTTGAATAGAGGTGTTTGAGTCCCTCATGAAGCTGACTTACTGTCTGGAGTAGCTGAAATACCTTAGTGATGTTTTTCAGGTGCTCTCCTGATCCCTCTCCAGGCTCTGGACATCTCTTACTGGTACTGGCATCAAACTGGTAAGAATGGGACGGATTGAGGTTCCCCTTCCCTGTCAATTTTAAAGTATTCTAAAATCTAGTTTTAGATGATTAATTTTAGTTTAAATCATTCTCTGATCCCATTATGAATAAAATATTTCCTTTGTCATGTTCTCTCACCGGTAGTTGCACAAAATGTGAAAATATTATGAAGATTTCATATGCTAACTCTTCAAGCACAGAGACTTAAAATGCTTCTTGGCATTGGGCACTGTCACTTCCCAAAGGAACAATGTTTTTAAAAAAATCATTAAAAGATGAAAAGATGAGATAAAAAGGAACAAAATACGTTGGGTTTTAATTGAGTTCTAGGAGAAAGATCATTGATAAAAGGGAAAAACTGAAGAGATAAATCACCTATGAAGTTCAATGCATTTCTAGCCTAGAGAGCAGAGCACAGCAGTTTTATAGTAAGGAACAGCAGAGGTCTATTCAACTGTTTTCTGCTTCTTTTATTTTCTCTGCTTATTGTGATTTAATCACCTATAAAAGTTTCTGTTATTTTGATTTAATTACTGCATACTGCTTATTCTAATCTGGAGAAGTGCTGATATTTAATCTCTGTTGAAAAATACAAGTAAGTTTATCACCTCAGAGCATCTGTTTGCCTGTAAAAGTGAAGGGCAACAACACATTTTGCAGTTCTCAGTTTTCCTAAAGAAGTGGAAATAATTTTACGTGCTACATAAAAAATTGCTTATGTCTCCTGGTCTTCATTATCATGACAAATTCTTTTTCAAGAACTGTCTCGACTTGAATCGTGACTGCCAACTTGACCTCTTACTTGTAGATATGCTTTATTTTTTTTCATGTCACAGAATCACTGAATATGCCAAGTTGGAAGGGAACCACAAGGATCCAACTCCTGGCCTTGCACAGGACCATCCCCAAGAGACACACCACTATTGGCTTAATTCCTTCCGTGTCCCTCAGGATTTGAATAGTGCCTTCTCTTTCTCAAACAAGAAGTATCCTCTACAAATGCTGGCTCATGATCAAAACTTTTCAAGAAACTTTCCAGTACTCATCTGTTCAGTGTTAACCATTTCATTCTTTCCTTTTTGTTTTATATCAGCATCACAATAATACTTTTCTGTTTGGATTAGAGTTTGTTTTCTTAGGGGAGGGACATTATCTTTCATGTACTTCTAAAGTTCCACAGGCATTTACAGTCACATACTTATATATATTTGCATGCTTGAACATAATTTTGAATAACTATTTAAAGAGTTGTCAGAGTAATACACATAGAGCAGGCAACAATACAAAAAAACTGTACAAAAGCATACAAATAATTGTAAGTGAACACAAAGAAACCTGTCTAAACACATACAATTAACTACTAATGTTATCTTTCCTCATGCACTAAGCCTTGTCTGTGTCTGCTTTCCAAATTTATAATTGGCAGAAACTTTTGGAGAAGATGAATTTTGCTAAGAAACCTGAGCATTCATAAGAAGCATCAGCTGAAAGTGTGAAAAAGTACTGCAAATATTTATGTTAGGGATCCATAGTACCAAAAGTTAAGCCCTCATTTCACTACAAAAAAAATTCCTCATCTTAACCTACAAAAAGGCAAAGGGTGGATGGATAATCTGTGATATTTTTTCCGGATATGCTTACCAAACTGAACACTGTTTTGTTTCAGGGTTTTTTTCCATTTTGCCCTGTCATTTCTATTTTAGTTTAAAGTCATTCAGGCAGCACCGAAAGGTAGACTAATACCAATAAAGAGTTTCTCTACCAAAAAGGGCCCTATTGAGCTTGTGCTGGGATAGCTGGGATGTGCCTAAACTGTATAACGTGGGTACTCAGGAGTGCATCTGCATTACTGGTTGCTCCATCATACAGCTTCAGAGTTCTGTGGGAATACACCACAGATCTAGCTTTGCCTAAGTGAGATTTTCCTGCCCTTGGATCCAATTTTATACATGGTCTTAGTGCCTTAACATGGAAAGACCGAAAAAAGCCGTTTAGTTGTAAACTGATTCCATTATGGGAAGTAATAACAGTGCACATCCTCTAAGCAGACATTTATTCTAGAGAAAATGTCTTACATATCTAGAAGTGTGTGTGTTTACCCCAGCTAGCCTCATGACTGAGTGGTGACTATTTAAGATACCTTTTTTGAGGTATGTGAAAGGGTATGCCATACTACTGCCTCGAGACTTGAGCCAAACCCATGTCCCACAGCAAAAATGAGATTATAAAGAAGAGATAAGATTCACCATTATATCAATGGATCAATACATTGTTATGTCAGATAAAAGTATGCAGAGCTGATAAACTATTTTGTTGACCTACTTTTTACTGCCATTCTGAAACAGTCTTCTTGATGTGTATAACTGAAGGGTCCTACAGTCAAACAAATTTTGAAAAAAAAGATGGCCAATGCAAGTGGCAGCTCTGAAGACCTTATTTCCTTGGGCATAAGCAGCTTCACTACAAATTCTACTGACCAAGAAAGATGTCTTTTCCAAGCCTATCCATGCACTCTTCCTTCTCCTGGAATTCCGCTCTCTCAAGCTTATGAATCACAGTGACAGTCTGCTGCTTTCCAAGAAATTTGAATCTCAGTTTAGGTACTGAAGTAGAAATAGGTGAATAGGTGCCAAGGACGATGATAACCATACTTACTAATCTATCATAAATCAGGAAGTTTTTCCTAAGACAAGACATAACATTTAATTGAACTTACAATATTGATTCGGGTGGATAAAGAACATCTGGAGAAATAATGTCTGGCAGAAGAAGTGCATGGGGAAAGTGAAGAACTGGACTAGCCTTTGACTGAGTCCAGTTCTCATTTGTTGTCTTTACTGATTATTTCTGATGGCCTGGAAGTAGCATGATAAATAAGAAATTTGCTGCTGTCATCTAGACAGCAGTTTTTAATGCAATAATAAAACCAGATTTGATATATCTTCCTTTGTTCATTATTTATGTCAGTGAAAGAGCCAGTAGATACACAGTGATGTAACTAGGAGCATAATTTGCCCTACTGACTGCAAAAATCAAAGCTACAGGGAATATATAGACTGAAAAATCCATGCCCAGCAGACAAAGAAGTATATACTCCCAGACTGCCACATCTCTGTCTGTCTTCGCTTGTTGTATCTTTCATAAAAAAAGCTGTCTCCTACTATTTGATTTTAAGACACTTAATCTCTAAGCAGCATTATACATAAATAATAATAAATATTGTACAATGATAACCTGCATTGTCCTGTGCTATGCTGTATGTCAGAGCTGAATAATGGTATTTCATTGAAACAAATAGTCCAAAAAGTATACTAAGTTTGGGAGATCTAACATAAATATTTTACTAAAACTCATATATTTTTGTAAACTTACAGACCTACTTACCTTTGTATTTGGTAGTCAGTAGAGAAGTCCTGAATTTGACCAACTAAAAACTAATTTTTAAAATAGATTTTACATTATTTTTGAAGTCCTGCATAACTGCGAAAGAACAATTTTCACTAATTTTTCTGACTTCCACATGTGATGTATCTGACAGACAAGAGATCTGAAAATAGAATCCTTTCCAGTGCTGTCAGAGGGCCTTGGATAAAACTGGACAATTCCTCCCTAACCCTGTATAGTCAAATGGAATGGTTCTATGCTCAGAGATATCTCTCTTTTCCTAAACTTCCTTACATATCCCTTCATTAAGATAGCTGTATGAAATCCTAACTAATTTACAAGAAAAAAAACTTATATAGAATCAAGAATAAAAATGAAACAAACAAAAACAAACAAATAAAATCCCCCAGCAGCAACGCTGATTGCTGTCTCAATAAATTCTTTTTAACAGAAAATAAAGATTCTACAACACCAGATAGAGCAATTTCTTATGTAATACATAATTTGTAAACAAACAACATTTGCATTTGATGTAATTCAGTTCCTCAGGTTGTTAAAATGGTTCTTATCTGTATTTAATTAATAAAAATGGCTTTTAAAATGCTAAATATTTGTCCCAGGACATTACACTTTCACATTACATAAAGGAAATAACAACAGAATGGTTGTTTCCAGAAATGTAAATATCTGCAGAAGTAATACTTCAGAACAGACTGATATTACATACTAATGTTTACTATTTCCCATGGTTCCATTTGTGTATCTCAGAAAATTCTGTATGTATTAGGAAAATTAACAATTTCTAACATTTTTTTTTCACTTTATAGATAGTTAGCAGGTTTACTTAATTTGAGCATTATCTAAACCTATCATAGACCATTCCCCTCAGAAATCTTTCTGAAGCTTCTCATTGGAATGGCTTCCATGAAAGGAGAACTAAACTAAGGTCAAAATTTGCTGTAAAAAGACACTGTTGTACTTTCAAGCACCTTCCAAGTCAATCCAGAAGATCATGATATTTTACGAGATGGCTGGAAATATTCACTTTGGTCGTCAAAAATAGCAATAAATGTATATTTTGACAAGAAAGACACTTAGTTCAGGTCAACATCAGCAGATTTCACTATGTGTAAAGGAAATATGCTAGAGCACTCAGCGATAAACCTGTGGATATGGCATATACAAGAGTCAGTGATGAGACTTGAACAAGGTAGTCACAGGAACATAATTCCATACTAGTAGTGTTTCTGAAATATTTCTGGTTTTAGAACAAATCAATAAACTGTAGAGAGCTTTGGAATATTAGTTTTGCAATGAGAACAAGAGAAATTTCAGTATCTGATTGTAAATGACAGAACAATGAAGGTTGTCTCCATATCTATTTAATCCTGACCTCATAAGAAAAAGCAGACAACAAGGCTGGCATGAATAATAGTTCATTTTGGAAGTGGGCAAGTCCTGAGAGTTACCAGTGAAACTGCAGTTGAGATATATATATATATACACATATCTATATATGTACATATATATTTAGTCAAAAAGTCAGTGATTTAGAATTCTTGTTCAGAAATAGAAAATTTTAAGTTTGTTTCAAGAATTCCCAAAATTTCTTCTAGCAGGTAGGACATGCTAGGGCAAGCAAGGACTGTAGCTGCTGTCACGTGCTACAAGGTCTACATGCAGACCTTTTGTAAGCAAACACTTCTTTTCAGCAGTGTTGTACCAGTTATTCAGTTGTTAATGTAGAAATATAGCTGTTAAAACCCAGTACTCTTCAGAAACAAAGAGAGAAGAGGAATGTAGGGCAGGAACTGGAAATAACAAAAGGAAATGGGCATAAATAATCCTATACCTGTGCAACCCAATGCTCTCTCTCTCTTGACCTTTTCTTCACAAATTCCATGGACCATGCCAGGAAGTAAGAGGATACTTTTGTAAACATTATTTTTAGGATTTTACAGTGTGACTAATAATAATATACCATTCACATCCATACAGTAAACATATAATCAAAACTCTATGTCTTTCTCCTAACTGTTGCTAGTAACTATGAATTACATATAGTTACAAACAAGTTACTTTTCTTTATCTTGCTGCTTTAAGCTCTTTTAAGAACATTTTTTAAGTTCTACTGACCTCTGTAGACACTAAAACACAGCAGAAAATCATCACATCTGGAAAAGTGAACTTGTTTACATGCATTTGCTTAGCAGTCAGTCTATCAACTCTAGTTTTTAATGATGCATTTTTTCCTTTTGGCAGAGCTATTTATTTGTATTAGAAACATGCATAATGCACAGGAAAATATTCTTGCAGCCACCTGTAGATGCTTCATGAATGACTGATCTAAATAGATGCCATAGGTAAAAGGAAATATTATTTGAATTGTAAATTGCAGGTTGCAGACTACTAAATCTAGCTGCATACTACTCTGGGCAGTATGTTAAAGATTGTGGAGATATTTCTTTAGCTGCCATTTGAAAAAAGCACAAATAAATGAACTATGGACAACAAACTCCATTTATCATAGCTACATTATCAAGACTAACCTAACAAAAGGAGTAACAAGGTACAACTGCTGAAAAAACATAAAGATGTAATAAAAAATTTTACTTTTAAGTTTGGTATTGAGGATGGCTCACCTGAAGCAGACTTTTTCATCTCTTTTCAACTGCTTAAGGGAAACACCGTCTCTCTTTTTGGGACTTATGAGGTTGGACAGCTGCCTAGACACTGATGAAGAACGTGTGAATTTTGCTAGAAGAGATGAACTGAACAGAGCTCACAGTGAGGAACCAGATGGACCCCTGAACTTTGAGCTTGATGTTTGTCACCAGGATCCAGAATACATGTTCCCAGCTCCCTTGCCACATGCCCAGGTCAAACTGATCACCAGCTGGGAAGCAGGATGGAATGTAACAAACGCCATTCAGGTAACCTTTTACTTCCCCTCTTATTAAACTCATCATCTGAAAAACATGATCATCACTTAGCCTGTTCTGTTTTACTTAACTACACCATTATTTTGCAGCATTCTAGAAGGTTTCTATGAATTTATTACTCACATATTTGAACCTTTCTGCATAAGATTAGCACTCTGAAAAAAAGAGTTCCAAAGGGGAAAATGATACATATGTTATCTAAAGTTTAAAAAATGTTTAAATTTTGTGAAATTGAAAAGGTGGTGATTGCACCTGTTTTGGAAGTGCAGGCATTATCTTTAATAAGTATATTTGAATTCAGTGACAGAGATGTTTGATAGAAGTGTGAGATAAACATCTAATAAAAAGAGGATGGTAAGAGCCAGACTGACGTCAGAAATAGATTTACTGACATGTAAGTTTGACTAGAAATAAATTGAAGCACGAAGCACAAGAAGTGTAATAATACTTGTCAATGTTAAAGAAAATAGTTAGGTTGAATAGACTGAAAACATTTGGTCCCAGCATTCTGTGTGGAATTATGTGTGGAGTATCTTTCTGAATCCTTAAATTTAGCACTAAATGTTTCAGAATCTTCTTCTTACTTTTCATGATTCATTTCCTTACATAATTCTATCGTTACCACTAACATTCTGCGTGACATGATGAGAATAAAGCAGTATCCACAGACACATCTAGTCCCAGTAACTTTTACTTAAATAATTTTTTATGCCACTTTAATTATAGAAGAATAATCTTTCTGGTATTACACAAGTCTGACTATGATGATGAACATTTGTTTACATATCCAGTTCATTCCTCAGCTCTGCAAAGGAGGAGAAAAAGGACATATTTCTAACCCTGCTGCATTTTCAAACATGAGCACCACCACATGAGAGCCAATGCAATAGCAGGGTACAGCAGCATATCATACTCTGAAAGTGTTCAACTGCGAATAAAAGTGTGAAGTCCTAAAATACCTCGACTGCATTCTAGTAACACATTTTATCTTCAGTCTCCCTCAGCAGCATCTAGACAGGACAGGAGTCTGGGATGAGAGCCCATTGTTTTCTCTGTGAGTTTTTCCTTTGATTCCACAGAAGCCAAGTTTTCATTCTGGAAGTCAATTTTGTCAGTGTTTGCTGTATGACCTTTTGGCAAGTCATGTTCTCTCACCCATTGTTTTCCTTTCTGAACAATGCCTCTGTAAATACAGCAAAGTGCCCAAAAAATCCCAAATATTGTTGTGTACACAAGTACTATTAATTATTAATATTATAGTTTTCAGTTAAAAAATAGACTGAAAACACAGTGTAAAAACACAATCAAAGATACAGTTGCCTGTTTAAAATGCGGGCGCATTCAAGCTAAACTATCCAATCAAATCAGTAACTATGGTCTTGGTCAAAACTCTCAGCATACTGAGTGGTGCATACCATTGCTCTCATTTGGTCAAATATTTTAGAAATCATCATTAAGAGAGCAGGTTGAAAACTGCAAAGCCCGAGATCTGCAGTTTCATTAGTAGCACAGCCAAAGGGTCCTAATGACACATTGCTAAACTGTGTGGATATGCAACCTCAAATGTGAATCTATGCACACATAGATTCTACGCATTTTTCCATTTCCCAAGACCTGGGATTGGGAGCAAGGCATTTGGTTTAGAAACAGGGGTAGAGAGCAGAGAAAGGGGAGGGGAAAGTCAGGAGAGGAGAGAGGAGAGAATATTGAATGGGCATCTGTCAGTAAAAAATAACAGTTTGAGGAAATTTTTATGAATAGCTTTGAAGAGAAAGTCTGAGTTGTGAGCAGAATGATTAAAACAATACAAACATTCTTGACTGGCGAAGACAGTCTATGCTAAAATGAGTTGTTTTGCCCTACCCAGAGGAGAGGACAGAAGTGTTTTGCATAGCAATTAGAGGTAAACATTTCAGCGGATTTCTGAAGTGTTCTAAACAGTTATTCTGGTGAATACAATTAGTCTAAAAGTGAAATTATTTCACAATCCAGATTTATTATGGGAACGATTAGATCTTTGGTCTCTGAAATCAAATGCAAGGGTTCTCTTATAGTGCTTTAAATATAAATATTTGCAAACAAACAAGAAGATATTTTTATTTTGTTCTCAACTTGAACTGCAAAAATGTGTGCTTCTGGTGAAGATATTTTATGTGTAAATGATTGCTTCAGACATTTAAGTTTCCAAGGAAACATGTTTCTTATTCCAACGCTGCACAGGCAAATAAAAACCTATGTTCAGTTAACCTGGGTAAGGATAGAGAACATAAAACTGAGTTAATTCTGATGGGAAAATGTACAGCATTATCTGGCAGAGTGATGCAAGATGCATTTGTTTGTATGTAGCAGCAAAAAGCAAAAAAATATATTTGTAATAGCTTGTACAGTAGTACTGGATAGATAAGCAAAGCAACAGCAACAAGGAAGAAGGTAGTTAAATTCTAATGGTAAAGCATTTCACAGCAGAACCAAAGGAAAAGAAAGACTATTTGCCAGCCACATATAGCAGGATTTTTGCAAACAGTGTCAGACTGGTAACCTGTCACTAGCGGGTTTCCACAGGACTTCATCTTAGGCCCTGTGCTCTTCAACATCTTCATAAATTACTTAGATGCTGGACTAAGCAAGTTCACAGTTGACACAAAACTAGGAGAAGCTGTTGACTCCCTCAAAGGCAGGGAGGCCCTGCAGAGACACTTCGACAAATTAGAGGACTGGGCAATCACCAGCCATATGAAGTTCAACAAGGGAAAATGATGGATTCTACACCTGGGATGGGGCAGCCCTGAGTGTTCATACAGACTGGGGAATGAGATATTGGAAAGCAGTGCCATGGAAAGGGACCTGGGAGTCAACAGCAAGTTGAATATGAGTCAGCAGTGCCATGGCGGCCAGGAGGGCCAACCGTGTCCTGGGGGGCATCAGGCAAAGCATCACCAGCTGGTTGAGGGAGGGGATTGTCCCACTCTGCTCTGCACTGGTGTGGCCTCACCTTGAATATTGTGTGCAGTTTTGGCAACTGCAATATAAGAAAGACACTAAGTTCTTAGAGAGTGTCCAAAGGAGGGCAATGAAGATGGTGAAGGACCTTAAGGGGAAGCTGTATGATGAGCAGCTGAGGGCACTTGGTCTTCCGTTCAGCCTGGAGAAGAGGATACTGAGGGGAGACGTCATTGCAGTCTTCAACTTCCTCGTGAGGGGAAGAGGAGGGGCAGGCACTGACCTCTTCTGTGTGGTGACCAGTGACAGGACCCAAGGGAATGACCTGATGTTGTGTCGGGGCAAGTTTAGGCTGGATGTTAGAAAAAGATTCTTCACCCAGAGTGTGGTTGGGTGCTGGAACAGGCTCCCCAGGGAAGTGGTCACAGCACCAAACCTGACAGAGTTCAAGAAACATTTGAACAATGCTCTCAGGCATATGGTGTGACTCTTAGGGATGGTCCTGTGCAAGGCCAGGAATTGGACTCGATGATCCTTGTGGTTCCCTTCCAACTCGGCATATTCAGTGATTCTGTTAAAGTAAAAGAAAAAGGCATTCAGTTTATAGTATCATGAAAGGGCACAAGAGAACACAGAATCGAGAAATAAACAACAGAGGGAGAGGAAGCGAAATAATGGCAAGAAGTGAAATAATATTAATCTCAGATGTAATTTATAACTCACCTTTGTGAATCAATCTCCACTTAGGTCTCAGAAGCACAAACAAGTTTAACAGTGAAAAAAAGTCAGACACTTTACCAGAAAGCACCAAATGTCTTTCATTTCATTATAATGCCTGTACAATCTTTAAAATACAGTTTTATATAATTACACAATTTTCTCCTGGATGTTTTGTAAAATATGATAAATCTGACTGGAAAGCAGCCCAGTAGAAAATGACTTAGGGGTGCTTGTTGACAACTGGCTGAACATGATCTAACAGTGTGCCCAACTGGCCAAGAAGGCCAATGGCATCTTGGGCTGTATCAGCAATAGTTTGGCCAGCAGGACCAGGACAGTGACTGCCCCTCTGTATTTGGCAGTGGTGAGGCTGCACCTTGAGTGCTGTGTCCAGCTCTGGTCCCTTCACTACAAGGATATCAAAGTGCTGAAGCATGTCCAGAGAAGGGAAACAGAGCTGGTGAAGGGTCTGGAGCATATGTCTTGTGAGGAGCAGGTGAGGGAGCAGGGGTTGTTTAGCCTGGAAAAAAGGAGGCTCAGGGAGACCTTATTGCTCTCTACAACCGTCTGAGTGGAGGTTGCACTGAGGTGGGGATTGGTCTCTTCTCCCAGGCAACTACTGACAGGACGAGAGGACATAACCTCAAGCAGGGGAGATTCAGGTTGGACATCAGGAACTATTTTTTTGTGGAAAGTGTTGTTAAGCATTGGAATGGACTGTTCAGTGGGGTGTTGGAGTCACGATCCTTGGAGGTGTTCGAGAGATGACTGGATGTGGCACTTAGTCTAAAGTTGGACTTGATGATCTTAAAGGTCTTTTCCAACCTAAATGATTCTGTGATTCTGTGAAATCATACTGAATGGGTAGTTTGATTCAATGCCTCTGATACCTAATATTGCCAACTTTCGTGTCCTGCATTTTTGAAAGAATTAAGTTGTACGAAGATTAGAAATATCTGCAGAAGAGGGAATTTTACAATTCCATTATCAGAATAACACAATATGGTGCTTGTCTATTGTGAGTGCTTCTAGGAAATACCATAATTCAATTAGTAGTATTAATAATTATTTTAAAATATGTCAGTAATAAATTACTAATTATTGCAGTAGTAATCATTATATTTATATTCTGTATATTGGACATTAATTTAGAAAAGACTAAACACTTCAATAATCATCACTTAAGGACTGAATATCCACATGTCCTTCATTGTGTGCCTTTATAGTCATATTTCCATACTGCCCTTCAATTCGGTTCATTTTAATTTATGTAAGTCTAAGAGATTCACTTGAAAATATCTCATAATTAATATTTATTACTCTATGATGTTTCCTCTGAGTTACCTGCCTTCATCTCCCTAATATAGACCAATCTTTAGAATTCTTGCTGAATATCCACAACTCTCAAATACTTAAGTGGAAAACATACTCATGCTGAGAATCAGAATTAGCAGACATGTCCCTAAAGATATAAAGGCAAACATCTTTTAAAGGTGTCTAAACACCCCTCACATTAAACTTTATTGAAAGTATTTTCTAAATATAAATATGTACGTGCTTATAAAGTGGGTCATTAGATGTATAACAGTATAAATAATCCTCGACCTTAAATAATTTAGTCACATTTAACTAAATAACCACTTGGATTTTGCAGTACTTGATCTTAAGTATTTATTTTCCAGACATAAGAACATAGGTTAATCCTTTCTTGTGTACCAAGCAGTAACTTTTTTGAATTTCATATTGAAGCTAAAGTCATATACATTGAAGCTGACGTCATACTCTGAACTAAATTATAGACATTGGAGGGAAATGAACTTCTGCATTTTATATCAAGATGTGGTACTGTGAATTAAAGGGAGATGCCCAGTGCTGATATCTAACCTAGGACCAGCAAGTAATATAAGTTGTCAAATGGAGCATCAAAAAATGACAGCATAAAGTAAAATTCCAAGACAGTAGGACTATTGTGGTGCGCATAAATATTCCAAGTATTATGATTTTAGCTGAAATGCACCTGCAGCACTGGCCAAATTTATTTTTAATGGGTTTGCAACCAGAAACCCATATGGCCACAACCCAGAGAAAAACTGGTTAGAACCATCTAAATTCAGGTCTGTTTTTCCTATGATAGAATGTCACTATTATGCAATGCAACTGATAAGAAGGAAGAAGGAGTCTTCTTAAGGAAGAAGACTCTGTAACTAATGTTTGTGCCTTTATTTTCTCTTTTGATTTTCTCTTGAGGGGAAAAAAATTCCAGATATACATCACTACTTTATATAACCTTTTATTTCATCTTAGACCATGCAGTAAATGTCTTTAGTTTTGTGCATATATCCATATAGTACAGAGAAGGCTGCATGAAGGATATATATCTTCTCTTTTCCCAACCCTACTTTTTATCACAAAAGCTTTCTGTCAAAAATGTGTTATCCTGCAACAAGAAAACTATATCTACTTCACAGAAATCTCTTTATTTGACATGTAAGTACTGTGCAGCCGACTGATTTTGAGTTAACTAACTGCTGTTCCCATAAATCTCATTAAAGAATGCACTGTATCAATCTGCTTTTTACTTGGTCAGTTGCAAACACTATAAAATCTTATGAAGCCAGAACTCCTAAACATAGAGAGGTGGCTCACCTAAAATTATTCCAAGAAGAAATATTTGGATTTTTCTCATGGGATTTAAGTTGCTGTTTCATCAGGTTTGAATTTTATGTTGTTCATCACATCATCTGGGCAATGAACAGGCAGAGGGAGCATTGAATGGATTTACATCAGCATATTCTACTTTAACTGTTACGAAAATGTTAGGAACGGCAAATCAGTTTTCCATAGCCCCTCTGTGTCAGATTTTGCCTCAAATAGAAACTGTGATATAACATAACTACTCCAAAAAGTTATTCTTTGGACATACAGATAGTCCCAACATACGGACAATTGGTTCAGAAAACACCATAATAGCTCATGGAGAATCCCAGAAAAAAGTACATGGGTCACACAAGTAACAGATCAAAATACTGCAATTCTTACAGCCTTCTAGGAGTTAAAATTACATACTAAAATATTTTTAGAAATTAAAACAGTCCTTAGATTATGCTAACCTACACCATGGGCTCGAAATTCCATCTCTTAACACATGAGTTGCGGGAAAGTTACAGGAAGTGTCTCTCTTTTCTCCTTCATAAATGATTCTAATAGCCTCAGTAGTTTGGCTAAAACTGACATACTTTATAAAATAATCTATTATATTGATATATTTTGAGTTAATTACCATGTGAGATAATTATCTCATGTGAGATGAGAGAGAAACATTCTAAAGTATAATGCTCAATAAACCCATGGAATTTAACATGCAACCTCAGCCTTAAATCTGAATACCTTGATTATACTGTGTAAGATATATATATTTTAAAATATTTATTCTTAACCAATACCTTATCTTAAATCTTTAATTTTTTTTTCACCTGAGTTTTACTGACATAGCTGTCTAATATTACATTCTTTTGATAATAGTAGCCAGAAGTGCTAGTGGGCTTAAAGAAATATGAATAATTCTGTTCAGAACCTCAACTTACATATAACCTTACATTTCAAGAAAGTATTTATTTGACACTTAATTTTTAGCAGTCAAATATCTATCATTTCCAACAACTTTAGCTGAAACTCTTCTTGTCTAGAATTTTTGAAAGCTGTATATTTAAAAGCCATCACAGTATCTTGAGTTTATTCCTAGAAACAGTAGCTAAGTCACTGCAATACACAGTATAATTATGCTTGATGTTCAGTTTGTCACAGTCTGGTCCAGAGAGTCTTGGAGAATTTGCAAGTGCCTGTTTCTTATAAGTGGGGACTTCTCATTGATTGTTCAGTTGTCATAAGTTGAAAATTGTTTCACCTGGAAAATCTTCCACTATTAAACTTTTAGAACAACTGTTTTATAGATGTGAGGCTGTAGTCCTCCTACACGAAGCAGCTGGTAGTAGAAATCTTCTGCACATAAAAGGACAAAAGAACTAGCAAGTAAGCATACAGTAGTGTGGCAAGTAAGCTGGGAGACACCAGCTCAACTCTTCTCCTTACAGTGGTGGTTTCTAGCTAGTAATAACATGAACTTGTGTTTTGGAATATGAGAGTTGTTTTGGCATGCTGCCAAATTCAGTCTACCAAGAGACAGCCTTAGTGAGGACATACAATCATAGAATCAAAGAAGACCTTGAGATGAAAAGGACCCAAAAGGTCCAGCTTCCTGC
The DNA here is from genome assembly GCF_001715985.3 of Manacus vitellinus. Classification (NCBI taxonomy): domain Eukaryota; kingdom Metazoa; phylum Chordata; class Aves; order Passeriformes; family Pipridae; genus Manacus; species Manacus vitellinus. Next base: position 13,668,144 of record NW_021940604.1, read on the forward strand.
TCCTGTACCTGCAAGGTGCAGTGCATGGGCCTGCCTCCAACACTGACAGAACGCCTTGGGTGGATGCCCTGGAGGAGTCTGTCATATATCACCTACTTTATATCTCAGTCAGCTTAAGCGTGTCTCCATCCAACAGCTTTAAAATCCTAACATTCTTGAAAGGCCAGCTTCTATCAGTGGTGTTGCAAGAGCTTAATTGACAGTCTGTCAAGTGACAGAGGTATGATTTACATGCATATTAACATATATTTCCAAAAAGGGTGTGTCCATTTGCATTTCTCCTACAACACATCTAAAATAAATGGTATATATGAGCACCACAGAAACCTGGTCATTGTCCCTCATGCTCCCAGACCTCTTTTTTTTTCTTCATTTCATCATTAGGAAACCTTCAAAGCACCCAGGAGATGGCCTGCTCTGGGGGTGTTAATGTCCATAAAAAGGTTTTGCATTGGCATGTAGATAACTTAGAAGTACACACACTACACCACTCTATTTTTAATTTTAATTGCAATAATTTTTGAAAGAAAAAATGCATGAATTAATACATGCATGAAGTCCTGCATGAATTAATACATATGGTCGTGATCAGCTTCCTCTGTTCTGTACTGCTGTTTGTAACCAGGTACACACCAAATGCTGGCAATCTCTCCTGAATGTCTACCTCTCACCTTCCTCCCTGAGGTCATCACTTGCAGCAGACGTAGGTTCTTGGGTCTCCTACAGACACAGCTGATAGACACTGCATCCTTCACCATCCGTGGGAGTGTGGGACTGCAGCAGAGTGTGTTTTCCTGGACCAGTTCAAGTTCACATCTTATTTAGATCCCACAGCTGCTCTCATAAAATATTGGTCTGTCTTTTCAGCAGTCAATCAAAGCAGCTAAACAGAGCTCCTTGTCTTCCATCCAGTGTCTGCCCACAGCAACATTCCTTCACTGCCTGTGTAAATCCTTGTCCTTTCTACCATGCAGGCCTACCATCTGGCACCATCTTTCAGTCAGCCTCTTTCTAAATCCTACACTAAGTCTACGCCCAGCCCCCGCCTATTTTTGCTGTAAACCTAGTTTTTACTGTAAACTAATACACAGTCTCATTTACTAATCCACAAGGCTAAAACTCTGATCTGAGCACTAATGATTCCCCCTCTGGGTCAAGTAACACACTTTTCCCTGATTTTGCCAAGCTCACCCTGTGCCTACCCACCTGGAAATTGATGCAGTTTCATACCTAAATGTAAGCTGCTCATCTTTTCTATAATAATCTACCATTTTTTTTCCTGCATCTATTGACTCCAATCTCTCTTCTTCCAGTTACAATCCTATTGTCAATTTGTTAAATATTTAACAAGCATTCCTATGAATTTGTATGAGGATATTCCTCTGATACTCTTGGAAATATCCTTTTGATGAAAACTGCATAATTATAAGCTACATTGAAACCGCTTTTTCCTCACTCGACTCAGTTTCTGATATTGACTCAAGGTTTCCTTGACTCCCCTTTTTGCCTGTATTTGTTTCCTGTTATCTTACCCCTAGATTTTAAATTCTTTGGAGAAGAGGCCATCTCTCTGTGCTTTGTTTGCACAGTGCTTTGCACAATGGGATTCCATTCAAGGACTTTCAGGTGCTGCAATAATGAAAACAGTTTTGAAAGTAAGTCTCTAAATGTTTTCTATTTTACAGAAACTCTTTACAAAATAATGATTGTTTAAACATAGCCTGCAATAAGTCAGCTTGATATTTGATTCAGTTTCCTCCCTTTTCTCTTTATAGAATGGATTCTCCTTGCTGTTGAGACCTACTGTAGGGGCTGAGCACAAGATAAATTGGTAAACAAATGTGATAAGAGTACTGTTAGAATATTCAGCCATTAAAATGGGCATTCCATTGTAAAAATCCAGATGGTCAAGAAAGAGAATGACAAAACCATGATATCAAAGATAAATGGATAGTGGCATTATGAAAATTATACCCTTTGAAACAACAAATGTTACCAAAAACAAAGGATCAAAAATTGTCAGCTGCTTGAAAGTCATAATCACTTTATTCCATGGGATAACACAATGCACCACGATTTGTTGCAGAACAAGGATCTCTGGCTCCCTCACGTGAGGGGAATAGCTGATGTACTTTCCCACTGTACTAAAATGAAATTATTCTACCATAACTTTGGTGTCATGAATCCCTGAGAGCATTTTCAACAAGATGAATTAAAATAGATGGTGTCATTTCTTCTTCTTCTTTTTTTTTTTTTTTTTTTTAATTCATAGCAGGTCACACAGTATTTAAATACACTTATCAGACAACTTTGAATTTCTGTATCTATTATATTTGGCTACTTCATTGTTGTGATATTAGTTTTGACAGATACTTTTCAAAACAAAGCCCAATTTGCCTATTATAATTATTCCCCATCTTTCTGTGCCTGAGATAATTTGTACACTTGTTCCTGTCTATAGCCCTGCCAATGACCAGCTATCACTACTGGAAAACATTCTTCTTAAAAATATTCTTTCTGTCCCTATTCTTCAACTTATGAGGTACGTAACTTCAGCGAATTTGCTTTAATAAGCCATAGACATATAACTCCTTCCAGGATAACATTCCTCCCAAGACAGCAAGAACAGAGTGACAGGCAGCAGAAAGTAAAATATTTTGTCAGATGGTATTCCTTTCCTATTTTTTTCTAAACTTCCTTCACTTCTATTAGCAAATTTTCAGAAGGGAACTCATTTTTTTATGAAATGGAAGAGCGAGTCTTAGAGTTCATCAAGGAATAAAAATTGACAAGCTCAGCATTTGCAAGTGTTTATGAGAATTTAATGCTGAAAGTAAAGGACATCTGAATTACTATAATATACTAGTAGAATCAGAAATATTAATATTTCTCTAGCAGATTTTCTGTATGGTAAACTTTCTTCCACACAATCCATAGATGGTTAATCTACAGTTTACTTCAGTGTGTGTAATTCCTGACAGCAGAAGATTTGCTGAAGCGGTACAAGCTCTATCTGAATGAGCAAATGGAGCTATTTGAGAAAATAAAAAACCCTAAACGCTGATTATACACAGTACTGAAGATGATATATTGTAACCTAGTTTTAGCACAGTAAGCTGTATAGAACATTTTACTCCTAAAGCTAAACAAAATTGTCTTCTATTTGCATGGATTCTCCCTCCTCACACACACCATGCTTCCTGGAAGACAATGTTTATCCGTATTCATGGCCAGTGGCACTAGTTTTGCCATATGTACAATATGTGTTACTAAATAGCTAACAAAAAAATTAAATTTAATATTTACTTCACAAAAACGTAAACATGAGTCAAAGTGAAGAAACGTTCACTGCAGCTCATACACACATATTCCACTATCTATATCAATTTCTCTCTGTCCAGTTCTTGAATTGACACAAATGGCAGCACCAATAGATTATGTTCTGTAATCTCTAGAACAAATAGTTTTGCTTTTTTTATGTTATTGATAGCAGAGGGAGTTTCAGCCTTTTCCTTTACTCTACATGGGTATTTCCATTCATGATAGGTTTTTTGTTGCTGTTTTCCCTCCAGAATCATATTTAATTCAGGTTAATTCCTCCCTGATAAGCAGAGAACTTTTTTTTAGTTTTAAAACCCATTCTAATTTGATTATTTCAAACTAAATCCAGGTATTTCAGAAATTATTAATAATCCTACTTAAGCTTGAAAAAATGTCAGTATGAGGATAAGAATGATAGGCCACATAGATAAAATCAATATATCTTATTTTTTTATAAGAAAGTTGTTTCTTTTTTTATTGGAAATTATCTTTTTTTGTTGTTATAGTGACTGTTAATTCTCTCCGTTTACTGTAACTTAATAAGTTGGCACTGAGATTTATTCTCACCACAATTTGAATCTGTTCTTTTGTCTCATTGTCTGCATGATTTCTGCAACTCCAAATGACATCTCCTCAGCCACCTTCCCTTAAGGGACTTGAAAATCTTCTAAGCTTTAATTGGGATCTGGAGTTTAAAATGAGTTCTCCACTCCAGTTCTTGTTGCCTTTACTTGCCTGCTGACTTTTTTTCACTTTTTCTGGGAAGCCAGCTGCTCTCTGAGCTCTTTCTTTTGTATTTTTTGTTGTTGTCATCTCAAGTTAAAATAAAAAACCTGCACAAAACTGTAGGCTTCCTTCTGCTGTTTGGTTGCGATTTTAGAGACTCTTTACTCTCTCCTAAGTTGTGAGAATCTGCCATTCCACCCCTGAAGGATTCCTTTCCTAATCAGAAAGGATAATCAGCTGCATAACACATACTTTCCCTCTAGCTTTCTACTTGTTCCTGTCTTATGCTTATAGTTAGGTATGTCTCATATCTAGTAATTTTTCCTCACAGACTCTTGCCCATTATATTCTCTTACCCCTTGTTTCTATCTCTTATGGGTCACAACCTCATGTTTTAAAGATCTTCAGTTTACCTAATGACACCTTTTTTCCCCTGTTCCTGCTTCCCCTGGTGCAGTCATATTCTCAAATTATCCACCTTCTTGCTTTTCCTTCGCTCTTTCAAGGCACTCACAGTCTCATGGCCTTTAAAGGAATTCACCTGACTCTACAGATGACAGAGAGAGAGAGACAGGCATCTCTAAGGGAGATTCACAAATCCTGAAACAAGTATCCTACGCTGTTGGAATGAGTAATCATTTGGTGATCCTTATTTCTATCCATCCTTTCCAGAGTTACCAGATTAGCTTTATTTTTTGCTATATTTAGATAGGAGAAGTTAGGAATACCATTCCTTGTAAGGGTACGTCAAAGCAAGGTAGATTTTTCATGTGTGTCTTTTCAGCTACTATGGGTACTCATTCATTGAATGTCCATTTTAGACAGAAAAATTGGGTGAAATTAACCCAATTCATAGATGCTAAGAAGGAATTATTTCCTTGAGAGCAAAAAAAGTAGTCAGTTTAGTAACTTCACTTCTAGCCAGCTGAGTTTTTGCTTAAAACTCATTAATTTCACCCCATGAATAATTTTTGATTTCATCTAAAAATTTGAATGTGAAAAATGAAAGCTATTTAGGAGAAAGGAACAGAAACTAAATGCAGTCTTGAAATAAATTGCTCAAGTATGAAATCACTACAGCTCTCAACATCGAAGTAAACAACCAGGAGAGATCCAATAAAGATGGGAAGTTTTCTTGCAGTATCAGAATGATTGAAGTTAAAAAAAAAAAAAGAAAGAAAATTATTTTTTAAATATACAAACTTTTACAGCCACTACTTAGCTAACTTTGTTTTAATAATGAAAGAAGTGTTTTTATCTTGATCAGACAGCTTTTCTATCTAAAAGTAAAGAATAAACCTGAGGTCTTTGTCAAAGGTCAAGGATAATCAAGATCCCTGGTTTGTTCCCTCACCTGTTGTTTCCAGACAACATCCTGTCTTTGAGTCTTTGCAGAGGAAATGCAGACTAAGAAAAAAAATTTTAAAAAATAAGAAGACGAAAATAAAGCAAACAAACAAAAAAACACTACAGAAAAGGAGTATTGCTTATTTTATAACTCCAGTACTTTTTTTTTATAGGTCAGGTAGAGGTTGAGAGCCATTGTGTCACAGGCTGTACAAACAGAATGAGAAATACCTCCTCAAGTAGTAATACTTCAAATATTTTACATCTAGAGACCTTAAAAAGACATTTTTGACATGCATTCTATATGCCATATGCCTGGTTACACAATGCATAACCATATTCAAAATTTATTTATTTTTTAAAAAGGAGAACTTACCTAAATTTGCTTTTCTGATAAGAGTCCAGAGCATGCCATAAAACTCAGTCACATTTCTTTTCTGATCTTTGTATTTTCTGTTTCTTATTAATTATGCACATTTGGGAATGTTTGTCTAATCTACTTGGAAATAGGGGAATTATTCTACCTTGTTGAACTTTAAGAATGATGTGATCTTTTATGTCATTATAGGAGAGAGACACTTCCATTATAGGCATTCATTTGCAACATCACCTTCATCTGTATTTCTCCATGATGAATTATCAGATAGTAAAATCACTTGCTACTTCTTTTATCCTGAAGGTAGAAGCCTCCAGGGGTGCCACTGAAGTTTAACTGAGGTTAAGAGAGGAAAAGCAGTAGAAATTTGTTGTCTATAACCAGCCTAATTGTCAGACAACAGCTTTTTTCACATATTTCAGAAGAATATAATATGATACTCTGTTTTAGTTTACCGATTCCTGAAGACCAAACAAATAGTAAGTATATCACTATTTATGTCTCTCATCCAGAGAGACTATATTCTCTCCAGGCAGTACTCTAAGACAAATTTCTCCTTTATACACTGAACTCTGGGAGTCATTATAGCTTGAGTAAGAGTCCACCTAAAATTGGTGGTTAGGTCTGTGCTGAGGAAAGAACAGGGTAATATTAACCAGGGGAGGATTCAGTCACCTTTTATTCTGCATGACAAATCCTATACCAGTGTTCAGAAAATATAACTCAGCTTCTAGAAGATGTAACCTGGATTCATTTTCAACTCTCAGAGGTGCATAAGGTTTTTTCCAATGCAAAGATCTTTGTAGTATGGGGTTGTTTTCTTCCATTTCCTCTTCATCATTGCTTCTTAAAAGTGACAAGAACTGTGTTTTGACCGACATTTAAGAACTCCTAACAATGCTTTCCCCCAGCCTCAGTTAGAACTTTCTATGCACTTTAACTCCTCCTTCTGTTATCTAAGTGCACACTCAAAGGAAATTCTTTGGCTCCCCACTGCTTTGCTTTGATTCTAGTCTCCCAAAGTCCACCCTCTGCCTCCCTTCAAGTTCTTTTGACCATATTTTCATGGGAACTCACTCTCATGTTCTTGTATTGGAAGTTTTGAGTGCTTGCCTGCCTTCAGGTGAAAACCTGACAATCTGTGATGAGCTATAATGAGAGAAATGGGTAAGCAACCAGGAAGTCCATGTTGTTTGCCACTTTTAGAATAATATTTGTTTTAGTTTAAACTGCCTTGCTTTTTCCATCTCTCTTTCCTCTCAGCTGCATAACACATAATAAAGCGCCCTCATTCTTTTATGAAAGCCTGCTTTTTCCTTTGGGACCAAGCAAAATAATGTTTTCTTAAAAGGTAATTTGCTTGGGAGATTTTCTTGGTATGATTCAGTGCATTTTTGCAGATAGCTCTGGATTTATGCAAACTAACATTTCCCATTGAACCATTCAGAATTAAGCATTGAGTATATTATTTTGGTTTTAGAACAAATATTTAAACCAATAGCAAAGCCAATGAGATCAGCTGTCACACTCAATAGAAGTAATTCCTTTTTTTTTTTTTGTGAGGCAGTTTCTTTCCTCTTTTCACTTTCCTAAGTTTTAGGAGATCCTTAGGACTAATCTGACCACTAAAAGTAGAATGAAATCAGTGGTTTCTGTGAGTCAAATGGAGACATACATTTTGCAGTGCAGACCATGCAGCTTCTTTACTTGCTTATCTTATCACAGTACCTCCTGAGCAGTCTATCTGCCTTATCATCTGCTTTTGGTATCTGAAGGATTGACAGGTAAACACTTCTAAAGTTTCTGTCAGTGTATGGGGTGAATGAAGGCATTAATCACAGAATAAACACCTTAGTCACCATCCTCCCTGCAGCTGAAACAGGATTGGCACTGGCAGAGAGAAAGAATGAGAAAAATCAGGAAAAACAAGATTGCTGGGGTCTAATTCAACCATCCCTGAAGTTAAAGGAAGATTTTTTGCTGATATTAGAGGAAATGGATCTGCTGCTAAGGTCATACAGGCCAGAGACAATATTTGAAGTTTTCCACAGAACAACTTGTAGTATTTTTGAATTCAAACTCAGCTGAGCTATGAACAAACTGCAAAGTGAGTGGGAAAGTAGATGAATTCTTTTCCTGACATCTGTAGAGCACTGCCAGGAGTTTGGGTAACCTCCTAGGGAAATGGAAATTCTTACTGCTGAGAAGAAATAGGATGTTACTGATATTGCAAATATATGGTGGGATGACCTATGCACCCGAAGTTTAAAAATAATTAGATAAAGCATATTTACAAAAAAGAGTAGGCAAAAGAAGTGAGGGTGGCACTCCATGTTAGACAGCTAATAATCTGTGTTAGAGCTGTTGTCTGAAGAGAAAAATTGTATTGTCCTTGGTGACTCCAGTTTTAAAGACCTATGCTGGGCATTGTATGCAGTATGTTGTAAAACATCACTGAAGTTTCTAAAAATGATAGATGATAATTATCTGACACAAAAGGTACTGAACCTAGCATAAGGTAATTCAACTTTGAGCCTCATTATGTTGAATAAAGAGGAATGAATTGGAGGATCTAATTACATTCATTATGGGAAAACAGAGGACAGTAGTATTTGGTACTTCTAAAGAGTGAATTTTTCAAACCTGGAGAAAATTATGAGAGATAATTGATTAGAAAGAATAAGTGCAGATAGCCAATTGTGAAAGCAACTTTAAAGTTTAACAAGAATTTATGACATGTTCAAAAGCAACATCTCACAACTGTGAAAGACTATATAAATGTTTTAAAACCCCCTCCTACTTCAGGAGTGAAGTAAATGTAGCAATTAAAATTAAATATATATATGTATATATATAAAAGGGAGAAACAAAAGGTGAGAGTAATAATAGTAAATCATAAATAAGGACCGGTAGAAAAGAGAATGCAAAGGCGCTAGGAGGAAAGTGCATCTCTCAGGAATTCGAACAATAAGAAAAAAATTTTTAGGAATTAGAAAAAAAAAGACTATGTTTAGTCTGAAAATTTTAAACAGAAATACTAATCATGGTAACAGTTAAGTATAAATGGAAGTGTGGGTCTGTGTATGTGACTGTGTATGCTCATCTAAAAGCACCAGCAGAAACAGTAGGACGAAGTTAAAAGGGAAGGTGTGAGTTAACTGCTACAGAGCACCATATAAGTGATTTCATTCAAATGAAGAGGTAGAAAAACTCACCTATAGATAAGTGTTAAGGGAATGAAGTAGAGAACAGTATTTATGCAGATAAGACAAACAACACCACTGAGAAAGTCAGGAATTTTGCCTAATATTTATGAGAGCTGAGATAAAATAATGAGGCAAAATATCCAAAACTGCATCCATTCCAGAAGAGTATAGAAGGTAAATAAAAAAATCCATTTGTCATCATTAGCCAAGATGAACACCAGAGACATAGTGAGCACTGGACTGACGACACCCCTTATTGCACACAAACGATCCTGACCAAGCCACTAAGACAAAAACCCTAGAGTATGTGGATGTGAGAATGTGAAAAGTTAACTTAGAGATTTTCTAGTGTGAGGCCACCTTCATCTTCTCTGGGAAATCTCACTGAATTTTGCTACATTGATTTTCTGCTTTTCCAGCAGTGGATGAAGGTTCTAAAACTGTTCTTAACTGAAAAAGATATGCAGCTGTTCGTATGTTCGTATGTTGTTCCTGTAAAGAACCAGGAGAATGTGCTCATAGCACAGGAGAAGAGGGTACCATTTTGTAATTTTTCAGGACAGATGTCATGCTATTCTCCATCAGACATTAAAAAGTTATGCCTGAATTCCTGTGCTGTGTGTGCACACTCCATTGTGTGGACACACATTGTATGCCCAGCAAGAGAAATGGACATTTCTGAAAGGAAATTCATCTCAGCTCTATTAATGGCCCATCTTAAGACAGGTGTGAATTACATATAAATTGAGATGCCTAATTTTTCCAAGCTTAGACTTAGACAATTAACTATGAGATAACCATAGTTGTTATTTAAAATGGATGTTAAAATGTATTTCAATAGTATTTTGAAAGCAGAATGCCCAGCAAGTTTTCACCTGGGAGACATAACAAAAGGTCTATCTGACCTGGTAATATTCTTCTTCAATTGCTATCACAAGTGGAATTTTCAAAAGTTTGTGAATATCATCTCAATATTTTAAAAGCCATATAAATACTGACTAGTGAAAACTGGCAAGAATGTTGAGAAAAAGAATGTAATTGTTAATACAGGTTTTAATTGATAGAGCATAAAAAGCTAGAAATATAATTAGTGTCAATCATTATGTTTTGGAGGAAGAGTCCTTACAGTCAGTATTAAACACACTTCATATAATCTTTTTATGACATTATAATTTAGGCAGTGAAAGATAAATAATATATTTACACTTCTAAAAGGAATTTTGACACTTTAATACACAACATGCTGATTTAAAAATTAAAGCAACAATACAGTACATCTTGAATGGATTAGCAACTGCCTAAGTGACAGGTTCCATAAAAGTAACTGTCAGTGTGGATCTATTGTCAAAGGAATGAGTTTCTAGTAGGGTTAGGAGGTTATCTAGTAGAATAAATGGCAGCTGGTCCAGTATTATTCAGTGTAGCCAACAGTGATTTGGAAAAAGATACAAAAGCACTGATGATCACAGTGGTGGTTAAGAAATGAAAAAGACCATGCAGGTCAGCAAGCACCTCTGTTAGCATGGCATAAGATTAAGGGATTTGCTATGTTTGTAATTTTGTACTTATAAAATTGTTTCTTTGTATAAATACCACAGCAACACAGGCTTGCATCTATTTGGGAAAATTATTTATTTTAAACGGCAACCAATGTTAAACAACATAATTAAATACTTCATGGAATTGTACTGAAAAACAGGGTTCTTGATTTTATCTCCCTACTCTTCCAAGAAGATTTATGAAGAATGCTTTCCAGTATAGTTTCCATGTCTAACCCATGTTCATGGCAAGGAATCAAATGCATAGTTGGGGAAAATAGCTAGACCTAAATTAACCACTCCACCGGAGTAACTACAGATGGTGATAAAGTCAGTCAGAGCTAATTTGGCAGTCTGGCGTATCAGCATGCATTCTATATATAGGAGAGTTGTACAAACTGAATAATTTTCAGTTAAATTCTTCTTCACTTCTTAATTTATTTTTCCATATGATTAAGTCTTAAGGGGAAATAATTTTCTCTCTTTTTTTTTTTTTAACTTTGCTTTTCACTCCATTTTATTTCATGGTCTTTTGGCATGCCTCAACTCTGACTGTGATTTGATCTTCTTTACTTTTTAATTACCTTTTAATTTGTTTTGGTTTTTTTCAAAATGTCATATTTCAGGTTAAAACAATTTATAATGTGAAATATTTTACTTGGGACTAAAAAGTCTTAAAACTGAATTTTGATTTTTTTTTATATTTTTCTCAGAGTGCTTGGCTGTGCTCATTTATCATTTTTCTAAATCCATTTTATTCCTTGGGGAGGTGCTTGCCCTGAGGTGAAGGAGTTTGATAGAGGTATGATAGCAGAATGCCCATTTTTTGCATTCAGCACTGATCCGGATGTCAGGTATTTTTAAATAAGCAACCAGTCTTGCTGGTATGAGAAATACACACATGTAGTATAAATATTTTAGTCAAACCATCAACAAAATATTTATTTTAATGTGCAGATGTAATTTGGAAATCCTGTTCTGCTTGTTGTTTTGTATTGTAGGTGGATTGGTGATTCCTGGTGGTACTTATCATACTTGGATGCTTCCTCTTGGGGATATTCTGACAAGGTGAATAGATAGCTGCTGTCAGAGCCTGATATTTTCTTACATGCCCTTTCCACTCTTATCCTTGTTAGTTGAGCTCTCAGTCCTTCCTTGGCCCAGCTGCCCATGACTAAGTCTGCTCTGGGTGTTTGACAAGGACCCCTACCTAGACACATATTTGCTCATTGACAAAGAACAGTCCACTTCCATCCATAGTCTAGGGGGAGAATTTGGGTTCCTTTCCTATACTGGGTGGAGGGAGTGATGGCAAATAACACAACCACTCAAGTTGCTCAGTGACAGAGGACTGTTTCAAAAAGTTCACCTCCTCTGTCCCCAGATATGTTGGTGCTTTTTCCCTATGCTATTCTATTTTCTAAACAGATGACCTTAAGGCAGCATATTTAGAGGTAATGTATTTGACTTTGCTCTAGAACAGTTGGAAATAAAACTGCTCCGACAGGAACACTTTCCAGACAGAACTGCTGAAACTAAAAGCTGAGAGGCAATTTCGGGAACAATTTAGAGCAATTTAGTTCCTTTTGCTGCTCATTTTTAACTGATGCCTCACTGCTAAGGCTGTCTATGCCATAATTTGGACATAAGAACACAGGATCAGAAGACTCAGTAAGAGCAAGTCCTGGGGCCAGACTGGACCCAATGTGCATTGACAAATGGTACAGGAATTACCTGAGTCCCTCTTCCACTAGCAAGGAATCAGTGAAATACCATCATGCTCTGTTTGCATTCTGTGTGCACTCACTTCTCATGAGAGGGGCACAACAGCCACTTTCAGAAACATTCATGAAAGCATTTCTCTCTGGAGGAGGAATTTTCCTCATCTGCAAGTCACTTTAAGCAATGCTCTAAGGTTGCTGAGGAGCCGCAAACCAGAGAATACAGGTTGATGCCTGTATCTGTTATGTTACATTGACAGCAAAATAAGAACTTACTAATGATATCTTTTCCTAAACTAAGCTATTCAAACTTGGCAATGTTCAGAAAATTTTCCCAACAGAAAGTATTGCTTTTGGAAAGGTAGGAACAGGAGAGCAAATGCAAACTAAGTTTTGAAGTCTGACAGTGTGACTTTTGTTCTTTGAGTTCTTGTGGCCATCACTAACATTTTTGGCTATTTTGTAGAAATTTGCCAATGTGCTGATGCATGAAACAACAACTTCCCCTCTCTTCTTTCTTCTTTCTTCTTTCTTCTTTCTTCTTTCTTCTTTCTTCTTTCTTCTTTCTTCTTTCTTCTTTCTTCTTTCTTCTTTCTTCTTTCTTCTTTCTTCTTCTTTCTTCTTTCTTCTTTCTTCTTTCTTCTTCTTTCTTCTTTCTTCTTCTTTCTTTCTTCTTTCTTCTTCTTTCTTCTTTCTTCTTTCTTCTTTCTTCTTTCTTCTTTCTTCTTTCTTCTTTCTTCTTTCTTCTTTCTTCTTTCTTTCTTCTTTCTTCTTTCTTCTTTCTTCTTTCTTCTTTCTTCTTTCTTCTTTCTTCTTTCTTCTTTCTTCTTTCTTCTTTCTTCTTTCTTCTTTCTTCTTTCTTCTTTCTTCTTTCTTCTTTCTCCTTCCTTCTTCCTTCTTTCTTCTTCCTTCTTCCTTCTTTCTTCTTTCTTCTTTCTTCTTTCTTCTTTCTTTTCTTCTTTTTTCTTTCTTCTTCTTCTTCTCCTTCTCCTCCTCCTTCTTCTCCTCATTATTAAATGGAGAAACCATTTCTGACAAGGCAGGAAAAACACTGTCATTTCACCACATATATACTTACTGCATTGGCATATTCAATGTTCTCCCATTTCTCTCAACTAACCATGCTCTATATCCAAAAAGCTGCAAAATCAGTTATGTCCACAATGTTTGCTTTCTATTAGTAATTGAGAGCTGAAGTTTACACACTCTGGGAAATAGACATCAAAGATGTCAGAAGCTTACAATTCCCGTAGAAATGTCCAATTTGTAAATACTAAAATCTAAACTTGAAATTGACAACCACTGATATATAATTTTAAGATTGAGTATATAGAGACAAAAATGGGTTTGTTTAATAAGGTCTGAATTCACAAGATGAAAAAAAAATAAGCCCCAAACCCCCCACTATCATCCTGTGGTCTGTGTTACATACTGAATTAAATTATTTGATGTGAACTACGGCAAGGAGATTTTAAAATTTAGAATTATGTTATGCTCTGATTAAATTAACAATTAAGCATGGAAAAGCAGACACCTGTGGTCAGGACTGTAAATGACTGTCTAAAGCAATAACCTCTCTCAAAGTCTTCTGTTTTGGTTTAGGTTGAGACTAGTTGTATAAATGTTAATAGACTAAATTCAGCAGGGGAGAAGCCATTGTGTGGGTAAGGCCCATGCTGACACTTACCTGCAGTTTAATTATACAGTGACCCTTTGGGTCAGCAGATACCATTTTAAGTCCCAGTTGCAGGTTAAGCAGCAAAATAATAATGCTGTGAGTATAGAACAAATGAGATAAGCTTTATACAGACTGCAAGGAACTGAGAAAACATCATTGTTCTTATGTTAATATGGAAGATGACTCTATGGTTTTATCTTCCTGATTTTTTCATAGACTTGGTTTATTTGTGATGCTTTTAAAATCTATCTGTTATGTCAATCTTCCCCAAGGATTGTTTTCATAGGAAAGAAACCAAATTCAGTTCTTTAGGCAGCTATCTAACTTGCCAGTCAGTGAAAGCCATGATTAAAAATGGCATATCAAAAACTGTTGTTACATATGTGCTACCTGCAGTCTGGAAACATCCAGATATCTAATCTTTTTATGAAAGTAGACTGTTAGATGGTAGAAATGGTACAATTTTGGACAATTCTGTGAAGTTCATGTACAAAAGAAATGCTAATTACACTTCAAGCTAATTGGGTCATGAGACCTGTATTAGAATGTAGCTAAGACATTGAGCGGAGAGATTTGGGTGCCTAAATACCACAAGCTGCACAGCTGAACATCCCAGCTTCTAAATGAAATAGCATATGTGACTTACATAAAACAAATGCTGTAAATGAAGTCATGGAAAACAATGAAGAAAATACCTAGTCAATAACTTTATTATTATATCAGTAATAATAACTGAAGTACTTCTATTTCAAAATATAAAGGCATAGACCTTTTTAAGTGAAATTTACTAAGGCATATATTTAATAAGATTTTTCCAGCTCTAAGTCAGCTAAAAGCTGAAGATATCTGCATCTAGAGTGAAACCTGGTAAATTAGGCAGTGATGCTCTTTCATATGATGGGCACTCCATTTTTCTCATTGACTTAGAGAAGAAACACTGCTCTGATTCAAGGACTTCAAATCTTTCTTTTCTGGTTAATGTTCATCTCACAATCTGCCTGAAAAGGATTGCTATTTTGTGTCTGGAAGAGAAGGATAATACTTTTTTTATACGTTAATGATTATTTAGTGTTTGAAAAATTGCCTCTCTTCAGAGTCCTCCTAATGGATCAGGTGTGGACGTACTTGTATCACTTAGAAGTGGGTGTTAGGTATAAGCCCTACAAAGCTGAGACAAGCACCCGCCTTCTTGATGGTCTCCCTCAGATCTGGGCTCCTACACTGCCTTCACAGAAACTGTTTGATGGGTATAAAACCTAAGAGAGTTGATAGAAAATACCAAAGGCAGTAGAATGCCTGAAACTCTGCTCCCCCACTCGGCCTTGTGCTCATGTTTGTAGATGGAAAAGTCTGAAATTAAGATGTAGACCACTCAACTCACCTCTTCTGCTTTGGCTGCAGTCAGTAGCATTGTCCACTCAATACGTGAGAGAAGAGTCCCCCCTTCTGTGAGGAGATCTGTTTCTGTCAGGGTTTTGCAGAGCAGATGGGGTTGCTCAGGTTTGGTCAGAAATAGAGTCTAGATGGGTTTGATGCAAATCAAGTCCTTCTGTCAGACCAGAATAGCAAACGTGAGCACAAATGCTCAGATTTCATCATGTTATGGGCGTGGTAAGAAATATTGAAGCAAAAATTTCTGCAGAACTAGTTAATTGTATTTTGTTTCCTCACTATCCTTCAGTCGTCATGAACAAAAATGCCTGACCAGTGTGACTAATGTGCATTTCTTAATTTCAGTTCTGTAGTATAAAAAGAGAAATGTCACCTTTCTTAAATTGGATCTTTTTATCAGTAACTATCATTCAAGGGTTTTTTGGGTTTTATTCTGATGGAAAAAACCACATAAAAGTGTAATTTGTCCTTTAATACAGAGAAGAAAGGGAGAAAAAGACAAAGAAATGCACACAGTGTTCTGCGAAACTAGAATGCCATGTTGTTGTTGATTTTTCCCACTGGATAAAACAAGTAAAACTATGTTCCTTTCAGAAACTGTTTAGAGAAAAAAAAAGTCTATATGTCTTGCATGTATTTTTAAACATCCAAAGAAGTTTACACTTCTAGACGAAGAAATCTAGAATCTCAGCTTCGAGAAAAATCACTTTAGCAGTGGACTTAGCAAGAGCAAAGGCCGCATGAGGAAAACAGAAGCTGCAGAGGAAACACAAGTTTAGTCTGAGGCACTCTAATGCCTTTTTCTCTCCAGAGGTCTGCTAACAACTTTTAGGCTAAAGACAACTGTAATTACTGGATCTATCTACATTGCTATTTTTAATTGGAATGAAACTCGCACAGATGATGCTACAGATGTTTAATTTTACTGATATTGAACCTGTTTCATTAGTATGTACGTTGACTGAATAACTAACTATGAACCTTCTTAAATGTGCTTCTAATCACATCAGCATTAAATATTAACTGGAAACCTGACTCTATCATTCAGTCACATTCTCTTTTTCCCAGCTTATCGTTACGTGTGCTTTGATAGAAGCAGTTATTTTTGCTGATAATTTCATTTCTCATAAATAAACACATTTCTCATGATTGTTACTTACTTAGCTGAATGTAGCAGTACTTACAGCATGCAGCTAGGTGAAAACAATGTTCAATGGAGGAGAGGTTTGGGAGTGCAGCTTCTAGTAAACATTTTGCCTCAGGAATTATGTGCTATCTTTTCTTTCTCTTTTTCATTTTCAGGGAATATTTGTCCTAGGATTGCCGTATGCTCTCCTCCACAGTGGATACAGTGGCCTACTTCTTATTGTCTTGGCTGCAGCATTATGCTGTTACACAGGCAAAATTCTAATTGTTTGCTTGTATGAAGAAAATGAAGATGGGCAACTGGTAAGAGTGAGAGACACGTATGAAGATATTGCAAATGCCTGCTGCAAAAAGCTGTCTCCCAAACTAGGCGGCATAATTGTCAATGTGACCCAAGTGGTGGAACTGATCATGACATGTATTTTGTATCTGATTGTTAGTGGGAACTTGCTGTCACAGAGTTTTCCATACATAGCACTGACTGAGAAAACTTGGTCTGTAATTGCATTTGTTACTCTGTTACCTTGTGTATTTATCAGAACTCTCAAAATTGTTTCCAAACTCAGCCAGCTTTGCTCCTTGGTTCACTTTGTTATCATCCTTGTAGTGATGACTTACTGTCTTACACAAATACACCAGTGGTCCTGGGCAAAATTCAGACTCTCCATTGAGTTTGAGGACTTCTTGGTCTCCGTAGGAGTGATTATTTTCAGTTACACTTCACAAATATTTCTTCCCACACTTGAAGGTAACATGAAAAACCCAGAGGAATTTAGGTGTATGCTGAATTGGACTCACTTTTTTGCCTGTGTCTTGAAAACAACCTTTGCACTGACTGCTTTCTTGACCTGGGGTGAAGAAACAAAGGAAGTTATTACAGACAACCTGCCATCATTTCTTAAAACATTTGTGAATTTATGTCTCTTAACCAAGGCTCTTCTTTCTTACCCTTTGCCCTTTTTTGCAGCCACAGAAATTGTGTATTCCTGTATTTCTAAAGGCAACCATTCCAATTACAGATCTCTATTACTTTCGCAGGGTGTAAGAGGCTCATTTCTCTTGTTAACTCTGCTGATGGCCATGTTTACACCACATTTTGCCCTGTTGATGGGTTTATCAGGCAGTGTAACAGGTGCTGCTATGACTTTTCTCCTTCCTTCTCTCTTCCATTTAAAACTTAAATGGAAAAAACTGTCCTTCTTAGAGAAATGTGCAGATATCTCTGTTTTTATTTTGGGCTTTCTTTGTAGCCTCGCAGGTATAGTTTGCTCAATAAAAGGTCTGCTTGAAGTATTTGGAGGAGTGTAAAAGATTTCCTGAAAGACAAATAAAGATCAAATCTTATTAGTACTTTTTACTCTGTTAGTCAGTATATAAGAAATTTTGTCACTAGGTAGAACTAAGTATGTGCTTAAAGATTTGCAGAATCAAGGCTTCAACCGGAAAAGTATGTGGTTCTAAGCAAATTGGAAAATAACCTTCAGAGCCAAAAAAGTACAAAACTAGGCCTCTTTAAAATCTTGAGAAGAAAGAAGATGTTGCAGATGGTTTAGCATGAAAATAATTTTAAAGTAATACTATATGGTTTTATTCATACACGACAGGCACATCCTAAAATTACTACTGCAACTGATTCCACCAATTGAACCAGAATTCTTCATAGGGTTACATGCTGTTCAGTCTCAAAGCTATCAAAACTAGCTTACAGGAAGTGTGTTACAGAGAACTATTATTGCAAATGGATGAAATATGTTTTCACATTACTGGCAGAATGCAATTCAACATATGAACAGAACAAATCAGTGAATTTTGTTTTATATGTAAGACAAATTCTACTACTTGTTTTTTAAATGAATAGGCAAAAAGAGAGCTCAGTTTAGAACAGCTTTGAAAGCCTGCTTTTATCATGAGTTCAAATGGGAATGCAGTCAGAGTAAAAGGGGCGTTCTAACAGCTCAAAGTCACAGAAAAGAGAACTTATTCTGAAATAAGCTATAGCCAGTGACTGCAGAATTTCTTCAAGTCTAACTCCCAAGATTCATACCTCTGCAATGCACTTGTTCTATTGGTTGGGTTACAAGAAGTCTCGCTGGTAGCATGAAAAAGTTAACATGCAGTTCACTAATCTTCTTAAGCAGGAGATTTCTTTGATCTATGTATTTTATCTGATTCTATTAAAAGCTCAATGGAGTAAATCAAGCTCAGTAAACAGTAACACAGTTAACTTCTTTTACAGTTTGGTAGATCTTCAGATTTAAAAGATATTGGCTTAATGAAAATATCAAAATTGCAATGTATTTTACATTAATGATAAAACATTATGACAAGAAGCAATCCAATCACAGTGCTCTAATGAATACATATTATCTTATTGCACTAAATCTCTGTTATATTAGGTAATTAAAGTAAAAACTTGGAAGAAGAAAGTGTGCATTTTTGTTAGGAACAATTTCACACAACATTCTACTGTGTCATGTGGAAAAGTCTTTACATGTCAACATAAGACTGGATGATAAACAGCCTAAGAGCCACTGCTTAACTAAACTATCTTGCTATGCAGTATCTTAGTATTAATGCTTCTGTTCTGTATGAGCAACAGTTTCCTCTCGAAGCTAATTTGCTGAATGATAAATAACATCCAATTAAACAAAACAGAGGAGTTTTGAAAAGCCTTGTATGTCACCCTGTTCCTTCCTTGTCTGCTAATATATGCTTGTCATGTGGAATAGTGACAAAAAGTTTATTAAAACAGATTAATTGCCTAATCCTAATGTTATGAAGAAAACTGTAAAAGTAACTAGACTCTTAGAATTTTATTACTTCTTTTGTACAATGGGTCAAATCTGCATTCAAATCCACAACAATTTTATTGATATTAAAATTCGTGCTAGAGCAAATAGGAAGTATGTATTTCTAAAGAGACTTTTTATTTTTATGTAAAATGTCAAAAATACATTACTCATTGAAATAGTTGAAAGCTTATTATTACTCCTATGATGCAGTCAGAAGGATATTATTACTTGGATGATATTAATCAAAGGGTATCATTACTTTTTGTGTGGTGAAGCTTCATAGATAAACAAACATGCAGGGACACTATTTGTTCTATTTATCCTGTATAAATCTCTGAGGACAGAGGGAGGTTGTCCAAAGATTCTTTGTTTTGCAAAGATTCTTTCAGTTACTTTGCTCAAAAACTCTCTCTCTCAAAAAAAAAAAAAAAGAAAAAAAGAAAAAAGAAAAAAAGCGCCATTTTCCCCATCTCCTACTTTTATTAAATGTGTTTTGTCTCTAACTCTTCAGAAAATCTTGGGATTATCTCCATGCATTTGCTGATGAGAAAAGATTGAAAATGGGAAAAGCAATTTATTTGTATGGCACTTTTAGGAATTCCCTGGCTCATCAGTGTGATTCAAAACTGGCTTTAGCTGGACTTTCTTCTCTCAGACTTTTCAAGAAGCCCATGCCAATTACTTTTGAGTCAAAGATGGCCATTCACCACTTAAAAATGATCTTACTTATGTAAGATCTTTTCTACAAGGATAAATTATTTCTGTTTTATAAGATATGTACTATTTTTGTCCTTATTTAATCATTTATATAATTCCTGTTAACATCAGGGAACAGCAAGGGCTATGATTAACAAGTAGATGCAACTGTAAATGCACAAAAGAGAAAGTCATCCAAGTACAAGGCCTCCAGAAGTCACTTGCAGAGGCCACTAGATTAAGAGACAAAACATAGTTTTATATTCCCTTTTTGTGGCCAATACTTGGCAATTTTGAAGAGTGCCATTGTTTGAGGAACACAAAAGATGTATGAGCTTCCCTTTGAAGCTATGGCCAGATACCTTGATGAGAAACTCTCTTCTGGGGTCAAGATTAAATGAAGCTCTCAACTTGGAAAGGCAGAGATACACATACACACCCTACAGACCAAGCCTGAAAGTGGTGCTCAGCACACTACAAAGACAAAAATAAATATTCATGATGTAAGGCTAACTCACTGGATTTCATTTCCTAAAACACTCAATTGCATCTTTTTAGATAAAAACTTATTTCTGAATATTTTCCAATGGCAAAATTCTATTAATAGTATACATAAAATATTTGCAACCTTCTATATTAGACATTAAAATACCACCAATAGAATATGTTCAGAGCACCTGGAAAGGTAGCATTACTAGCAATTATGAACCAGGAAGAACTGCATTTATCTCTGTAATGTCTATTAGGAATTTTTGTCGCTAAATTTACACTACCAATCATTAGAATCATTGAAGCTAGGAAAGTAAAAGACTGATTAAACATTAATCTATTATTTTGGGCCACTCCTTGATTATTCATTGTAATATGATGGTGCTTTATCAAAATTAATTGTGAAAGCAAACAGTGAACAGTAGTAAACATGAAGAAAATGCTAAGTAACAAATTATGTGTTGAAATAAAGCATTTGCTAACAGTCTTACTTCGTTTGTTTTGCCAGTAGAAGTATGAGTAAAGGAACCTGTTTCCTTTCAGCGACAATAACACAGGCACTGTCCAAAATGCTTCTCCCATTTTGTAGGGATTGCAGTGTAAACACCAAACCCTACATTCCTACTTCTGACAGTAGTCATGCAGCTTTAAGTGAATCAGATTACTCTAAAATAAAAATATACGTTCAGCTAAGGCATCTGAGGAACTTCAAGTGTTTATTTATGAAGTCTTTTCAAAGCTTAAGTCTGAAATTAGAATGAAAACCTCGCTCCCACTGACTCAGTGGGAATATAATCATTTACTTCAGCGTATCAAGGCTCTAACATCTATGGTCCATTAACAATACTTAATTTACACCAAAACTTGGTCATCACTTTACTTCATTGCTGTAGTTTCTTTTCCACATTATTCCATCTTTTCTCTTTTTCCAGCAGTGAGATAATGTTTTTCCTGTCGATGTTACTAAAATGTTACAAAGATGTCAGAAGAGCTATTGAAAGAGGCTCGAGGCTAACACTATTTCATTTACTCTTCATCCCTGATTGCTCACTTTATTTTTATTTTGTGAATTTTGAACTGCATGTACAAAATTCACTTCCCAGTAACTGGTTATTCTGAAAAAATGATTGTATAAAAATAGAACAAATAAGATATCCTGCAAATGTTTCATTAAATCAAGTTACAATTTTCATATTTCTTTTCAGAACTACAACATTTTAAAAACTGATAGCTGATTTATAGAAATAATTTATCCATTTTTTCTGCATTATTATTAATTATCTAGATGATATATTGGTCTTGGAAAACATTCATCTTCCAAAATCGAGTTGAAAAGGGAATGTATCTCAAAAATATTTTGATAGTATGATGAGATTTAGTTGTCTCGAGAGCTTATATGGGAAATAAAATGTTGGAAAATTTATTGTGTTCTTTAGCAGCTGACAATGAATTTGAAAATACACAGTCTAAAATCCACTTAAATATTTTGTCAACGGCTTAAGTGTTTGTCAAGCTGTTGCCACTTTGAAGTTAGCTGTTATTCATTCTTGCATGATGTCATTACCTTTTTATGTGGTCACCACTCAAACTTCTAATATATTTGTCTTCACATTGCCTCTTTGAGGGATGGAAGTTCCAAAATCTTCATTTTACAGTTTTGAAAACAATACTCAGAACAGAGATGACACCAAAAGGGAATCCCAAGGAATGTCTAGGTTAATACTTGTCATTATACCATGCTTTCCTGGTGATCCTGACAGTCAACACTTCTTTTTTTTTTCTCTCATTGATCCTTCATTTTATCTCCTTTGTCAGTTTGTGCCAGGATAACATGAAGGTAAATAACACAGCAAGCAGCCCATTATGCAGCTTTAATATTTAACTGAAAGCTGCCTTTCCCATTTAACTTTTTTTTCTTTTAAGACAAAAAAATACAAATTGATTCAGGAAAATTAAATATCTAAATAATTATATAGAGAGAGACACAGCAAGTGATACAAGAGAAAAAAGGCACATGGGAGACAAATTATAGACAGAGTAAATGCAACACAAAAGGCAAAAGGGGAGATGAGGGAAAAAATGTATTGACTGGAAGGGTAAAACTGAAAACTGACAAAAAGTCGAGAACTAAAAAAGAAGAAAAACACAGAAGGGAAAAAGCTCAGAAGTAAAGAAGGGGAAGACAAAGGGGGGGAAATGGTTTGATGTGTTAGCAATATCATCTGTAAATATTTTCTACAATTTTGAACAAGCAGTAGTTCAAGGTTTTCTAGTTAATGCAAGTCAATATATTCTGTGTGTGAACAATTTTCATTTCTTTCACTTCCTCAAAACTCTTATGAATTCAAATCATTCTCATTTGTCTGGAACTACCTCTATGTTTAATGTTTTCTGTTACCCAAAGGAATTTGAAAAAATGCTAAATAAATACTGTTATAAACAAACTCTCTTTCTGTGTGTTCTTATCTATTCCTCTTCCTGACCTCTCCTGCAGCATTGATTCAGAGATATGCACTGTTTCTAAGCAGTGATGCCTTGCAGCCCCAAAGCCAGGGCAAAAAGATATTAAAATGGGAAAAAAATTCTTACAATGACCACCTCAGAGGCTCTTTTGCACTTCGGGCCAGAAACAAAGCTAATATCCCTGCAGAATTCTCTGTCTGGAAATGGCTTAGATCCACTTATGTGCCTGGTAGCAAATTCCAGAGAGGCAAGAGTGGGAAAAAGCCAGCGCTGAGATGGCACTGCACTGTACGTCTGTTGTTCCTCAGGTGACTCAAGCAGTAAAATGGGAATTTCTACCAGCATACAAATTAAAGTATCCTTGTGAGCTCCTTCATGCATTAATAGAGACCTAATTAGCCTGTCAGTTCCCCCAAAACTGGGAATGTGGGGGAGCAAGATCCAGTTCCCTCCAGAAGTATGTAATACACCAGTGGGAGATCAGACTGCCTTTGGATGCAACACAACTGCTAATCCAAATTCTGCATGGATGCTTCAGAGAAAAAGATTTGCTCCAACATCAAGAGGAGTTTTACTGTATGCTTTCTGTGCTAATGCCAAAGTGCTAATGATGACACAGAGAATGATAAGAGATCAAGGATTTATTAATAGCTAATCAAATAAATAAATGAAAAGGCGGATGGGATAATGGCCTTGAGGAACAAATTTGAAAGTGACTGGAGAAACAAAGTAGAGGAAGAAAAAATTTAGTGAAGTGGAAATGAATTTGAAAGGTATAAAGTTAATCTTAATTTTCTTCTGTGCAAAACTGAATATAATTTAAATCGTAGCTGAAATTTAAGTATTTCATCAAGGTTATATTTTACCCTGATCTTCTGGCTTTGGTGATAGATTCGAAAGAAACTGTGTTCAATAATTAGGCCTTGCATCATGTTCTTGTGCCATGGGCTACCATTTATAATGATATTTACCCTTCCTACACAAAGCTCTTGACACCCACAAATCGTGTCTACTCAAAGTGGAAAGTAAAGCAAGAAACAAAACAAAAAAAAGTCAAGAAAAATAATAATTAGCAATGAATGCTGAGTGTGGCCTACCTTAGACCAGGAACCTGGAGAACACAGAACATAGGGCTAAGCCAACTGGTGGCCATACTGTTAGCACTTTAGCAATGATAATAATTTGCAATAATAATGTAATGAACAAAGATAGAGCGAAGGCAGAAGGATTAAAGGAGAGCACTCAGCATACATAAGCCATGCTGCATCTACTAAATTCCCGGTGCAGCTGCTTCAGGGACGCAAAGCCTCATGCAGACAGCTGCATCCCCTTGTTGCCATCTGTGGTTTCCATCTCTGGTGCTACTGCTCCTGACAACTTGCACAGTTGCAAAGGTCTAACCCTCCATCAGCAGAAAATATCTGTTCCCACACCTGCTTGCAGGGAGCATAGCTACCACCTGACCCATAGGATACAAGGGCTTTCCTGAGATTTCATCAGCTATTAACTAATCCTAGGAGTGATGGCTAGAGAGAGGAATGTCTTTCTAGCTGAGACATCAGATGGGAACACAGAGAAGGCATTAAGTTATCAGTTTTATTAGACAACACTAATCTCATTGGTATGGACTTGCTAACTACACTTCAGGAGAAAGTTTTATTAAGAATGATGCAATAGGAATCTGAAATAGGTCAGTTTTTAAAGGTGGGTCAGTGTAAAACCATCCAAATTAAAGTGGGTGAAAATTTCTGTGTTTCTAGAACTTCCGAAGCACTGATTTCCAAACAAAAATAGTGAAATAGATCAGAAACAGATGATTTATAAACACAACTCCCCTTCCTTCAGTCTCACCCTCAGTCCCACAAATTAAAGACTTACTGTCTTGAGATGAATTCAACCGTCTCCCATTGCTCCCCAGAAAGACTTTCCCATCACCGTTAAGGCCCAGCGCGATGTCTACTCCTCGTTCTTCTTGGATAGACCCTCTTTCTCTGCTTGAACTCTTTGTCCCTGTCTCTCTCACTTGCGCATCACAAGCAACTCGCCTCTTGTCCATTTTTAGCACCTTTCAGAAAAGAAACCACTTTCCCAAACCTCTGCACACTGCTCATGACCTTGTGTAGCAGCCAGGGCAAGGGAAATATAAGCAGGCAACCTTCTCTACTATTTCAGTATTGCTGGTTCAATGTGCTGCTTTTACATGATAATCTACAAACAGATAACTAAACTAGTGGGAGGGCTAATGCAAGTGGTTGTTTGAATTAAAAAAAAGAAAAAGAGTGCTCCCATCATCTTTCTAATAATATCAGTCACACAGTTTGCTATTGTTGGCACAACCTTAATCCTCTATGAATGGAAGACATGCAAAACAAGATAAGGTACTACCATATAAAATATGCCTCTTTAGTTATTGTGGGTAAACCCAATTTGAGCTTGACAGTTTACATGTCACAGTGGCTCTGTGCATGAAACATGTGAAACCATCAGGCCCTAAAATACCAATTCAAATCAGTTAAGCATCATGCTTTCTCATGCTCTCAAACTCTGTTAGTCCCAAATAAAAATTTTGAAATATTAACATAATGGAAGTCTTATTATTAATCTTGCCATAATACAGCCATACAGAATGTTCTAGGCCATTGCATAGTGTATCAATTGGGTCTGGAGTACAGTACAGTTCTTTTCAGAGCCCTGAAGCAGCATCAAACAGGATGAGAGGACACAAATCACAGCAGTTTTGAGAGCTGTTAAGACCACAAATCTCAAAGAGTGAAGGGCTGGATCAGAAGTTGTAAAGAAGTCCTATACTCCTAGGACGAACAATGTGAGCAGCTCTGAAGGACACTTCTTAAACGTCTAATGCAAAGCATTATCCCTGATTGTTGTTCATCCAGGCTCAACTCGAAGATCCAACACCTCAAATATGTGCCAAGGCTACAATCTAAGATTTACTTGTAGGTCTAACTTGTTTACTTCCCTGGGAACAAAAGACTGACCCTGATTTTCAATCACACTTCATCTATTTTAACTCGAGAATTTGGAAATGTGATTATTTGACAAGATCATCAGTGGAAGGAAATGCAACACCCTACTTGCTGTTCAGCTTTTCTGTTAATGCAGCATTTTAGCCTAAGGCCTGATTAGGATTCTTTTAGGGTGATTGGACATGGTAAGCTCCTGGAATAGCACTAAGCCAGTATAATTGGAAGAGGCTCTTAGAGGAGATCTAGCCTCTTAATGACATATGGTCAAAAGGTTACTTTGAAAACCAAGAAGTCTTCCTGACTTCATTTTTCAGGTCTGTAGTTTTTTCTTGACTGAACCTGGGGATGTGGCTCTGAGACTTTCTTCTAAAGACAGAATAAGGGAAGTAAGGATTTGCATACTGAATTTGTATGGTAGAAATAGTGTATTGGAGCAATGAACATAGAGTTTTAATATCTGGAACCACAGTATTTTACTGCCTAATGTTATTAAAAATACTGATAAAAAATTGCTTTCTATCAATGGTTAATTTCTAATACATAATATATTATATATAGGAACCATAATTTCATTCACCACTGAACTGAAGTATAGAATATATAACATTAAATACAAAATGAAGATAAGACAAAATAGGTTAAGAAAAAATAATTTTATATCTTCCTGAAAGCAGACACCTTCAATATTTTAGGGAGGGGAAATTGTAAGGAAACAAGAATTACTAATATTGAGCACATTTAAAGGTATGAAAGGTGTAATTGAATTACAATATGGTCAGAATCTTGCTTTTATGTAGAAATTCTGACCAAGTAGAGCATCATGTAGTTAGAAATTATAGACCTAAGTCACATTTATTTCAGCGAAGATTTCCCCCCCAGATTAAATAGCAGAAGCAGGGAGCTCTGGAGGGAGATAGGTACAACAAATCCATAAACCAAGACAGAGGTCTTTGGGAAAATATGGAATTACCCTGACTACAATATAAATCATTATCTTTGAAAACCTTAGCTGTATGGAAAAATACTATTTCATTTAATTTCATATAAGAAGCCTATAACATCAACTTTAAAGCTCTTGACAAAAATAGGTGACAGAATCATCCAGAGCTGGTTTATAAAGCAGCCTACTCCATGAAAGGCAAAACAGAGAGCAATCTGCCATTTTAATTACATGTTCAGAGCAAGTGCAATATCTCTAGCTTTAATAAACATTGACCCTTTAACTGAATACTCCCTACAAACACATTAATGCCCATCTGGGAAATAATCCAATGAAATAATCCAATCATATCAACAGGGAATGACTGTGAGATTGGCAAGTGAGGGCTCATACACTTTGGGCTGCAGCACAATGTTCCTATTAGCTTGTTGCCAGAGCTGTGTACCTTTCACAGAATAGTTTTTCTCTAAAATCAACTTGAAAATCCTGTTGTTATGAAATGAATCAAACTAGCATCACTGTGAAATAAAGTCCTCTTAGATTGCACAGACACTAGTAGGACAAAAAAAAATGTAAACGGAATTTCTCTTTGGTAGCTTCAACCCTTGCTTTACAGAGGTGCTTTTTTCACAGAAGAAAGGAGCTGATGATGCCATTTTTGCTTTCTTAAGTCTGCTGAATTTGGGCTGTGGTTAGAGAGCAAAAATAAATTCAACACTCTTCAGAAAATTTATTATATCCAGAAAATCTCCCAACTGCCTGGAAGTACCCCATTCAGTCTCAGAAGCAAAGGCTACCAGCTTATCACCTTTGTGACTCAGAAAATATGATGTGCAACAAACAGAAATGAAAATTTTCTTCCCATTACCACACTGACGTTTACTGCCACCAGTTATTCCTAAACCACAAGGAAAGATTCAAATCTCCAATTTTGATGTTGCAATGGGCTATAAAGTTGTAACTGGCTAGTATCTCACAGCTATGTAAAAATCTCTCTGAACCAGTGAGGTCCAGCCAACTGGTATTGATTATTATATTAATTTAGAGCCACTGCATCCTGATTGTTATCAGGAATTTTTGATGTGCAGAGAAGGAATTACAATGCTGGCAATATACATCTGCTGGCATAAATATAAAGCTGGCGAAAGAAAGTAAGCGAAAAGGAGAGGAAGAGATGAGTGATTTGACCATAATTGGAGAAAGAAATCTTGTTTTTCTGTTTCCTGCCCAGGTATTCTATTAATTCTTCCTATAATGTAATGATTTTAAGTTGCATATGTAAGTCCGTATCTATTGGTCAATGAAACTTTTTTTTTTAAAATGGATTTTGTCCAAAGAGAAAAAGTGAGATCAGACCGCAGTCATTTGATTCACAGCAGTTGAGAGCTGCTAGTGAGGTTTCCATTCATGTTAGGCTTTTTGTTTGTTGGTTGTTTGTTGGTTTCTAGAATGTTGATTCTAGAAACGAAAAAGCATTCAATTCATTCCTCTAGTACCATGAGCAACAAGCAGAAGGTAATAACTTGCATTCATTTCTACCCTTAAAAAGCAAGGATTTTCATTAAAGTCAAATAGTCATCAGCAAAGTGCAAACTCTAAAGGAGCATTTTATTCCTACTACCTTCATCAGAAACTGTGGAAAATGGCCACACTGAAGACACTGAGGACTTCTTTCTAATTTAAAATTCCAGCTCTAATTTGACAACAGAGTTGCACTGACAAATCTGCTTTCGGTTGGAATTCATAACTGTGTAATATTGACAGATACCAAGCCTGAAAGGAGACCTAATTTTGCTGTATATTGAAAAACAATTCAACTACAGGGAGCTTCAAAATTTTTTACATCTTTTTATTTTTCACCCTCACTCAAATTATTCCTTTTGGATATTTTGGAATATTTTATTTTTTCTTTATCCTCTCTTCAAGATGATTGCACAGAATTTCACACGCTTCCTCAGAGGCATGCTGTTGTGTGTAGTTACTAGAAACGAGTAATTTATTACTTCAGACCAACATTTTTCTTTTTCTTAGTTTTCTCAAGGTCTGATGAAGTACTTTGCATTCTTGGGAGGCCAAATATTAGTAGCAGCCATGCTATTCCCTTCGTACCTAAAATCTAGCCACATTAATGCCTAAAACTTACAGAAGGTAGATTCTAATTGAGAGTCTGCCCACATAACTGTGCATAAAGGACTTCAAAAATCAACATTGATAGCCCTTATAATCTTGCATGGGGTATTCCTGTATGCAAATGATGGACTATAAGTATATCTTACAGTATAAAGTCACAAGTCCATCAAGTGCAACACCTCTTTCTCAGTGGCAAATTACAGGTATCTTGGTAATAGTGTAAAAACAAAGCCTGAATATGCCAATATTTCTCCACAATACTTTTTCAATCTCCAGTAACTAGGGGTTCAGCAAATTTCTGAAGGAGAGGTATTATATATATTTGTGTACTATCTGGTGGATTTTTCTTTCATTAATTAGCTTTCTGAGCAGCTGTACAATTTTAATATCAAAATATCCTATGGGAAAGGGTTCCACAGAATAACTAATTTTGTTCATTTTCAACCTCCTCCTCAAAAATATTATTTGAACTCTCACTCACTTCTGAAGGAAAAAAAGTCATTGACTGTCTTCTCCAGGTCATGATGGCTGAACAGTCCTAAAAAATTCAATTGTACCTCTTCTGGAAGCTATTTAATCTCTTTGATCACTGTTATTGTCCTTCCTTGAACTTTTTTCTAGTTCTACCCTGTCCCTTCTGGGCATGAGAGACATGAGGGAAGACCAGCTATGTAACACGGTATTTTAAAAGTGGACATAACTTGACATGCTGTTTTGCTCACTATTTTTGTAGTAATCATTTATTGGTAGCATTGCTCCTGCTGTGGTTGCCCAAGGACATATCAAAACAAGCAGCTTGGAAATGGAGGTAATACGTTTATCAGAACAAATAATAATAATAATAGAAAAGATACTTTTGGCATGTGTTTCACAAAAGGCTCATGCTGAAGGACAAATGTAATACCCAAAATTGCTGATTTATTTTGTAGTTGCTTCTTTGACTTTTACTGAACATGAAACTGAAATATTCACAGAATATTTCAGTTACATATCCAAGACTTTTTTTTTCCTGAACATCAGAAGAAAGTACAAAGTTTATCACCCTGCATGTAAGTTAGGATTATTTTTTCCACATTTTGCGTTACTTCCCAGAAATCAAAATCATAGAATTATAGAATATGTTAAGTTGGAAGGGACCATCAGGATCGAGTCTAACTCCTGACCCCACACAGGACACCCCAAGAATCACGCCATGTGCCTGAGAGCATTGTCCAAATATTTCTTGAACTCTGGCAGGCTTGGTACTGTGACCACTTCTCTTGGGAGCCTGTTCCAGTGCCCAATCACCCTCTGGATAAAAAACCTTTTCCTGATATCTAACCTAAACCACCCCTGACTCAGTTTCATGCCTGTCACTGGTCATAACAGTGACGAGATCAGTACCTGCCCCTCCACTTCCCCTCCCGGGGAAGTTGAAGACTGCAGTGAGATCTCCCCTCAGTCTCCTCTTCTCCAGACTGAACAGACCAAGTGCCCTCAACCGCTCATCATATGGCTTCCCCTCAAGTCCCTTTACCATTTTGTTGCCCTTCTTTGGATGTTGTCTAATGGCTTAACATCTTTCTTATATTGCAGTGCCCAAAACTGCACACAATATTCAAGGTGAGGCCGCACCAGTGCAGAGCAGAGCGGGACAATCCCCTCCCTCGACTGGCTGGCGATGCTTTGCCTGATGAGCTCCAGGACATTGTTGGCCCTCCTGCCTGCCAGGGCACTGCTGACTCCTATTCAACTTGCCTGGGTCCCTTTTTGTGGCACCGCTCTCCAGTGTTTCATTCCCTCTTCTATACATACAATCAGGGTTGCCCTGTCTAGATGCAGAATCCGGCATTTGTCCTTGTTAAACTTCATATGGCTGGTGATTTTCCACCTCTCTGACTTGTCTAGGTCTCTCTACAGGGCCTCTTTGCCCTCAAGGGAGATGACAGTTACTCCCAATTCCATGTCATCGGCAAATTTACTTAGTATTCCTTAGAGAATAACTGGTCTGTAATCCCAGAATCCCTCATTGAAATGATTGCAAAAAGTTATTGTCTTAATCGCCACCTTCCTTACCTTTAGTATAGAAAGAGTTTTCAGGAAGTTAATGTTCAGCTATTTCATCCTCAATTTTCTTTAGACCTCTTGGGTAAATATCATATGATCTGGCAGTTTGGTCCCCTGGGGGAAAGTGTGGTGCTGACTTGCAGGCTGAGGCTAAACCACCACAATTTGTTCTACAATCTCTTTCACAGACATTTCAGTTTAAAACAGATCTTCTGATACATCCTTGTAAAGATGACTTCTGAAGTGTGAGTCTCTTAGATCTTCCTGGCTGAGGAAACATGCAAGACTCCCTTTGGATTTTCTGCTGTAACTCCTCCTGTCATTAATATGTCAATTGTCCTTAATGACTTCAAGGGAGGCTCCTCACGCCCCAGGGCTTTGAGGAACAGTTCGCTGTTAGCTTTTATGCCTTTAGCAAATAGTCCCTAAAATATTGATTTTTGAGGTGTAACTTGCCACTTTTCACATTTTGCTTCCCTTTCACTTGCTTGGACATACTTTGTTTTTTTCAAGGATACTTTCTTACCTTTTTCAGCATTTTTTAAATTCACTTTCTGTCCAAATCAAGATTGTAAAACTACATATTTAAGAGGAAAAAAAGGAAAAGATCATTTTGTGTATCATTCTTTAAAAAAATCCTTTAAAAATCCCAAGCAACACAACTGTTTCTTTTATTGTCTTTCTTCACTACTTTTTAAAGACTGTTTTATTACAGAATTAGTTTCTTCCCTTTTTACCATGTCATATACTCACACTCAGTTCATTTATTGTTCCACTCCTGCTTTTCTGACCTCTGAAAATGTCCTGCTCATAATTTGGTATTAATTACTGCATTTCTTTGCTCTTTGGCTTATTTTTTTTTCTGTTAGTTGGAATACACGGAGCACATTTTTAGGTTCATCTATGACACGTGCTGATTGCAAATGCTAAAAGTCAGATAATTGTGATTGACATGTAATCATTAATTCATCAGAAGAACAAGGTGTTGTGGAAGTAAGAATTTTTCTGAGCTGATGCACAGAGTTAAAGTGTATGCTGTGATCTACACACTTAAATGAAAATCAATAGGTAGCTATGGAATGAAAATACCTTGGGGAGATTCAGGTTCTGCTGAGAGCATTCACCTGGGGGAGCACAAAAATTTCAGACAGGAACAGAAGCCATTGATTGAGAGCTGAAGAGGAACAGAAGGACCAAAAGTTCTCTTTAGAAGGCTTATTCTGTCCTGTATTCTGAGCACCCTACAGATAAGCATCAGGTAAGTTTAATGTTTTTCTTCAATTGGTTTAGCCACAGAAGAATAATTGCTATCCTAAGAAGACATGTGTGAAATGCCCAGCCTAAGATGACTCACGTACTTAGAAGACCTATAGATCTTACCTTTATCAGAGACAGAAGACAAATTTTCGAAGGATGGAGTGTCTGAAATGACTGATGTAATGAATCACCTAATCAATTTTCTACTGAAGGACAAGGCAATTTCCTGTCTAGACTGTATTGTAGAAGTGCTTGATACTAATTTTCAGCAAGCAAAAGAATAGCTCTCTGTGACTATTTTCTCTTCACACAAAGCCTGCAGAAGACTCCAAGTTTTTAAAGTAATACTGAGCTGACTAAAAGGCAGGATACACAATAAAACATAACATCCTGCTCTCCTCAGTGTTTCTGTAAAAAGCAGGCAGTGTTTATTTCCAACTTATCAATTGAAAAAATTGTCATACTAAAGCTAACCTTGCCTCAGGTTATAATCTCAAGGCTGTGTGACTGAACTGTGATACTCTCCTATCTGTTATACCAAATTAACAGAACTGTTTATGAAATAAAATGCTTTTTGAAAGCAAAAGTATCACAATTTCACTAATAGGTTGCTTCCCCTCCTCAGCCATTTTTGTCTCTATTATTAAACTACAATTCAAAGGACAAATAGAAACAATTCATTTTATTTCTAGACTGTATTTGTCTCAGTAAATGTATGATTACTTTGGAAACAATTTCATATCTTTTGTTATTTGTCACACACTAGTTGCCACTGTATGTATCTTTACTGGGTAGTTGCTGCATCCCTGGTACAGAGGAATCACATCTTTAATGTTATGCTTAGTAGTTCCTTGGAACAATTAATTCCTAAATTGCAGCACTTCTACATATCTTTGTTGGTCACATATATTCTGCTAATGGCATAACAGAAAAAATGGCTTTAAAATTACACAGGTGACTTAGGTCTTGCTTAAGCACGTTCATACTTCATTTTATTCAGACATCGGGAGCTGATTTCCATCTATCAATACAGTAAGAAGACTTTCAGAGGCAAAGACAAAAGAGAAATATTTACCATCAATCTAAAGCTGAAGAACTGAGTGGTAGAAATGCTCTGAAATTTCTTTTGAACGTTGAGAGTGTCCCATAACTCTAAATAAATTCTACATGAAAAATCACTCATGCTTTTCAAATTAATCACACTACAAATTAGGGGTTAGGGTTTTTTTGAGGGGGGAGGCAGGGGGCAGGTGTTGGATTGGGGTTTTTTTCATAAAAGCACAAAGCTATAAACAGCCTAAGTTGAAATGGACCTGTGGAATGTCATCTTATCCAATCTCCTACTCAAAGAAAAGCCAACTGAGAAGTGAGGTACAAAGTAGATTTCCATCTATCTTAACTGTGTCCTGAGACTGAGGTCCTCAGCTCTTCACTGCATCTGCCCTTCTAGCCTCTCAGCTCAGTTCTCTGAAATGCAGAGCCTGTGGCAGAGAAGCACTGAACTAGGGGTCGTTAACTGAGGGAGAAGGACCAGACAGGATGGAAAATCCCATACACCTTTGCAGTCCTGGGGACCACAACCTTTGTCTCAGGAGCCAAAGAAACCTACCCTGGAATTGTCTCAGAGCTGTGCTTGAGACCCTCCCTGCAACACAAAAGGTGATAAGGAGGTCACTTCACTGTTTCAGGGGTCTTTTTTTCTTCCATATTGCTTTATTTAAATCCTTAGTAGTACAATGTTGAATATCCTTTAATAAGTGAACTTCATATGAGATAAACCAAGAGGTTTATAATTTAGCTTCTGGGCTCCATTTCGATGGGAAGGCTATTCAGTAGGTCCTGAATTTCAGCTTGTACATCTTTGCCTTTGTAATAGTTTAATTTTGCAATTAAAAAAAAAAACCCAAACCAAAATAAAACAAACAAAACAAAACAAAACAAACCCCTAATTCTACACAACTGTAGGACAAGGAAAAAAAGGAAAGAAAGAAAGCATCATTTGTTCATGAAATTTTTGAAATCCTATAATAAATTACAGTTATTTCTATGGCCCTGTGGAAAAACTGAAAAAGTTTTATTTCAAAAAATGTGGAGTTAGTCTGTAAATGATAGAGCATATAAAGCATTTTAAATGCCTGAGGTAGAAACAGTTATACACCTAACAGTATTGAACACATAGCACTAAATTAATACAGATCTAATTTCTGACATGTTTAATCAGTCCTATTCAGAAAAAAATCTTTTGACTTTAGAGATAACAGTGCTGGAATAACAAGCATATATGGACTTCAGGGTCTAAGTTTATATTAACGAATAGATAAAATTTCCACTGTGTTGCCACTGGTACACTAGGACAAAGCTGGAAGGCCAGTAGTTTTCTCCTATCTCATCACAAGCAAAACAGATGGATTTCTGAGTATTTTCAGAAGCTCTAAAGATCAAATAAAAAGTATATTTGAGATTTTCCAAACTTAGTTACTTTGTTTTATGACGACAGAAGGAGTAACATAGGCTGTCAGCATACATCTCAAAATTAAATCTGCATGCTATGTAAAATAAAACTATTCTGCTTCCATGGCGCTGCTGTGGTCTTCTTGAAATGAGATACCACAGGAATAGCATAGTTAATCATATTCTGATGTCAGAATATGATTAACTTCTTTTTTCAGAAGAAGAAGAGATTTAAAGAATCAAACTTTCAAGACCACATTCCTAGTGAAAATCCTTCCCTAGTTATAACCTTTCTTTCAAAAAGAGAGAGTTCACACTGAAGAACAACCTGTCTCACCCTTGTATCACAGGTTCAGGAATGCTGGTTGCTTAGTTCCAGAATGAGTGTGACTGCAAGTACCTGTGGAGCTAAAGCCAAACTATGGTCAACTAGTATAGTTCAGATTTCTTTAGACCAAATCTGTTAAAGGGAAATTAATTTCAAATTTTGGAGTTTGTCTGCTTATAAGTCTTTCAAATATTATGTTAAAAAGCCTGCCTGCTAATGCAGGGGTGACACAGCCATTTTAAAATGCATGCCAGAACACACTGCACATGCTGAACAGTGGCAGAAGTGTTAAAAATACGGTGTTGTGTACATAGTAGGGAAATTGACTGGCAACTCAGTTCCAATGACATCTTTGCATTTAGCACATCAAAACCCTGTCTGGCTTGAAGGCTTGAAGGCAGTGCTAGGGCAGCTCCAGCATTCCAGCAGCAATGGTTTATCTTGCAGATTAAATTCTGTTTTGTCTGGTGCCTTGTTCAGTTGTTTGAATTCGATTTACTGATCACAAACATGAATTAAAGTAACAGTGGTGGAAGTACACATAGGTACACTGGGGCTGGGCAATGGACAAGTTTGCATCACCTGAGCCACTTTAAGAAGCTGCCACCCTTTCTTCCCCACACACTTGCTCCCAACCCCTTGACTTTCCCACCACCATGCTGGCACAGGTATTTCTTCAGCCATTCATATAGCCAGCACAGATTCCAACTGAAAAAAAATAGGCCTTTGATGCTGGAGTGGGATATTTTTTTAATGCAGGTCAGTTCCCCATATAGTTCCATGGAGAGCTGTGCAGACTGAAGTTATTAGCTCAGGAGCTGAGGTAGCAGTGCTGCTGCAGACATCACATCACAGCCTGAGGGGCAGTGCGTTGTTCCAGCAAAAGGTGTGTCCAGTAGTCAAATATCAATTACAGAAAAACCTGTCAAAACTGGAATTACATACGACATTTCCCATAACAGCAGGGAAAATTACTGGAATCTCTCACTTCAGGCAGTAGTTATGTGGTTGGTATCATCGCACTCCACATTTCCAGACCTTCGTTCCTGCAGACTGGCACCATTGAACTTACATCCACAGGTCAAAGTCTTGAAAAACTCCTCTAGGAGAATAGGCATGCATGTGTACACACATCTTACAGGTGCACACGCACATGCTTTCCACAAGAGAAAAACACTATACAAAATCTCTTGGAGATCCATGAAGCTCTGTAAGAATGTTGGCAAAATGTTGCTCCATAAGTCCCAGTCACTTTAGCCTTTGCCTTCTGACTGACTGGTTGAAAATTTTTTGATTGCTAAAGAAGGAAAAGCATAACATTTTTTTTGTCAAAACCCAATGCAATGATCACACTTGACTGCCATTTCCCTGATTGCATCATATTTTATATCTTCTCTGCATGAAATAGTAGCACTACATTAGGTATGTTACTGCAACATCTGCCTTCTGCAGGAGGGAATATGCTCTTGTACTGCATAGGAAAAGTCTATAAACAAAGTTAATATAAATATCATCCAGTTTGAAGATAACACTTTCTAAATAAATGAAAACAGAAACTAAAGAGTAAACAGTGCAAGAATATGTATATGGAATTTTTCAGCCATGGGTATTCATTTTAGTCTGGACTAGTTATTTTTCTCTTCTATGTTAGCACAGTTCTCTGTCCTTGTCAGCGTCAGATGCAAAGCTATATGCAGACATGTACATTTTTATCCTGTTGCCAGTATAGAAGATACTACATGATACCAGTATAGATGATACTAGATGATACCAGTATAGATAACAGTAGATGATATCTCTCGACCAGATCAGAAGCCGAAGGAAATTGGCTTCCATGCATCCCTGACAGTTTATACCAGCTGAGAAACAAGATTGCTCTCTCTATGTGAAATGGAATTGCAAAGACACATCAAAGCACTTTTGTAAAATGGCTTCAGTTTCTTCAGCAAATAATTGTCTTTATACTCCCCAGTTCTGCAATAGGTGGTTTCCTACTTTTTCTTTCACTTATTCTAACAGTTAGTTGTGTTGATCTTTTTCTCTTCGATTTTTGCTGTATGGAGTTGACTTGTTATGCTAAGAAGGTTAGTTCAGGCTCTTAGAAATAGATACAAAATTTGATTTAGACATCTGCAAATAACACACATATATCTAGAATTGCACTCCCCATAGCCTACAGGATTGTTATACGCCCCAAATGATTATTAAGAACTGTCATATATTGAATATGGAATTGCTTAAACACCAAAAACCATTGAGTATCTGAAACACTCACCTCTCTAATGTTCAGGATCTAACCAGGACTCACAGTCTCAAAACCTTCACAGGAAGAAGCACTTACTTGTAGGTTTTTTTAAATAACTCCTTCTATCAGGAAATGGACACATTTGGTTCAACATGTCCTCAGTTAGAGGTTTTAGACTTCCATCTCCCACCACTCATGCGAACACTGACCCGAGAGCCTGGAGGGTGCAGCTATGGTGGCTGGGTGTCCGCTGTACTACCGGTGGAAGTGGGGCGCTGTGCAAAGTGGCACATAGTTCCTGTGGGGCCAGGGCACATTCTTCTGCAGTTGGTAGGTAAAGGCATGCAATGGCAGGAGAGGATCTGGGGGAGTTTCTTCCTTTCTGAATCAGTGATTCTGCATTTTGTGGGAGACTCACAGCCTGCCAGAGCATACCAAAATCATGGGGTACCTCAAGGCAGCCTCTGTTCTGGAACCTGGCTCACTCTGCATGGTGCAGAGCATGGCTGCTCCAGAGCAGATGCACAGGACTCCATGCTATTTCCATCCCTAAAAAAACCCCAGAAAGGCAAACTCTATCAGATACCTTCAAGACTAGGATGCATTCTGCACAGGACTTTTTCTGAAACAGGATTTTTGACTTGAGCTTTCTTATTTGAGCCTTATTCACTTTCCATAGTTATCTCCATTCATTGTCCAGATACCTCCATATAAAAGGAGTCTGAGACTTGTTTTATGGACTAGATTCAAGATTATTCTTTGTTCATCACACAAAATCTTCCAACTTTTGATACCACATTTCAGAATAAATATTAGTTTTTTACTTTTTACTGTTCTGTGTTTGTTACATGAGAGAGCCATTTCTCAACCACGATTAATTAATTGCCTGAATCATTCTAATTTCTGGATTCCTGATCAAATTATTTAAATTCTTTATAATACTAAAGTTCCCCAAAGTACTTGAGCACATATTGAACCTTAAGCATGGTCTCAAGGCAATCTCTCTGCGGAAGGACTGTTAAGCAACTTGGTATAAGGACACGTTAAAAACTGGTTTGCTGACAAGAGTATATACTACATCAGATCCCGTTCTGATCTGGTTGAAGCCAGTATAAGAGGATATTATCAAAAGCAGTGACTATTGGATTAGGCTGTTAACCTCAATGCTCTGAGACTAATCTGGGAAAAAGTCCAATGTGCTTAATTCTACAGTAAGTCTTTAGAAACTCATAAAACTTTTCCCTTACATGTTAAAATACAAGGCATCTTATATTATGAAAAATAATTTTTACCCTCTTTTTCTTTAATGCAATTTCATTATTAAAAAAAAATTAAAAACCAACAACAATCCACAAGGAAGCTTCTTGCACTTAGGAGACCTAAAGCCGCATAAAATAATTAATAATATAAATTTATGTCATCTATGTCATTCAAGCAAATATATTAGAACAAATTTTGTGCCATGGTCTGTTTGGAACAGAATGATTAATCCCAGGTACACTGGCTGAGATCACCCAACACAATCTACTCTGACAGTACAGACCACTAATGACTTGAGTACTTTTAGAGGCTTCTGATAAATAAATGGGGTGTTAAATTAATTAATATTTGTGAATTATTCTGACTTCCTAAGATAAACTCTGTCAAAATGCACATACTTATTTCTTATTATTTTGCACTAATGAAAAGCAAAGACATTTACAGAATTGCAAACAAGTGCTTGTTAAGTAAGTGCTTTAATTAATGCAAAATAACTGGATTTTTCTGCACTGTGTCTGGAAATATCTGCAGACAAAACAAATGTTTTCAGTTTTATGCACAGCTGTAGATCTTTGACTGGTGCTTGACAAGCACAGGGCTGGAAGACAAACTCGGAGGGAACAGAGTCTAGTGAGGAGGCTGCTGCCCTGATACAGCATACTGAGCCTGGATCCTGCACCATGGACTCTGATGCTACCAAAGGTATTATGGGCTTCTTAGCTCGACTCTCACTTTTCCTCAGCTGCAGCCAATTTTTGAGAGGAGGTGTAAAAAATTCTAAGTCTGGTCCATTAGAATTAAAGAGACTGACCTTCATATGTGAATGTGCTCCTTTTACCACTGAGTATATATGTCTGTTTAATGTATGGAATTTACAGTCATTTAACTGTTTTCTATGGCCAAGTCCAAAAAACTCTTTTTGTTAGTCTGTTCTATTTTATAAAAGATCAGGTTTCCTCTGCAAAACATATTTTCCTATGTTCTTTTTCCCTCTCACCATTTATTTCAAGGTTCAGACAGTTGGCTTCACCTGAGAGTGACAGTTCTGTACACACTTCTACTGAAAAGATAATGGACCATCACATCATATCATGTCATTTTCTCACCATTCTTTGAATTCTTCAGGATGAAGGTGAGGATGACTAGAGTAGACTCCTGCAGTCCATCTCAGAATGGATTGTCTGTGCACTTGGATTCTGCGACAAATGCTTTCATTTTCATTTTTTAAGTTCTTCTAGACTATACCGAAGATTTAGCACTAGAACTTCAACACTGGCTCTCTGTGAGCTAACCCACATGTGTTGTGGCAGCACCCTGACACCACATATCACTGATGTGATCTCTGTTTCTTTACTGTGATATGTATGAGATGTAATAGAGATTGTAGCCACTGAGAGAAAGCAAACCTTGCTTTTGTTCTATTATGCACGGTCTTCCAACAATGGTGCAGGTTATTACACTGAGTTTAAACTGTAAGAGGTTTTTTTTCTAGAATTTAGACAGCTAACAGTTGGCCAGTGCAGTCTACTAGGCAGTGCACAGTTTTCTTGCTCTGGACACAATCTTCCTCCTAACTGCAGCAGTCTGAGGAAGATCAAAATAAAGGTGAAAAATTCCTAACGTACATAGGGAGGAAGAAAAAGTTCTACAACTACTTTTCTCAAAATAGCACAGATACCTTTTTATCTCTGTTAGTTAGGAAGAGGGAAGAATTTGGCAACTAGCGCACAATGGTCTGCAAAGCATTTACTGCCTGTACAGAAAATTTCCCACAGGGAAAGTTCAGGCTTTCAAGAAGAAATCCTGCAGGAAATAGCTCCTTATCCAGCCACAAGCACCACTCACAAAGTGAAGCTCTGTTGCCAAAAGGATCCAACAGTAGAAAGAAATTTATCTGTTACAGAGATTTTCTTACCTCTTACTGTTTTCTGCAGATCTGTGCAATTTTTATTGTATCTGTGGGTTAAAGGAATCTTGGCACTTGCTGTATCAACAACTAAACTCTCAAGCTCCAGCTCTGTTATCTAAAACCCATTTCCTAACTGTAACCTCGCTATTTTTATATATGTATTGATCCTATATGGAAAGAAAAATGGCCAGCATAGTTTCAAACAGTGAAAGTGCTCCTTTCTTTTGATAGATTAGTCAACAGAAAAATAGATTGCAATGTAGGATTTTTTTCCCCCATGGGTTAATTTCACTCAATTTTGTTCAATATTACTAGAATTGTTACCACTGCATCTGATGTATGGTCTGTGATACATCACTAATAGAGTGCCTGTCATGTGTGTACATGTGCATGAAAACTGGCTATTTTATCTACTGTTTCAAATAAGCTTAAAAAATACACATGGAGGATTGCTTCCCTTGCAGCTGTGGAGACCACAGACTCTAATTTAGTCCTGAAATCTTTAGAAAAGTCCTGAAATCTTTAGAAAATTCAATAGAAAGTTTAATCTTCTGAAGTTAGGAGTCTTGATTGCACAGGGTCTTTGCTTATAAACTTGGTCTGAAACATACAGGATTGCACTCTGAAGCATGTTGCAATGCTACTATTCAGATTATATGAGGGTTTGGTGAGCACAAGGTTCATCCCAAAAATCTTTCAGCAGCCTCTGGCTCTAGTAAGACACAGTAAGCTTAGCAGTGACTTTTCATCATTATGTTGGAAGTAGGTTCTCTCTTGTGTGCCTGATTAAAACAATTTCCAACCAAAACCAGCCTCACTTGAACTTCATTTCCAGCTTGTTCATGCCTTCGCTTGTCAGTCCTTGTTCTTCCTCACACCACTTCAACACATTACTTATATTTTTTAAAACAATTTGAGTGTTTGTGAGATGAGACACACTACAGATTTTGAGTGGGAAATTAATTAATTAAGGATATTTTGCTTTTCAAAAAAACACTGCTTTTTAACCTTTTTTTATGTCCATGTTTTAGACCATCATCTCTTTTGTAATCTAATGATTAAGACCTGAGGCTGTCACCTTAGTTCAACATTCTCTCAAACTATCCACTTAAAGTCTTTGGCAACAGTCTTTGTTTTCCACAAAACTCAGTAGAATCTGAAAGTTAGGTGTTCTCTACCTCTAATTATGGCTTTTACAAACTCCATAATGTTTGTTTTCTGGAATTGTGTCTAATGCAAGCAAAAGGCAAAGAAGAGACAAAGGGATCCTTCTAATTACATCATCAGCACCATTACAATATTTACCTGGAAGGTAGGCACAGGCCTGGGTACAATCTTGATCTGCATGGGGAACTGGCAGCTATGACTGCACTTGGCAATACCAGAATATATACCACACCCCTGGCGATAACAGAAGAAGTTATTTCCCACTACTGACTCCTTTGCTTATGCCCAGTAAGACAACGTACTTAAGATGCACAGAAAACTTTCATTCTTACTTGCCTGTTGGTCTTTAATTTATGACTAAGCATATTTTTCACTAGGCTGTGGGGGTTTCGATCCCTCCTGCTCTCTTCTTCAAAGATTTTCTGTTTTGCACAGATGTGGAAATGTGTTGGGTCAGAGTCATCCCGCCTAAAGGAGCACCCATAGACCACCTAGTCTTGGGAGGCTTCCAGATGCTCCTTGGTTTACCCCATAGCCCGTGGTTAACATATTTATGAGAAACTGAAATCACCTTGAAATTCCTGCTTTAGCTCAGGCAAAGGATTGATCTGTACCTTGTGTGATGTCCTCAGTGATTACTTTCACCACTGAACCATCAGCTGTCAGAAGCAGTGAAGATGGAAAAGGCATCCCTCTGCTTTCTCTGACTTAGAAAGAGAAGAGCTTGATTCTTAGGTCACTATCTTTTAGAAAGATTTGTGGCTGGGAAAAATGCTCATCTCTGTGAAAGGAGAAAAGAATAAATCCTATTTATTTCTTTGAGACTTTGTTCCAGTTAAGTTTTGTGACTCTACAGAGAGACAAGGCATTTTAAAGCTGCTGCTTTCCCTAGGTTACAGGCATGTTACCTTTATTGCAGGTGCCCACCAAGCACCACTCAGCACCTGTGCTCCTCTAGTCCCTCTGTGAGCAGGGCTCTCAATCTATTCAATTCTCCACTGTGTTGAAAGTCACGGAAAATTACAGACTTCAAATTTCTCCAGAAGTTATGAAATGTTTTGGATGTCATGTTACTCATCATAAGCAAAACCTTTGGGACCCAAAACGGAGTAGCAATAAAAACGATGTTTTATGTTCCGCGTTCTCTAATAAAAATGAGGTAATATCTACTTTGGAAGGAAGGATTCAGAGGAGTAACCTATGACCCTTTGTTCATGAGATCAGATAGAAATATGCTGCTATTTGGTAAGGTCCAATTTAAGGCTCTAGAGCAGTCTCACCACTGCAACAGCTTCTAGTGTGAATTAGCTTCCTGAGAGAGAATGGGTGAGGCCATAAGAATAACCATCTGCTGTCTCTCCACAACCCAGTTTACAAACCCTTTGTGGAGTCCTGGACTCCTTGAAGGCACACTTACACTGCTTCTGACCTGGGGGAAGCCTCAGTGGAATATATTTGAGGCCTGACTGGCCTAAATTTCTCTCTGTTGCTTTCACTGTATGATTTTGTCTCAAATGTAATTAATGAGAAAATGACCTATACTCCTTTTCCCCTTCTGTCTGTCTGAGATAATATCCAGACCTATTTCCTGTAGCAAATACCTTTACAGAGGGAGTTCAACTTCCTTGTTTTTCAGATTAGCTCAGGTTAATTAATAACAAATTCTTAGTCATTAAACTAATTTCCTTAGGGGAAAATTCCCTTTTGTTTCATCTTATTCTTTTATCATTGTCCAAAGAGAATTTTTATTTCATAATGACAAACCCCAAACAATCCTCTTTCTATAAAACCCAAAAAACCTTACCATACTCGTTCTCATACTTTTGCCATTCCTGCAAAGCTCCGCACATACCAAAACCGACTCCCGAATCAGCCCCAGTCCCAATAAACAGAAGGTGAAATTTGCCTCTGCCTTCTCTCTTTGCACAGACTGAGGACTGCTTTTATCTGGCATTTTGGAGCAATCTATGAGTCAGGCATTGAGAGACCTGAATCTGTATTTTGGATTCAGAGGCAACCAGTTAAGGGAATGAGGACATTT
The DNA here is from genome assembly GCF_001715985.3 of Manacus vitellinus. Lineage (NCBI taxonomy): Eukaryota > Metazoa > Chordata > Aves > Passeriformes > Pipridae > Manacus > Manacus vitellinus. The sequence goes on from NW_021940604.1 coordinate 13,711,793, forward strand.
CATTCAAAACCATATATTTTACCCTACAGTACTTCTGGAAGACCACAATCAGAGAGTACTTGTGGAGTATTTCAAGTGAGGACAAGCATCACAAGTTGCTTGTTTGTGATTTCAGTTCAATAGATTTAATGCCATTTTGGCAGTGACTGACAATCTATGTATTTAACCTGTCTAGATAAAACACAGACAAGGTTGTATTAATCAGCAAGGTAAATAGTGAATTTGATGTACTGGAGGGGCTGCAAGGGTGTTCTTGCCTAAAAGATGCCAGTCTTAGTTTAAGTTACTCCAATTCCAGGAATCTCCAACAACAGGGATATGACTGTACATGTGATGGGCAAAACTGTGTGTTTGACAGAAGATCACAATCTTATGTTAAAGCAATCTGTTTCCCACCACAGTATACCTTAACATTCAGAAGTATACAAAACAGAGCCCTGTTCCTAATGGTTCTATCCACAAAAAAAAAATTCAATCACTTTGTGTTGATTGCTTGCTCTGGACACCAAAACTCCCTTTAAAAAGAGGCAATTAAAGCTTTCGATTTTTGTGTTTCCTATCAAGGCGCTGAGGGAGGTGAGTGAGGTTTGGGACTGCAAATACTTTCAGGCGTCTGAAAGCTCGTTACATAGGAAGTGAGGCAATTCACAGGGCAGAATACTTTGTACTCCTGGCAGCTGTATCTTTCCTTGTTTAAAGCTGCCTTGTTTGCAGAAGGGCTATGCATGGGTGTACATGAAAGCAACTAAAGCTGTTGTTCACAAGGTTCCCTAAATACATTAACCTTGCCTTGGAATGGGGCAGGGATTTAGTTTAATAGTTACAACAGTGGCAATGAGATTCTTGAACGGAACTCGTTCTTGCATCAATATTTAACTTTGAGGAAGGCTAGAATTCAGAGAAATGTTTTAATTGCTATCATTCTCTTCTCCTAAGATATCTGAAGGCTGTAACAAGAAATATTTAGATCCCTCTTTCCATATTCTTCAATATACTGATATTATATTTTATTAAAGAGTCTCAAATAGCTTACATTTTGCTCTTAATAACCCTATGCATTACAAGCTTCTGTTTCCTCAAGCTACAGACAAATCCTATTACAGGGAGTAGATTAAACCGGGCCTTGACAGATCTTTGCAATTCACTGACAAAAAAGGACAAGTTGTCTTACTAATAAGACGACATCATGATCACACTAATATTATGCATCTCAGTGCTCTCAGATGCAAAAAGTTTTATGCACACCCCCTCCAGCAGGCACATTACCCAAATAAAACACAAGCAATTTTCTTCTAACAATAAGCTAAACTATCTAGTAGAAAGAATTACTTCAGTTTCACATTGTGCAGGAAGGAGCCATCAGTCAACAGCTGCATGCTTGATCATGCCCTCTGGCTCCACATCCACAAGGGACCCAGCTCATCCAGATTTGCTTCTGCCACTGTGAATGATATGTATACTCTTGTGTACAAACATGAGCCCAGAACAGAGGGCAGAGACAGGGCTGAAGGGAGGGAGCACAAAGAAGTGTTTTGTTCTACTTTCTCTTAGACTCCACAGTGTAGCAGAGGATAGATTTCGGGTTATGAATGCAAGGGAAAAGAATCACAGTGCTTAGAAAAACAGTTGTATCCCTTTAAAATTATCTGAGCTCTCTAATAATCCCTAATTTAAAACATTTCTTTTTAATCAACAGAAACTAGCCTGAATGATCAGGTGCTTGTAATAAGATTTCAAAAGTGGCCATGTGATTTCTTCACATTATTTTGACGTGTGCAAGCGTAAAGAAACTGGTGGCACCACCAAGAGAGTAGCAGACAACTTTTAGAGCAGCAGTCTGAGAAGAACCTCCAGCAGCAGTTCTGTTACTCAGAATTTCACACTCCTGGAGAACATCCAAAATTAGTAATCCTTGATTCATTGAATATCACTGCAGAAAAGTTAATAAAACCATAAATAGGATATACTGAACTGGGAGACTGGAATTTTTGCCATTTCCTCAAAGATATACTTATCAATGGACATATTAAAGAGTACCTGCAAATGTTTCTTCCCTGTTTCTCCATAAAGGTAGTTTGCAGCAAAACCTTAAATGTTATGCTGTCCAAAGAGAAAAGCAACAGTAACAAAACTTATCAATCACAAGTGACTTGGAAGAGGAATTTAAAATCTTGCCCAGGTTTTTTTAAGCCCAGTTCTAGATGTTATGTATTATTTATGTACTCAACCTGCAAATAGTTATTCACTGTTTCAGAAACTCATAGAAACCAGCCAAAAGATAACAGGCATAGCAAAGTTTAGGCATGTTCATCCAGTGTTTGTAAATAACATCTTCAAAACTACCTAGTCAGACTTTCTTCATGTTGCTGTTAACTGAATAGGGCAAAACATTCACACAGGAGTTATGTCAGGCAGGGATTATGGCTGGATGGAAATCAAAGGCACAGCAGTGAACCTTCTCCATCAGTATCAGCCCCTTCCTTTGGAGAGATCAGAGACAAGTTATAGGTCTCAGGTACTTTTTCCCTGGAACCCACAGGATAGTTCTGAAACTTCCATTTTCCAGGCAGTCTGAATATGCAGCTGAAAGAATAATGTCCTCCTTATTGAGCACAATAAGTTTAAAAGTTTCTATTAGCATATCTACTGCTGTGTCTTTATCTTTCTAGAGTTATGAAATGGTACGTAACACTGGTAGTCATAACACTTTCTTTACAGGCTGCACAGAGTAGACTGTGCAATGAAGACAGAATAGAACTGCCTCAGGATAAATATGTTTTGATAGAGAAAAAATAATTTAAAAAATTAACATATATGAAAAAATTATCTTTTTACCATGTTCAACAGCTAGGGTTGAATCTCCACGCAGGAGTATAGTTCCATTTTTTCTGTTTCCTTTGATAGCTATTTGTTTTTGTTTTGCAACAGAATGGCAGAAAAAAGATCATGTTCAGGGGCTAGTTAAAAAAAATCAGAGGCAGATATATAAAATCTGAGACATATATATTCAATCATATGGAATTCTGTTGCCAGATCCATCTAGTTGTATTCAAACTCATCATGTTTAGCCAATTATAATTATGTTTACTATTTAAGACTGAAAGCATTTTAGGTTTGTTATTCTCCCAGTCATGTTAATCATACTCGTGTACCACTAACTTGAGTTCTCTCCAATATTTTTTGTCCATGATCTTTCTGTACACTTTTTGTTTTTTATAAAACATCATATAAAAAATGAGGAATTCAAAGTCATGGTTCCCATGGCAACATTAAGTCCCTCATGTTGCATTGTACATGCACTAAAAATAAACATGCAATGAAATACTATATTTTTTATGTCAAGGGGATCAAGTGAACAAGGCCAAGTGCAAAGTCCTGAATGTGGGTCAGGGCAATCCCAAATACAGGCTGGGTGGAGAATGGATTGAGAGCAGCTCTGAGGAGAAGGACTTGGGGTGTTGTTGACAAGAAGCTCAACATGAGCCAGCAATGTGCTCTTGCAGCCCAGAAAGCCAACCATATCCTCGGCTGCATCAAAAGAAATGTGAAGGGAGATGATTTTCTCCCCCTGCTCTGCCCTCGTTAGACTCCACTTGGAGTACTGCATCCACTTCTGGGGCCCCCCACATAAGAAGCATGTGGACTTGTTGGAGTAGGTCCAGAGGAGGGCCATGAGGATGATCAGAAGGATGGAACGTGTCTCCTACAAAGGCAGCCTGAGAGAGTTGGTGTTGTTCAGCCTAGAGAAGAGAAGGTTTTGGGGTACTTTACAGAAGCCTTCCAGTACCTAAAAGGGGCTTACAAGAGAGATGGAAAGGGACTTTTTGCACAGGCATGTAATGACAGGACAAGGGGGATCAGCTTTAAACTGAAAAAGGGTAGATTTAGATTGCATATTAGGAAGAAATTCTTTACTGTCAGGATGGTGAGGCACTGGAACAGGTTGTCCAGAGAAGCTGTGGATGCCCCATCCCTGGAAGTGTTCAAGGCCATGTTGGATGGGGCTTTGAGCAACCCGATCTAGTGGAAGGTGTCCCTGCTCACAGCAGGAGTGGTTGGAACTAGATCTCTTAAGTTCTTTTCCAATCCAAACCATGCTATGATTCTGCGAAGTGATCGGAACTTTAATTTTACTTGCCTGAATTTTATAGATTTAAAAATGTGATTTTACACTGGCACAGACCTATAATGCACAGCATCTATTTACAGCAAGTACATGCAGTCTGCTGGATGGGCAGCTCTGATTTACGCTGGCTGAGCTGGGGACTATCTGTGTGTATACATTTGTGTGAGGGTGTGCTGAGTCCCCAAAGGGGTGGGGACAGCATGCTCCTATGCAGCACACAGGCATGCTGGGGAGTTCCCTTACAGCTTCAGCAGTGCCAGGAAGAGGGGGAAGGGGCACTAAAGGCCTTACCCAACCTGTCATTGGCATCTCATCACAAAAACCAGCAGGAGCAGCAATAAACTGATACACCATCCTGCTCTTCTCTGCAATTTGCAGCCCCTTGGTAATTTGAAGGTATTTCTATATGGAAAAATATATTAAAAAAGTAATTATGAAGTCCATACAATAGAGACCTAAAGTGTCTGGGAGTGCAAAATAAGGAATAGCAGCATATGCAAAGAGCTTCCTTTCATTTCATTGGGAAAGGAAGAAGTGATTTTTCTGTATATATTTCTGGTCTTCAAAGGGACTAAAATACAATCAAGAACTTGTGAGCACAGAGAAATCTGCTTCCAAGCCATTTTTCCTCTCCAGAGAATGTGGAAACCAGAACTTAAAGTACATAAGCAGTTTCAATATTTCTTTCATATGAAGGTATCCTCCAAAGCATCTGGGCATCTGTCATGGTTTGAGAGCCCCAAAATCCAATTCCCTAGTCCAAACCCCCTCCCACATCTCAACCCAATGTGAGATGGGTTTTCCAGATACCACATGAGACTTAAAATGGGGGCAAAGGGAATATATTACAATGACTGTACAAATAAATACTATAATACATTATGTACAATCTTAGCTATTTCTACCATGATATAAAAGTATTTACAATGGATCAAATCTCTTCTCCCCTCCAAATAAAAGTCCAGGAGGGAAGAAGGAAAAGACCCTTTCTACTTTCAGAGCAGCATTCTCTTCAGAGTAGCAGTCTATCTCTCTCTCTTCCATGCAGCAGCTGTAGCTGGATCTCTGCCAGTACACACGAGGGGAGTATTCAAGCCCTCTCGGCCACTTGTCTCCAAGCGAGGGTCTTTCTCTTCCGTGGGCTACGTTCACCCGGACAAGGTCATCTCACCACGGTCATATCAACGAAGCTCAGGAGTCTTTGTGACGGTCGTAATCTTCAGGGGATTCAAGCCCCTTTGCAGAGCTCTGTGCTCTGTCTCAAGCAGCGGGGGGGCCAAGGTCACCCCCTCCACATTCCTTCTCTGAGATTTTCAGCTCCTTTCTGCAGTGCTGTAGCACTTCAAGACTTTTTCAAGTAAGACTCTATCATCCTCCTCCTTTCTAGGAGGGGTCTCCAAGGAGTTTGGGGTCTTTGGTTTCGGTTTTTACCCAAACTCTGTCTCTATGCTGTTGGCTCTCGCTCTCTCTCTCTCTGTCTCCTTGCAGTTCTCTCTGCGTGGCTTCATGCTTGTTTGCTGCTTGTTCTCTCTTATCTCTTGGCTCTCTGCCCTCCGTACGCTGCTCCTGCTGCTGCTCCTGCTGCCTCTTACAGTAGAGAAACTCCTTCAGCTCTCAGCTACAGAACCTGGCCCAGTTTAACACTGTTCCAAATCCCTGTAGCCCCCAGCTGGGGGCTGGGGGAAGGGGGGGCGTAGAGAGGAAGCCCTCAGAGGGCTTCCGTGCCTTTCCTCCTCGTCGACCTTCAGAAACATGGCCACTTTCTCCAACATACCAAGCTAGCCTTTTCTTCTCTTCCGGTCTACTTGTGATATGTTTATATTTTGCAAAAGCGCTCATTGGTTCAAACTTCCAAGGGGGTCACCACCCCCTGGGGATTTACCATTTTATAACTTCAGGGGGAAAACTGTTTCCCCCCACCACAGCATCTGATGTTCAGTCACTGAGACATTATTTCCTTTTATGGATAGAACTGTTTGTACATGTTTGGTGTCCATCCTAGACACCAAACTCCATCTTTGGAGGAGAGATGGTTTTCCCGTGGTCTGAGGATGCAGCATGAGACACCACACAGCTCTGACTCATGACAAGTCTCTGAGATGCTGTGATACTACTAATGCATCCCATTAACCACACTAATATAGTTTTGTTTGACCTGCAGTTACAAAATAAATAATATCTCTTGCATAGCTCCATTTAATAAATGGATATCTGAATAGTAACTGTGGCACAAGGTGAGTTTAGCTTAAGAAAAAATAACTAATTGTGTTTGAGGTTGTTTTTCATTTGTTTGGTTGGTTTGTTTTGTTTTGAATGATCCTAAAAAACAGCATGCAAAGAAAGACATAGAAACATGCATGGCATAAATGCTTGTGTCCTAGTTAGAGCAGTTGAGACCAGTTCATCACTATGTGGGTGTAACCCAAACCATGTATTCTACACCCTCTATGTCATTTCCCAGAAATTGTTAACGATAGACCATTTGCAGCAGCTACTCAGAGCACAGCTGACCCCTCAAACTATGTGCTGGATGTTAGGAAGCCTGTGAGATAGGAGTATGTTCCTATCCTCACACAAATGACTCAGGTGTGATGACTCCCCTCTGGGGTGTCATTAGCACCTCCACACCCAGCCTGAGGGGTCATGTCTGCTAATGGGCCATCAAGGATCCCAAAAATATCTCACAATTCACAATCACCCATTGTGGAACCCCCTGCCCTGGGGGAGGTACTGGGCATTCCCACTCGAACCTGAGTGTGTATAATCTTGGGGTCTTGGGACTTCTGGGTCCACTTGTTGGATCCAGAGGAGGACCAGAACCTCGACAGGACTGCAACTACCACTCTCGACCAGACTGTGACCAGCACTCTCACCAACAGGTTTTCCTTTCCTTTTACTTTGGACTCAGGGGACTATGTGGGGCTCAGCACGGGTTTTGTGGGTTAAAAACCAATTGTTTGTCTGTAAAATTGTATTTATTGTATTATTTTTATTAAATTGTAATTCTGACTTATATCTCTTTTGAGTTGGGTTCATTTCTCCTGCTGGTTTACCTTTAAACCAGCACAGATTGCAATAAGGATCATGGGCAGTAGGCAGAAAAACTGGATATATTTGTTTCTGGAAGAGGACAGAGGAGTAGTGCACCTTTTCATGGGTTTTGGAAAGAGGAACTTCAGACATACCTCTGACTTTTCTACTGCTCATAGTTTATGAAATGAGTTTAATGTAATGACTTAACAATGTGTCTTAAAAATGTGATTCCAGTCCTACGGGGTAAAAGCACTTTCTGAATATTTCCATGTGAACTGTATGAGTTTTGGACTCAGTTAAGTACATTTTGACTCTGAAAGCAGGTATGAATCCATTTGCTACAAATATAATATGGGACAAAGGACATCTTGTACTTTTAATGTCCAGATTAGATAGGAACTCTGAATTTGTGAATCTGTGAAATTCAGATATGCAAAATTCAGATGTGTGAAATCATTTGCTATGAGTCACCACAAAAGAGAATTGAGCTTGGAGCTCTTCCTTGATAATGTGTTAATGATGATGTGTGAGCCTCTGTCAAAATGTTATGTTGAAATGGCACATTTGTGAAAAAAAACATGTAAAAAAACCCCAACCAAACCAACAAAACCACTGAAATCCTGTGACCAGCTCAACCACAGAGCTATGGCACCTACCTCTGAGGTAATTCTAACACTACTCCCTATGATACATAATACATAATAACATTTTTATTCTCAGTATAAAAAGCTTGGGTTTGGAAAGGTCATGACTTTTCACAATCTTTTCCAATTAATTGACTTACTAAAGAATTTTCTCCTTTCTACGAAACCACAAAATTCACTGGTCAGTTTTATGCAACAGTAAATATTCGATTTATTTTTTTCTTAAAAGCCCACGCCAAATATTTAACACAGAGACATTCTATATAACAAGCTCTACTGGTAAATCTGAAGTCTTACTTATGATTGGCATAAGTTTTCAGGAAACATAATGCTAGAACTGGCCCCCTCAGAGTGTATACCTCAAATGAACTCAGATGTAGAAACACTTTCCCTTTTCCAAAGACAAAACTGTGATGGTAGCTGGATAGCAGAGCTGTTTCACACAGATGTTGTTGAAGGCAGAGTTTGCATCCTAGCTGCAAATCAACATATGGCATACTATGTACAATTTTATTCTTCTATCTTTACTAGTACTGTCTGAAGTTATGTATTATTCTCTGTTGCAAGACCGAAAGAGGAAGAAGGCAGAAAATATTCCACCACTGCAACTCCTGTGTAGGACACAGAGATATACTCACTTGAAAATGGTATGAAGTATTTTAAGACACCTCATGGCCCTCTACAGGTCTAGTGGTGTGGATCACAGGGACATGCCTTGCTTGCTTCCCTGCAAACTTGGCCTGCTTCAGGTGACTATCAGATAAGACTTACCTGCATATACTGTGGTGAAGTAAAGAACACACAGTTATCTTCAACTAGTATGCAGAAGCAGGTAGCGAGAAGTGCTGATATCTTTCTGCTCCAGTTAGCTATGTCCTGACAGAGGTCCATGCAAATGGTTGGTCGCTTAAGGAGAATAAAACCCAAAAAATCATGAGAATATTTTGTATTTATCTGTTGGATTTTTTTAACAAAATTCCAGTGTTGAGAATCACCTGCTGTTACAGAGATTCAAACTGGTGTAATGAGGTCATTAATTCTATCTTTCTTTAGCTTCTATGCTTTGTGGGTTTGTGTTTTTATACATATTTGCACAGTACCTGGATGTAAGTGGGTGCTTCTATAAAACCGTTTACTATTAATAATGGATATATGAGGTTAAGCTAATGTAGAGAGAAGAAATTACAAACAACTCATGCAGCTAATAAGTTGACTATTAATTAGTGAGTGATTCATTCAGTGGTGTATCCAGACATTAGGCCAGACTGAAAGATGAAAGGGCAATTTAGAAAAAGACTATAACTTACACAGTTATCAGCTGCAGTATCTAAGACCTCAAATAATGGCCTAATTACTGTTCATCTGAAAAGTATCAGGGCCTTATCATCTACAGGCAGTATTATTGGAAAATTACTTGCCTTTCAAAGCCAGTAAACCCATCTGCAGGTCTCATATCAGCTCCCGCCAGACATATATCTTTTTACACATGGGTGGTCTGTCACATGATGATTGACTCAATCTTGACAAGAAAAGGGATAGAAAAATTATCACTTTGTGCAGATATGACCACTTGTGACTTTGGCAGGTGAATCAGTTTGGATTGCCCAACACTGACTTAATTGCAAAAGATAACATTTTACTCAGTTCTTCCATTTTAATAAGCACCAGCCAACACATTTATCCTTTCTGTGTTAAGTAATTGCCTCTTAGATTATGATTTCTACCATATTTTGTCCATTGGGACCAGCCATATAAGTAGCATTAACATTCAGTGGTACCAAATGTTACTGAGCATACCTTTGCATAGCAAAGTAGAGCTGAGTTGCACTTTGCTACATGAATGCAGCTACTTGCAGCTAAGATATTTCTCATTGTAAGTACATGACATTTCTGCCCTTTTACTAAGGTGATATGTGTGATCAAAGACAAATGAAAGACTGTTCGGTCAGGATACTGGTGCTCTGGATTATAAAAGGAAATAGTGATGAGGAGATAGAATACCAAGACTTGACCATGTTTAAAAAAAAAAAAAAAAGAAAGAAAATTAAGATTTTTGCCCAGGATTAGGATGTTGACAAAGTTATATAGGGTGATAGTCCTTGGGATCTAAGTCAATTCTGAAGTGAGTCTCTAAGATATTCAAATCTCATCAAACAGTAATTTTGATGGCATTCTTCCTCCCCTCACATAGGCTGGCCATTGGTTATTTGATTGAGGTGCTCGACACAGCACTGTAGCTGGCCACAATGATTATTTCTGAACTTGGTCATCTTGATTCTCTTGCAAAGGAAAAGATCTCTCTTTGTGTCTTGCGAACACAGAATTAATCTGAAAACAAAAACAGGAGGTACTGCTACACCAAATGGGGCCAATGCTTACTCACATTTGTTTACAAAACAGATGCTTTGCAAAAGTAAGGTACAAGAAGGAATACAAACACCTAGTTACCAGATCAGTCTCTAGGCCATGTTTTAAAATAACCTTTCAGTGCACCTGAATGTCACTGAAATAAAAAAAAAAGAAATCAACCACTACAACCTCACTGGAATAGTAAAGGACTGGCAGATGTGGAATCTGAATATTATAACTACTAAGCAGAAACAGTAAGTCTCTCAGTGTGGGGCATTTTTTTGTTTGTGTTAATTATACTAATTAGAATTAGAACTTCCACCACTCCAATTTGGTGCAGCTGTGTGGTGCTAGCTGCTATTGTTAGCACTCACAAATAATACTGCAACAGAGGGCACCAAGAAAATTACTTACAATCTGAACACCCACACAATCCTGTCACGTTGGAAAGACTGCAGACAGCATAACTAACAAAGTTATTGTGCTATTTTGAAAGAATAATAGCATGTTTGAAGAGACCGTATTAACCCTGTTGTAAAGTATTGATTGTACTCCATAGTAAAGAAAATGAAACAACAAAGACATAGTGTTTTAATTCTTTTCCTGTTTGCTCTTGCTAGTTTTACTCTGTTTCAATTTACACCTATATTTGAGAGCACAAAAAATGTATCACCTGTGGTACACAAAGGCAGTTTTATTTTCATAGACACTCTTTCAGCAACTTGACGCTTTTAAGATTGTAGTTCAATTCAAGCAAATGGTTGTGAATATGAAAGAAATTCCTGTCTAAAGCTGCTTGAATCCTGTTTGTCACATTAACTTCTCTGTAAAAAAAAAAAAATCAATAAAAATGTCAAAATATGTCAGCTGACTGCCTCTGGACATTTCGGTTTAGACGTATTAGCAAAAAAAAGGTATAATTATCATTTCAGTCTCTAAGGAAATGCTTTAATTCCATACCAGTGCATTACAAATGAGCAAAACAAGTAGTGTGCCTTTTTCAACAATTTGCTGTTCTTTTGAAAGCACATCTCCATGCCTATATCTAAAATACAATGCCACAGTATAAAACTGTTTTAGATGAGGCTAAGGCAAATATTTAGGATGATTTTAAGATTTTATGTTGTCACAGCATTTAAAGCACTGGTCCTCTCATTAAAATATTCATTTTTAGTTACTTCTACTAGATTTGTTTAAACTTGATAAAAGCTGTTTTCTTATTCTGTTCTAAGCTGTAAGTTTTAAGGCAAGAGGACAGCTGAATTAGCAGAGAATGATGGACACTTCAAACATCATCTACATGACTACATAAAAATCAGTTATCACTGTTTTACACTGTGAAGGAACATAATTTGTAATCAATCTCTGAGGTGATTTCATACATATAAAATCACTTCACCTTGGTTTTTTTCTCCTTAAATGGTGTTTTTAAGAGCATGATTCCTGTAATTGTATTTCTTTCCTTTTCTATGAGAGTATCTGTAAAGATATTTGGCATCTCATCAGCAAAAACAGCAGATGGAGAAAGGCCTTCCTACGTGCTCTGTCAAGGGAATTGCAAGTTTAGGGTTTTAATAGACATCAAGGATTTAGTGACATGCCAAAGATTGCATACCTTCACTGTACCTGTTATTTGTGCCTTTCTCTTTTAATAGAAATGAAAACAATTACTGTGCAGAAAACATTTAGCTTCTCTCTGAAAGTATCATACCATATGGTATGGGGGATGTATAGCTGACAAAATGAATGTAAAAATCAAGTACATACATTTCAGATGATGCTAGTTGATCTAAATTTGTTTCTGAATTCTTAAATGAACCGATAGAAAAGTTTGCAAATAACAAAACGCTTTGTGTGCTAAAAGCAATTCAAATAAAGCATTAAAATACTTGTTACTGAGTTTGGCTTTATTTAAAAATGGCCTTGGGGACCAAAGAACATTTAAACAGACAACCAAGCACTGCAATTCTAAAAATGAAAATGAACAGAGTTTTTCCAAATAACAGTCTTGTTATCACATGATAGCACATGAAATTGCAAACAGATCAAATACTTTTCTCAGTTACTGGGAGAAGAGATTTTCTTGATAGGATATGGTGTTCATAGATGAGGCATGAAGATACTTGTACTGGTCATCCAAGAAGTTAAAAAACCCCTTTTGGTAGGAGAGAAAACTCACAGCCCATATCTTGCATATTTCTCAGGGAAACATTAAAAATCTGTATGTGATGAGTTAAACTCTCAGCAAACCTACAAAAAAAAAAAAAAAGCCAAACCCCAAGGTATCCTGAATTCGCACTTTTTGCAAATTACTAAATGTGCTTTCATAAAGCTCATCAGTGTTCTTGAAATCCAACAGGACACAAAAGCAGAGTTAAAATTCTTCATCAGGCATATATGTGAAATGCTTGGGCTTGTACAGATTCTAGAGCTGGGTGAAAAGATTTTGTAAAGGGCCTTCAATGGCCCAAACTCTTTCAATCTTTCATGGTATTAGTTCCCTCCTTGTCTCGTAGAACTGAGGGAATTGCTGTCATGCTCTAGAATTCAGAGGGGAAATACAGAAATAAGAGAGCTCAGCATTAGGTAGACCTTCACTGACATGGAGAGAATATTCACATCCTTGAAGAAAATGTTATTTCTAGAAAGTGGGAAAACAGAAATGAAAAAAAAAAGAAAGATTAAATAAGATTTGGGGACTTTGGGAATAGCATAGCATTGAAATATTAGTTACAGTGTTATAAAAGCACAGGGGATTTGTACCAAGAACACTGCAGCTGCAGCAAGATCTCTTGAATCAGGTTTCAGACAGCTCAGTATCTGGGTTCACAGGGGAGAAACATGAGCTATTAATTGCAATATTAATCATATACTACCATTGTAGTAGTGCAAGGTAGCACTTCACTGCATGTTCACAAAGACCAAATGTCCCCTCAGTAATTTCTGCAACTGCTGAACTCCTTGCACCAGGCTGCTACAGAACCTTATTTTCAGTGGAAAAAAAAAAGAAAAATGTATTTCAGTTAGGCTGCCTGAGCAGAACCCTGACCAAAATTCATGACAGTCTCGTAATTTTAAACTCAGTTTCTGAGTGCTAAGTGCCAGGCATAGGACATTAAGAAAGGTCTGGAAGTGTTTTTCTGGTCACCTTTCCTCTGCATGTTCTTTCCTCCCTCACCAATGCCTGCTGTCCTAGGACAGCCATATATCTAGCCAATGTGTTCCTTTTCCTGTCTCCACCACAGAATGATGATTCAGTTTTGGCTTCCTTGAAACAGGAATGTGCTAAGAAACCAATAATTTTCATCTCTGGTATACCTCTTCCCAAAATGGTACTAAGGCATTTTACGATCTATAAATCTCCTAATATGCATCTGTAGAAATCTTTTGCAATAATCAGTGCGCAAATAACCTCTTATTCACACTCATATGTTCAGGCTGCTCCACCTGCAATTCCTTCTGAACTCACCAAATTTTATAGTTGTGCAAGAAGAGTCACTCGTGGTACATTCCGATCAGTTTCAAAGAGGCACCAAAGTACTGAAATGAATGTGATCAGCCAAGATTCCCCTCTCCATTCAAAAAAACGCAAGAAATAACCTCTCTTTCTTTTCCTTTTAAGGGAAGGGACACTTAGAGTAGCTGAAAGGCTCATGTGACTGGATACAAGACATTAAGGTATTTGTCTATGAAATATGGTTCAAATTCAGACCAAATCAGTCTTAAATGGAAGTTACTACCATGTGATGACTGTTCAAATAAAGCAAATGTTCTCAGTCAACCAGATCACAGAAATTGCCATTGCTGTGATCAGTAGCTTTGGCAAAGGCAAAGCATCACATAAGCTGAATAACTACAGTGACTTCTAGAGTTCTGAATGTTTCCCTGGCCATGTAGACTGCTGCTGAAATACATTGATAGGATATCTTATGGAAAGTTGCATTTTTGCTAGTTGTGCTGTATCTGTACTGGGGATAAACAGAGGGCTTTCAGACTCCCAGGGCTGTCAATCTGCCATTTTCCACACACACAGAGAACAGGTTTTGCCTTTTAAAAGAAAGAACACTGTGAACAGAAACTCATCATTAATCAAGGCTTATTTCTTCATGTGAAGGAAAAAAAGTAGAGTCAAGTCACCATCTCTCCATTTGGAACTCTATTCCACTTCAGAAGCTCTGGACAAAGAATATAAAGTACAATCAGAAAGTTTGTCCTTAGAGAGAGGAAAAAGAAACACTTAGGTCTCTGTGTGGGATATGCTGGTCTCTGGAAGTTGAATAAACTTGTACAATACACAATGCGATGACTCACAGTGCCGGATGGAGGAGCACTGTATGCTATCCATCAAACATTTGCTTCAAGACAATCCTTGAAACTTTGAACACAGCAGGATAAGAAGATCACAAGCCTCTCTGGAATCCCTGCATGCTGCTAGGCACTCTACCTGCCTTACAGCAACTGCAGTTATAAAAAGTCCTTCATGTGCATACCTGAAATAAATTAATGAGACTGCTTATAATTTATGACTGGGTAGGTAGGCTTCCACTTTATGATCCCAAAGACTTGTTGGAGTACTCTTTGTTAGCATAAGTGAACAGAATAACCTATCTCCTTTGGGAGTTAGAAATGCAGATTTCATTGTAAATCATGCGTGACTCAAATCACTGACAGTTGATGATTAAAAAATTACAGTAAAAATAATTTTAACCTAAGTGCTTGCTAACAATATATTTTTAATAATTTTATTACTGACAACCCTCTCTGAGTTCTATAGTATATAGATAAAACAGTAATTAGTGTAGGCAAAAGCAAAGACTAATTTAGAGAGATATTGTCAAGAGCAATTTTTGGAACTTAAATCTTGACGCATTTTCAAAATTAAGTTGATTAGTCATTGAAATCCATTACGAGGCAATGTGTTAGTTAAAGGCTCAGACTCTTCAAAAATTAAAGAACTTAATAGTTTTTCAGATCTTTAATTTAGTTGAACACAAGTGTTGTCACTTAACAGAGAGTACCATTGAATGACACTATTACTGATGGTGTTATACATAAAGTCCACAAATGATCCCTTCTAGTGTCCTTAAAAGCTAAATCCTGATATATGAACAATTTTTACCATTTTTAGAGATTTAATATATATTTTTCTCTTCCAAATGGTTTTAAAACACCCTTAGGAAGTGGAGAGGGGTGAGGGGGTATGGTGGAGAGTTATGAGATCTGGCCCGATCTACCAAACAATAATCACCAAGCATGATGAATGAGGCTCTGATTTCAGTGGGACTATTCACAGTACTGCGTGAAGAGCCTCTGTTGCTGGACAGAACTCTCATTGATTATATAAAAGATAACAACCAAATAACCAGACCTGAAGTGCTACAAATTGCATCATCTGAGCACACTGAAAAATAGGGGGAGTATGTATTTTTTTATATTTGTAGGTATTAATTGTAACCATAAATGCAAAAATGTAGGTGAAAGAGAGATTTTAAGTGGAAATATACTTCTTAATAAATGAAATATTTAGCACTCTGGAATTATCAATTCTAATCATAAATGTCAGGCAACCACTTTTGAACTGCTACCATAGCTAATTACTCCAGTGGGAACGGAAACAGGAGAAAGGGCATTTCAGCTGTGCAAGGACCCTGTGCAAGGACAGGGTCTCTCTGAGTCTATATTTTTTCCAAATAAAACCTGTAGTTAGGTGGAGTTCATGGGTATTTTAACCTTTCATTCTCAGGAACTGAAAGGTTTCTGATAATTGCTGTTTTTTTCTTCCTACTGAACAAACAAGTGATATTCTCCAAGACTAACGTAATTTATATTTATAGTTTTCTTTTTTTCACTTTATCGTTGTCTATTATCTCCTCTGGGAAAATGATTTAATGATATTGTTGTTTTAGTGGTGTTATTGCTAAGATTGTCATTACGGTGGTGCCACATAGTGAGTAATCATTAAGTGTTGGCACTCAGGTGGGCACTGTAAAAGGAGTAAACAACTAGCTACTTACTCTCGTTGGCATATCAAAAATTAGACCAACAGCAATTATTCTGAGCAGAAGTTAAAAAGTATTATGGTTTTTCCTGGAGGCTGAATATTGCTGACTTAGAAAACCTCCAGATCTGGTCCACTAGAAGTTACTGTGAAACATTTTTTGGGGTCAGATTCATTCGTGATTCTCTCCTTTGAGGTATCTGAGACTAGAAGAGGACCCTGCTCTTCTCTGGAGTATAAGCAGTCAAGTGGGGAGAGGAATAGACTGGAACATGGAGAAAACCAGGCTGAGATCCTACAGATTGCTTCAAGTCTCCTAAAACAGTTTTGAGTTAGGAAGATAATAAACCACTCAGACCAAAGCTCAAGGTAAAAAATGGCTAATCCTTTGTACAGGAACAGCACTTCACAAACTGTATCAATGCTACTACTGCCATCAGCACTATAAAGATGGAGGATTCCTGTTTGTATCCAGAATGTCCCTACCCAGAAGAGATAGATGGCAATTAAAGAACAGGATGGGATAAAGTAGAGTGTGACAGTAAAATACATCAATCCGGTCATTGAACCTAGTTGTAGGCTACAGTAAGATCCATAAGCACATTTCAATCTGCAAATATTGTTGAGGACCTAAGGACTGTGGGTTTTTTTGAGGGAAGTGGTATCTCGAAGGAGTTAGGCCAAACAGGATGTGGGTTTATTTACAGCACATAAAAGGTTGGTAGTGTAGTACTGCATATTTGTCACAGCTGATGAAGGTTGGCATTGCATTTGCCATAGGTATTCTTGAACTTTTTTTCTGTCCTCTAGTCTGTCAGTGTTGAGATAGAAGAGACAGTAATACAACTCAGCTGAGTAAGTGATATCTATGTTAATATAGAATCACTCCAGCACAGACAGAAAAAAAAGCATCCAAGTTCATTATAAAATCTTCTAGACTATTCTATATGCATAAAATGTAAAGTCATTTTCCTTCAACTTGCATCTCCAGTGGAGATACATTTTCAAAACTAAAATAAACAATTGGGCCAGGTAAAATAATTTTCTCATATAAATGTCTGCATGAACCTTCTTTTCAGAAAACAACAAATACTGTAACAAGTTTCCAGGTAACACTCCTAATTCTGCTCTACAAATTTTTTACTTTTCAACAATCTCTAGACTCTAATAAAGTTATTATTAAATGTTTCACAGTATTCTGTTTCAGGTAGCATGGTCTTCCACAATGCTGTTCTCTCCCCCTTTTCTCAATTGTTCCTATGAAGTTTTCTAGAGAAAGAAGAAATATTCCAAGTATTACACCACTAAAATTGGATATAAAAAACGCAAGTTTTAAATTTAGAACAAAAAAAAATGGAAAAAAATTGAAGAATAGAACAACTTTACACACAGCTCCAACATCCTGACGTACAATAATTCAGAGTGAGTCACTTGCCATCCAGCAAAGACAGAGTACGGTAATTCAAATGCCGATAAACTCTTGGGGCAGAAGTTAACCTACTTTGGATAAGATATATACACATCTATTCTTGGAGTAGGTAGCCTTTTCCATTTTAGTAACTTATTTTAAAAACTGGGAATTGAAGAGAATACTTCAGCTCTAAAATGAAGAAACATAAAAGTGGAAACTTAGGGCTTTGTGGCAGATATCTGAAAATCACACTGAAATCTTGGAGTTAAAGTATGCAGAACTGAAGTAGTAATATTCTAAGAACAACCAGAAAACAGCTGTCAGACCCCAGAGATAAAGTCTTTATGACTGGTAAGATTTAACTGATGAGACTTTCCACTTTTGAGGAGAAGTTTAGTAGTGGCTTATGAAAGACTGTTCAGAGAGAGAAAGCTTTTGTGGAATGACATGAACGATCACTATACCAGATGTCAGTTATGACTTATGTGTCTTCTGAGTATATATTAACGTGGCTTGATTAATTTCCCTTGGGGATGAAATCTTCCTAAAACTATAGAAATGGCAACCAAGAATTTTTACCAATTGTTTCTGCAAAAGTATCTTCAGAGCTTTAACAATTCCTCAGGTTTATATGTGATGAAGAAATAATTCAATATCTATTCCTCGTTTGAGAGGTCATATAGCCCTACCCCAGCTGACAACTTACATGGCAGGCTCAAGTACAGAGGGCTATATTTTGTTTAGGATCTTTCCCTACTCAGGTCTTCTTTTCCCTGCAGGTAATTCAGAAAACCTCTACCAGATGGGAACTTTCCTTTTCTGGTGGGTTGTCACTGACCAGCAGCATAGCTGCAATTATGGAGGGCACATAGCTGGTCCCCAGTTTTGCTTTTGGTTGGTAGCCAGTGAGAATGCAAAAATAAATGTGTGTATAGTCCTGGACTTGAAATTATTTTAATCATATTCTTGTTCCCTTGAGTATGGACTGACTGATTGCAGATTCCAATTTTCATTCCTGGCTATCATTAGTATTTGTGAAGGTAAGTTTGAATCATATACTGGGCTTGTTCAAATCTCTTTCTTATTCAAATCTTAGCCATCTCTTGTTTAACAGCAAGAACCTGAATATATTCCTTTTTAATGGATAAATGTGTCTGAGCATTGAACAGTGTTTTTTATATTGTCATTTACTCATGGGTGTTTATGCTCAGGGTACTATTCTTTAGATAATTTTAAATCCAGGCAGACTTCTCAGCACCCTTATATGTATCAATTCCCAATTAACAAGAAGAGGTGGAAACATGTAAGAATTTGGATTTCATACAAGTTTAGAACATACCACTGTAACACTAACAGTCATTATAGGGAGCGTAATTGCTCTCCTACAAGCCAGACCTAGCTTTCTTTTGTTTCAGTAACATGTTTTACAGTAATCTGTATTGGACATTTATGCCTGGATAAGCCAATAAAAGTCACTACCAAGAGACCTGCTCAACACTACAGAGTTCTGCATTACTGTCGTGATTTACTGCAGCTAAAAAGACCACGAGCCACTCCCCTCCCCCTCCAACTGAAAGCACAAAAGACAAAGGTCATGAGTTGAGATAAAAAAAATTACTGGAAACAGCAATGAGATTAAAAAATGAACAGTAACAGTGACGTTAACAATATTAATAGCAAAAGAGTACAAAAGAGAGAGTATGGAGGTTGGCCTGACTGCAGCCATGCCACCCAAACCACTCCCTCCGGTCGGGACCAGTGTCACCCATTGCTCTGCCCACTACGCTTGCTCCACCTGAAGGAAAGCCCTTCTTCTCAGAAAAGAGGTAGAGAGTCCCTTTCCCTCACATGAGATGGTATCAAATAACATTAGGGTCTTGGTCATGCCCCCATGGCTCCAGGCTCCCTCATGGCAAAAAATTAACCCTGTCCTTGGCTGAAACAAGGACAATTACTAAAAGTAATTTGTGATTTATAAGCTTTATTTATGTCACTTTAAAGTTTTCTGAAACACGTCTTTCAGATAAGAGTTTGACAATATCTGGTATTGAGGATCTAATGGTAATCACAAGAACCTTACATCTATTAAGGGAGGGAAGACTGAGTTCTCAATTTATTGTAATTTTAAATAATTAATTTATCTCCAAGCCCCCTTAATAAACTGATCATTGGATGTAGCACAACTGGACGTACCAGCACTGTGAGAGGTCTTGAGGTTATGCACAACTTGCATGTCATTACTCTCCCTAGACGAATCACACCATTCAAATGAAGTTGTTGAATTTTTTGTCACTAATGGGACCAGGGTTTGACATTTACAAATGCATTTCAGATGTCTGTTTTCTATGAAATGTCTCCTCCGGGACCTCTGAATAACTCTAACTATGCTAAAAAAATAAGTCTAGAAAAAGAGATATCATAGAATGATAGAATGGCCTGGGTTGGAAGAGACCTTAAAGATCATCTAGTTCTAAATCCCCTGCTACAGGCAGGGATGCTATCCATCAGACCAGGTTGCTCAGGGCCCCATCCAACCTGCTCTTGAACACTTCCAAGGATGAGTCATCCACAAATTCTCTGGGCAACTGCTTCCAGTGCTTCACCACCCTCATGTAAAGTACTTCTTCCAATATCTAATCTAAACCTACTCTCTATCAGTGTGAAGCCACCAGCATCCCCAGAATCATATTTAAGTATTTTGAGGCCTATCACTTGTCAATTCACAAACTGCATGCTCTTCAAAGGTTCTCAATAGGAAACTACCCAGCTCTGCATTTCTTTTTATGTACAAAATATTGTCATGTTGCTTGTGCCAATCAGAACCTGCTAAGCCTGGGTAAAACTGGATGAAAAGTGCAATGTTATTTTGCATCACATTGATTTTACTTTAAGTTGTTTCTTTCATCCATTAGCTTCTTACAAATATTCTACTCTCTGAATTTTAAATATGCATGTTTACTCAATTAAGCTACAAATATATTACCTAATATGTGAACAGAAGCAATACTGTGTGATTTATCCTGCTGATCACAAGCAACTATTTAGCCTGAAAAGCTGCTGCTAAAATGATATCTCTAGATAGCCCATCTCTATATTATCTTTTTACTTTCATTTTTCTATCAGCTTCTCATTTTCAGTGCATCAGATTAACACCTGCAACAGCTCATCTGACTATTCTCTATTATTGAATATCTTGGTCTGCTGTACTTCAGTGGCAACACACGCTCTAAGGCCATCTGTGCATTTTGCTTCCCAAGTTCTCATGAACCTTTGAACAGCATATTGAGTGCCTCTTCAGAGTTGTTCCAAAACCTGAATGAACACCTTCAACTGAGTTCAAGCTCAGCTTTAGTGTTGCTGACTTTAGCTCTACATGCTTTCAAACAATTGCAAGCAGCAGGTACAGGTACAATAATCTAAAAAGAATTGGGCAATTAGTACAGAAGTGCAATGTACTTTTGCAAGTCCTCAGAAACTTCTAAAATCTTTTTGGTATCTTCCCCAATGGCACAAAATAATGTTTCCTCCTATGTTTCTAATGAGGAATACGAGCATGCAACTGTGATGGATGGCATGGGGGTAGAAGACAACAAGTAAAAGGCTTCTAGATAATGTGGAAATTTGCACACATACAGAAAATGTGTTGCAAGAACTTGTTTAAAACTAAACGGTTCTGAGGATGTTAGTGCATTTATAATCAACAATAGATACACTGTGTTTTAGCTATCAGCTGTCTCCCAGAGACCAGATCTCGATACACCTTGCTTTAACCAAATAGTGTCTTACACAATAAGACCATACTCAGATAAAGACTTTTACAGAACAGTTTCTTTGATGTTTAGACAAACTCAGGAACCAGCTTGTTTCTGGGCTGGACCCTGGCATGAGGAATGCACAGTACAATGTAACTTTGAAGGGATGGAATTCAGTAAAACAATTTATATGAGAACAAGCTCATGTCTCATTCCTTCTTGAAGGCTATTCCCATGCTATATTTCAGTTGTGAACTATTTTGTCTGCTCAAAAAAAATAAGACAGGATTTGGTCAATAACAGGTAATTGAGGCTGTGGACTCTTTTTAAAAATTGAGGTTATGAACTCTTTTTAAAAAAACAAATGTTATTTTATCAAAACTGCAGAAGTGACAAGCAGACCAAAGTAATATTCTGTCTCTGGGTAAAGAACGGAAAATTCTACCCTGAAAGGTGGACATTACTGAGAATGTTGGTCAGGTGAGAACATTCCCGAGGAGGCTCGGGATGGGAAATCATAGAATGATAGAATAGAATATTAGAATCATTTAGGTTGGAAAAGACTTCCAAGATCATTGAGTCCACCCTTTGGCTGAACAAAACGCCACACAGCTCTCTGTAATCACACAAGCTTGTCACTAGCTCTGGTGACATTGGGACTGAAGAATGTGAGCAAGAGTTGCAGAGGTACCCCTCTCAAAGG
The DNA here is from genome assembly GCF_001715985.3 of Manacus vitellinus. Classification (NCBI taxonomy): domain Eukaryota; kingdom Metazoa; phylum Chordata; class Aves; order Passeriformes; family Pipridae; genus Manacus; species Manacus vitellinus. Next base: position 13,733,809 of record NW_021940604.1, read on the forward strand.
GTACTTCACTTGTTGTATGCCCTATTCTCACCATGTACCACAAGTAGCTGGGTGAATGTGGGGAAGCTATTATCCAGGTCCACCTGTGCACACATCATATGCATCAGTGAATCATCATCCTTTTAGACCTCTGCCTGCCCTACATTTGCATCAAAAAAGCAACTGGGAGACTGTTCAAAAGCATCAGTAAGACTCAGCATTGTCTCCTTCTCTTCAGTTCAGGCGTCCATAGTTAGACAAGAGTTTTGGCTATTGGTTCTCTGTGGAATTAGTATGCTCTAAAAAAGCCTCTGTAAGAACTAGGGAGCAAAATATCACATTTAATTGAAATTTGCAGTACATTTTATGGAGGTATTTTTTTCAGAAGTGAAAATACAATGACAACCCTGACATAGGCATTATTGGATAACACCAAGAAAACCTCAGTCAATATGAGTCTCAATTTTCTCTAGGATCTTCAACCTCCAAGAGCCAGAACTTCAAGGCCTTGGATCTTGTTAAGACTCACAAAATAAATGAGCAGTTTTTCACAAAGGAAACAAAAGTGTAGAGGGGTGGAAAGTCGAATGGGAGCAGCAGGATAATGAGAATCTTTGACTATCTGATTTTTTGAAAAATTTCATTTAAATCTCTCCAAATCCCCTTGTGCTCTAGGTTAAAGGAAAAGAGGGAACTATCTTTCCTGATTAGGAATATGTAACTTACTATAACATATCTAAACTTTATATACTATTCATATGCCATGGGGAAATACCACCTTCGATGAGAATTCTATCATATAGCACTGGAATATTGTTAATTTAATGTATTTTACTGTGAGATTATATATTATGTTAGATATCTGTCAGTCATTATGAACATAATTAAATGATAGCCTGTATTAAAAAATATGTTATGATGGGATTAGCAACACCCAAAACTATAATGGGGAAGTTTTAACAGGGAATGCAAAGAGAGTAGAGGCATCTAGTCGAGTTTCAGAACCAAACTTTCTTGAATTTGACAGAGATTTATTAGGGAATTTATTTAGAGGTTGTAATTATCACAATAAACAGTACCTTCCTTAAGTTCCAAATACCCCTTAGGCTGGAGGGAAAGATGTTGGGGTGTCTCCATCTTTCTGGTGCTATATTTGGCTTGCATTTAGCATACAAGTTGTTTGCTCAGACAGTTTGTAAAAGATGTGTAAGAGGTATTATAGATATACTGGCTCTTAATTGGAAATGTAAAAACTGTAAAACACTTAAAGCTCTAAAACTATAAAAGCTGGAACAAAAATTAATCCATTCATGTTATGTAACATAAAAATGATCTCAAACCTGATGTTTAAGTTTAAATATTTTTCAGGATGCCAAGTACGGTAGAAAGACACAAAGAGTGAACTACACATAATAGTTCAAAAGATGTACGCACATCTGAGGGAAAAGTGAGGTCACAAGCACATCTCACCCATTCCTCTTAAGCTTGAACTCTCCAGTCAAAGAAAGAAGAGCAATCAAAATCCTTTTTATTGCTTTTTAATAGCAATGTGAGTAATGGGAAAGGATGAAATCCCAAGAGACTCCTACTGGAAGATATGTAAACTACCTGGATAAAGCACAGACAACTGTACATCAGTGGGATTCATCATCTTACAGCAATGAAATGGAATAGTGACCTGGACCTGCACATTCACTATCACCTACCAACTGCTCCCACGCTCTGGATCTCTGGATGTGGCAATCTGCAGTACTGGACATCAGAGATACATGCAAACCTGCCGTGATGGTAAAGGGGAAGCAGGCATTAGTCTTCCTCTGTTCTGCTTCCCAAACCATTCACATGGCTTGAAGCCACTTTTACAGTGTCAATTCTATAGCTCTCAGGATAAAGACTGGCATAAGATACCCATGTACTCCTCCACAACTATACCTATATGACTTGGAACTTTTTCATTAAAAGTTTTCGCCTAACAACAGAAATAGTGTTGTGGCCTTGTGCATCAGAAACTGGGCTGACACGCTGCTTTCCTTCCCCCGCTCAGAACAATTTCCCATGTTTACTTGGACCTAGTATGTGGCCCATCCTTACTGAAACACTGGGTGTCATGAGATCATCTCACACAGCTCCCATTCTTCTCGAAGTTCAAACAAAGAGCCAGTGTTCACTGAAGCACATCATGCAAGTCGGTTTTCAGCCACTCCACCCAAATGAAGGACAGGGGGTTCCAGGTGTACAGGTTTTTTTTAGTGTTAGTTTTTTCTTTCTGGGGGTGTGTGAAGTACATGCGGTAGTTCGTATGATAAGGCAAACTGCTGTGTTTCATCTGTTTTTTAATTTTTTTCTGCTGTGAAAACCTCACGGGGCTTAAAGGTAAACCCCAATTGCCAGACATTGGCTGGAAATGATTTTGAATCACAGCAAACCTTTGATGAGCTTGGATTGAATTTCGAGTTTGCAATAAAACCTGTGAGTTTCCACTGGTTTCAGGTTCATTTGTAATCATTATACAAAGTCTCTAATTACAAGCTGTCACGAAAAAAGAAAATCTAATAAAAAATAGGTTAAAAAAATTGGAGGAAATTATGCCTATTTAAACAGAAATTCCAGCACTGGTGGTTTGATCTGTTATTCTAAATGCTTTTTGGTTTTTTTTCAGAGACAGAAAACGAGGCTGTTATAGGGCATACCTGGGAGAGAGTATTCTGCTTCTCAAACCACGGGTGTCAGTCTCACAGCTGCACACAGACCTGTCTGAAAGGTCGAATTTCGATTACACGTGGAAATGACAGCATTAATGGCAATACTCTTTATTACCATTCCAATTCCGATTAATGAGCCTTTACTGGCATTAGAAACCAGACAAGTGTTGCCAAAGAAAGCAAAAACGTGAACCCTGACTCGAGGATACAGCCAGGCTGCTTGATGTGCGCTGATAACTCCACGCTTGTCACCCGATCGATACCGCGTTTCCAAAAGCGGGATCAGCCAGCATATCCCGCCCGGGGCGGGGGGACTTTCCCCCGTAACCAGCACCCGGGACCCTCCGCCCCCGGCCGCGCTCCCTGCCCCGACCTCCCGCCCCACCAGCTCAGCCGGCGCGCTTTCCCTTCTGCCCCTCTCCGCCTCCTCCTTCTCCTACAGAAGCGGCAGGTTCTCCCCAGGAGGGGGGACGAGAGCGAGGGGCTCGCACAGCCACGGGTAGCGGCTCCTGTTGCCGTGCTGGAGCGAGCCGAGCCGAGGCGAGCCGAGCAGCGCCGAGCCAGGCCGTGCCGTGCCAGAGTGAGCGGAGAAGAGTCGGGCCGAACCGTGCCAGAGAAAGCAGAGCCGTGTCGAGCAGAGCCGTGCCAAGGAAAGCAGAGCCAAGCCGAGCGGGGCCGGACAGCACTGAGACGATCCGGGCAGCGCCGATCCATCCGAGCCGGTGCTGCCCCGCGCCTGCAGCAGGAGGCGCTGCCGGGCGCCGCTGCGCCGAGCGCCGGGCTGCGGGCCGGAGTCCCACATTCCCCGTGCCAAGTGCCGGGGACGGGGTTTGACGTGCGCTCTCCGCTCCTCCCTCCCGCCCCGCTCTCCCAGCAGCCAAAGTAACTCCGGAGTACGAGGGGAGTCGGTGGCCTCTGCCGCCGCGCTCGTCGCGCCCGCAGACGGCTGCCCCAGCGGGCGGCCCCGGGGCCAGCGGGCGCCCCCTCGGCGCGGGGGTCTCCTGGCGAGGCGCCGCGGCGAAAGGGGCGGCGAGGCGCGCTCCGCCCGCCGCCGCGGGCCGGGGCAGCCCCGGCCTCTTTCAGAAACTTCTCCGCAAGTCGGCATGGGCAGGGGGCCGGCGCGCGCGCCGCCTCGCTGGCCGCTGCTGGCGGCGCTCGCCTGCTGGCCGGCCGCCTCGCCCGCCTGCTCGGGCGGCCCGGGCCGTCTCCGCAGTGAGTTGTTGCTCGGCGCCCAGGTAGGGCGGGCGGCGCGGCTGGGTCGCGCCGTGCTCGGGGTGCGCGCCGGCAAAGGAAGGAGAGAGGGTTGCGGGGGGTCGCGGTGGCACTGCTCCGGGTTCCCGCGCCCGAGGAGCGGCGGTGGGGCTGCAGAAGGGCCGCCCCACACCTCCATCCCCTCCGCTCTGCGGGGCGCGGTGCGGCGGGGCGGGCGACCGGCGCGTGTGCGGCGGCGGCCGAGCTTGCAGGGGGGGCTGAGCGCGGGCTTCGGGCACCCTCGCAAACTCCCCTTCCTCCCCCTCCTCCTTCTCCCCCCGGGCAGCCTCCCAGGTGCCCGGGGTGCTGGCGGCGGGGCCGGAGCTGCTCTCTCCCCTTTCCCTGCTCAAACTTTTCCCGGCGTCTCCCTGCTCAGCGCAGGGGGCGCAGCCCGCGGGGCGCCCCGGCCGCTCCCCTCGCCCCGAGGCGTGGGGCGGGAAGGCAAGGGCTGCCGCTGGCCAGCGGGATCCCCCCCTTCCCACACGAAAAAAAGATTGGTGGGCGAGAAAGGGGAGGGAAAGCACTATGTAGGGCCGGCGTCTGTTTTGTTTAAAAGCCGAGAATTTCTTGCCCCTTCCCCCGCCCGGCCCACGGCACGGGGTTTTGCGGAATTAAAGCCCTTGGGGCCGGGCGGTGGGAGCTGCGGCCGGTGCGGCAGTGAGTTGTTGGCCCCAGGAGAACCTCGGGGCAGAGAGCCCGGGGCTGAAGCGGTCGCTCCGGGCAGAGGGGGGAGGCAGCATCTCCTGTGCTGTGCCGGGGCGATGCGGGGCGGTGGGGGGTCGTGTGCGGGACCCTCACCCCCACCTCCTCCTTTAGGAAGCACCCTTCGTTTGCTTGGGGTGAAGCTTTATCGTGAACGGGTTCTTATTTTTTGCGGTGTGAAGTATCACGCGAATGACCAGCTGACTAGCTGAAATAGACTTCAGGCTCTTATTTTTCTTTTTCTGGTTTCCCGCTTCCTCCCCTCCTCCCCCCTTTTAAATAGTACTTGCAATTGCACCGGGTGAATTAATTCGACAGGCATTTGAAGCCTTTATCATAGGATACTGATTTGAAAACTGCCATTAATAAAAGTATCTGCACTCATGAGACTTCGAAGCATGGTTTTCATAAAGATTGATGTGTAGTTAGGGGGCTTTTTTTTCTTTTCCTCTTGGCTTTCCTATAAATTAGTTTTTAATTGAGACATGTGAGATGTGTCGTTGATTAAGAAATGTGCTGAAGCAATGCTGGTCTGAACAGATGACATGCCTCCTTATGTGTCTGACTTCGGTGTGTATAATTTAATGTCTGAGTATCAGAATTGTAAAATTATGTAAGCACCTACAAGCCCTTTACCACAGGAAGGGAAATGTACCATGTAGCAGCTGGTATGTTATAGGAACAGGTAAAACAAAATATTCCCAAGCATAATATCTTTTCATTCAAAACCATAGTGAAATCAGACCAGTGATTTTTGCTTTACTCTGACTCGTCAGACTAATGTTAACACCAAAGGTAACACTTACGTAAAGGTTTTTTTTATGAGCTTGTTCACTGGTGTAAGAACAGTAGGAAGTTCTGATAACTTATATGGTCCGTGGCATTTTATGCTGAAAATGTGGCATGCAGCCCATTTTAGAATTGCAAGTGCAAGCAGTCAGGTTGGTACCGTGGGGTATGTGTTAGGTAAGTGGAGAAGAATGTTGAATATCCATCTGACCAGAGCAGGTGAAGCTTGTTGAAGAGTTGAAGAATTGTATCTAGGAAACATGAGATTTTGTGTGTGTGTGTGTGTGTCTGTGTGTGTGTGTGTGTAGCATGGCAGCAGATAGAGACTTTAGTTTCTATTGCCAAGTATCAAAAATGCTGGTGTATTGTACCAGTTGGAGGTTTATTAGTTGGAGACACAGACTTTTTTGAAGCTTTAGCGAAACAGACTTGTCAGTAGCTGGTTCTTTCAGTGTAGTCAGCTTAAGGTATGGTTCTTGGGCTTTTATGAGATACATTTGATATCTGCAAGTAGAACTGTGCTCTACTGAATTTGATAACTAACACAAATTTTGTTTTTGTTCCTTATTCTAAGCCAGTCCCTGAAGTGTGTGTCTGTGTGTGTTTGTGATCCTGTTGATGAGACATCTTTATCCTGGTGTTAGTGAATGCAGAACACAAAGGTTTGGATTCATATGTCTGTTCCAGTGAGAGCCATTCTGTAGCCTACAATGAGATATTTCTGTGTTTAGTGCACACTGGAGCATCTGTTTTCTTCCTAGTCATCTCTGCTGTTTAACATGAGTACTGTTTTTCAATCATCCTTTTTTGACTGCCTTTCCCACTCCTCACTTTAATTTTACAGCCTGTACTTTTCCAGGTTAAACTACGTCTAACTAGTTGCCAGCTTCCTTTTTATTAAGTCTTCTTGTCTGAATTGTAAGAATTTTAAACTGTTAATTTTTCTTTTCATTTATGAAGCTGTTAATTCACTCTGGACCTTTCACAAATCTCTTGCATTGTAATTTGATTTTTATTTCCTCTTTATGATGCTCTGTACTACTCATGAGCATGAAAGATTGCCAGATACAGAATTCTTCATTAAAATTTTGACATGTTTATTAAGGGTCTAATCAAATTATAGAGTATGAATTTCTTGGCCTTTTTCAGGAGCTGTGTGGGATAGTTTGTTGTCCGTTCTTCTTCCTAACATATTCTGGGAAAGAGAATGAGAAGGAGCAGCAGCAAGTTAGGAAAAGGAACAAGATACATCTTGTAATTTGTTGCAGTCTTAGAAATTGTGCTTGTATATCTTCTCCGGCCCTTAGCACATAATTGAAATATTGTATCTTTTGTCTTTCTCCACAGATTTCGATTGAAAAACCCTAGCAAACAAAACCCCAAGCAGCTTCTATCTGTGTGTCCCCCTTTCCTCCACCTACCTCCTCCCTGCTCCAACACAGCCATAATCCTCAGTGTAATGTTTTCTGGTCTCTGTAGATTGTTTCTTTACACCGCTGCTTTCCATGACCCTTCAACTTGGGTGCGTGCCTGTCAGAATCTAGGCCAAAATGTTTTGGCAGTGTGTTCTCTGTTGAAGTCTAGCTATTCCTTATATAGCACCTCCTTTCATCTGCAACTCCCACAGTTTGATAAAGAACAAGTTCAGCTTGTTTTCACAACTCAATCACTTTAAACTTATATTTCTTGAATATTATTTTTAGCAATTTGCATGTTTTCAAATTTGAAAAAAAAACCCAAGGAAATATTTAAAAAAATATTTTGAAGAATGCTGCTGGCTTGTCAACTAGCTCATAGAAATACGCATTGCACTGCCTCTGATGGTGTCTGTGCAAGTGTGTGGTTTTTTGTAATACTAAATAAAAGTTATGAGGATAAAAACTGTAGAAATGCATGAGCTTACCTGAAGCTATTTAACCATGATATTTCAGATCATAGGGATAGTTAAGCATAAAAAGAACTGTATGTTTTACAAGTTCGAGTAATTTATTAGGGTAGGTATTCCTCAGACTTTCTCATGCAAAGTCGTTATTGTCACAAATAAACAGACAAGAGTAAATATTTCTGGGGTAATATTTTTCCCTTCCCCTGATAAAATAGTTAGATTCTCTCCCAAAGGCTGGCTATAACTCAGAAATTTGATATGATAAAGTAGATGTTATTTGTTTTATAAAAATTTGTCATTAAATATACTTAGAGAAATATATGAAAATCATAGCTAGCATATCTATTATTTGTAATCATGTAGTAGGAGAAAGTGAGGGCTTTTTGAAAATGTTTAAAAATACTTGAAAGTAATTAAACTCAAATCAGCCCTTTGCTGCCAGAACAGCAAAGGTTCAGTCTTATTTTTTCCTTGAATGTACTACAATTTGCATGTGATATACAGGAGGCACTGGTGTAAGTAGGCGTGTATGTATAAGAGACTTCTCAGTAGCTTCCCCCCCCCAACAAGCTGCTAAAATGTATTGACAAATTATATGGAAAATGAGTGAAATTAAAAATGAAATTGCTTTCTTGCTTTCACCCCCTCCTTCTCAAATATTTTCCTTTCCTTTATATATTCAGCTCCTTCCACGGCACTGTTGGTTCACAGATCACTTGTTTATCTGTATTTTCAGATGCAAGATTACATTTAAAAAATCAATGTAAATTTTCTAAGTGGAACTTAACTGATTCAGATGAAATTGGAAGCACCCAGAACATGATGACCCCAGAAGTCTTGTTTAGTCCCTTTTGTCTGAGAAATCACAGTACTGCTTAAGAACTTTGGTAGTGATGTACACAGTGCATCTTAAACCGGGCAGATGTCATGCCCTTGTTTAAGATCTACTTATGATATTTAAAAATAAAAAATAAAAGAATCAGAATGGGGAAATCTGCACATGATCAGGTGAGAGGTCCACCTAGCCTAGTGTCCAGTCTCTGATGATGGGCACTCCGGGAAAGGGGTGTTTGGCAAGGCGAGTGACTTCTTTGGAGTACTGTCTGTCCACAGAGACAATGTGTTGGTGTTTTATACTGTAAGTGGATTCTTGTAACCACGATCGTGCCTAATGATGTATTCAACCTGGATTGTTTTTAGCATTTACCTCACTTTGTGGCAAGGAATCTATAGGTTGTGTAGAAAAAGCTTTGTTTTTAAAATTGCTGGTTGTATTTCACATATCCTAGCTCTTGTATTAAAAGATGATTAATCATTTCTTCCATTTCATGCCACACATGATTTTTTCCACCCTGTCTCAACTATTCTAGTCAGAAAAGTCCAGTTACAGCCACTTGCTATGAAGGTACCATTCCATATCTTCTTTTTATCCTTTATCAGCTTTCTCTTCTCTTTCTGTTCCAGTTCTACATTGCTCAGAGTATCCAAGACACAGCTGCCTGATGGATTTATATAGCACTTAATAATGATTTCTGTTCTGTTCCCTATCTATAGGGATAGTGATCATTCCTGTCATATGCTTGGCTTTTTTGACCATTTATCTCGCTTCTGGTTCTGAGCTGACACTTTTATGGAACTACCCATTTCATTACTGAAGAGTTGAGATATTGGAGTTAAATGATGGACTGTGGGGTGGCTGTGTCAGTGGACTGCAGGACCCTTGGGAAGGAGAGAGTCTTTAAACTTTGAGTCTGCCCTTTTGGAGGGTGGAGAACTTTTAAGCAAGGCTCTTGAAGAGCCTTGTTTGGGAGAGATACCTGGTTAATGCTTACCACTGTGGTTTGCCTCTTTCTCTTTTCGAAATGCTCTTGTTAATACAAGTGAGTTAAAAAGAGTTTATCCTCTTCCATGTAAAGATTGACAGTATTTGGATTAACATGTAGAGAGATCTGCAGCACTGCTGTAGAGTTGCTTCTTGCTGTGGAGTCTTTATGGTGTCTTTGTATGACTGCTTTAGCTGGTAGACCTTTAGGTCATCTTACCTCCCAGGAGTTGGATATGTGACTGAGTGTCAGCTTTGCTTTACATTAGCATCTATTTTGATGAAATCTCTACTCTTCCTTTTGCAACAAACATCCTGTTGAATGTGTAATAGGAAGCTTCCAAAAAAATCACTTTAGTCCTGATAGCTGAGTCAGTCAGGACACACCTTGTGTTTTCATGTGCTGGTGGAATCCCATCTGTCATAGCTTAGCATTGTCATGAAAAGATGCCTTTGTAGTGCTGTTCCCAGAAGCGTGCACTCAGATTTGCAGCTTCAGTTGCAATCTGCCAATGCTATTAAGCTAATTTAAATTATGCTGCCACAGAGGGGGGCATTTCTATCACTTGAATAGCTCTTTGGTCTTTGCCTGTACTAGATATGGCCACCATGTGGCCTGTGGATGAGTTGGTATAGCTTTGTGTGAATCTTCTTGAAGGAAAGATGGGGGCTTGGGATTAGTTCCCTTTTAGCAGATGTGGAGCCATTTAAGTTTGATGTATGGGAGGATGAGGGCTTATGGTGGGAAGGCTTGGTTTGACAGCTGTAATTGCAGTGCAGCTCATGTAAGGTGAATGTGGCACTGTTTTGCTCACACTGACTGTGTGCTCTTCTCACCATGCCAGCACTTTGTTCACCCAAGGAAGTACAAGGAGCAGGCAGGAGAGCATGGATTGGGATGTGAAGAGAGGCCCAGTGCTCCCCCCTGAAGCTGGAGGGATTAGACTGGGTGAAGGTGGTTGATGCTGCATTCTGGCTGACTGTACACCAACTGATGGCAGGGTGCTAGTGTTTCTGACATGCATCTTTGAGTAAACTGGACTTAACTGTGTTCTTTTGTTATAATAGATAGCTAAGGCATTTATTACATAAGTGTATAAATAAAGATTATGAGGTTATTGTGACACCCTGTTTGGGGCACAGCAGAAATTGGTTTAAAGCTGGGTTCGGAATCACATCTTTCCATGCGTGATCTGTCCTTCCCCATCCTGTGGGGTGTTTAAATAGGTCATAAGACATGTGGATATGGGTAGAAGAAGAAAAATGGCCATGATTTCAAAAGGCCAGGGTGAGCCAGCTGAGGAGCGGTAAATGGCATTGGTAAAAATTTTGTATCATCTGGCTGACAATAAAGTCCTGCTGTACCTAATTTTGTAGGTCAGATAGGCCTTTACCTTGTGCTGCTTCCTGGTAAACCATGACTACAAGTGGCTTTAAACTAGTAGTTTAAAACTATGCAAATGACCCAATCTGAAGTCACCTATAGTGCATTGCTAATGTGTAGTTTTGAGTCACAGTCTGCTCTTACCAGGAAGCTATATAATTGAAAGCTGTGTTTGCATTTTCTAGTCATTTTGTAAATATTAGAAATTAATAGAAACATACTGAAGTGTTTTTCTGAACAAGAAGTTATTAGTATCTCTGTCAACTCAATGCTCTGTTTAAATGAACAAGCAAAAACCTGCTTGCCTTCTTTTAAGGGACTTCTTTTAGTTGACTTAATATCTGACACATTTCTCTGTAAATAATCTTCATTTGTCCTTTGAAAGGTAAAAGCTAAGTAGTGATCAGTGATGTGAAACAAGTTTTTAGGTTTGCTTTTTGTTAGTGAAATTTAATTACTGTGGAAGTCAGAGTTTTTATTCACAAATATCTACATGTATTTCAGTTAAGAACTATTTATTTGTTGATCTAACCATATCTATTTTGTGATTTGTCATGGCCAAATCTTTACCTTAACCGCCTTTGCACTGTTTTATTTTAAACAGTCTAAAATATCCAGCAGGATCTAATATATTTCTTAGTAGTGAAACAGTGAAATTATGTCAGAGTTTTTTGGGTTTTTTTTGGTTTTTTATGGAAGACCGCACATGAAAAGTTCTGTGAAGTTGTTAACCAAGATAATTTCTACTGTTGACAGATAAAGTGGTTGTAGAATTGAGACTGTAGAATTGAGCCTCAACAGAGGCAATATATCCTTAAAGCACTGGGTGGACGATGAGGAATTTGATCAGGAAAATTTGTTGCAACATCTGTAAATGTATCTGTACTCTAGGGTAGGAACATAGCATAAGCATATAACAGGAAGACCCACTGTAGAGTAATAAATGACATATAAGTGATACAATAGTCTCTGGTTAAAACCATCTGAGTATCCTTATAAAACAGGGAACAACGCTGGCCACTGCCAAAAGGAAGGAGGTCTTCCCAAAAGTCACAGCAAATGTTACAGCAATGGGGCAACTTTTTACTGGTAACTTGGAGTCACTTTCTCTAGCAGAATAGGCTGCAATTATAAACTTATTTTCCTGTAGTTTTAAAATCTGGGACTGCATTAGGGTTTTTTGCTGGCATAGCTATATTTCCTTATAGATTTGTGTTTTTGACTCCCCCCCCCACCGCAATGTGTGCAAACAAACAAAAAACTGTGTGGATGAGGTCTAAAACAGATTTGCTTGTCTAATAGTCCAGAGGGGACAAAACAAAACCAAACTAAATAAAACCCAAACCCACAACAGTATTTTCCATAAACCTGAACTAACTTTTTACATGTAAAAACTTGTTTTAAACTAGAAGGGGTTGTGCATGGGCTTGTCAGGCATTTGTTCTCTTAAGAAGGTCATATGTTTATGGAATTAGCTCATATTTACAATAGTACACAAAGTATATGCCTCAGTAAAAGATTTGAGGGACTTAATTTCTTCAGGATTGGTGCTGTGAAAAAATTAAATTCTTTTCGCAGTACTAAGGGTAATATGAGCTTATTTTTGTTAGCCAGTGTATGAAAAATTGGACCCTTCATTTTGTCAGAACGTCATTTACTTCTGCTACTACTTACTAAAAACATGTGATTATATTTATTGAGTAGCAAAAGAAGCCATTTCTCAACTAACATGTCATAAAATTAATTCTACCGACTTATGAGACACTATTGAATACTTTAAACCCAAGTTCTGTTGCAATTAAATTATGCTATGTTCATTCTAATTATTGCACACTGGTTACTCAATTTATTCTGAGGTGGAGCTGTATGCTTTCTTTTGTAGGTAAACACTTGTTCTGTAACAGTAAAAATGACTGATGAATATTAACCAGAACAGAAAAATACTATGAAGAACAGTTGTGGCTGTAGTTCAAATGAATTCAAAACTGCTCAGAGTTAAATTTTTGACTGGATAACTGACTTCTTGAACTATTTTTTTCTATTACTGTTTCCCAATAGAGGTTGTGTTTATTTGTGAGTTCTATAGTGCAGTTATGATATCTGTTCTTTTAAAATGATTTATGGTTTTAAGTAAAAAAGAAAAAAAAAACTTGGAAATTTTAGGCTGCTTTTGTCTTCTTCCCTACAGTGAAAAATTAAAAGACCTGGTAGAGAGTTGTCCATTAGAAAAATGGTCTCATTTGATATTTTGACACTTCATTATATGGTTATCATCTCTATGTGGTATTAGGCTGGAGTAAGATCAAAATGTCTTAGTTTTCCTAGTGTTATCCTGTTTGCCTGTTCTTTGTAAATGTGAAAGCATTTATCAGACATGAGAGTGCTGAAGAAATGTGCCTGAGTTTGTGACTTCATACAGCAGAGATAAGTTCTCTGTGCTGACTGCCATTACTGTACTTAAAACGCTTTGAAGGGATGATTTCTTAAAATCTACTAACCCAAAATACCAAAGGCAGTTTTATATTTTGTTCAACTCCTGATTCCTTTGAAGAAATGCATTTTTACAATTGTAGAAGATACCTGAAAAAAATACCTCTCAAATTAGTATGCTTAAACATATGCATGTTGCATATGTTTTAAGTAGACAATACGTGCCAAACATTGTTGTGTTAACTTTTCACTGTGATTTGTCGTAAGTTGTAAAGACGAGATAATGGTGTTGACTTAAAAATAATGTTAAGTAGATGAAAAAACTCCAAGTAAACTCAGAACTACCCAATGCTCCCATAATCCCTTCCCCCATCCCTGTAGAAAGAAGTGGATTATCATTTTCCCACTGTTCTCGTGCTCCTTGACCCCTCCCCCCAGTTTTTTAATCTCCTTGTCTGTCCTTGTGTTTTGTTGGAAGAGTTTTATGTTGATGTTAAAGTTTTGTGCCATAAGTGAAGGGGGAGGCAAGGAGAGATTCCTTATTCAAAAGGAATATATATGAGATTCCTTATTCAAAAATGGTTAATCAGTATTAATATCATTAAATTGTTCAGGAAGTTTCTGTGTTCCTTTGCTTAACTCCTTAGCTGTACATGTATTTGTTGACATGACAGTGTTGTTTGGTGCATTCCACGTTCACTTTTCAGGCTAGAAAATGTCCAGTTAAAGAGGCTTTCCACTCATATATGAAATGTAATGAAATGGTCTTTTCAGTTTTTTCCTTATTCAATTCAGAAAAGCCAAACAAATATTCTTTTTGCAGTTAGTTTTTACCAGTAATCTGTCCCGACTCAACTCGTGAAAATACTAGAAATCGCAAACTCATTCCACAGGCTTATCAGCTCTTCAGCATTTGAATGTTTTGTGTGTGTGGTCTTGTTTAGTGCAAAAGGTCTATTTATATTAAGTTTCTTGTATTTGTAAATATCTGTGGGGTTGGCTTTCCTTTCTTGCCACCTTTTCTTCAAGATAATGTGATAAACTATTCACAACCCCCACCCCCAAGAAAACCCTTCATCTATTTGCTCTGTGTACTTAAAGCTATAACATATGTACATATGTAAGTGTGAATTAAAGAAAGACTATTTGCAGGTGACACCAAAACTCTTAGTGTATGATAATTTGGGTTTCTGAATCAGTTGAAATGAAGCTTGGTAATGAAAGGGAGTACAATTTCCCTGGTAGACACAGGCTAAACAGAGGGGTGTAATGTCATAAAGATTTAAAGACTTTTTTTTTTCTCTTTTTATTTTTAATTTTATTTTTTCCTTTTTTTTTCTGACTTAGGCAGCTGAAAGCTCTCAGTGAGAAGTTGTCAGTCAAATTGTTTGTTTTTCTTTTTAAATATTAAAAGTTAATATTTTTAAACCAATTCGTTTAGTAGTTACTGACTTTGGATGCCATTAATAGCCCAGCTGGTTAGCTTTTTCCTTTCATAAAGTTAGTTCAATGATTTAATGCTTTGATTCACCTTGCATAAGTGGGAAGGTGTTGCATTCTTAGGTGGTGTGTTACTCCTAGTACTTTTTTTTTCCCCTTTTTTTTTTTTTTTTTTTTTTTTTTTTTTCCTTTTTTCTTTTTCCTTTCCTTTGAAATCCCTGTATGCTGATTTGGTTAAATACTGCAGTGTAGGTTAACAGCTCCTTATGAGTCATGCTGAAGGCATGAAGTGCTTTCAGGTCTGCAGTTCTTTCCAGGGATGAGTGAGTTCCTGGCCAGTTTGTGTATCCTGTTGTCTGCACAGCAGCAGTTAACCATTAGACTCAGTTTATAAGTTGTTTTAAATGCATTGAAGTAAATTTACTAAACAGCTTTTTTTTTGGTGATGATTGATTCCTCTGGATCACCTATCTGTATTTTTTTGAAGTTTATACTCTGGATGTTCAATTCTTTTGGTGATTTATTGGTGTTTCTGTCAACTGTTGAACCAGGAGTTGTGTAAAGTGACCAGCATTTGAGAAGGGCAAGCTTATGCTCTCATTTAGAGAGACTGCACAGATGTTCTCTATGAGCATTCAGAAGAGAGGAGTCTGTACATTACTTTCAGGTTGATAGAAACCATGTATTTTAAAATCTTTGGTCTGAGCTTTATGGGCTATGTGATGAGGCTGTGAACCTGAAAAACTAGCATTTGTGATTAATAATGACGTTTGCAGACCCTAGGAGTACTGAAATAATCTGTTGGATTGCTTTGCTTGCATAGTGATGATATCCAGATGCTAAGTATAAATATCTCTCTCTCTGTTTGCTTAAGCATGGAAATGGGAATGAAAACAAGTACTAGACAGTTTGTGTTTCTGGGAAATAATTTTGGCCATCCCTCTCTTCAAACAACTATTCTTCACTTGTCACCTGAAAGCGACCTTAAATAATCCATGGGTGAGTCTTATTTTATGATAATGAAGTTAAGAGAATTAGAAATGGAAGTGAATATTTGAGTAAAAGAACAACAAAAAAACCCCTACTGAACTTAAATGTGAAGCATTTGCATTGTCAACCTAAACAAACCCAACATTAGCAACTGAAACAAATGCCAAAGAAAATACTCAAATTTACTAAGTTTCTATATTAGGCAGTCCCCAGAGGACACAGGATCAAGTGAATGAAGTTAGTAAATGTTTATTTATCTCTCCAATAAAATAAGAATTTTATTCACTCTTGAGATGCACTGCAGTACTGACGTTGTTTACCAAATAGACAGTTTTTTAAGTTATTACCAAATAGTGTTTCCACGTCTCTGCATTTGTAGTACCTGCAACAAAGCTGTAGTGGAAATTAGTTTTGAAGAATTTTTTGCCATGAAGACCACTTTGAAAATGGGAATAACATAATATACTCTTAATTTGATTTATGAAATAGAGGGGAGGCATAAGTGCACTATTTCTTTCTTGTTATGTCATCGAACTCCAAATACTTATTTTTAGAGGACTTCTCTTAAAGGAAAAGCAACTACTCTTTTGTTGGTTTAAGGACAAATGTAGGTCCTGGGATCACAATTTTGTAATAAAACTCCCCTTAAAACATAAAGATCCCAGATCTTCTTACATATTCTTCCATGTCACCTCAGTTATTGTCTTGTGGCTCAGAATTGAGTCCTGTGATGGTGGCAGCCTTTCAGCTATGAAAACAAAACAGAAGATTTGAAGAAGAAAGTGTAAAATTAAACAGGGGTGGAAGGGTCTGTAAATCCATTGCAAAATTCTTGAAGTTGATGAGTTTCTTCAGAACTGTGCCATCAATGACGAGGATGGCCTTTTTTTTTTTTTGATAAGACACAAAATGTGGACTGAGAGTGGAAGGAAGTTAAGGCCATCCTTGTTCTTGCTCTTCAGCTTTTGGTACTTTAGGAATAACTCATGTTTCATCATTGTCTTGTTACACTGACAGTTGTAGGTGTGTGGGCAGCCATACATAAAATTTTAAACAATGCCACTCATGCTCTATGTTGACAGCATCACCAGGTGAAACAGCACAGAAAAACAAACCAGCATACCTGCCTGTGGGATGAATACCTTCTTGTTAAGATTTCATGGCTCTGAGCTATGAGTAGGGAGGGGGTTTTTGTAATTTTCCCGGTAATTCTCAAGTTTCTTCCATGCTTCTGCTCAGCTTTTGTTTTATTGCTGTGGGGTTTTTTAAACTCCCAGATCAGGGTACCTTTATCTTCCAGTTTACTGTATTAAAAAGGCCTTGTCAAGGAGGACTCCAGGTAAAACTGGTTTCTGTTTATTTCCTAATCCTTTTTTGAGACATTCTGCATCCAAGATGACTGTGTCTTGTTTATCACAGTATTCTTCTTGACCTTCTTTTATATTCTCTCTTATCTGCTTGTTTACTGTATCCCCACTGTAGTAATGAAGCATCTGATTAAATTTGCATTTCTTTGTGTAAGAATTAAGAAAGAGAAGGCAGTATGTGGCCTCAGTATTTAAGCAAAATGGGTCCTTCTTATGTAAAATATTACTTTGGCTATGTTTAGGCCCAGAGAAGTTGCTATTTCCTTACACTTTTGAGTTGAGAACACAATTAAAAAAAAAAAGTGGGATTACTGTCATCTGTCAGGGGAAAAAGTAGAGAAAGTGTAACAACATTAAGAACATTAGAGTTGCACATATTAAAAATTTCAGTCTAAATAAGTTGTAATTAAGAGGATTTGCCTTTAGCAGTATAAAAGATAAACTACCAATGATTGTATCTTCTATGTAAATGTTCAGTAATTGATGTATAGCTCATGAGTGGACCCAGGGGCTGTTTGAGGAATGTGTTTATACATGGTAAAATATATAAATACTTCTAGGTTCCCTGGAGTATTTTTGGTTTCTTTCATATATGATTGATCAGTTTACCTAAGACATTGAGTAGTTTGTTCTCAGACACAGTTTACAGATTCTGGCTTGATGAAATGTTATAATAGCAGGAGATCAAGTGTACAGGCAAAGAAGATATTCTTAATGGGGAACTGTAATCAGTGTTTGAAAACTGGCTAATGGATTGCTGAAGATAGCAGCCTAGCAGACAGACAGCCATAAGGACTATGTATGACAGTGCAAATGCATGGTAAAATTAAATGAAATCAAACCTTGGATAAATGTTCGGAAGTGTAATTCAGTTTGCTTTCCAAAGAGTTTTGAATTGAAGGCTTGGATAAGTAGGAAGGCATCCTTTTTAAATTTAAGCTTTTAACTTGAATGGCTGTGAATATAAACATTAAAAAATAATTTCCAAAGAGAAAATAATGCTGTGTTTGGGTAGGGTTGTCTGCACACTCAGCTGCATGGTATGTTGTTCTTGGACTCTTATGAACTGCTACAGCAAGAAATTAGAAGAATTTTGCCCATTTTATCTGTGACACTAATATCTTTCAGGACAATTCTGTTTTTCTGTGTCTTAGAAAGACTATGGCTGTATCTACATTGACAAGCAATTTGGTGCAATAGATGCTGACTTGAAGCATTAGGAAATGTGAGACACTTGGAACCATTGCATGTGGTGCAGCCAGGCAGGAGTACCTCAGATTTCATGATCTTTTCCTGTAGGCTAATCATGTCTGGTGTCTTGTGTTCCTGCGGATCTCATGGTACATAGTCTACTAACTTTGAACCAAGCTTCCCTGAGAAGTGTCGGAGCACTTCAGATGTGGAGTTTCTGGTTTGCTCTTCTCTGAGTGTGGTGGCAAAGTTCATGTGTACAAGAACTGTGCAGAGAAACAAACTAATGGTAAATAGAAGTAATCAGGGCATTTATTTTCCTTCTCTTTTGAACCAAATTCCCAACACAGGTACAGCTTATTAAAAAAAAAAAAAGATAGAACATTAGAAAGGCTCCCTACAGGAGAGTATATAAAAATCAGTGGGATAAGAAGTTGAAGAGAAACGTGCTCTGAAAAATTAGCAATATTTTTGAAATCATGTCTCTTGCCCTTTCTACATGCATCTATGTTTTAGTTTTAATATATGACTAGTAGGCTTTTCAAGTGGTGAGCTGATAGGAGACTAAGATAATGATGATGTGTTAATTTAGTGATGAGCGTTTTCAAGGCAGAGAAGCAAACCTTGCAGGGAAAACGGAGTTTGTTTAGATAGTGACATTAAATACCATATTCGTATAATGCTCTATGGTCGATGTAAAGAGCAAAGATATGGTCTCAAAATGTTTCAGGTAGATGTCATGCAAGCTGAAGATCTCTGAGATTCTGTTGCCCCTAATGAGACTTTTATTTGAGATACCTGAAGTATTTTAGGCTCATGATGTTCCTGTGATTTCTGCTGTACTATACCCCTCATTTTGCACAAAGAAGACTGTACTCCCAGAGACTTGATTGTCAATCAGAAAGGGTACAATAAGGCATTAGGTTTAATTTCTTATGCTCTAACTTATATCCTAGTTTGTTACATAGGTGTAGGGTTATCCCATCCTGCAGTGGGTGAGTGAAAGTACATAAAAATGAGGCTGTGCAAAATTACACCTCGCTGAGACAACTAGTCCTTAATAAGGCACGCACTCTCAATGTGTTTGCAAGTAGTGTTGATGGTAATAATGCCTATTAACAATGACACCAATAACATCTCCACCTGGCAATAACATCAGTTATACTACAATGATTTTGAGGTTAATGGTTGGTAAAAGGAATCAAACCAGTAGTTTTCCTGTGAAAACCTCTGAAAAGAGGCAGGGAAGGGAGAGGGAAGACTTGTTGAGAAGAATGAAGTAGAATATATTAAACCTGAAAGAGGAATATGAATCAGAAGAAATTAGAATTAAAATAAAAATTGACCAGAAGGGGGGGAGCTGTGTGCTAAGGCCAGCTGAGATGTCTGCCCCTATGGAGATTAATATCTCAGTATGTGTGAAGACTGTGATCTGGAAATGAGATTAAAACAAGAATTGACCAGAACTGGGAGATGAACCATTGCACTTCACAGACATGTCCACCCCCATGGAGATTAATATCACACAGAATAAGGAAAATGTGATTTGGAAAAATGATAAACATGCATTCACCATACCAAGGAGATATCTTATAGGACATGGATAGGAAAAAGCCTTGACTTTATTTCAGAGACTAATGCTCTGTTGTCAGATAGATTCTTCCAAGGCCATTTGAACATTTTACTTTAGCAGACTTAGCAACAAAACTACTATTGAATGTTTTATTAATGTTGCAAAGCAAATTGCGGCAAGTTCACTCTTCTCATATTTAATCCTCTTTCTTACACAGTAACTAATAAGCAGATCAGATTTCTGATTAAGCAATGGAGGATCGGTGTCATTATTGACATATGAGACAGTTTTTTCTACCTCTGTCATTTCAATGGCTCCTGAAAGCATGGAGTTGCAGAGGTTAGATTGCCCTTTAGGAGGAGGGAAGTGCAAAGTTTTCACAGTTTATATTTATCTATTAGAAAACTGTGTAATGTATTTTTTTTTTTATTTAGCACTTCAACCTTTATTTAGCACACAATCTTTTTTCAGAAAAAAGGTAGGTGTGTGCTTACTTCGAATTTAGTAGGACGAGTGACACTTTCCTTTAAATGCCAACTCTTACTCAAAATATTAGAAGTCAGAGAGGTAAAAGTGTATAAAACTAGTCATCTCAAAATACAATTCCAGATGAGATATATTTGGTTACACATTGGGGATATCTGATGATGGAGAAAAATTTTCATTCTTCCCCTGCATCCCCAATTTTTAGCATCAAAACTTTGAGGTGTATAGGTTTGCTTTAGCTAGAAGTCATGTGAACTATCAAAGGTGTGTGTTTCACTAGGCACTCAAAAGAAAAGCATAATTGTATTTCATGTTATAGTTACAATGCCTGTGCTACTACTCATTCCTGTCTCTCAATTTTCAATGCCAGTTTTTTAATGGAGGATGACCTGTGCTCCTGTTTCTGATGGGGACTGTCTGTTGTTGAAGTGGCACAATTTACAAAGTGAGTCATGGCATCTCTGTCTTCTACTGTGGTAATAAGGACATATGGTATGTTACTGCAAGCCAGAATAGTTTGGGGTTGATAATTTAATTTTGAACGGAGTTGTGAAGGGCATCTGGAGCAAGAACATCAGTGTATGGGCCAATCTCACAGGAGGAATACCTGTGGGTGCAGGCTGCATAGTGGCTGGGTGATTGTCAGAGACTGAGATAGTTGATGATTTATGCATTCTCAGGCTTTTGACACACCTGCTGGGCGATTAGTTACCTCTGATAGCCCATGAAGAGTCGACCTTGCAGGCCTTTGCCTATTGACACACCTCTGAGTTACCTCTGATAGCCCATGAAGAGTCGACCTTGCAGGCCTTTGCCTATTGACACCTCTGAGTTACCTCTGATAGCCCATGAAGAGTCGACCTTGCAGGCCTTTGCCTATTGACACCTCTGCTGGGCGATTAGTTACACTATCCTGAAAACAACAACTGAAAAGACAATGTGCCTCTGGAGGACTAAGCCCAAAAAAAGGGAAGAACAACCCCTTATGCCAGGGAGGCGCCAGAGCATATAAACTGACTGGTGATTTTTGGAATTTGGGAGTTTCTCCTTCTCCCCCACCGCCTGCAAATCAGGACCATCGCTCTCAAGCATCGCTGGATCCAGTGGGCGGTGACTGTATACTCTCAGCCTCTCTTTTCCCCTTACTCCCATCTTGGTTCTTTTCTTTTCTCTTACTCTCCCTGGCTCTTATCCTGCCTTTCTCTCCCCTATGCATTTTTCTCCTCCCCAGAAAGCTTATGACAGCACCCAAAAGTGTTAGTTTACCTATTGATTATGACAGCACCCAAAAATGTTAACCTATCTGTTGAAACAAAACTGTTAAAATAAATCTTATTAACTTACCTGTTGATACAAAACTGTTGGAATAAATCTTATATATTTTCATACACCGATTATTTAGTGTCGCTTCGCTTTAATCCACCCCAAAGGAATTTTTTGATAAAACCTGAGTTACTCCCCCCCCCCTCTCTTTTCCTGGGGCGGGTCGTAACAGTGATGGCCGTGAAATAAAGGGATTTGGGGTTGATAGCTGGCTGAGTACTTGTGTGGGGTTTGCCTGCTTTTGTGGGGTTTTTAGTTTGTTTGTTTTTGTGAGTAAAGCGAATGGCACATGGGCTGCACTGAGAGGAGTGTAGCTGGCAGATTGTGGCAAGCCGTTGTCCCCATCTACTCAGTGCTGGTGAGGTACGTCTGCAGTATTTTGTTGGGAATTGTAACTCTTACTCTCTCCCAGGTCAAGAAAGCATGTCTGTCTGACATGGGAAGCTGAAGTCTGTTTAGAAGCTGATGAAGTTGAGAAGGTTGATGAAGTTGGGGCCTGGATGGTGTGACCTAGATGGTGTGATCTATAAGGGGTACCTGAAGGGAGCTCAGCTTCTTTGGTCTCAAGATGAAGAGTAAGAGGATAATCTTAACAGGAAGTTGCAGGAACTTGAAGAGTGATTATGAAGATGACAAAGCAGCAAATAATACAGCAAATGGCAGTACATGCAAATTGCAGCTTTGGAGGCTCAACTTGGGTACTATAAAACATTGCTCATGTGGAGGAGGGTGATGGAGCAGAACACACTGCCTGGGGCAACCTAAGTCCATGGAGGCTTTCAGTCCTCAGCTAGACAGAGCTGTGGCTGATGTTATAGTGTTGGTGATAGTTCTGCTTTGAAGGGTGTATTTGGCCTAGATTGCCTGCAGAAGTTCCTTACAAGCAACACTTCTTTGATTCTAGTAGAACTGTAGGCTGCAATTTCATAGGGTGTGGGAACAGGTCGATGCAGGTTGAAAATGCTCCAGCCTGGCAGAATGGCTGGTTGGTCTCTGCTCCAGAGAGACATTTTCATAACCTTTGCTCCCTCTCTGAACAGTCAGACTGGATTTTTTTTGTTGTTATTTTATGTGAAGTGATACATTCACAGCCAGCCCAGTAGCAAAGAACTTCCATAAGTTTTTGTTGGAGATGAGGAGTGGGTTTGCAGAAACACATGCACTTTACTTTTTTTTCCTTTTTTTTTTTTTTCTTCCCTCTAACTATGTGAATTGGGCAAGACTTATGGTTTTAATGCAGACTCACTTACAAACTTGAATTACCTTGCAAGTCAAGCATTAAGACAGCAAGGGTTTGGTGCTGAACTGCTTAATCTTTGGTAAGCATAGCTCTACTAGGAAGAGGATGTCTTTAAGTTCTTCCATGTGATTTCAACTGTTCCACAAAAAAGGCATCTCACAATTGTACTTAGCATTTGCTGAGGTGAAACCCCTCATGCCTGTTTAACCCTTGACTTTTTAAAGGAGGTGGCCAAGTGAGAAACTGCCTTTCCATCTGGGAGGGCACCTTATGTGACGTTTTCTGACTGGCACAGGAATTCCTGCAGATACATTGCTCTGTGTTGTTAGGCCTTTTTTCAAAGTTTGGGTGAAGGTGATGTGTCCATATGTGACAATAAGGCCACATTCAAATTAAAAATGAATTTAAAACAGTTTAGTTAAATCATGTTAAAATTCTGTGTGGGTTGCTTTCATTCAGTATTAAAACGTCGTATTAAAATTCAGTTTAGCATAATTCACCTTAGGAATGGATTAGGGTAAATTGGATTAAAGTCGGCTAATTCTGGAAAAAGAGTCTACACAAGTTTTTCCAAGTGAAATAAAATTACTTCAGAAGTAATTTAGACTAATTTTCGTTGTTCCAATGTTTCATCCTATGGTACATAAACACTGTTGTCAAGATTAAAATAAGATAGGTATATAATTCAGCCCTTCTTTGCTCTGCTGAGCATAAACCTCAAGTCACTGTTTATTAACACTGAGCCTCTGTTTTATCCTTCTGTTTTGGAAAGCCTCTGAAGGCCCTGTTGAGCCTTCTTCTTTGGTGTATCAGGGAGGTACATTTTTCATGTTCTCCAATGGAGTTATGCCAGAAGAAGAATGAACTCAGATGATATATTTTGCTTATTCAAGTAGAGCTGTGTAGACGGGGTAGCTTTCAGGACAAGGCTGCTTTTAAGGATATCAGTAAGGCAACATGTATAAAGGGGTGTCTACAACAAAACAACAGTCTCTTAACTAAAGCTGTGGCATAAAGGTATATCAGCAAGAGTGATACGTCACTTGTGCAGGGCTTTCATTGAGACTGGGTTGGCTTTAGCCTCAGAAGTAATTCAGATAGCTAAGGTCCCCAAGGCATCCAGTGATCTGTTTTGGGGCAATTTAAGAAAATGTTAGCCTTGACTGTCTGCTCCAGTAATCCCTATCAGAGCCTGAAACCAACGCAGAGAGGGAAGTGTGTCCACTCCTTTGTGACCACAGCTGACAGCCGTGCTTCTGCTGAGGGGTTGGTGAGTACAGATGATGTGCTGGGGTGTGACCTCCCCAGCTCCCATTCCCAGTTTCTGTGGGCATAGCAAAGGGGGGGACTTAACTCCTTTGGCTGCTTTAACCAAATCCAGTGGGAGTTGGAGCAGTGAGAGTGCTGTGTCAGCAGATTCTGAAAGGGATTAGTTTAAGTCTCCTTGAAGCTGTGTGCTCTATTATAGGCAACCTTCTCATGGTTAAAAACCAAGAAACAAGCTGTTACTTACCAAGGAAAACATGCCCCCTTTCCCAAACCCTCAAACTCAAACAACCCACAGAATGGCACCTTTGTGTATGATGTGTTTGATGTGATGTGTACTAGTATTTGGGAAACAAGCTTTATTCATAGTCAAAACTTTTTAAGCTAATATATTCAGATTATTTGGGAAAAGTAGTTTACCTGTTCATGTTTGTTTTAATATGTGATAAAATGAGTGAGGACTTTTTTGCTGAATTTAGAATCTGAAACAGAAGGAATTTTTTGTTCTAGAAGTGTAAGGTTTGTTTTCTTTTTTTAAATCTAATTTTTAAAAATTAAAAAATAATGTATTTTTCAAGGAAGCTCCTTTCATTGTGTTAATTTTAACCATGCATTGAGTATGCCTTCAGGTATGTCCTTCTCCATCTGCCTAGTGACTTAACTCACTAGTTCTGGTAGAAGCTCATTCTAAATGGTACCGTAGCTAAGATGGCTAATCATGCTGCACTTTTTTTTTTTAGCAGGAAACATTCAACTTTAAACTGTTTATGATCCTAAAATCCTATCCTTTTACCAAAACTATGAGCTGGTCCTACAACAACCAAAACTTCAGTCTTTGTTTTGTAGAAGGTCAGTACAAAATTTTGTAGTAATTTGGTGTAGGTTCAGAGTACAGTTTTAATATCCAAGTTGTGTTGCTTAGTGCTTAACTAGAAGGTTAAAAAAGCAGATTGGGTTTTCTTTTGCTTAGCTGTCAGAGAATTCTTCAGCAATCGCTATGGACAAGACACCTTCTGTCATGTGATGCTCGCTACATGTTGTTACAACCAGGTTTAGAAGCTCCAAGCTACACTTTTATTTCAGGCTCCAAGAGATTTTGCCCACACAACCTCTTGCAAAGCCTTTGATTCTTCGGTGCCTTGAGTTCACGTCCGGAGAAAAATTACACATTTTTCTCTAAGAGATTTCTTTTAATTTGGTGAGAAAATAGGGGTTTTGGCAAAAAGGGTTTAAGAGAAATAACCTGCAACTTCACAGAAGCATTACACTTAATAGCAAGTTACTAGGAAAACTCCAACCCAAACTTAAGTGAAACATCACAACTTGAGTGAATTACAGACAAGTTGCCCACAAGAGGAAGGAAAGAGATTGAGAGGAAAGAATAAAGACAGCAAGAGAGGAGAGAAACATAGTTACCACTATGAAGGTCACATCTTGACGGGTCAGGAGGGCAGAGGCCAAGGGGGATGGAGACCTCATGCCTGTCTATTCATAGACTCTGGCTATTGTGGCTGCTCCCTTCAGACAGGACCTTTGGCTCAATGCCACTCACTGTCCCCCTAGCCAAAATGAGGGGTACCACAGCCACTTATGGACTCCAGGGGATGTGGTGTGGGTGGGTCACCAGGTGGACCTTATTGACAGCCCAGCCACATGGCTTTCCCTGCGCTGTGCTCTGCATGGGTGCAGCTATGTTGGCTCCAAGCCTAAGCCTAGCCCCTACCCAACACCCCTCCTGCCCCCCTGACAACACAGTTTATTTGACCCATCAGTCAAATAATCTGGTGAGATATGAATCTGGTCTCTGATACATGTAAAGATCACTCTTAATGTCAATTAATTAATATTGTATTTACCATATTTGAAGGAATAGTCTCTCATTTTAAATGCATTCAGTTCAGGATTACATACTATTAATCTTTGAGACTGCTGTGATTGCAGGGCTTTGCTCCCACTTTCGTATCCCGTGTATATATTATTGTGTGCTGTCTGGCTTTGTTGTGCCTCTTTTGCACGTTGTAGTTTCAGTCTGATGAAGAGTTTGATGAACACTCTGGAAAACTGCACAAGACTGGCAACTTGTAAAATAGACACTGAGGGCAAATGTGCAGATAATCACAAATGTTTGCTTTCAGGTTTTGCTTTGAGAAAGATCATGAGTTTTAGCCATTTCAGATGGGGGAAAAAATCCTCTCTCCCATTGGTTGCTGCTAACATCTCCCATTGAAGTGATAGTACTGTTGATCTAGATATATTTTAGCTTTTTACTTTTTTTGTGCAGTATGTTCTTCCTGATGACTCCTTGCCATTCAAAAACCAGGATTAATGATAATCCAAATGCTTTTTAAATAGAAAAAGACAATATCAATGAAAATAAAGAATGAGAAGCCCAAAACAATGGAAGCACCAAAGTGAGGAGATTGTGTTTAGTAAGATGCTGATTTTTTTTTTTTTTTGTAATTCTGAGTTTTTCGCACTCTCCATGATTTAAAAGAAGTGTGAAGACAATGTTAAGATGCTACTTATTGGTCTAGACCTTTGAATCCCATTCCTAAATGATGCCAGTGTTATGTTTTGCTGAACATCCTTGAAAGTTTTACAGTTTCCTGGAATTTTTGGGAAAATGCTTCAACTCTAAAGGGTTTTTCTTTATTCTCTTTAAACTGACTGTGCTTAGATAACTTAAGCAACTCCATTCAGAGAATACTTCAGGACTACCCAAAGCAATTGACATAAACGTTGTGGTTTCCAATTAAACCTTCTCATTCCCAAGAAAAATCTATCCCATTTTTGGCTTACTATTTTGAATGAAACAAAAATTTTACACTTTTAAGACTGCATTTGTAAAATAGTTTCCAATATAGTGTGTAGGCTTCCATCTTGCTAGTGAAGACTGGTTTGTTTAGAAGGATATCAAAACTAGATCAATTGAAATTCAGTGTAGTTTTGTGTATTGGAGATTGTTCTTTGTAGGATCTGTAGCTTTCCTTGGATTCTGTAGTGTTAATATGTGCTGCTTGGATGAGTTAACACTGCTGGCAGTTCAAGTAGAAAGAAAAACCTAAGGAGAAATTATGTTCAAGTGGGTAGCCACTTGCAGTATGATACCAGTCTTGAAATTCCTAGAGCCAGATTAGTATGATCTGCTTTATTCCTACAAATACAGACCTTGGGGCTTTCTTCATTGTCAAGTAAGTACGTTGAAGTCACAGTTCACTGCAGAGCCATATGTGTTATGGATATTATGTACTTCTAGATTAAACAAGGAGGGGAAGAAATGAGAAGTGCGAATGTTTTTGTTTTCAGGCTAGCTTCTAATGTAGAGAGAGAGGCAATTTTATAGACCACTTGGCATTGTTAGATGAAAAACTAAAAAAAAAAATCTGCTTACGTTTAGGAATATTGGTACTTTATTTCCCTTTTTGTGTTTCTAGGAACATCTTAGTTAAACAAGAAATCTTTCGAGCATTGCCAAAGCAATGCTGCAAGGTTGTTATACCTGTTTTCACTGAAACTATATGTGCCTCTTTCTGTAGCAAATTTGTGAATTAAAAATGACTCTCCACTTTTTACATGAGACAAGGACCATTTTCAAAGTTTTCAATAAAGTGCATGGATGTATCCCTATATAATTTTTTCTTATTTTCTGCATATTTGATTATTATTACACCTCCACTCTGTTTTGTCTTCTAATTCTTGAGCACTCATTCCAATTGCTTTCACTAATGCAAACAGAAGGGAAAGCATTAGTGAAACAGTGAGTAAACTGAAATGGTTACTTTTCATGCTGGCTAGTTGAAATTGTTGTATACAGGTGCTATGTTTCTGTGCTTTTCTAGGGTAATCAACTGCAAGTTGAACTCCATCATGTGGCTATAGATTTGTCTGACCTAATGTATAATTTGGAGCTGGTTTTACAGTGCATTTTTGGGACTTATTGGAGGGTTGCTTCCGGCTTGGCTGAAGTTTGTCAGCATCTGGAGGCAGGTGCTTGAGGTTCTTGGAGTTCCTCTGACACAGAAACTTCAGCAGGTATGAGACTGCCCTGGCACCAGGGATTTGTGCTTTTACCTGTTTCCATCAGTATTTCTGTGACCTTCCTGCTCAGCCAGCTCTGAGGGTGGTAACCAACTTCCCTGTAAAGACACTGGATAAAGAAGTGGGAAGAGTCTAGCTGAAGCTTCTGACTTGTGAGCTATGGAAGGTGGTATTACTCATGGTAGCTTTGGGCTGTCATGAGAGTTTAGGCTGAACTTTACATACAGGTTTAGTGCTCTGGAAAGTAAGTGGTTATGGTAATTGTGTCTTCAATCTTACTTCATTTCTTTGAATGGAATGTGGAAGTAAGGTGTTTTTTTTTTTTTTTACTTCTCCTCATGCTTGAGTAGATTTTGACTATTGTCTAAATAACTTAAAAATGCTAACACATCTGAGTTAACATGGCAAGCAGTTTTTCTTATTCTAGTTTTCTGTGAGGTAGGGTTAGGAGTCGATTCCTTGGCAGCTGACCTGAATTGATGCTTCTCTTGGTGCCTCTCTTTCCCCTTTCCTTGGCATGAACCTGCCTGCTCTTGCCAGTCCAGCCTGATAATCCGGCAGGAACCTATCCCCTGAGGTGCCACAGTAAGGGAGGGCCAGGAGCAGTGCTGTGCCACAGGAGGTGATCCTAGGAGCTCCAGATCCCTGGCTTTGTGGCTCAGGTGAGCATGAGTATCGGCACAAAAGGTGGAGGCCAAGGTCGATGTGGCCACTAGGTAAGGATGATGAGTGTTAAATCATGCCCCTAGGTTTTCCCTTCATCTGTCATTCTGTTTACTGACAACTCTTTCAATCTTTTTCTCATCAGACATGTCTGGGTAGCTTTCTAGGGCTTCAGAGTTAAGGCTGTGTGTTTTACTTTAGCTTGGGTTGACTGCCTGCTGTTGGTTAGAAAGGGTGAAGTGCCCACTCTGTTTCCCTGGGCTCCCTGCAGTTATAGCTGCAGCTTAAAGCTTGGAAATCCTCCAGAATCCTCTATCCACTTCTGGGGGAAGAATGCCATTTATTTTATTCTGAGACACTGTGCAATGGTTGTTGCCATCAGTTCTAGATGAACACCAAAAAATTGTGTCCTCCCATATTCAGCTGTATGCTGGATTGGCCAACTTAAATGCCAGTATTTTCTGTAAGCCTCCTCTATGAAAACATCCCCATGCTTCCTGTGTTATGTCTCCTGTGGCCTCTTTGACATTTTATTAATATTTGTTTTCAACTACTCAAAAAGTTTACAGTATTACTTTAAAGGGATTTGCATGCTTGTAGTTCTGAAGTTATTTTTCTCCTATGATTCAAGTGGTAAAAGGTCAGAATTGGTAATCAAATCTACATTCCTTACTGGACTAACTTAGAATGTATGCTTCCCTTTTTGTAAATTATTTTGTACTTAGTCTGTTTGTAACTTTTCTTGGATAGAATGCGGAAACCTTTTATAAGCATACGAGTGCTATAGTTAGTATGCCAGCATGCTGGATGTGTTTTTCCTACAGCATTTTTTCCTCCTAAGTAGTCCTCCTTTAGTCTTAGGCAAATAGGGAAGTAGTCTCTTACTGATGTTACTAATTTCATGCTGAAAGACTTGAAAAGGACAGGCTATTGACGGAAGTGAAGTGAAACTATTTAATTTTTTAAATCAAGGTAACTTTGAGATCCCTCTGGATGACTTTAGTCCTGTCTGAAGGTTTCTGCAGTCATTTTATTCAGAAATTTGAAACCAAGGATTATTTTTGTAAAAGCAAATCTGTGGTTTGTCATTGTAGCTTAGTGAGTTGTTTTTCATAAAAGACTGAAAATGCTACCTATTCTAGATATATTATCCTAATTATACCCTTCCACTGGAATTGCTTGTGTAGTATTATTCTATGGCATTAAAGATGAAAATGATCAGCATTGCAGATTTATTCTTTATATTGTGCTTTCTTATTTCTTGATCTTGACAATGTTATATGGAGGTATAGACTGCTGCTTCTAATCACACTTTCATTGTATGGGTTCCATATACTATTTGGTGCAAACCAGGTTGTAACTGTAACTCACTGAACAGATCTGTGTTTTTCTTGGAGAGATCAAGAAGGGATAGTGCTATGCAACTAAAACCCCAGAGCTTATTCACTGCACCGTACAGAAATTGTGACCATTTCTAGGATTTTTATCTGTGATGTTCTGGTATTTTGCAGGTGTTCCTAAGTGGACAAGTGATAGTAATTGAAATAATTTTGATAGTCCTATTAACAGACATGCGGGGTTAGGGAATGCTCTATACAGCCTCTTTGTGTTAATAGCAGTGGTATTACCATTAACATGTTACCACATTTGCATTTACTAGAGCTGAGGGGTTTTTTTGTTGTTACTGATTATATTTATTTATTTATTAAACAAAAAAACATTTGCCAGTGGCCACTGTGGTCTTAGAAGTATACTTTGTAGAAAATCAAGCAGGAAACTTGTGTCATATTTAGCACTGACCTTGTAGGTATAAGTAGACAAGCATCTGATTTTGACAGGCTGCTCTTAGAAAACATTATTTTAAAAAATTATTTCTTTCTGGCTTAATCACCTGAATTTTAGCACTGTATTTTCTTGTACCTAAACTCAGATTTTGTGGTTCAAGGGCATTTAGAACAAAATCCTTGTACAGAAACTTCACAATGATCTCATTGCAAATGAGGAAAGTGGAGTTGAAGATAAAGATTTGAAACTCTTCACTTTTTTTTGTTTTGTTTAAGTAGGGTTGGAGATATCTAGAACAAACAATAGAAAGATTTCCTACTATCGTTCTCTACTGTGCAGGCAAACTAGAATCTGTGGTGTTGACTTATTCTCATGGTTGAGTCATTTATCTCCAATTTGCAGTTGTGGGAAATAAAGAGGTTCTCTGGGAAGAGATAAACCTAGCTTAGAGAGGTTGCTAGGCTTGTCTGTACAGTCTGGATTTTGGCTGTCTTTATGGGAGGAACTGGGAGCACTGTGACGTGACTGAGAGGTGTCAGTTGAGTTTGTGACAGCCTGATCAACACTGGCAATGGTACATGTTCATATGATGTTAAATATTATCTTGCCCATAATTTTCAAAAGACACAACACTTGTTTGTTGTTTAGTCCTTATAATATGCACTGGAGATTAATTCCCAGTTAGTTATCTCGGTGTTAATTGGAACATTAATGGTTCTACCAGTCAGACTCTCAAGAAAAGGGGATCTCTGATGTTCAGCAATGGTTGTGAAGGGGCAGTGAAGGTTAGGTTAGTGTCTGGGTAGATAGAGTAGCATGTTTTTTAAATGTGGCATTCTTAACTAATAACTTTGCTACAAGATTACTTCTGTAGGTACAGTTTTAAGTTGTCCTCATCTGGAATCTTATTGAAAGGTCAAAGTTGGTTCTAGATCTTGTAAGAGACAGATTTTACAATATTGTCTGTTACTGCTAAGTAGGGCATTACTTTAATACTTCTGGAAGGTGTCAGGATAGATGCCTCCATTTTCTGACCCTTCCTGTTTAATTAATTTTTGTTTGTCATTAAGTCTATGTTCAAATTATTTATAATGTTCCCATGGCCATCAATATAATAGCTGAATACCTTATGAAAGCTATGAAATAATTTGATGTAAAACCTTCCCTGTTTTTAAGCAATGAAGCAGGCAGTTATTCTCTCTTTTGGATCTGCAGTAGGAAAACCTTCACTGAGTGCAGTGAAGAAGTAATCTTCCTCTTCACTGACTGCTACATTTTATCTGTGGAAGAAACCCTTTGAGAACATGCTTTTTTATGTTTGTCTTGTTTTTTTTGGTTTTTTTTAATCCTTCGACTCTTCCATCTGACTTTTGTTCTTGCAGATAATGGAGTAAAGTTGTAAGTTACCAAGTTTCGTAACTTCTGACCACTAGTACAAAGTCTGAGGACTTCTAATATGAGCCGTGTTCAAAGTAAAGAACAAACCTAAACTATGTAACTACTAAGTTTTGACACAGATTTAAACATGTAACTTGTTTAAACTTCTGAATACTTCTAAAAAAGCAATTTGTGAGGGAGTTTGTATACATGCTGTTTGTTGTTCTGTAAAGCTGTAAATGTGAATGGCATTTCCTACAAAAAAGAAGTGTCTTAATTTCTCTTATCTAAAAAGCTTATGATCTGAGACATAAGGCAAGCTGTGGAGCAGTAGCTTAAATCAAGGAGGTAAAAACAGGAGCAGGAAAAATGGTATAATCTGCATCTGAGTTAAGACGAAGTTCCTGATTCTATTCTCAGATTTGAAAAGTATTTTTACTCAAATCTTAGTAGAAAACCTTTACCTGCCCATTTTAAGTAGCAATTTTTATGGGAAACGGGAAAGCTGGACATACAGCAGGCTGTGAGCCCATAATTTATGATCCAGTGTGGAAGCACCTATGAATGGAATAACATAAGTTAGTAGAGGAGGCAGAAGTGCCATTTTTCATAGAGATTGAATCTCTGGGACAGTGTTAACTTTGTAAACATTTTAGTGAAGGTCAGTTAGATCATTAGCCAAGCAGTGATTTATAAGGAATGGCATAATTTTTTTTTTTGGTCAACACCTGAAGTAAGGTTTAATTTCTATCTGTATTTGCTTATTACTTGCTGGTGTTTCTTCCATTCCCTCTTGGTCTCTAACCCTTCCCTGCACCCTTCAAGCATTCCGAAGATAGCCCAGAAATACTCTTGGGTAAAATCAAAGAGGCTCTGGAGCTCTTGTTGTAAGGAAGAAATTAGATTTGTTTGGACAGGAATGTAGAGTTTAGTTGCTCATAGTGTGGTGTCACGCAAGTGCATGTAAATTTATCTAACAAACAAAGTTGGACACATTTTATTTTACTTGTGATGTTGTGATAAAATCTGTTTCTATAAGTTGCCTATGTTGGAGATAGTATAAAACATGAGACAATTTCAGATGCTTGTAAGCCATGTTTATAAATTCCAAAAATTGTGTGTGGGTGGCTTGTTTTGTTTGTTTGTTTATTTTGTATTTTTTTGGGTTTTATTTCTTTTTTTTTGTTGTTTGTTTGTTTTTGTTTTGAGAATGGTGGTTAATTTTTTTTAGGAAAAAACTTTTCTGTGTAATTATATGTGCACTAATTATAAATGCAACATCTTGACACTTAACCACAAAATAAATATGTTTTGCCAGATGTTTAAGTAGTGTGATTTTTGCAGGTGTTGCACAAGTGAGTACTATCTTTTTTGTTTTGTTGACATAGAGTCTTGTCTGGTAGTCTTAAGCACAATTACGTACAAACACAAGAAATGTATGAAAGCCAAGAACATAATTTTTCTGATACATAACACATTTTCATGTATTAATTTTCTGATTGAACTTCAATTTGTCTTGGAATTTCGAGCTTCATATATGCAGCAATTTTCTTTAAAGCTGGGTCCAACTTATTTGCAAAAGCACATCCCTTTTGTCAGTAACCAGTGATCAAGTGCAAGAAAGTAAAATGAATAAAAAGCATTGAAGAAAAAGCCTTAAGGAAAGACTCGAGATGAAGGCTTTAGTTCTCCCCACCTTACACAAAAGCATCTTTTTCTTCTCAAGCCATTTAAGAGTGGGCCTGAAGGTATTTCTAGTGATTCCAAGCTGGCTTTTTCCAAATAGATGATGGTGTGTGGGGGAGACATTGCCTGCTGCAGTGGGGTTTAAACTTTCTGCTCGAAGAGCTCGTGTAGCCTTGATTGAAAGCTGTAGATGTTTGTCAGTGTATGGTATCTCCTGGTAGCTCAATCCATGCAGATCCTGTTTGGAGGAACCTTCAGGACGGGAGGTGGCAAGAAGAGTCAGTGGATTGAATAATGTTCAGGTGAGCTCCCCTCAGTTTGCAGAGCTTAGGCTCTTAGGTGTGCTGTGGAGGAGGAATTTTATAGATGCTTGATGGTTTATTTTTTTGACACAGACAAAGCTACTTCATTTTTTTTCCTACTTCAGTAAAAACTATACAGTCTGTGGGAGGCTCTTGTGGTCTTATGCTTTGTCTTTTCACCATGCTGTTGTGTCACCATCAGTTGGCTTTAGCTTGTCAGACTCTTTGTCTCTTCTCAGCTCGATGTTTTCTCCTCCTGCCTCAATCCATCCTTTTTTTCCTCCTTTGCTTTGGGGGAAGCAAAAGAAGCTTTAAAAAGAAAAAAAAACAAACCACTATAATTTCCTAATTTTTTTTTTTTTTGCCTGGTTTGTTGTTTCGTTGTTGTCGGTAGTTTGGGTTTTTTGTTAGTCTTCGTTTCCCCTGCCACGGAGTTTCTCTCAAGACCGGCTCTAACGAGCCGCCCACCCGCCCTTTCCGAGCATCTTCCGAGCCGTTCCGAGCTCTGCAGGCGGGGCCGGGGCCGGGGCGGGAGGTGGCGATAGAGAACACGCAGGAGCGGCGGACGCTGTCTCAGCCCGTCTCCCGCGGCCGCAGAGCTGCGGTTGGAGCGCGGCCACTGGCCCCGTGCGTGCGGGGTGGGGTGGGGGTGTCCCCTCCCTCCTGCCTGCTCCCGAGAACTGACACTTAAAACTCGGCATATACGAAAGCTGGTTTTTTTTTTGTTTTTTTCTCTTTTTTATTATTATTATTATTTTTTTTAAAATTACTTTGTTTTGAGATTTTACTAGCCCAAATTAGAGAGAATACATCAGCAGTGTGTCTGCCTACATTTTAATAAACGTATTCTTCTAAAACCAGAGTGCGGCGTGGGCAAATAGCGACTGGTTTATTTAAGGTTGTGAGAACTTTTCTCTCCCGAACTCCTGATCTGTCCTTATCTGTTCTTTATCTTGAAAAATTGGGATTGCCTGGATTTAATTTAACCAGCCATCCTCTTTTCCTAAAGATTTGTAGAAATTCATGACTTGGAGGTGTGAAGCTGAAGAAATGTTAAAAATTAAGGAAAGCCCGTCAGCTTTACTGGAAAGCTGATGTAGCTGAAACAGTTGGGAGTTTGAATGTGCATGTGTAGCAGTGAAGTTCCTCCTCCCCTCCCACTCGTGTCTTCACGCTGTCATGAAAATGTAAATTTTATTTGACCAATTTAGAAGCCTGTGCAACTAACTTGTGCCGTATGAGTACTAGTTCTCACACCCTGTCTTTCCTGAGCCCACAGCATACTCGGCAAGGGCCATTCTGCACACTGTGATGCAGGGTGACATCCCTTGCTCAGTACGTCAGACCTGTATCTGGCTGATGGCAAGGGCTCCCTATCAAAATGTCCCTGGTAGCTGAGATCGTCACACTCTGCTGCTTTTAAATTCAAATTTTTGAATTCTGTTGCTAGTCTAGGGATGGGTACAGGGAATGAGACATTGGTGGTGTAGGACTGTTGTCGTCTGTGTGTCAGGATGCCCATGGGCTTTGCAGGGGCCTGTGACTTAGGTGGGCACCTACACCTCCAAAGCAGGGGGGAGGCTGGAGCCAATCTCCTCAGCCTTTGGTGGGTAAATTGCAAGAGGCTCTCCTGGCTGTCTAGATACTTCTTAATTATCTTAATTCTATTGGACCATGTACACTAATTTTTAAAACATTTTGCATATCAAATTATGTGATTCAATATTTTACAATCAATTCAAGAAACAGTATGTACAATCAGTAGCTTCACTGCTAACTTGAATAGAAGCATTAGGTGTATATGGTGAGTAGTTGTCTGTTTGACACCTGGGACTTTGGAAACAGTTTCCTATTCAAAGTCATAACTAGCATAACTTCTTATTACTTAATAATTCTAATGTCTTATGTTTTCTGACATCTGCACCTCGTGTTGAACCACTTATCTACAGAAGAACAAAGCAATTTTCGTAGTTTCCCTTTTCTGCTTCTTTCCCTCCATTTTGAAGTTCTGAAGTGCTCTAAAAGGCTCTTCTGGAAAATCAATTTGCTGTTTGTGTTGGTTTAATGCTTAACACTCACTGTGTGTCCTTTGTACCGGCAGCTATGGAATGTTCTGCTGCAGCTGAATTTGTGCATTTTCTGACACGCTAGATACAGTAAGAAATGTCCTCATGAGAAGAAGGTTTACTTTTGTTATTTAAATTTTTTGAAAGAGCATTTCAAGAGTAACATTTCCATAGTTCTGTGCTCAAAGATTTTATGCCATCTTGTAAAACACTTCCAATGCTGCAGATAATTAATTTTATATTCCACTTAGTAAACTTGCAACCACTTTAGAATAATTTTAAAACAGAAGTGCTGCTGCATTTGTATTGCCACCTGCCCCTTGTGTTACAGGGAAACCTGAGTTAGGAAGGAATAGAAGTTGAAGTGTGCTAAGTATTGTAAAAGTTAAGTGATAGAGCTTATTTTCTTGATTGTTCCTTCTGTTGTTTGTTTTCCACACTGTAGGGAAGAGTGAGTTATCATCCTGAAAACATGCTTATTAATACTTGTTATACTTGGTATGGTATGGTATGACTGACAGGCCCCTTCATGAACTTGCTGTATCTCTGTATGTCTTTTCAGGGACTTACTCATGTGGAATTTACTTTGTCAAAGAAGAAAAGGAAGCTCAGGGAGGTATTAAGAATATTGCATAGCTATTTTGAGCTTGCAATCACTATTTAGGATAGAAAATCCCCTAAGACTTTTTGGGGCTTTTTTCCCCTCCATTAAACCTGTTTTAATTTAGAAAGTAGGAAAATCATCAAGCAGCCTTTTTTTTTTTCTTGTTTTACTGTTGTTTCCAAATTTCCAGCAGCTTCTAAATATAAATCTTGCTGATGATTTCACAAGGACTCCTTCGAAGTAGTTACTGTCCTTTTGAAATCCATACCAGGAGACAACAGGAGAAGGAAACCTTGTAGTTGTTGGCATGTATCTTGGGACTAGCTGAGTATGTAACTATGAGAAATAAATGCCTAATGGCAAGGCTTTGAAGAATATTGTAAGAGACTTGAGTTAATTTAAATTGAATTTAATTTGGCAATTGATAAGGGATGTTTCACAACATGTTACAAAGAAGAAAACAAGTTTTCTTTACAGGTATGCAAAATTGCAAGTGGGGAAATTAAAATTAGTTTAAAAAAAAGTGAAAAAAGCTGAATACTAACTGTGAAAAAAGCTGAATACTAATTGTGACTCTGGTTGCAATTCCTTTCAGGAATTTAGTGAATTTGCTAAAAATCAGAGTCATGCATTTAAGCTACTGGAAAAAATTCTGTGGGTCAGAGATAGTCTTCTGAGTGCTCTGAGGCCAGATGAAACTTAGAAGGTAGCAGCAAAGACCATGAATGCAAAACTACCTGTAGAGAAGTTTTACCAGTAAAATAAGTTTTGATCTGAGGGCTATTATTAGTAGCTGCTGACAAAAAGGAAGAGTTTGCATCTGAGATAAAACTGGAAAATATCCAAAAACTCACGGCGTGGAAGCGTGTGTGTGTGTGAAAATGTACCTGAGACATTAGTTGGTTTCAGTACTGGCTGTTGTCATCGAAATGAGCAATTTGTGATTTCCCCCTTCCCCCCCCCCTTGATGCTTGTAGTTACTATCTTTTTTTCAAGGATTATGTCAGGAGAGGATTTCATCTGGTGCACGCGAGAGGTCCT
Organism: Manacus vitellinus; assembly: GCF_001715985.3. NCBI lineage: Eukaryota > Metazoa > Chordata > Aves > Passeriformes > Pipridae > Manacus > Manacus vitellinus. The sequence goes on from NW_021940604.1 coordinate 13,771,191, forward strand.
AGGGTATAAATAGAACACATGTGTGGTACTGAGACACAGAACTGCATGCTAATAAGGGCAAACTTGGATTTTGAAGGACCATTTTTGTGACTTCTGATATGCCTGCAGGGAGACACTGCACACACTTGTGGGGTGTTTTGAACTATCAGTTCTGTGTGGTAATACCTTTAAAGCATTACGGTGTTGGAGCGAGCCTGCCAGGATGTTTCAGTCCACAAATACCTTGTCAGCGTTGTCTAATGGCGCTCTGGTGCTAGGAGAAAAACAGGTTTTGGCTGAGAGCAATTATAATATAGTTAACGAGGAGGGAGCAGCTTAAAGTCAGACCTTGAGGGTAGAGTCCACTGTAATAGGATTTTCAAAGTGTGTCAGAAGATATGAGATAAAAGATATCCTATTGATAGAGGCTTTCATAGCAGTTAATCAAAGGAGGTAGTTACTATGAAGAGCAACTGCTTATACAGAGTGCTTTCAAAGACAAATGAAGAGGTCAAACTGTGCAATGAAGGGTAATGCTGCACCACGCTTTAAGCTGGGTGGGTGGCTCTTTAAAATGTTATTAACAGTCCTTCTGGGGTCAGATAGTGAAGAAAAAGTATTAAACCGAAGATGGCCTAGCTTAGTAATATTCTCTGTGTTCACAAGTTTGGAGACTTTGATGTATACTGGCTATGGACTGATATCTGGGTAGCTTTGTACCAAAGACATAATGGATAAAGTGCAAGGAGCAAAATATTTACCAGGTTTTTGTTTATTCTGATTTGGAATATCCTTAGAAGTGTCTTAATAGTATGGAGAGAGGTGTAAAGCAAGAACTCAAATTATCTTTGAATATTCAATGACTTTGGTTTTTTTGGCATGATGTGAATAACATAGTTTTGGTGGATTTTTTTTGGTGGTTTTGTGATAGGTTCTGCCTTTTTGCTTCCCGTAAACTGATTTGCTATAGTCTCTTCTCATTAATGAGAGGAGTCTGTTTTACAAATGAATATGAGTCTTGATTCCTATAAACTTGGAGAATGTAGTTAGCAGATTTACAAATCTGTGTATTTCAAACCCTTAGGAGCAAAGTGAGTGAATTTGGGGAAGGGAACACTGAAAGGTTTTTAATCCCTGAGGAGAGATTTCATATTAACATTTGCTGTGCTGCTAGTCCACTTGCAGTCATCGATGCTATCTTCAAGGCTGCTGAAAATATGTTGCATTAATTTTATTGACACTGTAAGTTAAATGGGCCAAAGTTATAGCAGAAATCAGTTGTGGAACCCCTGTGTTCTATCTCCTAGACAATGAAGTTTACAGTAGTTGTATGGGACTGTTTTCCTATGATGCCTACAGCCCCAAAGGAGTCATAGTTCAGAGTTACATTTTTAAGTGAAATGTAGTTACACATGTTTTTAACTGCTGTAATTCAGCTGTGCAAAAACAGTGAGAAACAGCAAATTGTGATGGTATCTGGTGTTGTTTAGAGTACTGATAACTTGACACCTCTGAGGAGAAAGACCCAGACCAGGGCACAGTCCCAGAAGAGTTACCATTGGTATGTTTGGTGACAAGGGTGTCCCTGTGTCACTTCAACTACTCTTTCAGTGCAAAAAAAGTAGTTTGCTATTTTTGAGAAAATATTTTCAATATAGCTACAAAATTATTTCCACTAGGGTGACTCTGTAGGTTAAAGCCTTTACCACCTAAAGTTGGTACCACCTTTCATTTTTAGGTTACCTACATTTTATTTGCCAAATACATGAAAAACAATGTACATTTATGTTCATAGGTGAATTATTCTATTCCGTGGTTGGTCTATTCTCTTATTCTGTGATTGTGTTCTTCTGTGTTTAGGACAGGACGGTGGAGTCTCCTGTCTAGCTCATTCTCTTGAAAGGAGAAGAAATCAATGGAATTATGAAGGAAATGGTAGCTACCTTCAGATAAAGTTTACCAGTCTATTTACAAGAATTTCTTTCAGATGCTTGTTGCATGTAGCAGAACATGTAAACAGATGGGATTGCCAGACCCACTTCAACAGTGGCTGATAGCACGCCTCAGCATGAATTCTTGAAATTCTTCTGCTAGTCACTGTGAAAATATGAAAAAATGTAGTGCTTAGTAGCCAAGCAACATAAAGTTGACGTTCTGTAATTTCTACTTTGACCTGTTATATAAACCAGTTGATTGTAATAGGAAATGAAGTAAAGTTGTTTCAAACTTAATCCCGGAGAGACTATACATGTTCCAAAGGTAATCTTTAAGGATTGTTTGTTTTTGTCACCTGATAGAGGAAGAAATATAATGAAATAGCTGAAAACTGTATATAGTTTCTGAGATCGGTTATGTCGCAGACCATGGAAATACCAAGATATTTGTGTTAGTGTTACTATGCTTTGAAAAGGGCAAGTGATCTACTTTAATTTTTAAAACATAGTGAGCCTACAGTCTTTTTGAACTTGGACCAAGAATCATGTGTAGTTAACACTGCAAAGCCTAGGAGATACTTTTATGTCTACAAACTAATGGAAAACAGGATTGACTCTTTTTTTTCCCCCAGTAAATAAAAATGTCATGTACTGCATAGTATAGCAAAACATGCTATAGAGTAGCAAACATTTGATTGTGATTTACAGGAGATGATTGTGCTCATCAGTCTTGAGTACATGGAAATATAGAGGTGTTCTCTATATATAAGCTGTATGTGCCCAGGAACTGAAAGGCTTTTATTAGATAGGTCAGACACCACTTACTTTTGTACTTGATAGGAGACATTCCAATTATGGCTTTTGACCATCTTTTAAAATGCAAGTGAAATGGGAATGGGTAGAAAAATGGATTGACCAAATTCTACTTTTTAATATTATGGTGCACTAATGTTAGGATCTTGCTTGTTGCATTACTTGAGAGGTGAAACAGGTGATTAGATCATAAATGTAACTATTCTGTCATGCTGTATTTTCAAGGTAAGACAAAAAGAGGGGAGAAGGCTCATCAGCAAAATAACCCCCCCCTATTTTTATATAACTGATGTCGTAGTCTGATTCCACAGCAAACTAACAAACCAGACCTACTGTGACCTTATTCAGTTACTTCCTCTGAACAGTTTTTTTAAGGTTCATTATTAAAGAGCTAAAGTCTGATATACCTCTAGATACAGATTTTTGGAGCAATATTGGAAAGCTCACTAAAAAGTTCATGCAACCTTTGAAGATTTTGTCCTGAGAAATAGCTTTGTGTTCTGTATTCAAATATTAGTTATTATAATTTGTTATGTACTTTTCTACCCTGAATGCATGTCAAAACATCGAACAGACTGCAGTAATTTGTTACCTATAGATTAAGGCTTAGCTTTAAATTGTTGATTTGAATTGTACCTCTGAACAGATGATTTTTTTTCACCTTTAGAATCAGACAAAACCCCCCAAACCCTGTATGAATTAAAACACTTCAACAGTTATGTTTATCACTGTAGACTGTACTTCATTAGCATCTTCAGTTTATAGATGTTAAGCTAGGAAAATAATGCTCCCTTGGTACCTTCATTTAGGAAAAAAACCCTTTTCCCCCTCATGTTTACCCTCCCCTCTCACTCACCCCTCTGTCCATTATGAGAATATGTAAATTTAATAATTGTATGCAAATTTGCAGAGAGCATTCCGCTTGTGATGAAGCAGTGGGCATTCTTCATATGGAAAGAAGTGAAGGAGGAAGACACCTGGAAAGAGATACACTTTCAGTTTCAAGCTGAAGTTTTCCACTTTAAACTGAAACTGAGTTGAGGTTTCTAATTATTCGTTCTGAATTTTATTTAATTATGATAATCAAGAAATAGCTGAAGAATAGCTAACTATTAAGCTATCCTAATGGCTATTCTATGAATAGCTAAGGGCTAACATAGCAGTTAGCTTGCTGATTTTTTTTCCCGTTGCCAAACTATGCCTCTTTTTCCTTGCTTCTCTTGCACTGTATACAGCTGGTTCCACTGACTGAAAATGCTAACAGAAAGCAAAGCTTCCCAGTTATTCATAACTCTGGTATAATGATATATTTGTTTTATGCAGTATGCTTCTAGCTATGTTTAACTTTCCTCTATTTTTAGAGATAGTGCTTAGAACATTTTAAGTAAGCTTAGAACCAGATTCCTTCTTCCAACATTGTATAACTGAAGCTTTTAAAATTAGCAGAATATGTTCCAGTAGAATTGAAACATCTGTGGCAAGTGTCTGAGTGTGTAGATATAACTACAAAAGATATAGGTCAGAAATGTACTTGAACATACCATGTCCCTGGTTCACGTGCCTGTTATAAAATGGAGAAAGTGTAAACTGAGAGATGTGGTTGATTGTCCTCTCAAATAATGAATTTTCTCGTATTTTTAAGTCTTTTGTTAGCTTGTTTAGTGAGTCAGATTCCCTTTCTCTGCTCAAGCTAAAAGCTTAGGAGGTTGAAAAATAGTCTCTCAGTATGCCATTAATGGACTTGTCCTTGGTACAGATGCTTTAAAAATGCATTTTTAAAAATCATGGAAACTTTAATACAGCATCGCTGCTGTTGAATCCATTGTTTAGTAGGAGTAAGGGAACTTTACACATTCTTTCACTGGTGCAATTAAGCTTTTTGATGCTTGGCTTCTCTGAGCAGGGAAGTTGTCTGTTTCCATTTGTAAAACAGCTGTGACTAAAGGTAATCTTTTGGGGAAAGGTGAAAAGTTCCTTGCAGCAGGAACTGTAGTGACTTTCCACACAGGGATAATATTTTTTGAAAGCAATTAATATTTGCTTCTGGTAGAATCCTCAGCTAGGCTGAAGTCCACTCATTCTGGTGATGGATTAATAAAAAGTCAGAGAGACTAGTGTGGCTACTACTTATCACAGTTGGGTGAATACAATCTCAGGCTGTTAGTTCCACCATCCAACTCTCAAATACTTTAGTTTTACCTGGCTGCTCTTGCACTAAACCTGTGAAATATAGAGTAAAAAAAAAAGCCTTCTTTTCGTTTTTGAAAAGAAAATTTGGCATAGGGAGCACTTGCACTTTTGTTGTTTTTGTGGCACAGACAAGGAAATGGGATTTTAAAGTGACTTGCTAACAGTCAGGCAAGGGCCACTGATGAGGGCAGGATGGGCAGTTTACAATGCAGGTGTAGGGTATGTAGGGACAGGTATGCTGAAATCAGACCACCTTCCTCACTATCTTTTCCTGGAAACATCTACTCCCTACTGATTATCTTCTGGATGATTTTACTGTTCTGTACTCGCCTGTACGGGACCTCTGTTTTTCTCTTAATGAAGAGCATGAAAGAACTTGTAGGGCTACAACAGGAAAGATTTATATTGTTAGTAAGTGGATCTTCCCTCTTTATAACAGCAACAAACCCGACATAGGAAGTTTTATGAGAGTATGAAACTTGGTGGTACTGGTGGAGAAGAAGCCTGAAGGAAGTTTTCTGTTCTCATTGTGTATCAGAAACTTGTAGTTTATACGTGCTGTATGTTGCTGCCAGAAAGGGAGGGTTTTGACTTCTTTCTTACTCATTTGTGTTGTTTCTCCGGTGCCAGTGGAAGAATGAATGTCTGAGGACAGGACTACCTGTTCAGGGGCAGTACCTGCACGTACTTGTTGGCTTCACCAGAATTAAAGCAGCTTTAGCATAGATCTCAGCAGGCTTGAATGGTTGTCAGTGTTGTTTTCCATTTATTCAATTTTGTATTTGCTTGGTTAGAAAGATTTGCTGAAATAGAATGTGCTTGATAGATTGGTTGTAGACCTCCTAGAGGGAGAGATGCCATTATCAGTGGTTTAAATGCCAAGTTGTAAGAGTGTATAGGATAGTTGTAAACATGGATATATTTCCATCACATACTAGATTAAAGATAATATAAGCCATGATCTCAGTCAGAAACTAAAAAAATAATATATTGGCACTTTTCTGATTAAATTGGCAATTTAATTATTCAGATCTGTAGTCATTGTTAAGTTTAACCTGTGTTATTTCCATTAGGGCATCTTGTGCTCTGAATGAGTATTGTGAACTGGGAATCAGAAGAGGTAAATGTAAGGATTTTAATGGCTTTACTCATGGTCTGAGGGCACACAAAATATTATCTAAATTTATCTAATTGCTTCTCAGTTTGACTTCAGGGAAGTTTGGAGCTGTTTGAGAATAAGACAAGAAATCTGGGGAAACACCTTTGGAGGCTGAACTTCCTGTTTGAGCAGACTCGGTTATTTCACTTTTGCTACATAGTTTCAAAGGAGAATTGCCATCTGATGCTGAGCTTGACAGCAATTAAGTGCTCTTGTGAGATTGCTAAATGAAATTGACTAATTGTTAATGAGGCTACTTATTCTTGCTTGTACTTTGCAGTTTCCTTGAAATAACTATTGCAAGAGGCTTAGGACGTTTCATACTCTTGATGAATATAGATAAATAAGAAGGTACTTGCAGTCTTGTTTTGGTTTCAGAAACTAAACAGACCAGGATGTAAAAAGCTACTCTGTGCAAGTCTGAGGCTTACTTTCAATAAACAAAAGCAACTAGACAAAACTATTGTGAATTTATGTGAAATTTACGTACAGTAAGTTGTCATGAAAACTTTATTTCTGTGCTAGAGGAAATCACAACTGCTTATGTGGTCCTGGTTCAGTAGTCAAAAAGTTAACACGACATGGAAAATGAGATAGTGCAACATCCCGGAATGATTAATCCAAATTTATGTTCAGTTGTAGAAGAATGAAAGAACAAATACACAAAGAGAGACTGACTCATTCTCTTGGTTTTGTAAATAGTCTCTTCCCAGAAGCTGTATTAACATGTCACACGTGGAGCTTTTGTCTTGGAGTTCCCATGTTGTTTTAGATTTTAAGGAATAAATGAATGAATCTTGCTGTCAATCTCATGACTGGGACTACTAAATTATAATTAAAAATGCTACTTGCATAAACAAAACCATTTGGATGCTAGTGGATAAGGAGATGTCCAACTTTTTAATATCACAGATTAAATCAGTATTGTTCAAATACAGTAAAACCTGATAGTTCTCTTGTATTTTTTTTTCCTTTTTGAGTCTAGGAGGAGGAAAACATTAATGATCATGTGTTGTCAAAAAGTCCAAGGCAGTTACCAAACAGTTATCTATGTGGATATTTAGAGAGTGAAGAGGAGCTAGTGTTGACTCACAGGTAGCATAATTGCCTCACACAAACCGTAATTTCCCTTTTCTTTTTTCTTTAATCCCCCTAGGCCTTGCAAAATTGTTTTGTATCTTGAAACATGTTTAATGGAGCTATTAAGAAGTAATATCTCATGTTTATGAGCTGCACTGCTATGATAAGATACCACCAATGAACCAAAATCACTGAGATCAGAGTCTAGTTCTAAATATTTAAAAACAACTTCTAAAAGAATCAATTTTATTTTTTTTAAATTGAGACTTAATATACAGAAGATCTTACTGGGACAAAATGTCAGTTTGAGGCTTTCTGGATAAATTTAGGCTGTTAGAATTACAGTTTTTCAAATTTTAAAGTATTCTGCCTATCGTAGCTGAATTAATACTTCTGTTATTCCAGACGATTAGACCTTATAAACTGTGAAGGTAGTACTACATACAGTGTTCTTCGTTGTGATGTCATTTTGGAAGTGGAAAAGTAATTGCGAATATTTACATATTGAAAAAAAAGGTATATGTGGGATAAAGTGCATGTGATGTTTGACTGTTCCTCTAGAAATTACTGAATATGAGGGTGTTAAATTGTGTGCAATCTGTTTAAAGGTACATGGCAATTTGTGTTTCGGAGAGTTCTGGTTGTCCTTATTGAGCTTGCTTTTAGTATTTAGGCAAGAAAGTACAAGTGAAATGTTTTTCTCATTAGGTAGGCCTGAATGAAAAATGTGTAAGGCTTTCTTTCCATCTTTTGTAGTCTGAGAGAGGCTGTGAGGTGCTGTAGTGGGAGAGGGCAGCATCTGCCGTGCCATCCATTCTGCTATGCTTTCCTCAGATAAAAAGAAAATGATCAGTAGAATAAGGCTTTTTTATTTTCCTCTTTCTAAGTAGCACTTTGTGTCCAGCTTCCTTGTGTAGCTAAAGGTATAGGTATTTGAGCAAATTGTCACGGGCTAAGGTAGGGGATGAACTTCAAGTATGCCAATGACTGTAGTGAACTGTATACTTGGTGTACGCTGTGATACATGTGGAAAGAACATAGTGCATAAGTTATGTTGAAACAGGATTAAAGGAATAGTGAGGGAAGCAGGAATAGAACTGGAAACTGTTTTCTTCCTTGTAATGTAGCACAGAGTTGAAGAGGAGCTACTGAACTAACAGCAGCAAGGGATGAGGGAAGGCCTGTGATTGTCCTTGTTGAGCAGGATTCTGAGTAGAGGGTAGCAGTTGTACCCCCAATTACTTCTGCTGTGAAATGGAGGGTATTTGAAACAACAGGTTTAAAACAGTTGGAGACTTCTGTGATCAAATACAAAATGGTATTGCCTTTTTTGGTCTCAGGAAATGGTTTGGAAAGGAGGTCTGTAAGGTAGAATAACCTGTATAAAGTATCTTTTCTCTGGGATGCGTTGAATATAGGGGAAGAAAAATGGTGTGAATTTGTGACTGTTATAGGTATATGTAGAAAGACTTATGGCTGCCTTCCTGAACTGAAAATATTTGGACATGAGGTGTCTTTTAGATTACAAGATTGGCTTGTAGAACACTGAAAAAATAAAGTGGTCATTAACTTATGTTGTTTCTAAATGCTTGTAATCTCCCCTCTATCTGATGAGTGTATTTGGATAAAATAAGTCTATAGGTGTTCTATTTCCTCATATGTAAGAAAATGCAAGGTGTGGAGATATAAGTTTGATGGTGGTAGCAGAAGCGGATGGTGTGTGACTTAAAAAAAAATCAGTCTCACAAGCAACCTGTAATATATGTGGAAAAATTTGGTGTTAGAGAGTCTTGGTGTAGCTGTATCTGTGATGCAAATTCAAACTCCTCAGAAGGTAATTTAAGACAGGCATTTGAGGATTTGCTTTAAGAGTGTAAATTCAAATGTTTTTCTCACGCTTGTTATTTTTCCATCAGATTATTGGAAGATGATTTTGACTGTTTGTTTCTTGAAAGAGTCTTCACTATGCTTTTTGATTTTTTTCTTTTGTTCCCCCCCACCCCCATATTGACAGTTTACACTTTCAGAGTCATTAAAGACAACCTTTTCTGGGGCCCTTTCTGAGCCAAGAAGCATTACTAGATTAGATTGACTCTTATCAGATTATCAAATCTATTTTGTCATGTTGCGTACATTGACTGTTATAAAAAATTTGGGTCTGTTTGCTTCAGAAGGTGTTTTGATACTTAGGAGTTGTTGTACTGCTGCCAGTAGGAAAGGTTTAGAGAACTGTTTTTCTGCATAGAAACTTAACCTAAACTGAGAGAACAATAGCTAATGAAATGATTTTTCATTGCCATTTGTTAACAATATAATTCTCTCCTTTTCTAGTGGTCTCCAGTCAATTGCTGGTGTGAAGTCAGTGCCTTCTGCCTTGTCTTAGTTGACACTTTACCAAAACTACTGACTAGTAGCTGACTGCTGTTTTCCAGATGTGAAAATGTGATGGGATATGCATTTGTATAATAGGTGTTTGAATTCCGCTAAGGATTTGTGAAATTTGGAAAGGGTTCCCTTGTGTTTTGCCTTGAACCCCCCAGTTAATTATGGTCATATATGATAATTATTAATATTTAAAGGAATATTCCTGAATGATTTGATGATGTACTTGCAGATATTGAGTGAAAAATTGCCATTGAAGTAATCAGAATTTTACTTTATGTGTAGGATTTTGAAAAGCATCAATACTTACAATACTTTGACTGTTGAGTATATTTCTCTACTTTTCTGTTTTCTGGTTCTTTGCAGTGTTCACGGGCAGTTGAAATATTTTGGGGGGTTTTAAGTGTTTACAGTTCTGTTTTAAATAATTTCAAATCTTAGTGGATGCTTTCAAAATTTAGGAGTGTGAGATTAAGTGTTGTATCTGATACAGTGGCACTATGTGCTGGGGAGGCAATGAAATACTGAAGAGGTGCTTAGCATTCCATGTATACTTACTTAATCTGACTGCATGACTGCCAGATGTTTCAAGGGAGTCATCTTTCTGAAGTTTGACTCCTCTGGTGAGCTTTTTGGGTAAGGGAAATGGTCTGTGTCCTTAACCTTTGATTGTATGTATTACACTTGACATAACAAGGCAATTAAGTTATTGACAATGGTTTTTTTTAATGTCAAGGTTATGTACCAGAAACAAACCCCCTTTGTTTGGGGATATAGATATGTTTCTTTGCAAACTAGCACATGAGTGGCAGTACACAGAGCTATTCTGTCTGTAGGAACTTAGGGAAATCCTGAAGGGTGCATACTCGCATTATTCTGCACTTGGCCAACAGGAGGTAAATAACAGTTAGAAGGAAGAGTGGTTTTATAGTCATAAAAAACAGTGGTGGTAGTTTTCCTGCTATGTGTAACAGAAGGTGTTTAATTAGGTTGCAAGTTTGCAGTGGGGTTTTTTGGCAATTTGTTTCTCATCAAGTCATAAATCCATTTCTTCATGTAAAAGTAAAACTATTGTTGTTTATGGTTTAATGAGCTACAGTTTATGCAACAACAAACCCATCTTACTTCACTTATATCTGTAAATGACAATATAGAATTGTTCCCCTTCATGCCAGATTACTGGGATATCTGGTTTATTCTGAGTATATATTGAGGTGCAGGAGTTGTGTGTGGATTATTTGTGTAAGCAGATAAGAGGTACATACAGGAAATGGACATTGTTGCAGGGACCTGCCTTTTAAGCAAACACAACTCTACTTTACTAGTAAAATATAAATCTTTTTTTTACATTTACATGTTACATAAAGATATATGCTATAAGTCAAGGTAAGAGAAGGTGATAGGTTGGTTAGTAGAATACCTTTTATGTTATAGAATGCACTTGGTTTTGCAGTGTTTACTGTCTTTCAGCTGGGAAAATTTTCAGGTTTAGGGTATCAAAATGACTTTGAAAAGGAAAAGAGTCTACAGAACACCTCTTCAGAATTGATAAATACAGATTGGTTTTATGCAGATTGTACTTCTGTCCTACAATTTAAGTTAATGGATTACCTGGTTAATAAAGTTACCAAATGACTTACCCTGGCCTTGCTGTTGACCATGAGTGGGAAGAGAGCGCATTAAGTGACAGCAGTCGTGCGAGATCCTCCACTCCATCAGCTAGTGTTGATGTTTGGTACTTTTCCATTAGCTGGAAGGGCAGATACGGCTGTCATAGCACTGAATGCTTGACTCTACATTTTTATCTCCATGATAGGAAAGTGCCTCAGAGAATAGAAACAAGTACAGTGCTACATGAAGTGTGTCTTGCACAGTGTATCCCTGACCTTACTGTGTAGGAGTCCCTGAATCTGCGCCAGCCCACTCCTCGGGTGGTTTCACTGAGCTGTGGCTGTAATAAGGTTTATTCTGTATACACGAGGCTTATGTAAGGCACTACTGAATAGTGGGATGAAATCTGGATGGTTTTGGTCAAGCCTTTACCATTCTCTACTTACAATTACCCAATTGAAGTAACTTTTTTTTTTTTTTTTAATTTTCTTGCTTCACTTTTGAGTAGTTTTGTCACTGAAAAGATCAGAAGAAATACAGTGATGAAAACTTTTCTAATTTCTGTATGCAGTGCTAAGAATAACTGTGTACTTTGTTTCTAAATTTGAAATGATAAGCAAAGATGTAAGCATAATATTTTAGGAAAGAAAGCATATAGTAGTTTTATTTTGTTCCCTATCCCATCCACATCTCCTGATGTTCACTTTTGATGGGAACTGAGGGCAGAGATATTGACTGTAATTGGGCTCGATTCACCTTCTGTTATTTCTCCTCCTCTCTGTCACAGTTTGTTCCGTGTGACCTGTGCCTTTGCTCTTCTATAGATGAATGTAAATACCTTCTTGAGCAATCTGTGTAAGATGAAGTATCCCCTTATTTCTGGCTTTCCCCTTTCCAGCCTGCCTGCACCATGCCGTATTTAAAAAAAAACAAACTAGATAAAACCCAAGCCTGTGACACAGACACATGAGCAGGAACATGAACCTGTAAGTAACTGTTAATAAATGTCTCTGGCTGAGCAATGCAAAGTGATGTTAAATTCCAAAGGATTTTTCCTTTCACCTTTGGTGTAATCTTAATGGTTATCAGTAGAGTGTTTCTTTTTTTTTTTTTTTCCTAATGAAACTGAAACATTTGTGTTTGTAGGGTTTTTGTATCACCACATTAGAAAAGCAGGAATGCTTCTAAGGGGCAAGAGGGGAGGCAAATCTGAGAGTCCCAGACATGTTCAAAGTTAGGAACAAGTTTTCTAACTTTTTGAACTGTAGAAGGGAATTCTTACAGGTTGCAAAGATGCAGACAAGTGTTCCCTTCTTGCTGAAGCTTTGCTGGCTGAAGAGGATGATGAATGTAGATGCTCGTAATTGCTGCTGTGCAGAGACTGCCCTTTCATGCCTTCTGCCTCCCCTTGCTATGTGTTTGGTCTTGTCCCCTTGTCCAAATCAGCTGTGTAAATGCAATTTAAGCTGAGAGAGGGGTTAAATAAGTTAATCACCTGATGGATCTGGGTGGGAGCAGGAAGTGATGGTCTCCGGTGGAAAGGTACAAACTCTTCAACCCAGGCTGTTGACATTGTGCAAGATAGTGCAGGGTTTGGACAAGCTCCTGTGCTGTCTGCCTGAGCCTGCAGTGGTTCACACCCCAAAATCATTGTTTTATTTTTAGTTGGTACTAATTTAAACAAAGAATTCCAAGTGGCAATTTTTATAAATGTTCTGTCTTATTTAAACGGTTGAGGGAAGGAAGAAAAAGAAAAGGGCTTAGGGAACTTGTGATGATGTTTCTTTTCTCAGCATGCCAGCATGCATGGTACATGTTGGGTAGTGTCTCCCAACTGGGGGAACAGCTGCCAGTTTGCGTGCTGTCTCTAGTCCGGTTGGATGGGACAGGACATGTTTGCTTTGGAGAAGTGGAAGGGGTGTTGGAGATGTTGGGGATGTTCTATTTTCCAAAGGCTGGAGAAATCCCTCTTTTTAATTCCAGGCTGTGTATGTCCTGGTTTCCCAAGGAAGGCTCTAACTTGAGATTCCGTGATCTCTGACCACTGTGAAGAGAGGCAGCTCGCTTGGTATGATGGAGTGGAAACATGCATAGATTCTGCCTCCTCCTTTGTGTGCATGCTTGTGATTGATGTTTTTCATTGCTGATCCTGACAACTGGCACTATTGTGCGGAGGTGAGGTAGAGAGAAATTGTCAGATTGCTTAAATCCCTGTGAAGGCTGGCAGCAGAGCTGTGGTGGAGGAAGAGGGAATACAAATAACGTGAGGCTGATTTTTTTCCCCCTCCCCTGCCCCCTTCCTGCTGCCCAGCCTGTGTCTTTTCGAGTACAAGGGCAACACAAGGCAGTTCCATGTGGGAAAGTTAAGGAATTAATGTGCCATGTCTCAGTGTTACTGTACTGGGGCTAGACAGATGGTGTAATTAGCCTACAGCGGTGAAGAGCTATTTTTCTGATAAGATAAAAGGAAGTAGTTGTGGGTGGTAAAAGAAGAATCTCTTAAATTGGCAGGGCTTACAATGTGTTTATAGAAATATATGAAGTGTATGGGTCCAATTGCAATTATTTTTTCTTTATATTTTTATTTATCGTTTTACCAAGCTTACCTGGAAGAATGAAGGAAAAAAAAGCAGATATTCTCTTCTCTTGGTTAATATTGATCATATCACTTTGGAGTGATGGGGAAAGAAATCTTCCTTCCTTTTGTTTCTTCCTATGATACGTCTTTGGGAGGCTGTTGGAGGATGTTGAGGGTCTGTAGGAGGTCTGTTCTTGACTGACCCCACATGTTCGGGGTTTTGAACTTGTTTACTTTTCATCTCTGTTTCTGGCTCTCCTATAGGTTATTTTGGTTGGGATATTTTAAAAAGAGAAATTTTACAAATAAAAGTTACAAGCAATAAACAAGACTAAATTTGGCTTGCGCTGACAAAACATCTAAATGAGAACAGTGGGAAAATGAAGGAATGACAAGAGAAAGAGAGAAAAAATTGTTACATTGTGAGAAAACACATCTACAACTGGATCAAGATTCAGTTTTTGTTTATTACTTTGTAAGTCCTTTGAATTACTTTTGCTTCCTTATGAAAAGATAATAGGTGTACTTGCTTTTCAAGCCCAGCTCTTCATGTTTTGACCGTAAATCTGTAGTATCTTATCTATCAATGAGTTAGTAATTCAGATTTCTGGATGATTTGGTTAAAAATGGCTTTTCAGTTATATTTTATGAAAGATATGGTATTGGTGAGTAGAAAATGTGACAAACACATTTGCTTGGAAGATTTCTTTTCCTAATATTTCTCTTTCTTTTTCCTAGGAACCACTTAGGTTTGGTACATTGGTTTTATTTGCCTTTGCTGATAGAGGCTGCTTTCTGTTGTGCAGCAGTACTTCTGCCTGTCTTCAGAGGGTCTAGTTTCTCCTGTTTACTGGCAGGAGAGAGTCTCCCAATATGTTGTGTTTTTTTGTTTTCTCCAAAAAGACTGCAAACATTCCCTCAAATCTAAATTTAAGCCTTTTTTCACAAGTATCATTTTTGCATCCTCTGTCCTGGGAGAGAAGGTGGTTGGGGAGGGCTGTGTCTTGGTGATGGTCTGTCTTAAAATAGTGCTTCAGAAATGTCTGCTGGATTCTGCTTCCCCCTACTTTCCCCCCTCTTTGCCCGTTTGCACTCTGAATAACACCAGAAGATAATCCACAAGGTGATTTATACACTTACTTCGGAGAATGTACCTACATCCAAAAGTGTGTGGGGAATAAAAATAATAAAGGAATGGGAAAGACTTATCCTAAACAATATTTAGTTATTAATGAAACCATTAGGACAAGAGTTTACACAGTGAATTTTTTGTTTGTTGGTTTGTTTTCTGGGGGCTTTTTATTGGGGGGGCGTGTAGCTTTTTCTAAAAATATTTAGTAGAATTTCTATTAAAAGTAGCTGAGAAAATATGGTACTAAAAGTGATTTTCATGAAGTCATGGTAGGTCTTTGTCCCTACATCATGAACATCAGTTGGGTGTCCAGTGTGTGAGCACTTCCTGATCTTTCAGGCAATTACAAATGTTACAGAACTTATCAGTTTAATAATCTCATTTCCTCTTGCAGCCATGGGAAATGAGCACATGTGAATGGATACAACCTCTCACCACCACTTACTAAGAACATTTCATCCAGTTCTGAGTGCTCCCAAACAGGCAAAGGGGCCCAAAGATCCAAACAGCAGCCTTCAGGTTGAACTGCAGCCCTTACTCTAGCTGGTACCAGCTGCCTACTTCCCTTGGCTTGGCTGTGTTCTCTGAACGTCTTGCTCCTGGGCGGGTGTGACAGGTTAGAGCACTTGAGGGTAATGCAAGAAGATTTTATAATTTACCACTTGTCTACACTGACTCCATTACTCCTTCAGAAAGGACTATGGATTAAATACATTGAGGAGGGGGGCGGGGAAAGAATGCATTTTTTCCCCCCTCCTGAAATACCATTTTCAAGGAATTATATATAAGCTAATAATATGTTCAGGATATTTTTGAAAGTTCACATAATTCCTGCCTTTTGAAAAGTGTTTAACACTGTAGCTGACATTTAGGTACTTAGTTTTAATCAAAGATAGAGATGGTTGGATTTAGGTTAAATATCAGTACTGTCAGCTCCTCTTTTGGTTTAACAAAAGTGCGTGTCTGTGTGCATAAATACATATGTGTGTGCATATATATGTTTTTGATATACATATGTATGCTTTCTTTATGTAGCATATGTAAAAAATAATCTATGTAAATACAATTCAGATGTGAGAGGGTGTAAATGTCTTCTTTCTACCTTTCTTTTGTGAGGATAGAAACTTGAGAAATAGTGATTATGTTCACTTTTATTGGTAACAAGTATTGGAAGACTTAAAGAGATACTTATTGTATCTTCTGGCATTGAGAAGGATGAATAATGGAGTTGTTCCCCATCAAGTATTATCCTAACATGTTACAGTGAATTTCAGGGTGGTTATCTTCCCCCCCCCCTTCATATCAGTATAACAAACACACTGTTCTTACTGCTGAACCTGCAGTTCTCAAACTACAAATTCAGAGTATGTATTTTTTACTGGATATGTATTAGTTTATAAAAATTTGTGTCCCTTTTTCAAGTATTGAATTTTATTTTCTACTGCCTTAATGTGTGTAATTGTTTCAAATGAAGATTTTTTATGAATAGAAACATGCTTTAATTGACAAGACCATCTTTGAATTCTTTTTAGATTGGGGAAAAAAGTATTCTTGAACTTGAATTCTCCAATATTCATATGTACAGGAAAACACTTAGTAACATTACTCTTCCTGCTTGAAAGTGTGTGGACTAGAGACTTTTCTCGCTGCAAACAACAAACACTTTACAGACAAGAGTAAGTCCTTGCAATAACTGTGCAGCACTCTTGCTTTTGAATTCTAGTATTTTTGCTACCACCTCTTGTTGAACAAAGCTGAGTAAGGTTATGGAATTTGTTGTATGTGTTGAGTTAATGAGCTCAGTGAGAGGCAAAATGCATAGACTGAAGAGATCAGAATCAATCCTTGGCTAATAATTTATTGATTAAATGCATCTTGCAAACCCATCTAAACTTAACCGAATCTCTTGATTTAAACATCGTAAAACTGTTGTCTTTTTTTTTTCTTAGTTCAGTAAAAGATCAAGATGTCTACTTTGACAAACTAAAAAAAATTCAGGCACACTTTTAAGGTTGAAGTGCTGTCTAGAGGTTGATCTGTTCTGTGTTTTGTCATGCTGTGCTCTTTGCCCTGACACAAATGCGAAACCAACTGTTAGTTTGCGGGGAACAAACATCCTGGCTTTCTTTTTCAAAAGACAAATACATCACTTTGGAAATAATACAATGTAGCATGAGTTTAGAAGTACTGAAGGGCAAATCCAGAGTCGCTTTTACTTAATATCTTTTTTTATCTTTAAATAAAGAGATTATTTTGGGGGGATGTGTCTGTGTGATAACTACTGGAAACACAACCATGTCAAGCCCATGGTTGAAGACAATGCATTTCCCTTTTAGTAGCTTTTGCTTGCTCTTAAGTATGTGTTCAAGCTAGTTTTGAACAAACATTTCCATTTAGTTTGTTTTGATATATTTACCTTGCTTAGTTTCTTTACTTATTGAGTCTTCCCTTCTAGTTAAATTTATCTGCCTGTAGAGGAAGTGATTTAAATTAAATGTGATGTTTGGCATAGTTCACAAAAATTGCTGTGTCCCTGTGCAGCTTTGCTCAGGTTAGCGAAGCTCTGTTCAGAGGCCAAGGCAGCCCCAGAAAGTTGGAGGTCATCTACTGCAGCTGGCAGGTGTGGACATGCTTTTACTAGTATTATACAGCATCCTTGCATCAGCATATGGATAGCAGAAAATGTTTAGGAGGCTTAAATTTAGAGATGTCCTCACTCTAGAAATGCACCAATTTTGTCAGAAATTCCTCAATAGACTGGGATATAACTGTACAATAGATTATTTAAGGCGCTTTTAAGGGACCTAAGTTCACTTGGTGATAAATCTTTCATATCTGTAAACTGTAGTTCAGACTTAAAGTGAATATTTTCTAAATATAGTGGTGTTCTCCTCCACCACCCCTCCTCTGTAGAGGTCGGTTTAAGGCCTAAGGAAAAAAAACCCTAATAAAATAGAAGATCAGACCAGATATGCTGATGCCAATCTTTCATCCTTGACATTGCCACTTTTTTGGTACACAAATGTAACATAGCATTTCAGGGGAACATTGGCCTGTTTAAAACATATGTGATGGACCAGCTGTGGGGTAAAGAACTTCATTCTTAGTCATAGTTTAAAAACATCTTAATTAAAATGATAATATGGTTTTTCATCTCTGCATGTACTGGAAACAGTTGGGAGGGATCTCAGTTTTCATGAGACTGTTGAACTCTTCTTTCCACCCCCATGGCTTTCTGGATGACATTTTGAGCAACACTGCTGAGGGAGTGGATGGGAGTGAATGATTGTGCCACAGGACACCTGCATATCCCAGTCCTTCATTCTAATTAGATTTTAAAGTGTTGATACACTGCATTTCATAAATTAAAAACAACTGATGGGTGGCAAGGAAAGTGTGTGATGAGATAGTGCGTGTGCTTTTTTGTGCCTTCAGGAGAGGGAATTAGGATGTTATGTTCTGGGCAGACCCCAGATATTTGGACAAATGGGGCAACAAGATTTTTTGAAACAGGAATAAAAAGGGAATGATTCATAGACAAGAGTGTCTGGAATAGAGAACAAAAAAAGATGAATCGGCAGGAAAAAGAAAAGCGATGAGGTTTACACAGATTACATCTTTAGAGTGATCTGAGATTACAAAGAAGTTTTGGCTGGGAGGAAGAAGTCATAATATAAGTCATAATGTGAGAGAACCAGATATATAGCAACCAGGCTTTACCAGCAGAATCTATAAAAGAACAATCTGGCCTTGCAAGCAGTCAGGGTAAAGTATTGCTTACTTTTCTAACACAGAAAAGTAAGCATTTCCCCCCCACCTCCTGCTCCTGTTCCCCTCAATGCCCCCACTGTCTTTGCAGATAGCACACTGAGCTTCCAGTCATCCTTAGTCACTGGCAGGATGTCAGCATTTCCTTACAAGCTTTAACAGTGATTTCATAGTGTCTTGAACATTGGTATAACTATTTATGGAAATCTTAAAATATTCTCAGGGCTTGACAAAGGGAAGCTTGTAATTTAATTTGTGTGTTAGCTTCAGGCTGAACAAACAATAAAGTACTTTAACCTTGCATGTACTCACTTGGTACTAAAAGGCTTTCTTAAACAAGTGTTAAATACTTGAATCAAGGACACTTTCAACTTGTGGAAGTATCTGCACAGATGTAATTTAAGATTTGTCTTTGGAATTATGCATTCCATTTTCCAAATATTTTGTGTTGGAGCAGTTTGATGGGTGGGTAGAGTATAGTAATCATGGTTTGAATGGCTGTAGTTTACAGTGATGTTCTTGCTATTTTTGGCTGGAGGCAGATTTCTGTAAGAGTGGTTTAAAAGCACAACATTGCATATGTTCACATTTTGAATGCTTTTTTGCATCTTTCATATTCTTTTTATATCGTCTCCTATCTTGCAAAATCAAATGCTTTTGCCCTTTTCTACAATGCATAGAAAAACTATTTTTAAAACTTCTTTTCCATCTGTTGGTTTAGCTTATTAACAGAGAAGAAAGACAGTGAAGGAGGTGGAAAGAGATACAACAGTGCAAGCTGGTATTTAATTCAGCTCAACAAATAAGAACATTTTTAATCATCTGTAGGTAGCTACTTCATTCAAAATTCTCTTAAATAAAAGCTTCCTTCTGTTTTGAAGAGCCTAGAATTAGCTAAGCACATCAGTGCAGTCTTATATTAGTGGCTGTTAAAATAAGAGTTGAGACTACCCTACTGGTGATTCTTCCTCCCCCTCTCCCCCCTCTTTGTGGAGGACGTGGAAACAAAACTGTTCCTAAATCTTTAGCATTATTTTTCTTGAAAAAAGAGTGCTCTTAGACAAGATTTCACAATAATTTAAATCGAATTAAAAGCAAACATGCTGAATGTTTGCCTTTAGGTATTTTCTAATAGAATTTCAGAAGGCTGTTTAAAACCAGGGGGGGAGTAAGTGACTAAACCTTTTCAGCTGAAATTGGTTCGCACTGATTTCTCCACCTCTTAAGCCAACATGAGTGTGCATAAAGGAGGAAGCAGTATTATCGTTTTTAGTAATTCTCTGTAGTGATGGACTTCATTAAGTGACTTGAATTTCAGTGAATTTCCCAACACTCAGCCACTTCAGCCTTGTTTTAAATTTAAAAGGAGATTGCATGCTTACTGCTGTATGGTAGTTTTCTCTGTGCCAATCACAGTGTTTCTTATCGTTAATGATAATCACAGTGTTTCTTATCATTAATGATAATCTGCTGAATTTGCTTCTCCTGGGGAAGAAATAGTCTTCTTGACTCTCTGGTCACCACTGTTTCCTGATATGTTTGTAAGTCAGTATGTTTGCTTATTTTTAGAGAAGTGGAAGGAAACAGGGGAGGCTGAGGAAGTTGACAGATACTGAGGGGAAAATGGTTTGCAGCAAGAGCTTCATTTTTCCTATAGTGGGTGGCAGTGGGTTAGCCTTTTTCCCCCTCTTCTGCAGGTTTCTGTGGCAGGAATCAGATCACCTGCTTTTGGACTGCTGTAGACAAGGGATATTATTTGAAAGCACAATGATGACTGAGCAGGACTGTGTGTGTATGGAGATGAGGAAGGACTGCATTAGGTTAAACAACCTTGGGTCTAGCCAGGCCCTTTATCTATGATTACTGAAAGCTAGTGTGACAGTGTGCATATCTCAGAGCATATCTGCTATATGTTGCCAGTCAAGCAGCATATATGAGCTGCAAGCCTTATATTAAGGCAAGAAAATAATTATACATTTTGTAATAAATATTGATAAATGGTAGGATTTGGGAAATTACATTCTGTTTCTGGAGGTGCTTAAAAATCATAGTGTCTTATTGCTTTTGTTTAATGCCTGGGAACCTTGATAAGAGGTGGCAAGTGTTGTCGTGTGTACAGTTGAGTATGGTTTGTTGTTTTGATTTTCCCACCAGTGATTTGCATTTAGTCAAAATATTTCTGAGAAACACTGAGTTTTAAATTACATGACTCTGTCCAAACTGGTGATGAAATCTTTACATGTGCTGCTGTCAGGAGGCGAATTTTAATTATATTTCCTGCCCACCCTGAATTTTGAATAACACAGCTGGGAGGTAAGTGAAAAGAGGCAGATGATTGTGTCAGAGAAGTTTACAAGAACTCTGTCGTGGAAATTGTCTTGCAAAATTTTTCACTTAAATAGCAGTGGTTCAAGACTTGTCTGTTGTCTGAGATCCTGCATCCTTCATCCTTCCTGTGGTAGATTTTATGGCTGAGGAAAGTTGCTTGCTAGGTAGGGGCTTCTTCCATGTTCAACTATCTGTGTGCCAGTGCCTGGTTTGAAGGGGCTGTGTGCCCAAAGATCCTCCTGCTCCAAGTGGTATCCATTCTGGCACCAGCTAACCCCTACCCTAAAAGGGCTCTCTTCAGGTACTGCCAGAACATGGTGTGTTTTGTTGTGACAAAGTCATGGCACTATTAGTTTTCTTATTGTCCCTTGATCTTTATCTAGTTCACTTTGGATGTCTTCATATGTATTCTGAATTACCGTCCAGCTCAGTCCTTGATGATAGGCCAGAAGCTACCAAAAAGGTGTATCGTCTCACAGTGGAAAGATAATTGTATGAAATGAGCATTTAACATGAAGTTAAATGTCTTCATGCCAACCCCATGCCTACTCACCCCCACTCCACTTTTGTTTCATGCTTTTTCTTTCTTACATGTTTTTGAAAACAATGCCTAAAGAAAGGATCAGCAGGGTGGATGCTCATGGAGTAGCAATATAGAGACCATGGAGAAGGACCCATTGAAGTCAGGTCACAGTTTGCTTGCATTACTGTACACAGATTACGGGAATAGAGTGAATCTGTGCTTGGGACTGCATGCTCTATTGAACCTTAGGTTAGCATAATATAACTAAAAGTGACTGTGTGGTCAATCCATTCATTTACAAATACAGTGTAGCATTTTCTGCATAGAGAATACTTTTAACAGGGTGAACAAGCTGAGAGATTAGTGTTCAGTGAAGACGAAGGTTGTGAAATCCCTGCTCTCCCTCTGCCTGCCCTATCAATGTTGTTGTTGGATCCACTGTTACAGAACTCTGTTTAGAAAGCATTTACATCACATAGACTCCTCTTATGTAATAAGTATACCCGAAGTACAAGTTTATGTAATAGTGACTATTTAAGATGGAATATGTAAACCTAGTTATTTGAAGTCACGTGGAAAAGCTTCCACCAAATTTGTGTGATTCTGTCACCATCTGAATGTAGAATAGATTCCTGTATATTAAGTAAAGCAAGGCCTCTCTTAAAGATCTTACTGGACTTCTTACTCTTGGTTTGCCTTTAGTCATTTACAAGTAGAGCCAGGTTTTAAACTTGATGGAGAGAAGTGAAAGAGTAACTTTAGGGTCATGAAATGCAGCTAATTTCAAACCATGTGATTTAGTTTAAATTGAAACTTAACTGTATTTAAATAGATGGACTGCCAATTTATTTTCTAACACAGACAAACCAGCCTTCTGCTAGTTATTGTCTGTTTTAAAGCCTTCTGGATGCTTGAGTTTGACAGTTTGCACGTGACCTGCATAGTGCAACATTGCTTGGTTACAGCTTTTCTACTCGATTGTAACTCTGTAAAGTATTCTGTGCGTGTTCGATAACTTGGAATTTTGCTTTTGTAGGCTTAATCATCATAGATAAAATCCAGGTGTGCACATGATTTGCTTTCTCTGCTGCTTTGTGTGGGGTGGTAGTCCTTTGTGACAGAAAGGGTACAGCCTATGGATGGTGGAGGGAATGGCTGAGGATAGGCCAGGGGGATGTTGTGCACTCACAGCTCCCTTCCTTGGCATGGAAGCATCTGGAAGACCTTTAGGAAGTCCATGTTGCAAGTTGGTACTACAGCAGCAGAAGAGGCTGTTAAAACCTTGTGGGGTGTTTTTTCTGGGTAGTTAGGAACTGTGTGTAGATTCTCCTTCTCAGATCAGCTCTGGTTGTGTCACCTGGTGAGACTACGGAGGCTCTACAACTGTACCAGCATTTCTGCATGGATATTTGTTGGCACAGCTTCAGCACTTACAGCCTTAGACCAGGGTGTCTCCCCAAAAATGGTATAAAAAATTGCAAGTGTCCAGTGTGTATTGATGCTCACCCTTGTAGAGCTTCACACCCATGGGAAAGAAATGTGAAGCAAAATGCTATCCTGGAAACACTGTCCACAAAACTTCCTATGGGTGAAGGAGAGGTTCATCACCCAGAAAAAACAATTTTCTTAAGAGCCAAGAGGCTTAGATTTCAAGTTTATCCTTGTTTCAGGGCCACATCCTCCCTAAAGTTTAATCTCTTATGATATAAAGACAAATAGGAGGGCACTTTCAGAACAAAGCTGACTCACTAAATGAAGAAATATGCTATTTCAATTTCTTAGCATAAAAAAAAATATTTTCTTATACTTAATGTTCTCTCAAGAACACTTGCCTATTGCGCTTTGGCAGTTCCTGTTCCTTCCAGTTGGTTTCTGGATTAAACAATATACGTTCAGATATAGTAAAAATAAGAATGGAAAATAATTCTGATGCCTGCTAGCTTAATATTTGAATTTGCTAAAATAGTGAAAAATATCTGTGCTGCCTCTGTGTTATACACTGTATGCTTCCAGTATTTTCTAATAGACTTGAAGCTATGGTTACCTTTTAAAATAATTTTGAGTGGCTAGTAAACTTATCTGAAAATTTCAAAGTTCATATGCACCCTGTTGGCTGCTTTTTTTTTTTTTTTAATGGGGTTTATTTTGGTTGGTTGGTGGTTTTTTTTGGTTCTTTTTTTTTTTGTTTTTTTGTAATTGAGCATTTTAAAGCAGACTTGGACTAAACAAACAGTCCTGATTTTATACAGACTAAAAACCTCTAAGTTCTATTGCCTTCCCATTTCTCCCTCCCTTTGTCCACACTGGTAGTCATGGCTTTACTCTGTCCATTGTGGCAAAGGTTATCTTTTAGTACTTTGTACTCTTTCCCTATACTTCCTCCACTGCCTTTAGACTTTTACATTTTTTTCTGTCCAATACTACTTTCTCAAATTTCCTGGTTTTTTGTCTATTCCTATACTATTGACAAAGTAGCAGCTTCTAATACTGCTCTTTTCTGTCAGTTATAAATGAATTACGTTTGTTACATAGTTATGCTTGCCATTGTATGAATTATTATTTTTATATATATGAAGAAAAACACATCAAGGAGTCTTCTGTTTCGATTGTAAGGGACACAGCCCTTGCATGCCTGTGCTTATTTACAGCTTTTGACTTGATCCTTCTGACTTAGGACTTTCTTCTCGGGTTTGAATATGTAGGTGTTTAATGAATGTTAATCCTGTACAAATGAAAGATGAAGAAATTTGCATGTTCATCTGAGCCCTTAATTCAAATTTCAGCTTAGGAAAGCTTTGTATAGGCCCTTGAGAAATTTGTTACTCACTATTATGCCTAATGTGAGTGCAACAGATTTTAACTGGCTTGCTTTGTTTGCTTTTCACTGCGATATGGAAAGCAGATACATAGCTGTCCAAGTTTGATTTGGCGTTAATCATATCTATCTTAATTTCATCCTGAGTCTTAAAGATAGGACTCTTTGTTTAACAGTCATGTGGACTCAGTTGTCTAACTGGAAAAGGTAGTCTGTCATGTCTTGTATCTTTTACTAGTGAGTTAAGGATGATGATTTTTTAGGTGTGCTTCTAGTTCCCCTTTGCTTTTAGCAGCAGGGGACTCACTTTTCTTTCTTACTTGAAACTTATTTAATTGAGAATTATGGAGCCTTCTTCAGAAAGCAAGGCAGCAATTGTTATCAAGTCTTTTTTTCCCCAACATTTAAGTTCTCCATTCATTCTTGTTTGATTTGTACTGGGTGGAGTCCTTTGATAGAGCTCTCTTTGCTAGTCTGCTGCAAAGAGACAATCTCATTGTTGGGAAGCTTTCCGTGCTTTTGAAGGGATGTGAGGCAGTCTTTCAATGAAATTTAATTGACAGTGAATTTTCTTAGAGACAATAGACTGGCTTAAAATGCACCTTTGTTTTTCTGCATTGCTCTTCAGAGCTAAATGTAAATGTTGAATGTTGATTATTCAATCAGAGACAAACGATGTGGTCAATTGGCTTTTGGGTGGAGTTGCCTTTACCAGGCTGTGGTGGTTTAAAGGTAAACCAGCAGGGGAAAGGAACTCAACTCAAAAGAGAGATTATAAGTCAGAATACAAACAATTGGTTTTAACCCACAAAACCCAAATGTATAACCTAGCACCCTGGAGCATGAACAGAGTGGTGTTCTTTGGGCCCCCTGAGTCCAAAGTAAAAGGAGAGGGGAAAATGTGTTGGTGAGAGTGCTGTTGCAGTCTGGTTGAAAAGTGGTGGTTGCAGCCCAGTCGAGAGTGGTGGTCTGCAGTCTGTTTAAGAGTGGTGGTCTGTAGTCTTCCTGTGGATCCCACAAGTGGTTAAAAAGGTCCCAGGACTCCAAGATTATATATCTTCCAGTTCAGGCAGGAATGCTCAGTACCTCCCTCAGGGCAGGGGGGTTCCTTAATGGGCTGAGGACAAGAGCAACTCCTATCTTGAAGGCCTCTTAGCACCAAGTTTATAGCCTGAGGAGGCAGGCTTTATGTGCAGATAGTGTAAATTGTTCATTGATAACAGTTTCTGGGAAATTGCATGGAAGGCTATAGAATACACAGTTTTGGGTTACACCCACCCAGTGATGAACTGGTCTCAGCTGTCCTAACTAGGACACAGGCTTATATGAGCCGATGTGAGATGGTACTCCATGGCCACAGTGGTGTCTTTTGGGTTAGAGTATTCCATAATGCCAGTACAAACATGCTGCTGAGCTGCTGCCATCCTTGCTGGGTGAAGAGGCATTAGAAGTTGGGCTGAAGACATGTGCCACAAGTAATCTTGGGGCTCTGGTAGGGGGCCATAAAGAATCTTCTTCTTCCTTTTTAATTTTTTTATTCAATTTTCTGTTCCAATGTAATCTTCAGGCCCCTCACATGGCAAACTTCACCCCCGTGACCATATGTATAGTGGCTGTGCTTTGCTTCAGTGCTTTTTTCAGAGAGGTGGACAGCAAGCATTCCTTACCCCTTGATCCCAAAAGAGAAAGGACACAGTCACACGCAGGTGCCTGAGGGGCAGGGGTTTGAGAAAATGAGGCTGTATGCAGCTGTGCTGCACTGCAAATCCTCATTATCCTTTACATCCTGGATCACAATAGTACAGGGGTATTGATGTATAATCACCCTTAGCGGCAGGAAACAGTGTTAATGTTTATTGGCTTTGTCTGTACTCTATTTGTTTGTGCCAGTTCTCATCTATAATACAGCTTGCATAAAGACATATAAATGCGTAATGAATACTGAACATCTGTACAGAGTACTATTGAGCACTTTTTTGGTAAAAGTGTTTGGAATGCTAGCTGCCTATTTAAATACCCACAAAGGAATCGTGTGATCTTGCAGTGTTTTATGAAACTTGTCCTAAATATTTAAAGATAGTTCTGGGGTTTCCAAAATAGCTTTATTGGGTGTTAGTGCAGCTCTTGAGTTTGAAATGTGTTTTTTCAGTAGGCATGTGTTTCAGAGAGAAAAGTAAGACAAAATGATTATATACTAAACTGTATGTGATGAAATATACCTTGAGTATATAACATGGTTGGTATTTTTCCTGTTGATGCTCACTTGAACTTGAATGCCTTCCACAATAAAATCTTTTTTCCTTTTTTTTTTTTTTTAATTCCAATAAACCATTATGCTTACAGATCGTTATTTAATGGATAGTGTATTAATGGACTTCCCACCCTAATTACTAAAATGAGTGCCTCACAAATGCACTAGTCAATCAATGACTGAATGTGTGTGTTGGATCTTGAACTCTCTTTTTAATTGAATTGCCTCAGCTATTTACAAAAGAGATATCCTGAGAATCTGTCTTCTGAATTTTAGTCACATCTCAATAATATATAGATACCAGTTTTAAGCATTTTGTCAATGAACTCAATGCTGTTTTTAAGTTGTTACCATTAACCATTCTTTTAGATGGTATTTGGAGACTATGATTTTGTTGAATGAGTAGAACCTTGTTTGGTTCTGCCCCATAGCTCTTAAAGTTCTATTATTGATGGTAAAGTGTGATTTGGAAATGTATGAATGTGTGCATATTGATAACTGTCTGTCAATTAGATACATATAAAGGCACTCATATATAGGTTTATATATGTTTAAGGCTCTGGCCTTAATTGTTCTAATGCTGCTTTAATGTAAAATCCTTACTCTAAATTCAAGATATGCAACTTGTCAATAATGCATTGGATTTGTATCGAGGTTTAAGCGGCAGAATAGTTGTTAAAGCTATTTTATTGAAACCAATCAAAAGATGCATGTTATAAGCAGTAGCAATGAGACATGATCAGGGTTATTGTTTCAAGTGCTGTTCTCCTCCTAAATACTTAGGATATATTCCAGAGACCAGGCTAAAAACTCTTTTCTTCCAGGAACTGGAACCAGGAAACTGGAATCTCATTGAAGAACTTGAAATTCAATAACAGGATTAATACTGTGGCTTGTAAATGATAATAACAACAAAAAAGGCATGTGACATAGGCAACCCGTGCCATTTGACTTTGAATACCAAAGCTGTTTTCTTTTTCCAGATGCTCTTGGTGCATCTCAAGGTTTGGACAGTGGGAGGTGGTTGTATGCACACTGCCTGCTGTGAGTCTATTTGGCTCATTTCTCTTCTGGGTCAGGTGTCTAGCTGGAAAATCCCAGAGTGCTGAACTGGATCAAAGAAAAAAACGTTCCATTTTAAGTTGAAATCATTCAGTGATAGAACACTCTGAATATAATAAAATTGCTGGTGAAAATTCTGGGAGCTGGTAAAGTCTAGTTTTTAACTAGATCCTTACTGCAGAGTAAGTGAGCACATGGGTAGCTAAAGAGGTGTGAGTTTTGTGTAGGGGGTTGCATGATAAGTTGCTGAACACTTGCTATTTGTCTTTTTTTTTTTTCCCCTGGTCATTGCTATGAATGTTATGACTTGTTTCTAAGAGTTACCAAAAAACCCCTCAACAATTCCAGGTCAAATAGACTTGAAAGAAGATCGCTAGCTATACTGGAAGGCTGGATCAACAATAGTGCAATAAGGCAGTATAATCCTGCCTTTCAAAAGACATCCATTTTCTTCCCCTCTCCTGTGGATTGCTCTGGAAGTGCTGAATAGCTTCTTAATGAGTCATAGGTTGCAACCCAGGCTGTGCGGTGTGTGTAACCCTCTTTCTTCCTTTGGCCAGTTTATCACAGAGCTGACACAACATGACTCTTTCAACATAGCTTCCAGTCAATAATTTTGAGGCCTTGGAGTCAGCCAGTATCCAGAGATACTGATAAGAGTTCAGGTTTTGCAAAAATGTTAATGGAAGATAGGAAGTGCATTTTTGTCCCTTCAGGCAACCTGTCTCCTTGAACCGCTGCTGTCTCCTGCTAGGAAATGACCTTCATAGTATAATAGATTTTTGTTATTAAAGTTATGTTTTTATATTTCACTTTTTAGATGAGCCTTTGAATTCAGAAGTAAGCATTCTAGTGTTTCATAGGAAGGCTTCAAAGACTGTGTTGGTGTTAAAAGTGAGGTGTTTCCAGTGTTTGCATCTTCTGTATGCTTCATTGAGTCTATTCTCTAAAATGGCTATACCTACCATGGCCCAGCCACAGTAATACTAGATTCATCTATCAAAAATGCCTGATTTTTTTTTTTTATTTTTTTTTTTTTAGGAAGACATTAAAGTAGATGTTTCACTGTTTTTTTGTGTATTCTAAAGTTTTATTTTTAGCATGGCAATATCTACCAGTAGCACTAAAGACAATAATTGCTCTCTCTTAATATTACTAAGGATTTACATCTCTGTGATAACCACTTTCAGTGACTTTGATAGGCTAGTTAAAAAAAACCCCCAAGATATAATGTTACTGACTAAAGGTGATGCATATAGCTACACATCCCTAAGCGTGACAGAAACATGTCAGTATTGCAGCAAGCAGTCAGTTATTGTGTCACTGGCTTCTTGTAGTTTCAAAATCTAGAGTTTGTGTGTATGAATCAAGCAGACCTGCACTGAGGAGTTGAAACTCTTGTACAATCCATTCAGTATTTTGAAAATGTGTTGGAGAAAATATCTAGTCAGTCAAACTTTTGGACTCCATGTAAGTGAAAAATAAAATTCACATGATGTGAAACATGGATATAAAGTTGAAAACATTTGTGTATAGGTAAAGTAAGCAGTTTTATTCAAGATGAATTTTGTGGAAGGAGATAAACTTTTGATGTGAATACAGAGAATGATGCCAGGATGAAGCAGAGTTTGGCAGAGCTGTAGCACAAATCTGTTGTGATTCCAGGTGGACATTTCAATTTGTGAGCTGCTTTGCATGGCTGATGACTTCTGCTGCAATTTTGCTTCTTCTCAAATTTTATACTTGTGATATAGGCGACACTGTGATTATTTAACTCTGACTTCTCCAGCTGCTTTTGGAAGTAGTTTCATATACCAGCAGCAATATAGCAGATGTTAATCATGCAAACTGTGCACAGCTATAGTGTAGAGACTTGCCATGCTAAAGTGATTATTGTTTCTGAATGTTATTTAACCTCTGTAGGCTACCTTTTATAATCTTTTTCATGGCTTTATCTGAATCTTTCTCATCTGCTTCCTTCACTTACATAAGTGTTTTATGCAGAGATGGAAATGGCAAGAAAGGGCTTCAACCTAGTGGAAGGTAATGTAGTTATATTTGGAATGGTTTAGTCACATAACTGTGAAGACAAAGATGTAGTAGACCTTGATTGGGGCCTAATGTAAATATTTGAAGTGTGTTTTGATTTTCTGCATTTTTTTTTCTCTATGTCTTTCAAGTGATGTTGTGGCCATCAAAATACTTCAGCTATCTGAAATTTGATTAGCTGCCCTAAAAGTAGTCTTTGCTTCAAAACAATCTGCTGTGACGTGTGTAGTGACAGTACATTGGACAAGAGACTGTCAGCTATGCAGGCTCCACTCTAATAACTGTTTCTTAGGTCCTGCAGTTCTAGACATATTATTTAAGAAACATTAGAAAAGTATGGAAAGGCAGTTTTTTAAAGCCATGGTGAAATCCAAAAATTATATACTTCAGATTTTTCTGTTGTCAACAGGGCATTATTAATCTGTTAATTGAATATTTCAATGTTAAGAGCTGTCATTCATATCCTACCCTTTCTTCCCGCCCCCCATGCTCCCAGGGATAAATGCTTATTTTCACACATAGAGGTTACATTTACGTGTTAAGGTATATAGTTTTATTTCTCTATGCTTAATGTATTTTATGGTAACTTTTCCAAGTTTTTTCCAAAAACTTTTCCAGTTTTTGTTTGTTTGTTTGTTTTTGTTGTTGGTCATTAGAATCTTATGTCTCTTTATATTCATGGCATGTACCAGCAGGGCTGGATTTGGGAATATCTGGCTGGTGCCAGTAGAAGCAGCAGTTTGAATATCACTGTTTAATTTCCTTTTAAAATGGATTATTTTGCCTTTGGGGCTCTGTACATTGAAAATATGCTAACCAGTTTTAAAACTGGTTGGAGCAGTTGTGTAGATCATGGTCTCTTCTTCAAACAGTGCTGAATTGCCTGACCTGTTTTCTGTTGAAATAGCTCAATAAAATGCCCCCAGACTACAGTGTTAATATGCTGCTTATTACTCTTTAATTGCATTGGAAATCTCTTGTTCTACTTAGAGATGTTCCTATACAGTTCTAGATTCAGAATCACTTTGCCTTTATTTCTTGTTTCAGTGCAGGATGTTGGCAAGTTTGCCTTCTAAAAGGTCAAAAGGATTTGTAGGTGTGAGCACAAATTTGAGAGTGCTAGTTAGGGAAAGAAATGTAGAAGATGTCTATTTGAGGCATTTGTCTGCTACTAAATTGAGTTTGAGTTGTCTTGATTTGTGTATAAATTTAGGTCAGACCTGCAAAACTGTTTGGACAAAAGATTTGTTAATAAACCTGATAACACAGTACTCTGTATTAGGAGCTCAGGGTTCACTTCACTGTCATTACTGCTAATGGAAATCTGGCCATTGTTCTGTGTTATGTTGGCTTCTTGCTCCAGTGAGACTCATTTTTTTCTGAAATGGCAAACTGCATCAGAATGTTTTATGACGTTCAGCAGAATGTTTTAAGTTCATTTTCCCTTGCTGGTGTGGGGGAAAACTGACTTTAAAGCCCTCACGGCAAGGAAGCATCACAGCTTTTTGTTCGAGGCTTTTTCTCAATTTCTTCTCTATGAAAAGCAAAGTCCAAAAAGTCACTGCAAATGGAAACATTTTTGACTGGGCTGTGATATAAAACATTTATTGTTTACTGGCTTTACAATTTCATCTTAAACACTGGAAATTATGTCTTGTTTTGATAGGAGTGTTTAACATACTGAGTCCCAACTGAACATTTTTCTTCTGCTTTAATTCTAGTATGAGCTGTTACGGACATTTTTCAGAAGTGATGACAGCTCTCCACTGCATTTTTTTCCACGCA
This sequence comes from Manacus vitellinus, assembly GCF_001715985.3. NCBI lineage: Eukaryota > Metazoa > Chordata > Aves > Passeriformes > Pipridae > Manacus > Manacus vitellinus. Next base: position 13,802,630 of record NW_021940604.1, read on the forward strand.
GATGACTAATACTGGGTATGTCCATAGACTGTTTTGCATCAGAGTGTGCTCCAAGCCTGAGGAGCATTATGTCAGCTCTTATCCAGGAGCTGTGCTGATGCAGTGCAGTGCTTAGACCAGGCTAGTATGACTTTTTTCCAAGCTGGGCTCTTCAGTTCAGGCTGGCCACCATGTTAACACAGTTACAAAGCTTTCCAGTGGCTCAGAGTGCTGGCAGGGCAAACTGGCATCTGCTGTGGAACTGGGGCAGAACGAGTCCCCATCTGCCTAGTGTGGACCTGCTGGCTGTATTTAGCAAGCCTTAGAAATCACTGCTTTCCATAACCTGATGTTCTGTGGTTACACCAAATGACAGACGTTGGAGGAGAGAGCCTGTAGGGAGGCCAAAGGGCTGTGGGCACATGGCCGAAGTGACGGTGGCACTTTCATCCCTCTAATAAGTAGTTAATGAGGAGCCCACCTACAGTTGGAGAAGTAGAGATTAATTTTGAGTGTGTTACTTAGGATGCTGTAAGTGCAATACTTACTAATGGGAAGACAGTTTTTCTTATTAGAAAAGGGAATCTTTTATATTTGTGCTTGTTAGAGAAAGATTTCACTGTTCTCCCTGAACTTGGCTTTGTTTCTTCAATAAAAAAGACTGTGGATTTCAGTTAATAGTGGGATTTGCACATTAATGTGAGAGTAGATGGTTTTCAGATGATGGTGACCAACTTTTAGTGGCATATGCTTTTTCATTAATAAAGGACATAATTAGGCACAGTGGTCTTTACTCCATTAGCCAAATTCTTAGCCTTAGAAACCAAATGGCTAAGCTGTTCAGACTGTCTCATTCCTTAAACATTGACTGTCAAAGAGACAAAACGTAACAAGTCATGGCTACAGTTCTTGTACTGAACACTTTTATTCTTGTTGCTTTTATTTTTTGGATTTAGAATTCTAAATATTTTTTTTCTGACAGATTTTTAGAACACCCCCCACTTCCCAAGCAACACCAAAAAATCCCCACTTTACTAAAACACTAAAGTTTTTAAACTTTTCTGGTTGTAAAGGTACTAATGTGATGTTGCTGAAAGACTGAATTTGTTTTTCATCACAGGTCAAAGCACAAAAAGTATCTTCAGGGGAGGAGGAATAAACATCAGTTAACACACTCATATAGTTCACAAAAAGTCTTAAAAACTTTCTGTAGATAAGACCTCTTGTTTGTCATACATGAGAACTCTTTCTTGCACATTGTTATTTTTAGCATGTATCTTCACTTCTAGGCTGAATCTATACCGACGTTTTAATCAAAAGCTGATGGCATTGCTAATATCCTCTGGGATGAGAAACTGCTCTTCTGTGTACCCACATTTTGCTTGTAGGACAAACAACCCCCAGATATTCTCTGTTTTGTGTTTTTGCATTTCATTTGCTGCTTTTTAAGAATGAATTATAGAAATAAAATTACAATTCTTAGCATGCAGACAGATAAGATGAAAGATGATTACAAGTGCTACATTTGGCAGAAAAGTCAGATTGGAGAGATATCTGTAGGAGTGGTTTGTGTGCTAACAAAGCAATTTGGTCCCCTGTCAGCTCATGTGTTATAATGCTTACTACCTGGTGCTCACTTCCATTCCAAATTTGTACTTTCCCCTCTCTGCTTAGTAAGCAAGAAGGAAGTGCTAAGTGTTGACTAAGTTGGGTTTGAGTCCTTTAACAACCATTCAGTTGCTTTCAGTTACTAACCAGCAGAGTGGGTGGTGAAATAGGTGATTCTATTGGTGCTCCTGTATGTAGTGGAAGCTTCATGTTCTCACTTTCTTCCAGGAAAGTTTTGTACTTGTGACATGATAATGAAGCACTCTAGAATATATAAATAAATTTTGTATAGTTTCGTAAATGTTTAAATTAAAAAAAAAAAAGGGTCCTGTTTTTTTTCTGTCAGTTTAAAGCTCTCTGCTGCTCTTTTCTCTGTTAGCAGATTGTGAAGCTATAATAAATGACTGATACATAGCCGAAAGCGTGGCAGTGACCATCATCACTGGACGTTTCATGTTCTGACACTCCAGAAAAACTAATTAGGAACAACAGTGGCCCAGCAAGGAGCTGTTGCAGTAGTTTAAGTCATCAAATCTCATGATGTATTGTGGGCTCAGAGATGAAAAGAAACAAAACTCTGATTGTTAGGGATTGCTAATCCACCCCATCTCTATAGCTTCCTCAGAAAGCAGATACTACCTACCAGTCTCTCAAGAGAGACTTTGAAAACAAATGAATCTATAAGAATAACTTTGGGTTTTTTAAGTACAATGTTATACTCTTGAAGGAATACAACTGTGGTATGGGTAATTCTTAATAAAAACTGAAACTGTTATATTTTTTATGGGACTTGGTTCTCACAAAAATAAAATAGAATAGAAAGAATTGGAACAGAGTACTTCAAATAGGGTAAGTGAAAACCTTCACGCCTTTTACAGTAAAGGCCAAATAAGAGAGTAATGCTATACTGAACCAAAGCTGTAGCTGTCTCTGTCTGATCATCAGCCCCTCTGTGTCACAGTAAGGAGAGTGAAACATTGAGTAACAGCATTTGTTAGGGCTACAGAAAGTGTCACTGTCAATGTCCCTGGGTGTATTCTAATTTATTAAGGATGTCAGTTTTAAGTGTATTTTTGTTCATTTTAATATTACATATTTGATTAATAGTAGAAATGCAGAAATTTTACCACTATTTGATCCCCATATTAGGAGGATATATAAAACATTTTGATTTTCTGCAGAACAGTACTTGCTGGCTTCCTTGTATACATGAGTTGGCCTAAACTTGACTAGAGCCATTTGTTACTTTTGTAATTGGCATCTTGAGGCGCTGAGTGACTTAAGACTTGCTCCTTAAATTTGAAGTTTGACATTTATTGTGATAATTTGTCATGAAGTAATTAACAACAGTGATTCTAACTAGAAATACTTTTATTGATTTTTGTTTTCCAAGTGTTCATTCTGTTTGATTCGTATTGCTGACATATAAAAAGAATTCAATATCAAATCTTTCTTTTTTCTTGGAAAAAATGAAGTGTAAAATCTAATGGTTATTCGCTGTTATTCTTCTCTTTCACATTTCAATACTTTTTTTCCTTTCATCTTATCCACTTAAAGTAAGATGCTGCTGATAAAGAGGAGCACCTCCCCTCCTACCCATTGCCTTCTATTTTTGACAGCTTGAGTTGAAGAAGGCTGCTGCTTTAGAAGCGTTACCATTTGTGTAAATAGCCCCTGTATGCATAGCATCTTGACTCAAAAAAAAAATATCTCTGTTAAACAGTTCTTTTAAATTTAGCATCAATCTGCACTTATGTATTCCTACTATATTTAATCCTGAGTAACAGCTAAAGCTTACTTCACACTGATTATACATATTTCAGACACAGCTGACAAGAGGACCCTTCAGCAGGGTTGTGTCCTAGGGCAGAACTGTGTCACTCTAGTGCTGCTCCTCATCTTCCTACTCTTTTTGAACTGACACTTTCTTCTTCTTGAATTTTTTACATCAGCAGCAATATCCCTCCCATAGGCCAAGTAGTATATCTGTATACCCAGTATATCCAAAACTCTGACTACTTTCCCTCAGCTAGTTGCTTGCAGATTAAAGCACCAGTGTTTGCACCTTGTAGAAATGTAAGAGCATTTAATTTTCATGATTCTCCTCTTCAGAGGAAAGAAAGATGAATCTGAAGCAATTAGTCTAACATACACACTGGTAGCAGGAGGTTTAAAGGTGACCCAAAAGAGTTGATTGAATAAACTTAATTCATTTAGGGCTGTATAATTTAAAACTAACTCAAATTAGATCCGCCTCTGCTTACTTTCTGAAAATGGAGTTGTGAATTTTGGTTTGCAAGACCTAAAAGCAGCAAAAAAAATAAATTCCTGTATCAAAGAATGAAGATGTACTTGCTCCTGAGGGCAAGAAACCACAAAATTTTGCACCCTCATCAGAGTAGCGTTCATATAAAGACTCTTTGGCCTAAGGAAAAATGTCTTTAGCTCTTTTGGTCTTCTGCCACACTCACTATTTCTAATTGTCTTTCAATATTTCTAAAAAAAGTATGATTGGTTTTTGTGCTGTAGAGTTAGTATATTCTTTTACATTTTCTCTGCACAATGTACAAATAAAAGGATGATGGGCTGAGGTGGGGGAATTGCCTCACCTTATCAAGAAAAGTTCCTTTCTTATTAAGAAAAGTTCCTTTTCTTAAAACACACTGTGTTCTGGAAGTGCTATTCCTACTGGGGCAAAGGATATTTGAGGATCAAATGGGATCCTGACTCTTAGCAGTTGTTATTTGTTGTTTGATTCAGAGTTAGTGGAGACTCTCTCTATTTGTTTTTAGAAGTATTAATTGCAAAACTATAATGTGGTAGGTAGTCACTTGTCTTGAATAATATTTGAGAACACTTATCTTGCCTAACATTTTGTTTGCGAAGTGTGGTGCAGGATTTGGACTTGTGTGTCTTTTTCTAACCGAATATTGAAGGAATTAAAATATTTTCTGGCAGTCAGTCTCCTTCATGTTGGGTTCCCTGTTAACTAACAAATTAAGACTTTTTATTTCTAGCACTTTTCCTCTTTGGGATTTTCTAATTCTCAGTTTATGGATTAAATGTAGTAGTATTGAGTGGGTAGAAGTAGGTGGATTAGAAGGGAGGTAGCAAAATACTTCTGGTAATCAACTTTCAAATTTCATTACTGCTATTGTTGATTCATGTGCAAAACCCAAGCCACGGCAGTTTTCGAAATGAAATTCCTTGCATTAGGTTGTGGCTGCTCTGTGTTGGAGCCTGTCCTCTGTGAGGCTGCCAGTTGCCACATCTGCATGCAGATGTGCTCCACTCAGCTGTAATGCAGCTGGGTCCACACTGCCTGCTTGCACACTCTGGCCAGCACACAGGCAATTTGGGAACATCCTGAAGTAGCAAGGCAGAGTAAAACCTCGTTGCCATGTGGTTTATTATCCTCTTCTAGTGAGTTGCCACTGACAAACAGTGACGTGACAAAGCTGGCAGTAGGAAAAAAAATGAGGTTTGGTACCAAAACAGATCTGGGTACAATAAGTTCAGATGAGCTTTCAGTCCTTGTGACTATTTTAGCAAATGCGTATTCAAAGTGAGCAAATGGCAGAGCAGTGTGACTCAGCAGTGGCAGCTGGGGTAGAGATGCCATCTGTAGTCTGAAATGACGCTCATAGTAGTGGGGAGTTGCATGACAGCTAACTAACTACATATAAGGTAGGTGGGCCCAGACTGATACATGATATTCAGGCTGTGGAGTAGCAACACTGAAGAGCAGATGTCCAGAGTGTGAGGGATACTTGGGTAGATCCAGTATTGCTGCTGTGTAGACTATTACTGTGATTTTTGAGCTTAGAGGGAGGGCCTTGCATACAATTTTATCATATGGCCTTAGTAAGTCAGAGACCTACAGGGAGTGTTGCTGAGAGAGAACAGATGTGAATTGTTTAGGTAGAGCTCTTTTCTGGAAATGCTCTGCTACTGGGTTGCAAAAGCATTACTAGAGATGGAAAATATGTCAACTTCAGTAAGAGTGTGCTGTAACTGCCAGTTTGCAATTCCCAGTTCCCTCAGGATTAAAAAAGGATTGAGATAGTTACCCAGGCCAAAGTCATCAGCATAGATAACTACTGTATGGAGTGAAGGTGAGCACTGATTAGAGCTTTGAAAATGTGTTCATACTCACTCTTTAAGGCCTGTTCAGTTAAGCTGTTCTTGTAGAGACTGAAAATAGTGGCTGGATACAAGGGTGTTGCAGAGTAGGAACAGATCACTTAGGGGTTATTCTGGGTAGGTTTGTTAGTGGACTGTCTTAGTGTACCTTCTAAATGGAACAACCTTGAATCAGTCATCAGCATTTTCTACTGTAAGTCTGCAAAATGGTGTGTCAAATTGAGAACTTCAGAACAAAGCCAGTGCTAAAAATTAGCTCTGCCATGTTTACTTCTACATGAAATGGATTATTAGAGAACCATACCTCAAATTCTGCGTGGTACTTTAGTTCCACAAAATATAACACATCTTTATATAACTGATCTGTGTGTTCCTGAAAATGGAAATTTTGGGTTTTGTGGGGTTTTTTTTGATTTTTTTTTTTTTTTTTTAATCTGAAGTGGTGGTGTTAAGAGAATGGAACCAGGGTCTTCTAGTCCCAAACAATAGGACCAGAGACAATGGGCAGAAGCTGATGCATGAGAAGCTCCACCTGAACATGAGGAAGAACTACTTTACTGTGTGGGTGACTGTGCACTGGAACAGATTGCCCAGAGAGGTTATGGAGTCTCCCTCATCGGAGATATTCAAGAACTGTCTGGACATAATCCTGAGTAATGTGCTTTAGAGGACCCTATTTGAGCAGGGAGGTTGGACCTGATGACCCCCTATTGTCCCTTCCAACCTTACCCTTTGTGTGATTCTGGGATTTATCCTGTTTTGCAGGTTTCTGTCATCAGAAGGTGATTGTTGACCTTAGTGAGAGGGCTATGGACAAGCAAGTCAAATCTAATGGGATCAAAATAGTGTTGATATGGCTCAACTTTCCCCTGGCCCCTGCAGCATATGTCCATTCCTGGATCACAAAAATGAAGGCTGTCTCTCAGAGCTTGCATCTGTAATGCTGTGTCTACCAAGTTGACTCTAGGTGATACTAATTTGGGCTGGAAGATGAGGAGTGTTTTCCATGTGACTGGACTACATAAAGATCAAGACAAAAGTGTAATGGTGCATGGGTCACCAGTCACTGCTAGACACAGAAGGTGCTGACGATGTCTTTCTTTTCTTGAGCTGGTGCAAAACATGCTGGCAAAGTCAGTAGTTTTCAATTCCTTTTGCTCTGTAGGTGGTATGAGATGCAAGCAGTGCAAGACTGCAGAATAATGCTGTTGGCCTCTCAGTTTGGCTCTCAGTTTTAAGCTGTGCTAGCACTTCTTCATGCTCTACATCAGAGATGTAGAGGCAGCTGTAATAAAAATATCTTTTAAAAACTGTTTAATTTTTTGTTAGCTACCCACAAAACTTGTACCTTTTCCAGGCTGACCATTATGACTCCTAAGTAGATGATGTTGATAACTTAGGTGGTAGGAAGGTGTGATTTGTCCCCTGCCCCCCACCTCCATTGGATACCTATGGGCAACTGAAAGCAGGAAACCTAGCCAACCAAGTAGTTTCCTCCCCTGAGCCTGACAGTCCATGCTTTCTCATCTCCCTGTACACACATCTGCCTTATTCCTTTTTCTACAAATGGACTTGTGCAATCTCCTTTTTTTTTTTTTTTTTTTGGCACTTTTTTGACCCCTGAGTCCCCCTTCACTTTAGCTCTCTGGGTTGTTTTAACTATTTAAACCAGAGGATAGAAAATCTGGCAGCAGCAACAAAGGAATAGGTTTCTACCAGTTGCTGCCATGAGTTTTGTTGAGTTCAGTTGGCTGGATTTCTGTAAGTGGGCATAAACAGTGAATGGTTACAAAAATAAAGTTTGTTCTGTGAAAATGGAGATAGAGGAAGTGAAAGTGGAATGCAGCCAAAGTGATCCCAGCAGGACTGGGAATAGATAAGCGTGGGAGAAGACTCATTTGTCAAGGGCAAAACGTGGTTGGGTTAGGGGGAGATGAAAGCTGGAAGAGAGTTCTAGATAAAGTGTATGTCAGAGAACCTTTTTAGTTATCCTTAAAAAATTGAGCATAGCAGGGGTGACGGACACCTGAAGAGGCTTGAAGGAAGATGTGAGTGATGAATGATGGTGTCTGTAATACTTCAGAAAAGAAGTGCTGACCTGAGATCAAGTATGGAGTGAAAGAGTAAGAGTGTGGTTGCAACTGTTGTGCTGGTCTAAAATGGTCAGAAAGGCAGGCTGAGGTTCAGTTTAGACAGAAGGACACCACTTTAGATCAGTGGTATGATGGAGTCAACCCCGCAGAAAAAGGGTTTGCAAATGTAGTTGTAGATGAGGATACACAGAAATGAGATGCAAACAAAAAGACCTGGAGTCTATTTTTGATCCTTTGGAGTGTATGAAAACAGTCACAATTACAAGGATCAAAAAAGGATAGAACTTCACTGTGCTGGTGGGTGACATGGATTTGTACTTGAACTTAAACTAGCAATTCTCAGTAGTCTGTTGTCTCATACTTTTGTGGGGTTGATTGTGATATGGCAAAAATTAGGGGAGCAAAGTTTTTGTCACACCTTGAGGCTGTTGTTTTATTACAAATTGCGTATATTCCTCTGGTACTAAAGTGTTTCAATTTAAAATCAGCAAAATTTTTATTATACTTGTTGCTTTATGCATTGCATCCAGATCATGTGTTGGTTATTAAACATTGATTTTTATATTGTATCAGATTTTTTTTTATGCTTTTATTGGCTTTTGGTGTCTATGAAATATTTTCTTCTGAATGTATTGCTCTGCGTTATGTTCTGTATTTTAACTTTAAAATGATAACTTGGTAATAAGCCAATTTTGAGCTTTCTTTAAGTTATAGTACAGAAAAATTAAGAAACAGAGAAGAATGCTGCTTTTGTGGAGATGTTGGTGTATTTATTTTAATTTTTTAATTTTTTAAATTTATTTATGGTGACAAGTGATGCAAGCATCAGGATACACAGTGCCCACTGAAACAATTCACATTTTTTTTCCCTGGTTTTAAAAAACAAAACAAACCCCAAATGTGAAATTCTTCAGATATTTTCTCCTTCCATAAGATTTTCATTGTCAGATGAGATATTTAAAATGAATTTTAAAACTGATACTCAAAAGTTTATCTTGCTGCAGCCTTTCTTTCCAAGCAAATTGCCTGCCTGTTTTTAGGTAATGGCAGATCAAAAAGCGAATGCTTTGTCATATATGCCTTTGTGAATACACTACCAAAGGATAACTGAAAAGACATTGTGAAAACATAGGCACATAATACTTGCACAAGTTCTAGTTGAACGTGTAAATGACTTGTCTAACTTGGAAAAAAAAAGCTAGTGCAAGAGTGAATTGTGAGACTTATTTTTTTTAAACTTTTTTTCTCCTAAATGTTCTGTAAGACTTTTTAATTTCTGCTATGACCCTCAGGAGATGGAAAAGTAGAACCATACATGATTTCTGGATGTGGCTTATAACATTGTGCAGAAATGATCAGTATTCTTGTCTAAATGTTCTTCCTCCTAACTCTTGAATTACCTTTTAATTACTATTTAGCATCAAGCTAAATTTTATGATATTTTCCTGAAAATATTTAATTCAGCCTTAAAATCTTAAGTCTGAGTGGCAAATATATGCTCAGAGTAGTTCTGTTACACTATCAGTGTCTATCAGGACAGTTTTCAGCCATAGTTTTTGTTGCACTTGACTTCTGTGCAGTGTATAGCATAAAGGGATACGTTTTCACTTATGTGCTGAAGCGGTAAGATTGTCAGAATAGTTTCTCTGTTCTCCTTACTCTGCTTTGGGCAGTATGCCTCCAGGACATGGACAGATGATTGGCTTCAAAATGCTACAACTGCAATGCACACTCTAAAGTTGGTTTCATCTAACCTTCAGGCTTTCACCATTTTATAAAGCCACCCCAGTGAGAATGTTTCTCTGTTTAAGAAGTGGAGAGATTAAATACAACTTGAATCTGCTTGAAAAAATACTATAATACAGTTAAGTATTCTTGTAATAGTTGGTTCTATTGAAACTCAAGTACAGATTTGCAGATAAAAATACGTTTCAAGTGCTTGTGTTCAGTTTCCTGGGAAGTCATAAAATAACATTTTCTTTCTTTGTTAAATTGTAGTAAAAATACAACTACTGTAAATATTTCTACCCTAAAATAGTATTTTCTTGCTATAAGTTTACATGCCTCCTGCAATTTCTATGTAGACAATATTTTTTATTGCACAAGTAAAGCTAAGTTTGATAAGCTTTGTCCAAAATTATGTCATGACTTGTGCTGTTGGTTCATCAGAGGTCTTGTTGAGGACCAAATCTGATGAGAGGAGAGGCACATTATTTGCTTATGTGCACAATTTTGTATGTTAAATCAGTTCAATAGCAAGTAATAATTTAGCCACAAAAGGAAGAAGGCAAGCTGTTAGCATCTTCTTTTTCTGTATGTGTGCCATGGATGTGTTAAACAGCTTTGCTGTCAGATTACTGTCTCTCATATAATCTACCTAAGATATTTTCCCCACAGTCTATGAAATATTTTGATAAATCTTACTTTGTTGAAGAATGAAGTAACACAAAAAATAATACAAAAAGTAGCATGTGAAATGAATCATCCATTTGACATTCATTTGATTCTGTAGGGCACCTGTAATGAAAGACTTAGATTTGTAAGTTTAAAGAAGAAAGGTAAAAGATAAATCTCAATTTCTTTGTGTTTGATGCTCTCAGCTTGTTTAATATGAAAAGTTTTCATATAATTCTGGTTTTTATCTTAGCTTTTTGCTGATACTTTAGTCCATGTTTGTGCATAATATTACAGTGGATAATGTTGTGCTTGTCTTTGTGATTGAATAAAAGGTGTTAAAATCAGTAACGATGTGTAGAGCTTCATTTTGATACCAGGGAAAGTATGAAGTATTACTGAGAAAAGTTTGAGACAGCATTTTAATAGGAGATTGTGCAAGGAGAACCTAGAGAAGGACAGACTGGTCCATCTAGACTTGATTCTGGGAAGGTGATGAAACACCTCATCCTTGAAACCATTTCCAGGCACATGAAGGGCATCAGGACATCATACTGTCTGTCTAAATATCAGTAAGGCTGTCGACACTGTCTCCCACACAGGGAGGTCCCTCGAAGCGTTGGGAAACACTTTTTTTTTTTCTTTGCTCTCTGGGTAACTGAGCACTGGTGCAGGTTGCCCAGGGAAGTTGTGGAATCTGTTCTTGGAGATATTGTCTGGACATTGTCCTGGGCAACTGCCTCTAGGTGGTGCTGCTTGAGCAGAAGGTTTGGACGAGATGGCCTACAGCAGTCCCTTCCAAACTCAACTGTTCTCTGATTCTGTAGATTGGGGGGGCAGTATATCTTAAATTTGTTATTTATTGGTCTGTTTCTCTAAATCTGGGAGCTTAACTGTTTCCTATGGGTGTAGAAACCTTCACTGTGATTTCAAAATACATTTACATTGTTCTTTTTTCTAGACTTTCTTTCATACAGTTGGATTGCGTGAAAAGATATGCCAGATATTAAAGTACTTACAACTTTTCTAGAGAAACTAGAGCAGTAACTGCACTTCTGATACAAAAGGATTTGGCTTTTAGTTTAGCAGTGCCTGTATGTGTGAAGATATATTTTTAATCTCAATATTGCACATTGCCCCTCTCATTCATGTGCCTGAGTTGTGTGATTCACTGCTAGCTTAATTCTTTATGTACCTTGATGTCATTTCTTGAAAGATCTCTTCTGAGAGGTTCTTGTCATCCTCTTGTGACTCTGGATTTATACCATGACCGAACTCTTCAATCATCTCTCTACCTTCTTGGACTTATCTCCTTCTGAGGCTTCAGAAATGACCTTTTGTAACAGCTTCTGTCATTTTCAACATCAGAGCTTTTTCCATTCCTTTGCATTTAATTTGATCTTCCTTTTTGCATGACCATTTAAAATTTTATACATCTTAGCTCACCTCCCCTTAGGAAGTCCTCAGCTTTCATGTCGGCCATATTCCTTTTGTGCTCTGTGCCCCTGTGTTCCCTGAGCTCCATTTATAGTTCAGTCTGTATAACTTATGTACTCATCTCTCATTTACACATTTGTCTGGCTTCTGCACTGATGTTGTGGTGACGGGTTTTTTTGTTGTCCTCAAAGGAGAAGACTTCTTTTTTTGTAAATAGCTGTTCCTATTGTCTCACTGGAAACTTTTACTTTTATCTGTTGAATGAAGTTTTGATAGTTGCTATCAAAAGAGATGAGTTCTAGAACAAATTTAAATAACCTGTATTTTCCCCTGTCACCTCGTTTTATGGTTAAAATATCAAAGTTGTAATAGGGTGGCCAGTCTATTTTTTAGGCCTGCTTTTGTGGTTGAGTTGCTGATGTGATTAGTAGAGATAATAGTTGAGCTTTAAACTTATTTCTTCTAAGTCCTTGTTTCAGCTTTCCTCCCCCCCCCTTGGAGAGTAGGTTGCAAAATAACCTTGTATTCAATCTGTAGAAAATTTTGTGATTTAATTCAATGTAATGTTTGTAGGACTGTCTTCATTCAGCACTCCTACTGAGTTTAATCATGTTCTTATCCATTGCCTTTTAACAGCTTAGTGTGGGAACGTTTATGAGAAATGCCAGAGACTCTGATATCTACATAAGATTTTCTATAAATAAGCACCAGCAGTGTCTTGGAAAAAGGCGTTGTTTTCAGGAGCAGCATTGTAAGACCACATATCCATAAATAAAATAATCAAAGAGATTAATTTATTTTTGGAACTCTCAATTGTGTCCTCGAGGTCACAGAACTTGCTTGCTGATCTTGTAGTTACTATTGGTATAGTTATGAAAATATTTATTACTTTCAAGTACATGATTCCACCCCTCAGTCCCCCAATTATTTACATTGAAGTGGTGGAATTTGTTGTCACCAGTGCAATTGGTTGGAATTTTGCCCAGTGCACTGGAGGCATACTGAAGCTTGCAGTTTATAAGTTGAAATACGAAATAGTTTTGGTGTTCGGTGGATGCTGTAACTTGTATACTGATGAAGATCTGTTCATCATTTCATGAAATTCTTGATTCTCCTCGAGGTTTCAGAAATATCTTGTGAACTGAAATGGAAATTGTCTTGGTAGCTTCAGTTATATAATGTGATCTGCATATGCAGGGCTGTTTGCTCTTTGCTGCCTTGCCCATGCCAAGGAAGGGTGAAAAAGACATTAAGCGACTGTGACTTTTCACAGCTACCTGTTGTCACCTCTCCAGTAAAGAACAGAAAAACTCCTTTTCCCTGGAGAACAAGAGGAAATTTAAAGACACTTCTGTTTAGATTATGTTTTGCTTAGTTGGAAACTGAAGGACACGTAATGGAGACTGAGCTTTTCTCCCTTTCATCTCTTTCCTTTTTTCATCCTGTTCACTCCTGGTAAAGCATGGAAAGGTTGCCTCTTGCCAGGGAATATGAAGCTTTTTGAAATGGTAGATTTCAAGTAGAAGCCTTTTCCAGGCCTGTTATATGTAGAGAAAGGTTAATTTAATAGAAGAAATCTAATAAATGGCATGGTAGACCACATGTAGTTGTGAATCTTCATGCTCTCCCAAAACTTGGACTTAGGCTAAATGCTGGGATTCATAGTGGTATCTTACCCTGAAGAGTACAGGAAAGGATGTCCACCTGAGGTTTCTTGCAATTTTGGTAACTTATAGCTAATAATTATCAAGTTCCCATCTTTCCTTTCTAAAATAAGCTACTACATGTTATTAATAAGCAATATGGAAGACAGAAAATGGAAAAATTATGCATGGATAAGACTCGATTATGAGCTGTTTAGCATTCTTTTTCCCCTTCTCCTTGATTATGGCACTCCTTAATGGCTACTGGGGGGTGGGATTAGTTTTTAATGTCAAGGTGATTTATAGTATGTAATGATTTAGGGAGGGTTTTGCCCACTTCCTCTTCAGAAAAAAATATAATTATAGGGCTATGTAGATTAGTTGACTGTTCTAACAACACCAACAAAAGCCCTACAATGAAACTAATGTCAAGTTAATTTAGGAATAATTGGCCTTATTTCCTATTATGCTGTTGGTGTTTACATTCCATTGATGCTAGTGGGCAAGACTTGGAGTTCCATGTTCAAGTTACTAAGCTAAGAGGGTGATTAAAACTTAGTGAGAACAAGGCTAGAAAAAGTTTAAAGTGTTTTTAGGTAATTGAGTTTACTTGGCTTTTATTGCTGTTACCTGTAATCAGTTGTTTTTTGTATAATGAATTCTAGTACTACAAAATAAGATACCACTGCAAAGAAGATAAATATTCATAGTATTTAGTATGACTTCTCCCTATAGGGAAGGAGAATCTGTAATTTTCCTGAAGTGCAGCTCTTTTCATGGTTATTTTTTTACTGTTAAGTGATGTCTCTGACCTTCTGCTTTTTTAGATGCCATAGGTTGTTTCAGTGTTACATTTCGGTAGGTGGTACTTAACACAAGCCTTTCAACATAAGTCATTAAAACTTATTCTCAGACTGCATTAAGAGCAATTCATAGTATATTCTTAATAGATGTCTGAATGCTCTGCAGTCAAGGTATTTTAAAATGCTTGTAACAGGAATAACATAGTGCCTTTAGAAGATGAAAACATCCTGAGCTTCAAGGTGCACTGTTATATAAACAGGTAAATTAATGTGGTAGGTGGGCAATTTTTTTAAAAGCAGAACTTGTTTCTGGGTATATATGACTGAAAAGAGACATGCTATAGCACCTTTATGCTTTACAACCTTTGAATTCACCCATCCACGTGAGAAGAAAAAAAGAAATTGTTACAGGACTTTTACCTGACATAATTTTGTACTGTGTTCTTACCATGGAGCTATCTACTTTGATAGATTTAGAGCTAGTCATTATACTTTTACAACAGGTGGTGGAGAAAAATAAAAGCATGCTCTTGAATAAAAGGAGCAGATTGTTCTAACTAGTCATTTGAGCTGAATAAGAAAAGAATATATGCGACACCTTCGTACATGGAGGCCCCAAAAGAAACCACTGGTAGCTGAGCCTTGTGTTGACAGAATATTGTTGTATGCCTGAAGTACAATTCTTCTCTCATGCTAGTGGTTTGGGGTTCTTTTCTTTCTCCTGTATCGGTGATCTGTAGTGGATGAATTTCTGGGCTTATAACCAGCTCCTTAAAATGGAGGAGCATGAAATTTAAGATATTCCTAGTGTATTTTGCATTTTGTTTAACACCAGTAGTAGTCAGATAAAAAAACAGGTCTCAGAAATAAACTGTAAATTTGTGTTCTTTCAGTTGTTGTTCTATAGATGTCATTCTATTGCTGAAAAAAACTCCTTTGTAATGCTGATATGTTATGGAACTCAATAATGAAGAACACTTCTAAAATGTAAATATGAAAACTGGCATGCAGAATTTTTGGGTGTTAATTGGGAATAGTGTTTTTTATCTAGAAATCAGTAGATCTCCAGGGCAGCATCCCTATAATACTATTCATAATAAATATTATGGGTATCTTAAATTTAATTTAATATTGTTGTGCAACTGACTGTTACTATTCTAAATAGTCGAAGCGACATAATCTCTAGGAAGTGTAGTGAGAACACTGGAATTGTTAGATAAAGATCAGTAATTCTAATTCAGAATAAATTTTACTTTCTGTCCTGAGCCGATGAGCTAGAAGGTCACAATAAAATTGTACTGGGCATCCATTGATCAGTGGTAGTTACTGAGACGTGTTTCTCCTAGTCTTAAGCATATTTATATTTTAACCTGGTGGGGAAATGATCTGTTTAGCTCTTCTTTCATGGGTTGGTGAAAAAGGAGGTAGGATAAATCAAAATCACAGGCCAGTGTCTGTACTGAGTGTTGCTGCTAAGGAAATACGTTAGCGTTTTAAAAAAATGTAATTTGTCTTCAAATTCAAGCATATTTAAAAAGCTTTGTATAGGTATACTGTGTTTGTGTGACAAGGTTTTTGTGGCTGGGGGGGTCACAGGGGTGACTTCTGTGAAGAAGAGCTAGAAGCTTCCCCTGTGTCTCATGGAGCCAATACCAGATGGCTCTAAGACGGACCTGCTGCTGGCCAAGACCGAGTCAGTCAGTGACAGTGGTAGCATCTCTGGGATAACAGATTTAAGGAGGGAAAAAGTTTAGGTAACAGCAATGGCAGCCAGGGAGAGAAGGGAGAATATGTGAGAGAAAAAACTCTGCAGACTCCAAGGTCAGTGAAGAAGGAGAAGGAAGGAGTTACTCCAGGTGCTGGAGCAGAGATTACCCTGCAGGCCATGGGGAACATCCCCCTGCCATCCATGGAGGTCTGTGGCAGAGCAGAGATCCATCTGCAGCCCCTGGAGGACCCCACAGAATATACCCAAAAGAGGCTGTGACCCCATGGGGAATGCCAATGCTGGAGCAGTCTCCTGGCAGGACTTGTGATCCTGCATGGGACCTACATAAGAGCAGTTTGTGAAAAACTGCAGCCTGTTGGAAGGCCTCATATTGGAGACGTTTGTGGAGGACTGGCTTCCAGGGGAGGGACCCCGTGCTGGAGAAGGGGAAGGGTGTGAGGAACCCTACCCTTGAGGAGAAAGGAAAGGGAGAGAAAACATGTCATGAACTGATCACAACCCCCATTCCCTGTCCCCCTGCGCCACTGAGGGCCAGGAGGTAGAGGAAATCAGGAGTAAAGTTAAGCCAGGAAAAAAGGAAGGGGTGGGGAAAGGTTTTTTAAGATTTCATATTATTTCTCATTACCCTACTCTGATTTGATTGCTAATAAATTAAGTCAAGTCTGGTTTGCCCATGATGGTAATTGGTATATGATCTTTCCCTGTCTTTATCTCGACCCATAGCTCTTTTATAATATTTTTCTCTTCCTTGAGGAGGGGAGTGATAGAGCAGGTTTTGTGGACACATGGTGTCCAGCCAGGGTCAACCCACCACAAATAGATGATGTGTAAACCTTGACTATACGATCTGTATTAAATTTAGTTTAATTTTGGGGATTTTATGATTAATTTTAAGATTGAATTTAGATTAATCTTGATGACCTTGTTAGTTAGTAGAGCTTTAATTTATTTTCTGAGAGTTCAGTGCAGGATATTAATCTTTCTTTTTATAATGAACATTTAAGATTCATTATCTTTTATAAATGAAAATGGACATGTAGGCAGGAAATTTTTTGAGGCTAGTATGATTGATCACTTATCTTTTAGAAGGACATTGAAGAGGAATGTGTGAGTTCTAGGTCTGTTTAATCTGAACAGCATTTAACCTAGTGAAGAACTGTTAAACCTAGTGAAGCTTGTGGGAAAAGATAATGGATACAGTGAATTGTTGATTTGCTTGGCTTCTGTGGAATGTAAATGTTTCCCAGATACTTCCTTGGCAACTGAACAAAGTTGATGGACCCAAAATACAATTAGCAGTTGGACAAAATAGTCATTTAAAATTCTTTCTGTCTTCCTAGCTTACCATTCCAGCTCTTGATGGGGCATTTGTTTCTGACTGACTACCTGATTTTTCTTTTTGTTTGTCTTCGATTGTTGAGATGACTTGATGGCTGCTGCCACCACTGCAGATTTGGAAAGTCATGGCTCTGGTTGATGCTGCCACATCTGGCTCTTCTGGGCCGTATCCTGATGGCAGTGTCACTTGAAAGGAGGAGGTGCTGCTGGCTGCCTTGCATCCCAGTCCTTAGGCTTACATCAGGCTTCTGAGGTCAGACCAGTCTGGTGTATTGCTGCTTCTGCCACCTTTTTCAGAAAAATGATATTAGAAATCTAAGGTAAATGTGGATTTAGGGAGTGCAAGCTCTAAGAGCATTTGAATGTCAGCAGTGTGTGCTTCCAGCCAGGAGATTGAGCAGAGGTGCACAAATCACTGTGGGGTGATGTGTGTGTTGGTAGGTATGCATAAATTCAAGTAACAGGGTAATATTGAAGATAAATTTCAGGTTACACATCAGCTGTAGCTAAAGGAATGGGGTGGTGATATGCAATGGAACAGTGGTTGGTAGTGAAGTACCTTTTTATAGAGTTTTTGGGGATATTAGAAATGGCTTAGTAGGAGATACCTACCTAACTTGTCATTTGTACTATATTAGCAGACTGTTGTCAAAACGCTGGGCAACAAATATGAGTGGGTATTTGAGTTCAGTTGCTGAACTTCGCTGGGAGGTAGTAAACGTTCATCAAGCTGATCCACTTTCTTCTCTGAACAGCACTGTTACATTATTGCGGAGAGTGGCCCAGTAGCTGAATTAGGTGCTAATAAGTCCTGACCTACAGTGTACTTTTGTCACATGTGATTTTATGTTTGAGTGGTTCAAGATTGATTTAAAATGTATATGGTTTTGAACAAATGACTGGGAACAAAATATATCACTGCAGGTTTTGCTCACCCACCATCTCTTCTCCTTGTGTTTTCCACACAGCATGTTACACTACATTTGTCTCTTAGTGCCTGGAGTTACCGGAATAGCACTCAGGCAATTGGCTGCTAAAACAGAGAAAGGGGTGTCTGAATTTGCTCATGGTTTAAGTCATAAGGAGTAGTCTGCAGAGGGTTTAAAATGCTTGGTTTGACTTGTGTTATACTGGATAAATCACTACAGCATTGACTGTTACCTTACTTGACTTGGAATGTCTTGGTATGTTGGTAAGAGGAGGTAGTGTGCTTCATGAGAGGAAGCCGTTGGTTTAAGCAGTTGTTACAGGGTCGATTTTGTAGTGGGTTGATAATCTGTACTGATAAACTTTGCTCATGTGTGTGTGATAAATGCACACTTTGCTTGTTCTGTGGATGCAGCCATGATGTGCACACACGGGGGTTTGAATTGCTTGCTGTGTATTAACAGGCACATTGTTATTGCTAATCAGAACCCTGATAACTAAAATTAATAGTGGGTACAAAGACAAGCAATTAAGGACATTCATCTTCCAGATGAGTCTAAAAGATTCATTGGTAGTTTAAATTTATATACTGAGGGCACTTAAACCATTAAAAAGGGTAATGGGTGCCCTGCAGGCATGTGCTTCAAAGCCATATGTCATTTTGGTGCTGGGACATCAGACTGATAACTTCCCTTTAAGGGAAACTGCTATTCATTTATCAATTAAATGTTGAAGGAAAAGTACATTTTTTGCTGTAAAGTGATCATAGAAGTGTATCGTAAGCTAAATCAAAACCCAAGATTTATGTTCAAAGCCTTTTGAGCTTTATCATAATATATGTTAATTAGAAAAGTCTCTCAGTGGTAACAGAGGGCACTGGAGTTGAAACTTTGAAAAGTATAAATGTTTCTTTGAAGCACAAATATTTCTCTTCCTGTGCCTTGCAGTCTTTGACAGTGATGTAGTAACCAACTTAGTACAGAACATGAAATGCTGGGGTTTTTTCTGCTGTTGCTGTTGATGCTATGCTTATGTTGTCACAAGGTGATGTTTGAGCAAGTTTTTTAACATAGAGATGAAAATAAAATTTTAAGGTTTTACAGTACAAGGTTTAGCATGAATTTTGCTACAGTGTAGAATTTTCATTCTGTCCTGATGTTGTCCTTGCCAGCTGAAGCAGTGGTTAACATGTAGTTCTGGGAGTGCCTGGGAATGTATCTGGCAATGGTTTTTGGTGATGCAGGGATTAGCTAGAACTTGGTTGTGTCATTCATTCAAAATAACAAAAACTTTTGCAGATTTCTGTGAACTATCTGAGTTGTCCCTAACTGAAGATGAAACAATCTCAGTGTGGGACACAGTATAGATTTGCTTATGAAATTTAGGAAATTTCCCCTTCCCTAAATACGAACACTGTTTGTACAAACTCTCTTCCTGTTACGAGATATTTGAATATTCTGCTTTGGACAGGTTAAAATTATTTTTATTCTCAATTTGGTGACGTACATGCCCATTCCTCCTTTCCTTTTTCTCTGGCCTTTCTGAGTTCCAGACCGTATATGTCTTGTACAGAGGGCAGAAATGAGCATAGACTGTAGTTCCTGATGGCCCTCAATCTCCCCTTTCCCACCTCCAGTCTATTTGCCTCCAGACTGTAGTGTGAGCTGGTGAGAGCCTGGCAAGCATGGGAGGGGGTTGGTGGCTGGTGCCATGGTGGTGACTCCTCTTATGGGGACACTAGAATTTATTGTAATAAGGGGGTTTTGTTTGTTCTTGGATCTCACCGTACTTGTCCCATATTTTGTATTAAAAATTTAGACAACAAAGTCAATGCAAATGCCCCTATTATTCTAGAAGTGTCTTAACAAAATCAACTGTTGTTGTGGCTAGAGTTGTTAGTTGGGTTTATATGCTCGAAGTACTGAGGACAGGGAGAAGATGCAAGAAATATCCCACCTGATTTCCAAGAATTCTCTATAATCTAATTCTTGAGTTATTATATAACTGCTTTCTGGATTAAAAAATACTGCCTAAATAATGATGAATGCACTGTGTTTTCTCTTTCACTCTCTCCTGCTACTGCCTTTTGTTTTTGAGCAGGAGGAGAAAACTCGAGGGCTTTGTGCCATGCATATAGAGATAACAGCTGCTGCAGAATTGTATGCATGATATCTGTATTTTCTCGCCTTTATTGTCTGCTCTTTCTTTGACCAGGCTCTTTTGATTCCTTTGTTTCTTACTTCTCAAACCTTGATCTGTTTCTGTGATCATCGTACTTTCTTCTCTCTTTTCCCCAACCTACTTAATGGCCTTGAGTTAAGAATGCAATAAAAAACTTACTGAATGAGACAGAGCAGACATTACTGTGTTACATGGGAATTCTGGATTTTTTTCCTCCCATCGTTTACATTCCTCCCATTCTTCTTTCTTCCTGTCACTTCTCTTCTCAGCTTTTGTTGTAAGGTTTTCATATCCATTGTTTGTGTGACCCTGAAAAAATGCTTTGTTCTGTTATGCTAGACTGATTTAGTAAAGCAAGATCTCCATTCTGCACAAATTATTACATTTCTAAGTAAATTTTAATTATTTTGTCTGACTGTTTTGGGGACAATATTTATCCTTGTTGCTGGTGTTTGGACTGCTTATACTTTCAATGCTTCAGAATTTTTGATTTTCATCTATCATTTTTGAGCCTGGTCCATTATTTTCAGTTTCCCCTGTGGTTTATATAATGTGTTGCTTTTTGTCACACAGGCATTAGGGTAGATTTCAGTTGGATTGGTGACTTCAGGCTGTGATCTGCCCTGACAGAAGGTGCTCTTGAGGGAAATTGGTTACATGAGGTAGTGATGTTTTTACAAAAGAGAGAAGAACACTGATGGATCAGCTGCTTGCAGTTTTTAGCTTTGCACAGGCAAGCCTGTGAACTGTGGCACAGTCTGAGCGGACACTGTAGTTGTGGTGGATCTTGGAGGAACACCTCTGGTTGACTCTTGGAAGATCTCTGCTTTTAAGTAAACTAATAACAAGTTTCTTCTCTAGGGGGATGCACGTTCGATGATGGTCCTGGGCCCTGTGACTACCACCAAGACTTGTACGATGATTTCGACTGGGTACATGTCAGTGCTCAAGAGCCTCACTATTTGCCACCTGAGATGCCTCAAGGTGAGAAACCCCACAGATACTGAAGGGATAAGTTACTTAAGAAAGTACTTAAGTGCTCGGAGCCTCACTGAATATGGCCTTGAGGCCATTCTCTGTGATATCCACTTGAACCTTGATAATGGAGGTAATAAAAAAAAAACAAAGATAATAAATATAACAGTCTTTGTAATTGAGAAGCCTTCTTAGATCAAGTCCCCCTTTAAAGTTTGGGGGACATGGGGAAGGGAAGAAAGAAACCACATCCATCTCTTTTTGTTCTGTGTGGAATTCCCATTGATGCACAGTCAAACTCTACTTTTTATATGACAGCTAAGATATCAATTCAATTATTCAGGTAAGCATTAGAATAAATGCAGGAAAAAGGAATACACTTTTCCTTTCTTCCCTTCCCCCAACCCTTATCATCTGAAGGTAATCAGAAAAGCTTTGATTTATGGAAATATTGCTGTTGTTAATTACTATTTAGGACAGGTAATGAATAACTGAAGAGGTGCAGTCTACATGACCTTGCCTGCTCACCTTTGATGAACAGCTTAATCGGCGCTTCCCAGACAGCATGATATGCTGAGAGAATGAAAGCATTTGAAATTCAGCTACATTTTCCAATTAATAATACATTAAGTAATTAATCATGCAGAGGAGGAAAAAAGGTCATGGCTATTTTATTTGTATCTAAAAGGTTTTGTGAAGTGAGGTACATGTGGAGAAGGAGTGGGAAGTGTTGCCACACAGAAGTAACCTCACCTCTGCACCATTCCTTCCCCTGTTTTTTATGTATTGTTGTGTATTATTAATGGTGGTTGTTCTGTGAAATTTTACTTCTTAGCTGCTGACTAGGTGGGTTCTCCCTGCTTTGGAGTCACTGATACTCCAGTGACAGCAGCTGTTACCATGCCCAATATCTTGCAAAATATGTTCACTGAACAAGATCCGCACTTATTTAATGGTCTTCTTGGTGCTTCAGGTTTGCATAAGCAAGAATAAATTTAAAGCCTGAAGCCTCAGCATTTGTGATGGTCTTATATTAAAAAAATCAAAACAGTATCTCCGCTGGGAAGGCTGAAACTAGTTACTTTTCAGGTTGCATTTTTCAGAGCCTACGTGGTTTTTCTAAAGGTTGGAGGTATCTTAATTGTGATGGAAGCACCATTTTGTAAAAAAAAAAAGTAATTTGGTATTCTCAGTCCTTAGACACACCTTGTATAGGAAGAAGAGCAATTTGAGGGATTGTAATTTGTATGAATCTAAATGACAAGATAGTTTCTTCTTGCTTATCCCAAATAACATACCTGTCATCCTTAGGCAGTTTTCAGAGTTAAATGACACAGTGCTCTCTGGCATGTGGTTTCTGTTCAGTTCTGCTACAGATTCTTTTTCTCAGAGTGTACCATGTGAACTCTTTCAGAGGAAGTTCTTTTCTCACATCTGTATGTGAAATTGTGGGTACTCAATAAAATCTAGCAGAATAATGGAATGTTTCAGAGGTAGTCCAAAACAGATACAGAAGAAGCTCTGATGATTATTTTTTTTTTCCTCTGGTTAGAATGCTAGATTTCTTGTACCACTGTTGATAAGTTTGGTCTTCGGTATCTGAGATCCAGACTAAAACTGAGCAGTCTCATCTGGCAAGCTGCCTTTAAGAAGTTCACAGTTCCCAGATTCTGAAGATCTATGCCATATCTAAATATTTAAGTTCATTTGTGTTTGAAATAGCATGGCTTTAAATTAAGTCTAAAAAGGTAACATGGTTCTAAAATGAGTGCTGAATTCCTTCAGTGGGTCTGCAGGAAGTGGAACAGCAAGAGGTTCAGGCAAAAGCAGAAGGGAAATAAGTGTGTGCAGTCATCTGCTGTGCAGTGTTCTAACATTGCTGACGCTTCCTGATTACTGTTGAAACTGTAGGTTCAAACGGATTCTACTGCTCATGAAGAAGTTATCCGAGTAGAATAAGATGTGGAATGAAGGTATAGGTGAAATTATAGGTATAGTATTATAGGTATAGGTAAAATTAAACTACTACTTTTTCACTTTGAAAAATGCTGTGTTTTATAACCTGTAGAAGCCAGTAATCTTCTAGGGACCACTTTTTCAGTCACTGAATGAGAGCAGAGAAAGAAAGGGGTACCCAGAAAAACTAAGCAGCAAGGAAACTGAAGTCCGTGGGTAGGGACTGTTTTCTTTGCACCTCATCCTTTCAGGCTCTATAATACTTCAGCTAGGCACAAAGCTCCTTAATGCATGTGCTGGTGTTCTCTCCATGGACACCCTTCATAGTGTTTGGAGCCTTTGTCTTTTACATCTCTTTGGAATACAATGCAGTGGGGGCTTCTGGTATAGATTAGTCTCGAGAGGAGCACTGTTTTGCCACTGTGATAGAAAGATAATACCAGTAGAGTGAGTATGCTACTTTCAGGGCTCTAACTTTACCAGATTCACACAGAAGCATTGTAGTTATAAAGGATTATACTCAATTTTCAAATGTCAATTTTCAGTCTTCAGTACATTCAGAAAGTCTTATTAAAAAACCCCAAACCCAAACAACAAAAGACCCCAGAATAAAAACAGTGTGAGAGAAAAGGACATATAAAAGAAAATAGGAAAAGGGAAAAAAATGAAAATTGTTAATGTTTTAGCAAGTGCTAAATTGACAAGTGCTAATGTTTTACTTTTGATTCAAGGAGGGATAGTGGTTTAAATCAATGTTGTACTTTGGAGAGGGATGATAAATCATTGGAAATTTCAGACCTAATGGCATGTGTTTCAGAGTGCTATGAAAATATGAAAACTTGTCCTAATGGAAAACATTTTGCAGGTGTAGCAGTAGTAAATGCTATTGGAAAAGCAAGTGTAATTACCTCTGAGTAATTAATGCAACTTCAGATTTTTTTTTAGACTGACCTACATGGTATTTCTCAAGTTGTGAGCTGAGGCAAAAGCCACTTATCTTCTGTTACGGGAAAAATAAATGTAGTACATAGTGATTAATTTGAAAATAAAATGAACACTCAGAGCAGGTGCTTGTGTACAGCTTTAATACCAACTTGTAAATTGTCTGAACTGCAGCTTACACTATAAAACCTTTGGATTACTTACTAAGACCTTGGAAACCACCTGATGTCCAACATTAGTTTTCTAAGAGCATATAAAAGTGACCATGCTAGATCAAGCTAAAGGTCTGCTGCTTTTGAGTATAGTCATTAGCAGTTGCCTAGGGAGAGTGCAAAGGTAGGACAAGTGAGTACTGATCATGCCCTGACTGCTCTCCTACTTCCCAACTGTTTGGCATTTAGGAATGTTCTCAACTAGAAACAGGCTTTATTATAAGTGATATTCTCAATGTCCTGTCAGTTTTGTCTTACTGTGTGTGGTTTCCTTGAAGCCTTCTTGTATCTGCTGTGTCATAAAACAGAGTGCCAGGTTTTGTTATGAAACATGGGGAGATGCAGCTCTTCTTACTTGTTTTGAACTTGCACATGACTTCTGTTTGATGCATGTTGGCTTCTTGGAAGGAAGTGAGCAAAACTGAGTGCAAACTGTCTTCTCCAACCCATTCAGATTTGTTTAAATACCTTTTAAATAAAAAACGCACCCTTCTGCGGGCATCGTTCAAACTCGAATGGTCCAAGATGATTGAGTTGTTCCCTATGTGGAAGTGGTTCCACAACTGTGGATTTGCATTTTGTGTGAGGCAAGGTTGGTAACCAAATGTTACATTTTTATAGACATGACGACAAAAATGAAGTCCAAGCATTTAACTGGTGGTCTTTGTACCTCTAAAATAAAACATTTTCCAGATATTGAAGCTAACCCTTTAAAGCATGTATTATGTTTTCATGCGTATGATTTTTATACATTATACTATACAAGATAGAAATTAGAGAATGCTATTAAGATGAAATCCAATTTTGTTTATGGATATTTTTAAGTTATTTTAGGGGATTATTCATGGTGCGCGGATAACTTAATTTTGCAGAAGACAAAGGAAATAATAGTACTTTCTTATACCACTGGGGATGTGCAAAGGGGGATTTTATCCATATTATTAATATGTTTACTGATGGTTTTACCCTTAGAGAAGATAGTTTATTTACTCAGTTTGGTTTGCCTGTTAAAAGCAACATTATTCTGAGGCTATGCAAGGTCAGGGCATGAGAGCCTGTAATAGGCTGTATGATGAGGAACCACTTAATGAAGGATTTTTTTAATGTAAGGACTATTACCCTCCTGGTTACCAATGCATTTTGAAGAATGTCTAAATTACAGTGGAGAGTACTGACATGCTGAGATGGACATCTTGTTTCTGATCTCTCGGATAATGTACCTGAACTGGATGTGTGCTATTTTTTTTTTTAATGGTTTTCTAGAAATCTGAGGAAACTAAATTTCCAGGAGTGGGGAAAGTTCTTAGGTGCACTTGTCATCTAGCATGACTAAAGGGGAACAGATTAAATCTTGAAAGATATTCCTTAGTATTATGGTGTTTTGCAAATGCAAACTTTATTTACAGTGAAGAGTATTGCAGAAATAATTTTCTACTTTGCAGAAATTACACATGACCTTACATGCTGCCCTATTAAAGAATAAGACTAAATTCACTACTCTGAGAAAAAGGAAAAGAAACAAAACAGTCCTGAAAAGTAAAACATTATATATTCTGGTTTAGGCTGATGTCTAGGGGTCCCTGGTAGAAGACTGCACAGTTATTTCAGAATCGAGAATGTATACAGTGAAAGGTCCTGGAGATCGGAGGAAGTATGTTGACAAGTAACCTTAGGCCACACTTCATGGTAATTTCTTTTTTATGGTTTTTGGGTAGAATGTCTGACTGCTCATTACCACATCCTGTCATTCCCAGAGGCATTTTCATGTTTCTTCCTTCTCCCAGTTGCTCTGTTGTGCATGTGGTTGTGAACTCACGTGGATTGAAAATAATAACCCAGGGAAAAAAAGGAGTATGCAGCATGGGTCAGTTCATTAGCACAGTTAGTTCATTGTGCAGCTGTAAAAAGATTTATGCTCGTATAGATGATGAAGACCTTGGGAGCTGGTTGCATAGGTGGGTATAGGGGTTGTGTAAACCTCTGGGGTGCCTGAAAGAAATATGAAAATTACACCCTCAGATTTACGTGGAACTTTAATGTTCCTGTACAAATAGTTTTGAGTATTTATTGTGATCTAAAAGGTCAGTTGTGCTCTATTTAAATTCTGCCTTGTACAGAAAGGAAATAACTTCTGTGTCACCCACATGACCCAAAATGAATTTCAGCACAGACCAGTGTAAGTGTTTATAAAATGTATAAATGAGAAAGGGGAACCAGAAGGTCACGAATTTTGTGTTTTAATATAGATTTCATATGAATGTAACTCAGAAAGGAAAGCTGTAATGTAAAGGTTATATAGATGAGACTTTTGGCCTTTTACTTCACTTAAACCTGAATTTTTTTTCCTGTAAAAATGAATCCACCAACTCATGAATAAATATGAATTATGTGGATGTGTATGGGTACAGTCAGACAAAAGCTAACTGGGAACCAGTGTCTGGTGAAAATAGTGTGTTTCTTGAGGTATGGAAAAGATTGGGAGCTCATCAGCAGGAGAACCCTCACCATGTCCCAGGTTACTGAGCTCTTCCGCTGTGATGCTGTTCCACACATGATGCATCAGTTTGCTGTTTTGCACTACAGAAGAGTGAAGTTTAAACAGAATGCTTTCTGGGTCTCTTTATTTTAATAGACAGGCAAACAGAGTTTACCAGTCCACGGAACAGTTGGAACTGTATTTTCAAGATTTTGCTGCTCTATGGCTTGCATGTTGGTAAAGATCAGAGACTGTGTGCAAGAAAATTTGTTGACTAATCCATAGATTGGCAAATACAATTCAGGAAGGTAGTGGTTTTAGAATTTGATCATTGAAAGTTTATCTGGGTCGTTACATTATGAAATTAATTGCAAAAGCTAGAGTCTGCGTCTGGGGCTGGTAAAAAATCCTGGTTGTCTCTTCTTCTTTTATATTTATTTATGTTTTATTTAAGGTGACTGAGATATTTTTTTTCCTTAGACATCTGAGTCTTCATATACTCCTTTGCCCAAAAAGTTGACTGATATTTATTTCCTGTTTAACTTGTCAATGTACTGCAGAGTTGAATTTATTTGAACTACTTCCTTAATCAGAAAAACATATTTTACTGTTTTTCTTGATCAGTAAGCCTTGTGGTTGGTTTTTTGTCTGTATTATTTGCTAGTAACATCTTTAACAAAAGGACACCTACCTTGTTAGTCCAGTGCAATTAATGTCTACCCAAAGAACACGTGTAAACATCCTGATGCTATTTGGCTCATTCAGTATAGTGCACTATCAATCTATTGACTAATTCCAGATTCCCTGTTGTTCTCAAGTATACTTCACTTGGTATAAAGTGAAGAGAGGAGGGGTGCAGGGAAGGCTTTATAGCTACTACACAGTGTATTAGTACTTTTGTACATTTAGATAAACCATTTCTTGATCAAGAAATTTAGGCATGGGGTTAGTAAAAGTAACGTTTTTGTAGTAATAGAAGTGACTTTCACATATGGGTAACATATATGCTGGTTTTTCATGCATTGGCACAGATGGATTTATTCTTTTTCATTTGGGTGATAAAAGATGGAACATTTGAAAAAAGATTTCTTGCTGATTTGCACAAAATTACTTCACCTTCAAGACCAACTGTTTTACCTCCTTATCTAGAGTGATATTTGGTTGGTTTGGTTTTTTCTTTTCCTCTTCTAAGTTGTAATAATATTTTGTTCAGCTTCTACTCTTCCATCCAGTAGAAACTGTATAAAATGCTGCCTTCTGAGAAACTGTTTGTTCTTTTTCTTTGTTTCTTCTATTTTTTTTCCTGGTTCAATATTTGAAGTAAATTAGTATATTATTCTGAATCTGGACTACTAAATTAAAGCAAGGTGAGAAGTCTGTTTGCTATAGATAGAGTTTCAAAGTAGTAGGTTAAACTTGGACAAATTCACCTTTGCCATCCTGGTACCATGAGAGCATTCATAATAGTATTCTTGCTTGTGACACAGCCTTCTGTTGAGTGGTGCAGCTTTCTAGCTTCTGATATTTGTATCTCAAGATGTTCAAATGGTATTGGTCAGCACTGTCAGCGGGAAGAAATGACCAGTTCTGGTCAATGCTTGCCACTCTTTTTCAGGAGCCTGGGCTGTTAAGTGGAAGTGTTTCATTGCTCATATGAAATCAGCTGCTGCTTCAGCAATTGTGAATGTCAGTAAGAGGCATTACCAGGAACTGCTGTTTTGGTAGCATTGCGAAGGCTGAACAAAAAGCAAAATGATGCTGTGCTGGCCTTTCAGAATTGAAGGGAACACAAGGTTTGAATAGCACCTTGGTAGCCTGGGAGGTGTTCCAGATTATTTGAGGCATTTAGAGGCATTCAGAATGTGCAAGGCTGGAAGTCCAAAGCACAGCGAGGAGTAGTGCCTGTTTGGTTCCTGCTTGCCTGCATGGAGAAGAGCAAGCCAGCCTGGCTTTTGAGTGTATCTGTCTGTTCTGCCATTGTCCAACCATCATTTTCCCTCTCAGCCTGCTTGTGTGTGTGTATAGATATATATTTATTTTTTTCTTCTAAAGGTAACAGTAGTTTGCCTTGCCTTCAAGTTTTCTGGGCTATTTTAGAGTGTAGTGGAGCATCATACCCCAGTTAAAGTACTGCTGCTTCTCACATGGCTTCATTTGGCTCAGAGCATGGGCACGACTCATGCCCACAGAGCAAGGCATAGGGTCAGCGCATCTGGTGATTTTGAACCCTCTGTTTGGCAACCTTTGGCTGAACCCTTTGATAGAAAATATAAAAATCAGATAACTAGTGTATATGAACTTACTTTATGTTTACATGGTGGCTTCAGTTTGATGCAAGTGTAGGTGTCCTTCCCTGTCCCTATCCACATATGCTCCTATTCTTTAGCTTTGACATTTCTGTAAGTTGCCCTGACTGGAAACCTTATTGCTCTTCTTTCCACTCCCACTCACCTATGTCCAATTTTTAACAGTCCAATGCATGCCAGATTCAAGCAATAATATAACTACAGCTTGTCATGGTAGGAGATATAGAGGAAGCCAGGTTAGAAGTAGAGGAAAAAAGTAAAATAGCTTTACTGTTTGGAAGAGGGTAAATAAAAACAGCACCCGGGAACTATTTGGGGAAGAGAGTGAAAAAAACCCCCACCATGGTGTATAAAAAAAGTGATGTTCAGACAAGATGGAAAAAAGCTCTGTAATAAAATGAGTAATGTACAGTGGTTGCTAATGCAGATTATTATTTCTGAAGCAGCAAGCTTCAGAAGGAAATGCCATGTCTTTCTGTGAGCAGGTGCTGTGGTAACCCTTTGTGTGTGGGTACCTCGCGATCTGAGAGACGAATTCTCCTTCCTCGTGTTAACTTCTGACCTTTGTCACATCAGAGATGAAGCCTCTTAGTGGAAGTGAAGCTGTGAGATACTTTGAATTCACTGTAGGGAAAGGGCATTCCCAATCCCACTTTTAGTACAGGACCTATTATACAACTGAAAACTAATATCTGAATTACCTACAAATCAATAACCTGAGCAGTGACAATCCCAACAACAGAAGAAGCAATGCCTATACAAACAAAAAGAAAACCTTTAGGATGAGGTGAAATTCAGTAAGCTGCATAATAGCAAAAAAACCCAAAGGGTGCTTTCCTCCACGTTTTCACATACAGTGCCCGAAATTTTCCTATCTGCTTAAATATTGATTTCTGAGCTCCAACCCTTTTGCTGCTCAGCATGTAATTTATGTTCCCTTGTGCATTTGTGGCAGGTCTGTGCTGATGCAGCAGTCATTGATGTTTGTTAATGGTGACTACAGCTGCAGTAGTAATAAAACTATTATTTTATAGAACAGATTTTGAGTCAACTGAGAAAATTTAAACTTTTTTTCTTAGGTTGTGGTGAGCTAATGAAACAATCATATTCAGAAAACAGTAAAATATTTAATTTGGGCATTTCTATCATTACTTGTGCAGATACTTGTTTAAATTGTTGTTATCAAACTAGTTAGTAAGGCTCGTTTCAGCTCTTTTTTTTTTCTTCCCTCTTCCCTGCCACTCTTCCCCCACCCCTTGTTCCCTGTACCACCTTT
Organism: Manacus vitellinus; assembly: GCF_001715985.3. Taxonomy (NCBI): domain Eukaryota; kingdom Metazoa; phylum Chordata; class Aves; order Passeriformes; family Pipridae; genus Manacus; species Manacus vitellinus. The sequence continues at coordinate 13,833,048 of NW_021940604.1, forward strand.
CTACATAGAAATACTTTGAAAAGGCAAATCTGTTTTATTGAGGGTTACACAAACCTCATTTCCAAGCATGTAGGCTGTGAAGAGGCTGTTGCTTAGGTGGTGCTTGTTAAAGAAGGAACAGGTTTGTGTCATGTACAGGAACAGATTCAGTTGTGTTGCTTTCCTTTGCCTTGTATGTGATGTCTGTGTTTGTTTCTGAATCTTGCTTAATCATTAGCATGGGTAATGTTGCTGCCACACATACAGTGACATTCAAAGCTGTCCTTCCACCCCCTCCCCCCAAGTCCTGTCTCTGCCTGGAATTGAAAGAATAATGTTGTATAGGTATGTTTTAGGGTAGATTTTAGAATATTATTTAGAAATTAAATCCACGAAGGACAAGATCCACTAGAAAAATATTACTTTAAAAATGCAATATATTATTTCATTCCAAAACATGTTGCTTCTGTCCAAAGGTGAGTGGAGTTTTATCGAATTTAAACTGTAGTTAAAATTAGCAAGCAAGAAAACTTGAATTAGATAATATATTTTTAATTTGTTAGTCATTTTACATAGTGTCTATCTTGGAAAACAAATAAACATATTGCCCCCTCCACTCCTACTCCTTACCCTCCCTCCTCTTCAAAGATTCTTGTCTCCTTCAAGAAGCCATTTACCAGAGCTGTCAGCCATGTCAGGGGCTCAGACAGCCTAGCCATCAAAAGTTCTGTCATCCTACCTGGGGAAGGCAATGCCTGTGTTTTATAATACTTAGTAAGAAGTTGAGTTTTCCTGAAGGTGTTTGAAACCTCAAACTTCTTTCCTGAGGGAGGTACAAGTTGGAAATATGTCACAGAATATGCTGAGCTGGAAGGGACCCACAAAAATCATTGAGTCCAACCCTTAGCTCTGCACAGGACCATCCCCAAGACTCACATCATGTGCCTGAGAGTATCATCCAAATGTCTCTTGAGCAATGTCAGACTTGGTGCTGTGACCACTTTCCTGGGGAGCCAACCACCCTCTGGGAGCAGGCCAGCACTTGCATGTGTCCAAAGGGAGATGATGGGTGTTCTACAGGGCAGCCTATGTGTCATGTGGGAAATTATATGCAGCTCTTCTCATCCCCTCTTTTCTGTTCGTATGCTCACAGTGTCAGTTTGGTTTGCTCTCACTTCCCTATATAAGCTTGAGCCTGTTTTCATTCTAGACCTAACACACGTTCTGGTTGCTTCAGGGCCTGTTGCTGGAGGAAGCCACTGAGTTTCTTATGAGAAGAAACCTGGGTCTAGATGGTCAGAACTTTGGATATTTAGGTAGTGGCCACATTGCCTCAAGTTTATTGCTTCCCAAGTGGAACGGTCTTCTAATGCACTTGCAGCTGTGCTTGTGTCCCCAAGTATCTCCTTATGTCCTGCAGCTTACCATCCATGTGCTGTGCCCAAGGTGTAATACTATAAATAACATCTCTTGAGTGGACACAGAATGTCCATTTTAGTATTTTCAATAGCAGAAACTGAAGAAAGGAACATCATGTGGACAGTGGTTGTCAACAGAGCTCCAGAGGACAGCTGGGCCAGGTATGATGAGTTATAGTTGTGAGCCTGGTATGAGCCTGTCTTCTGCAGAGGGTGATGAACCTTGCTTACATGGACAAAGCTAGGTGTTGCCAGCTAGCTCAAAAATAAAGATTCATTCCCCCTGCCATCCACAACAGCAGGATAGACACAGTGATACTCTACCCAGGTCAAGTTAACAAAATATAAGGAGAAAGAACAGGAGTTCCTGTCAAGGCTTGAAAATAGATTGCTTGTAGCAGAGTGTGTGCAGTGGTTGAAAAGTATGCAGAAGGCAAATATTCTACCAGAGGGCTCTGAGAACGTTTGTCTACTTTTTCACTGAATGTTTTGCACCTGTCCTACCAGACTTGAAAAACCACTTGTCTGCTATCAGGACCCTAATTTGTATGGGAGGTATAATTAAGATCACTAGTTCACCACAACCTAAGAAAAAAGTTTCAATCTTCTCAGATGACTCAAAATCAAAATAATATCAGTACTTCATTGAGGCTTCAATATTTTGAAGTTAAATAAACCCAAACAAACACACATGGACACCCTCCCCCCAAAAAAAATTCCTTGTGTTCTTCTGTCTTTTTTAAAGAACAATTCTCAGGATTTGACAGCTATTTACTCTATTTTGGGTCAAACTGGTTTCAGCTCTGAAAATCTAGCCTTGTATAAACATGAATCAGACATACCGTACTACTTTAGAGAAAGTCAACAAACAGTATGAGCTAAGCATGTTTCTTATGCATTTGTGTTCTCTTAACTAATTTCCATGAATGAGGGATCAGCAAGCACATGGCATTCAAAGCGAAGTTGTCATGAATTTTTCCTCTGTTACAGCTGCTATCTGGTAGCCTAGCCTTTACCTTCCATCAGCTTCTCCTGTGTGTGCCAGGCTTATGGATTGCTTTGAAGTCTCCAAACTTGTGGACTTTCTTGAAAGAAATAGGGAAAACTTGCATCTGAGTGGTATTTGCAATGCCAGAAGTGAGTGTCGTGTGTTCCAGCAGTAGAGATGGCTTCCTGTGCTCCTCCATCTGTTGATTACGGTGCTTGGGAGCAGGTTGCTTTGGCTCCAGGCTTTATAGGTGGTCTCTTATCACATTCCTCCAGACTGGAAGTAACAGCTCTGGTTTCTAATTAGACTGCAGTTGCAGGTAGACATTAGGCCAATATAAGTTTCCAATTAGGCTGCAGCTTCATAGGTCACAGTGAGTCAGCCTAATATCTTACTGTTGAGTAAAGGGATTATTCTACTCATCTTTTCTCCCTCTCCTCCCTTGCCTTCATGCTTCAGCTAGCTTCCTTTGCTAGCTTTACTCATTAGAGCTTACCAAGAGCTGATATAACTCATTATCCCAGATAAAATGTTGTTGTTTTTCTGGATTCATCTGGCTTAGTGAATTCAGTTGACTCATTGAAAGGTCTGACAAGCATCAGAGTGAGCAGCACAAGGGAACGAAGGATCTGGAAGGAGGAGAGGCATAAAAAGAAGAGGAGAGGCACGTAGGGAGTTGTTAGGTCATGCTGCCTCTAAGCTGTAAGCAGAAGTTTGTGTTTTGAGTTTTGCAATAAGTATAATCTAATTTCCACCCTGGATGGAAAGACCCAAGTTTTTCATTTTAGGGTCCTGCTAATACCTTTGTAGTGGATCTTATCTGATCAAACAAAATCTTTTCATCTTATGAGTCAGACGATGGATATATGCATCTTGTGTGGATATATGGAACTGTGGACAACCATGTGAGTAGCTTCTTTGGAGCCTTCTGACAGGTACATACTTTTGAGTATAGATAGCACATTGTTGCAAAACATTTTCCACTGGACTTTGTTAAGTGTATAAGGACAATGAGGTTATCACCAATCATAAAATGTTGGGTACTTGGGAGCTGGTGACTGCTGCACCAAGCAAATGCAGCCTGTTCAGTGAAAAGGTCTGTGTACCATAGCTTAAAGCAGTCACGGGTAAAAGTGTACAGTGAACTTCTTAGACAAAAAAAATCTGATTATTTCCTCTAGAATAAATAAATTTTGCAATCTGACCAGCTTATCTAGTATGAAAAGATAAAAAACTTCTTAAAATTGCTATGTAAATTTACTTACATTTGTATAAAATTTATGTTGTTCATAAGCCACACAATTTATCTTACATATATAATTTATATATAAATTATATTCATGTAATATTCATGTAGAATTTATATGAAGATTTTGATTAGATGAGGGTGAAAGAAGCAAAGCTACAAAACAGTACATGCTTATGGGTAAGGATCAGAGCATAAATCAGCACAGGTGATATTGCCATGAGTGTCTACTAAAAAGAGCAGGAGATAGACAAAGCCCTCTTTATGCAGCTGGTGAAAGAAAGCCTTGCAATCAGACTCTGAGAGGTGTTACATTTACAAACAAGGAAGAACTGTTTGAGTATGATTGAGGGCAGCATCAGCTGACATAATGATGAGTCTTAAATTTGAGATCCTGAAAGGAGTCACCAGGACCGACAGCAGAATTACAAACTTAAGACTTTTGAAAACCGGATTTTGACCTTGCTTCACAGGATCCCATTGGGAGATACCCTGAAGGGCAAAGGGGTTTAGGAGAGCAGGTTGATCAAGGACAGCCCCTTGGAGCGCAGGGGGCTGCCTCGTGCAGAGAGTTAAGCAGGTATGGCAGAAAGCCATCATGGATGAACAGAGCTTGTGCACAGGACCGCACAGACACAGAAGCACAGAGAGGCTGCTTGGGAGGATATGGAGACATTGTCTGCTTATATAGAGATGGAGTCAGGAAAGCCAAAGCTCATCTGAAACTGAAGCTAGCAAGGGAGCTGGAGTACAATATGAAATGTTTCCTCTATAAGTACGCTGGCAGCAAGAGGGAGGCTAAGGAGAGGGTGGGTCCATTGCTCAGAGAGACTGGGGACCTAGTGACAAGGGAAAGTGGATGTACTTGATCCCTTCTTTGCTTCAGTTTTCACAAGTAAGGCTTATCCCCAAACCTTTCATGGTCTGGGAAGTGAGGCTGTAGCTGCAGGAAATGTGGACTGGGTTAGGAATCACTTAACCACTTGGATATGCACTAGTCTGTGGGACCAGCTGGAATGCATCTAAGAGCTGACTGACTGTGAGGCTACTTTCTGCTGTCTTCGAAAGATCGTGGCACTTGGGGGAGGCTTCAGAGGACTGTAAAAACGTGTCACATCCATTCTCAAGACGTATTGGAAAAAGGATACAGAGAACTACAGGCTGTTTTGCAGCCTTCCCCTGGGAAGATGATTGAGCAGATAATAATAGAAACAGTTTCCAAACACATGAAGGTCAAGAAAGGGGTTGATGGGAACAGCCAACATGGGTTTGAAAAAAACAAATCATACCTGATGAGTTTGACTGCTTTCTGTGATACAAGGTGAACAAGGTAGAATGTGTCACATATCTTGGCTTTACTAGGCTTTAACCCAGTCTTTCATAGCTTACATATCTCCTGGTGATATATGAGCTCTGCAAATAGATGACGAATGGAAAATTGGTTGGACTCCCAGACGCAAAGCTGTGATGATGGTGGTCAGTTTACTGTCTTCAGTATGCTTGTAGAGCAGGGCTGTGCTTGGAGGGTCATGGACAGATTGCAGAAAGGGACTCACAATAACTTCATGAAGATTAAGAACGGGAGATGGAAAGTCCCGACCCTGAGTAGGAAGAGCAGCCTCATGCAGTAGCACATGCACTAGCACATGCTGGGGCCATATAGGGACAATGGCTTTGCAGAACCAGGGTGTCCTGGTGGACCATGAGCCAGCAATGCATCTTTGCAGCAGGGATGGCTAACAGGCCCTTGTTATCCTGCTGCAGTATGCGGTAGGTGAGCCCTTCCTACTGTTCAGCACTGGTGAGACATATCTGGAACGATGTGCCTGGTTTTGGGCTCCCCAATACAAAAGAGGTATAGGCATACAGGAATGAGTCCAAGAAAGGACTACCAAGATGGTCAAGGACTGGATCACAGGACATTCAAGGAGAGACTATGAGAGCTAGGCATGTTCAAGCTGGAGAAGAGAAGGCTCAGAGGAGACTGTTTGTTGTCTAGAACTGTCTGATTGGAAGATAGAGAAAAGGTGGAACCGTACACTTCTTTCACAGTCGTGAGATGAGGGTAGTGAACACAAGTTGGAATATGGAAAATTTTGGCTAGATTTTTTTTTTTATGGGTAGTAAAATCAGAGGAGATACCTAGAGGCATGATAGGCCTGCTGTGTAGTTAAACCTGACTTGAGCAGTGTGCTGGACTAGAATGGCCTCCAAAGGTGTCTTCTGACCTGAACCATTTGTCTTCATGAAAGCAGGTATATGAAGATGTTGATTAAGAATTAATATAAAGTAAGGACTAGAAAATTAAGGTGATGAAAACTAAACAGAAGAACAGACTAATGAGTTGGAAAAGATGGAAAATGATGTGGGTTTTGGCACAAATTGGAATTAGGCAATGGTAGTACAGATCTGAGGGAGCTGAGAGTTCTGCTCAGGAGTAGGCATGGGGCAATAATCCTTACACAGTTAATAATGTACCGTCTTTGGGTAATAAGGTACTTTTTTCTCCCATTGGAGAAATTCCCATATCCCATTTCTCTGATTGGAATATCAGATGGTAACTGCTGACAAAGAAATACTTGTTAAATCTGTAGGACAGGGTAACATCCATGCAGGACCTTTTGTATCAAACCCTTGATTCAAGACTTTTTCAAGTAATTTAAGATGAGCTATATTTTTTGTTCTTTAAGACTGTAGATTATTCCAAATTGTTGTGCTTTTCTCTTTTAAATCTGTTTGTGAGTTTGTTGATGTGATGTTGCCATTGTATGAGCTAGGTGTTTTTTTTTTTTTTTGAAGACTTAAAAACCATCCAAAACTTTTGGTTCTATTTAAAATAATTTGCTTGGGAAGCAGTTGATATGATATTGTCAGCAGAGCAACATCATGGGATGGATGAGGCTTAAAGGTGTTAGCATAAGTAGATTTTGGTTTTGTTGTTTGTTTTATGAAGGTAGTGTTTTATTCACAGAGTATTATTTGTTTTGGTACTTGTGTTCAGTCAGCCATTTATGACTATATCTATTTGTGGGACTGCAGCTTGAAAAGCAATGACTCAAAAAATCCCAGGAGTCACAGTCAGTCTTACAGTCACATACCGTTGGAGTATAAATTGTTGGTGGGCAGATGTAATTGGATCTGTAGTGAGCATTTGCCCTTGTGATGTTGTCCATTTCAAAACCAGATGCTGAGAAATGGGAAAGAGCAGAGGAACAGTGAGCAGGGTTAAGGATTTGGAAAGTGCCTCTTGGTGAGACTGAAGAGTGACAGTCTCTTGAGTCAATCTGAAAGAAATTTCAGCTCTTATGAGGATGGCCATCAAAGACATTGTGTCTAGTGATTGTAAGCAGAAGTGATAAAATTTCCTCAACCCTATTTTAAACATTTCTTTCCTCAACGAGGGAAGATAACATTAAAACAATTTGGATTAATTTAAATTCTTTTGTTGCTTATTTTGTCACTTTTTAGTTTTCGGTGACTGTAATTGGCCTACTTCAGATCTTGATTTTGTGACTTGTTTATGTATTTATTAGTTTCCACATGTGAAATCTGAAATGAGAACTGTCTGTTCAGTCTGAAGTGGAGAAGTGATTGCATAGATGTGTGCTGTGAAGGTGCGAAATGAGTAACAAGGTGGAAGGCAAACCCCTGAAGGCAGCTAGGGCTGTCCTTGTCTCTCTTGGGAGGAATGTAGTTTATTCAGTTTCCAGGAAGTTGCTCAGTGGAAAGATTTATTTAATTATTAACTTTTATATACTCAGAATGTGGCAGCATTTAAACATGTGTGCCAGGAATTACCAAAATTGTCGGATTTGCAAGTTTGGAAATTACGGTGTGGCCAAGAGTTCAGCACCACTTCCCTAGACCAGAATCAGCCCTCACCAGCCCAGAGCTCCTCCAGTCTGCTAACCTGTCCCATCTCCTAAAACCAACTGCATTCTCCATATTCCTTCCCCACCTCACTGAGTCAGGTTCCTTTTGCTCCAAGCCTCATTCAGGTTTGAGATCTCTGGGGATGGCCCCACCTGCTCTGTGCACCAGCAAGCGGGTCCGAAGAGTGAAGCTGGGGCTTAATGCCATGGCTGTGGTCACTCTTGAAACCATATATATCTTGAAACTGTATATTTCTTCTGCCTCTCTTTCTCCTCAGTCCAATGTAGCTGGCCACTGCAGGTGTGATGCTTAGTTGTGGGAGCTCACAGCACTGCTGGAGAGATATATGAATGCCTCCTCGGGGCACCTGCATTATTTGTATATTATTGCATATTGTTTATATAAGTGGATACATTTAAGGAATGCTTCAATAAGATTTTCATAAAGAAACATCATATACAAAGATGCCCAAGCCACACTTGGTTGTGGACCTTCATGTACTATATAGAGCTTGTTTTAGAGGTAGCAATATTTTGTAATTTCATCCTTTTTAAGACAGAGGAGCAAAACAAGTATTTCCTTTGCCATCATGACAGCTGTGACAGGTGTGTATTTACTGAGCAGGCCTTTGTTAAGCCAGAGATTTGACCAGATACCTTAGGTAGTCCTCCCAGTGTCAGCTAGTTGGTTACAAGAGTGCATGTGAAAATTAGGGGTTGGTGAGTGTTTTAGCTTTTCCATGAGTAAATCAGAAGCAGTAGCTTCGGGGGAGAGAACAATACAGTCTCAATACAGTATTCAGTGTTTTCTGCTTAACTTGAGCAATAAACAGTGACACCATTAAGAGGAGGGAAGCAGTATTCATACAGATCTGTGCTGTGCTCCTTATTGACTTCTGAAAAGGTAACTGGGAAAAAAATCTTTGCTGTTCTTTTTTGAGTCGTGCTGGCTATTTCTGGATTGCTTGCAGACTTAAGCTGACTTTGCTAGTGGGAGAAACTTTTGAATATATCTAACTTAAATAGATGAACACTTATCTTCCATGTGCTTTGATAGCTTCTCTTAAAATGTTTCCTGTTATCAAAGATATTTGCATGTAAATGTTTATCTCTTGCATTCCATCTGCTCCATGTCTTTGGTCCTTAACTCAAATCCTAGGTATGATAGAATTTACAATTGTTCCCCAAGTAAACTGTGATATCACTCATTTAGGATCTAACATTTCTACAGCAATATATGAAAAGGTAAAGTTGAAGCTTTACTCAATTTTTTTCTTAATAAAAATTTGAGGTCTACAGGGAATCAAATTTCCTGTTTTAAGACTGTAAATGGGGAATCAGAAAGTAATTATTCAACATTCACTTTTAATTCAATAGTGTTTGACTGAACTGGAGGGAGATGTAATGTGATGGATGGTTGCCATAATGAATAGGTACTGAATTTAACAGATGAATGATCTTTATTTACTGTAAGTCTTAATGTTGTTCAAGTGTGGAGTATGTAATATTGTTTTATATTTTATTCAGGTGTACTGCATTGAGTTTTTACTTAGAAAGTTAATTGAAGCAAGAAAAAAATAGTTTCATTGTAAAAATAATGAAGAAAATAATTTGTGTCCTGGACTAAAAGAAAATTAAATTATGCAAGCCAGAATTGTGTATAACTGAAACTTATGATACTTTCAGAATACTGTAGAAAATTACAATCTCTAAAGATTTGCATAAAGGTTTTTAGAATTTACCTACTGACAATCCTTTAGATAACTGCTCAGTATACTGCAATGTGTTTGCAGAAGAGATTATTATAGAATGTAATTTTCTTATTTTGGTCATTGTGTTAGTCCAATTGCAGATGAACAATTATGAAAACAACCATCCCTAAGTTGTGTAGAAGCTTTATTGGGGTTGTGGAGGGTGTTGAATCCACATGATCTGTTTGTCTTCCTTCACTTTGAGACTCAGCATGACTTGTTAGAAATGTACTGAAATCTTTTTGGGGTATGTGGGAGTTACAATCAACAAAACTAAATTAAAGGAACAAAAACTTAAGTGTCAGCTGAAAATAAGATCTGTTATATCCTTCCATCCCTTCCTCCAAATATAAACTGTAAATGTGGGACTACAGACTCTTTGTCTGGTGGTTTACTTGTTTTTAAAATTCTAAGTCAGACTGTACAGCAACATAGAAAAAGAAAATCCAGAATTAATATAAAACTGAAAGTTGTAGTCAAGGAAATTTATTGACATAAGTAAAAGATCATAAGCTGATGGACTTAAAGTTTGAATTATTTGGAGGTTTCATAAATATTTTGTGGTTTTGTCTGGGAGTATATATATTGAAATAAATTTTGATAAATAAAAAAAGGCATCATCTAATCTAAAATACAAGTATTTTTTCATGTGGGCCGCAACATTTCTGTATATTGCATTACTAAACTCAGCTACTATACTAGTCTGCCCTCAGATCACTTAGGGAATGTTTTATGCTAAACATAAACCAAAAGTTGCTTTTAAGTCGTCATTTACCATGGCAAAGTCTTTGTTCTGTAATGTTGTCAGCATATTAGTTTTCTGTAAGATTTAAAATACTATAGATCTTGGAAAAACAAACTTTGATCAAAGATCTGAACTTGAAATGCATGTACTAATTTCTTAGAGTTGAATAAGATAGTGAATATTTCTTGTGTTAAATAAGAAAATTAATTTTAAAATTTTTGAAAACCTACAGTAATTTGTATGCTTCTCTAATGCCTTTGTACTTGGGTGAAATTTTTAATGGAAAGAAAAATTATATATAATGATATTTGTCTTTGACCTTACATGTTAATTAGAACTAGAGATAGTTGAAATTTTATTTCATTGCCTGAAATGATTAAAACCACTGATTTTGTACTTTGTCATTTCCTAACTGTCACTTCCTCTTTTTGCTCTGACTTTTCTCCATCCCTCTCCCACTCTTCTGAAATGCTTTTAGCTACCCTTGCCTATATAGGCACAAGGTTATACAATGAAAGGACATCTAAAGCTGCAGCAACATGACTTCAGTGCTTCACAGTCAGTTTGTTTGCTTATGATAATACATATGCACGAGATCTTAAGGATTCTACTAGTCCCTTCAGTTCTTTCCCTTCCCCAAGTACCATCCTATATGCTAAATGGGACTAAATGATGCACTAAGGAAGCCTGACGCAAAAGTACTAGCATTTTTCATATATATTTGCACTGCTTATCAAAAAAAATTAATGACTTGAGTTTTAATCTTCTCTCAATTTGATGAGATGCAAGCCGTTTGCAGAATTCTTAATTGACCTTTGAAATATAATCAAGGAGTTTTTATTCACTGAATTAATTCTTCTGAAAAGAAATCCTGAAGACTAAACCCTCCATGAGTAGGTAGGTCTGTTGGAACATATAAATTTATGTAAGGAGTATGTAAAATGACCCAGAGTTTGCAAGATGATTTGTTTGCTTTTTATTTACAGAAGACTGACTTAACATATAGTGTTAGAGAATTGTTCCTGTTGCTTTACAAACCAGAGCATAAAAAGAGTTAATATTGCCATGTTATAGAGCAAAATTTAGGTCCAATGTGTTTGATTTGTAATTTGAGGTCCTATCATAAGGAAGGAGAAGAGAGACGCTGAATGGCTTTCTGGCTCAAATTTTGTTCTGGTAAAATTGATGTGGTGAAGGCCCGTTTTTTGGATGCTTTGGGCTTCATAAGATGACAGCCAATCTTCTACATCTGAATGAAATAAAAGGCTAGATCACCAATGAAAATAATTAGATATTTTTACTGAAAGCAGATATCTTAAGAGTTCCTTTACTCAAGGATTTTTTTCTCTTGAAGACCTAATTAAATATACAGTTCTTACATGATGCTTCATTTTCAGTTGTGGGCTTTCTTTCATGTGGTAGGCTCTGTGTCTGACACTAACATGGTGACACTTTTCTCTGAATCTGACCAAATGTATAGTCTTGCACATCAGTGAACTAGGAAATTGGAAAATCTTATCAATGTATTTGAATACATGTGGGGAGAGTGTAAAGGAAACTGAACCAGGCTCTTTTCACTGGTACCAAGTGACAGGATAGGAGTCAATGGGCGCAAACTGATACACAGGACGTTCCCTCTGAACAACAGGAAACACTTTTTTACTGAGAGGGTGATTGAACACTGGCACAGGTTGTCCAGGGAGGCTGTGGAGTCTCCATCCTTGGAGATATGCAGAAAGACACAGTCCTGGGCAGGTGGCTCCAGGTGACCCTGCTTTAGCAGGAAGTTTGAACCAGATCACCTCTGGAGGTTCCTTCCAACCTCAACTTTCTCTTTTTCTCTGAAATCTTTGGGTTTCTTAGTTTCTGTAACTGTGAAATAATTTTATTAAGATTTCCTGCTTCTGAACAGCAAGATGAAGGAACTTTGTAGCTCTGAAAGTACTGTCCAGCTCTTTTATTTTTTTGTTCTGTATATGTGGCAGCAGGTTTGGTTTTGTCTACACATCTGTTGGGAACAAATCTAGAGGTTGATTGGAAAAAACATTCCCTTTTTAAATGTTGCACAGCTATTATGATTCCTGTGTTATTTTTCCCATCTGATACTGGCACTGTTGCTCACACTAAGTTTAACTTGAGCACATCTTCATCTTATGCCACTTTTTTTTTTTTAATAGTATCAATTTTAGCATGATTTTTCTGATGGATTTCTCATGTTGGTAGTGTTAATTTATATACAGTTTCCTAGGGCAACACAGACAGTTTTATTACTGTTATGGCTTTTCATTATAATGAAAATTCTACAAATAAGTAGCATTCATGTCAGTGTTGGAGATTTATGAGGGAGAGAGAGGAGGGAAGAGTAGATCTGTTCAAATTTTTCTCAAGCTTTGTCTAAGTTTTTTTTTTTTTTTAACCAAAATATAGCTGCAAGATAATTAATTTCCAAAGATTTAATCTACTTGGAGATATTACAACTCTGTAAAATTGCAGAAGGCAGGTATAATTTTATTTTAATGTTTTTCAAGTTTGAAGTTTATGACTTGCCATATTGTATTAAGTGTATACATTAATTGCAGTGTATTGTGCCCTTAACTGGCACGATATAGCAATTTCGAGTCTTTAAGCACTTTATTAAGGGATAAAGAATTTGGAGAGTTTTTGCTATCCAAGAGAAGAGAACATAATTAAAGGAGGTGCAAACCCAAATTTACAAGATATATGGCACATGTGGCAGCTTGCGTGAAGATAATATGTTTGTTTGGTGGTGGGAATGCCTGCAATTTTATCTGCCAATCTGACACAGTAGGAGTTTAGCTAATGAGGTTGCCTAGCAAAAAGTGCATCAGGAGGAAGTCAGGGTTAAAAATAAGCATACATATCAAGAGGGAGCAAAAGATTTATAATGGATATAGAGCTGTTACAAGTTGTTATGGCAACTAGCATTTTAGACCCATAATTACATAATAACAATGCTGCCAATCCTAAATAGATTACATTTTTATTTTGTGTTTTTCTTCAATATTTTTTTAAAAATCTTGAAATATTTTCTAAAATATTCAGTATTTGTCAATGATAATGTGAAGTCCGTCTAGTTTTATTTTTTTGGAGAATTACATTGAATAACAAAAAGAAACTTAATGGAATAAATCTAAAAAATCAAACAACTGAAAACTATGTAATTTTCATACCAATGCAATTTTTTCCTAAAACCTGAAAAACAGGTATAAAGATATAAATCCAAGTACTATTTGTTAGCTTAGACTTAGATCATGGATTTTTTGAACTTTGGAAAAATCAAGATAATACTGCTATATACTCTCTTAGGACAATTTGTATGAAAACCATTGAAAACATACAGAAATAATAACCAGAAGGCATAGTTTAATTATTTACCATAATTGTACCACAAAGGAGAATAAATTTGATTTATTCCTGCCACATCTCTGGAAGCCAAGTTTTTTCAAAAAGTCTATGTAATAGATGTTATTAGAAATAAAATATAATAGATTTAAAAGTTGCAGGTCTTCCAAGACTGAAGAAGAATTTTACATAAAAGCTTTTTTCTCAGCAGGATTTTCTTTTCTGTAAGAACTTACTGTGCCACAACACTGTTTTAAGATTTTGTGTAAACATTACTGAGTTTGATCAAATCATTTTAAAAGTTATATTGACATACGCATTTACTATTTACAAGCCACCTTGGAGTGGTCATAATGTAACATATGTGTAGTCTGTCTTGAGGTTGGTCTCATTTTAGGCTTTTTTTTTTTTTAATTCGAAGAGAGCAGAATTCTACCCTTTTTTCCCCCCTATCCTGATGTAATATAGAGAACATCCTACATCATCTGTGCAAGAGGAATGAGACAAATAAGAAGAGGTAGTTGCTGTAATCCAGAACTTGCCATTTTTTTTAATCAAGGGAGCTGAAGCAAGATGGTATTTCAGTTGTTTCAAAACAGTGTGAAAATGTGGAAGACCACCTGAGGAAAGTAAACTTCTCAAAAGACATGTTTAGGTACAACCCTCTGTGTTTCTTCTAGGAGGAGCACTGGCTTTTAAGAATGTGTTATTCTGCTGCATCTCAAAACTTGTGAGATTGTCATCCCATCTTAATTAAGTGCTTTTGTGACACTTGGAGCACTGCCTTGCTCACCAACTGATGAGTTTTTCTTGGCTAAGAAACAAGCAATGTGAGTATAGTTAATTCTTCAGGTGGTGTGTCTTTGGCTGTTTAACCCTTCAATTTTTCACGTGTGCAAGGACTAAGTTGCCTAAGTTACTTGGAAAATCAGTGGACCTTAAATCGTTCAAGTCTTAAATAAAATTCTTGTAGCGTTGAAGAAGACTGGGTTGTGCTCTTCTGTGATTTATGATGGCCATTACTAATGTCACTGAACTGTTGGATTTGTATTTATTTCTGCCATGAAGAGGATAAGCAATTGATTAATACTCTTGAGTCTAGGTGTGTGTTATTTAGTATAATGTAATAAAAACTCTTTATTCTTCTACCTTTCTAGTAAGGGCATATTTACAGTAAGATGAAGACAAGTGCTATTGGTAAGGTGTTTGATATATTGTAAGTATGTGTGCATAAAATGATGACATCAGGTTTTCTGATAATTTGAAAAGTAGAGAATTAAACTGGAAAGAAAGCTGACAACCTGAATTGTGAATTCAAGCTCTGTTAACCATAATTGAACAATGAGGTTCCTGGAAATGCCCAAGGTCTTATTTTTTATCAGGAAAGAGTACAAAACCTGGAACATTAAATGCAATGCTCCAAACATATCTGTCCAAGACAATATTTCAGTAGGAACTTGCTAAATCTTAGAATTTAATTTAAACCCCAACTTTTATTGTGAGATGATAGAAGCTAAGAGCTTGGAGGTGTCTGTTGAGGAGAAGAGATACTGAAGAATTAAAAAGAAAATTCCAGGTCACCTTATTACAGGGAAACTGAATGTGTTATTCGAAATACATATACATAGTAGAGGAACTTCTTTGTATGAGAATATTTTTGGCTGTGTTTACAAGAAGCCCTGATAGCAGATACTGTTCACTGGCAGCAGCACATTATGTTCCAGGCATTCAAAAGAAACTTCTGTGTGAAACTGTGGAAGTATCAGTCTGCTAGGCATCAAGTCTGGTGCTAGGCTTTGAAAAGGGCATGACTAGAAAGGAGGAAAAGTAGCCAGTCTTCACAGTGAGGAAAGTTATCAGTAGGATTTCCATAATATTTCCTTTGCTGTTCCATGTCAGAAATGTTTTGTGAAATGGGTACAAGAAGGTCTACATGTAAAATGAAGTTAGTTAGGATGATTAATCCTGTAGCTTATTCCAGAGAGTTGTAGAAGACTTATTTAGTGATTGGATGATATCAAAATTAATTAAAGTGTGTGAAGCACAATGCACCAATTGTGTTTCATTTTAGTTATCCAAACTTGGGAGTAAGTCTTTGTTCACTGTAAGAAGTGCCTGGCAAATAGTCAAATATTGGTTTACTGTGAAAGTAATTGGATGGGAAAATGGAAAGCATTTGTAGACTACAAGAAAACTGCAGTCTTATACTGCATGTGGACGCAACAGAGAGAGACTGGTTTTATTAGAACTTACTTTGCTAGATGGGAGGGGGCAAAACTCACAACTGCTGGTGTTTCCTCGTCCTAGGCAATTTTAGGTAGTTCTTCTATGCACATCAAAATATCTGTGGTCAATGCATATGCAGGTGACACGATCTTCCAGTCCAATTTAGTTTTAGTAGCATTACCGTTGCAGACCTACATTGCCACGTATACTGCTGTTACAAAGCTGCTCTTTGAAAGAGCTTTAGCTTTGCAGTATTTTGTAACCCTTCCTGCATAGCATTTGTTTTCACTAATTTGCGCTGTAATTGTGAGCACACAGGAGACGTATTATGTGGTTAAGGAGAGTGCAGTCAGGCGGTGGGCTTGAATTGATGG
Source organism: Manacus vitellinus (assembly GCF_001715985.3). Classification (NCBI taxonomy): domain Eukaryota; kingdom Metazoa; phylum Chordata; class Aves; order Passeriformes; family Pipridae; genus Manacus; species Manacus vitellinus. Next base: position 13,849,010 of record NW_021940604.1, read on the forward strand.
AATCTTCTTTACCAGAGGGATTTTGTAAATAAATGGTGCTTTCACCTCTTCACATGATCAGGACTGAGCTGAGCTATATCTGAAAGGATATAGCAAATCTAAAAAGATAAAGAACCTTTACAAAGAAGATAAATTTTGAAAAGCAGCATGTAGTGTAAAGCAGCTTGAACAAGAGAAGTGAAAAAGTATGTGTCCTTTCAGACATTACGTACAACCGTGAAACAAACAATATATATGAATACAGACAAATTTTTCTTATAATACCTTTAGTAGGATGAGAAAATGAAAATAAGCAGAACACAGTGAAGGAAGATACCTATGTTTTCATGCAATAAAATTTTTTGACAGAAAAAATGAAAATATAACTGGATTTGAACAAGTGCTGGATGGATTACTCAATGATAGGGCTTTTAGCACAAGAGTTCAGATATACTTTGGCTTATGAAGTTCCTGTCCTTGCTGGAAGAATGAACGTGGGAAAAGATTAGTCCTTTTCTTCTGCTGTTCCTTGAACATCCCAAGTGACCAGTGTCACAATTATGTTATTTTGATGTTTCATGAAAGAATGTGAGATGATTTCAGAAGCTCCTGGCTTCTGCTTTCTCCGGCTCTATTCCCACATGACATGGAGAGAAAGTGGATGGTTGTATGCTACCTTTGAGAAGCAAAGGCATTGGCATGATAGATTACTATTCAGTGTTTGAAGGAGGGGGACCTGGTGTGAAGTGGTCCACAAATGGATTCAAGGGTATTAAAAACAGCTTTGAAGTGGTTGTGGTTTCCTGGTGGTCTAGTGGTTAGGATGCGGTGCTCTCACCACCATGGCCTGGGTTCGATTCCCGGTCGGGGAACTTCTGGGCAGATGGAGCTCGTCAGCCTTGTAAGGCCATCCATCTAAGAGAAGGTCACTCTAAACAAACCTACGTCCTGAGGACCTCGGCCCTGGCAGATGAACCTCAGGATTAAAGGGTGGGCTCAGTTCAGCGCACACTGTGTCTCACCTGAAAAATCCACTGCGCAGGCTGGAAGGGTAAAAGACCTTTCCCAAATCTTCGTTTGCGAAGACTGGCCATGAAAGTGGCTTGTGAAGCTGCCCCTCTGAGTAGCTTCCTGCAAGTTTGGCCCTTTTCCAAACAATCAAAATGAAAATTATTATAAAACCATGATTGTTTTTGCAGTGGGTAACAACAGGACCTGAATATTCTCAGTTTCATCTTGCATGGCTTATGGCAGTTGGAAGAAGTGTGCTGGGAACTAGCTTGTAGTCATGAATGTTGCTGAAAAGATTGACTCTTACATGTAAGCCAGGAGAATTAACTTATATTCTACTCTTCTGAGAAAACAGGATTTGTTGCAGGACTCTTGTTGTTTGGGTATACTTTCTGAAAGGTGTGGGGCCTTTTTGCATTTAGTGATCCTTTAATTTGTATAACACCTTCAGCATCTTGGATTAGGGATTCTTGAAGTAGGACCAGCTCAGGAGGAACTCTGAGTCTTCATTCATTTGATGAAACAACCTGTCATTTATTTTTTTGAGTGGCAAATTATATAGTTCTGTGGCATCTTGAAGCTGGAAGAAATCTTGTTGAGTAATCAGAAAAGTATGAATCACTGATTAGCATATTTATGTAGTCAAGAGTACTGTTTTCTGTCTAGAACTGACTAAAAATGTTTTTATGGTAACAGGCTGTAATTGAAACAAACCATAATTAATTTTTAAAGTGCATTTAAAAATGATTCTTTTTTTTTTTCCTTTCCTTCCTCTTCCTGCACTGAAGTGCAGGAAAGTAGCATTCAGCATTGGTTTTCATTCATTTAAGGTGTGAATTTTGGTTCAGACAAAAATATTCTATTAAAAAAAAAAAGTTGCAAACAGAAGTGTTGACAAGCTCTCTAACTGTGAATGGCCAACTGGGTGAATGGAGAACTGGACAAACGTGTTTGGCATTCCTTTCTACTACACAGAAGATTTAATTTGATAGTCTAATAAAGAGTTTATGCAAGAAAAATTCTGGATTTTGTTTTTTCTGCCCATGATTATCTTCTCCATCCTGTTAAAAATTAGGCAGCAATGGACAGATCCTGAAATTGGGAATGCTAGAGAGATGCATCTTCAGTCTCAGCATTGTTAGCAATAGAGTGCTAACAGAGTAGAGGAGTCTGGTAGCCAGTTTCTAGGAGGCAAATGAGTTGGCTCATTTATGTATCTTAGTCACCTCCTTTTATAAGCTTTCAAAAATGGTGAAGTGTTTTCTATATATACTACTTATTCTTTTGCACTGAGAAAATAAACAAAAAATCCCCCCAAAATAGTGTCTTTTCCTTGTACAATTTATGGTCTTCTTGTTTGTTTCTATACATGTTTTTCCCATTACTGTGCTTCTCCCTAAACTTAGACTGTAGTTTCTTTGGATTAAAGAACAAGTTTATCTGTACAGAAATAGCATATCCACTTAATGTCTCATGTAATGTATTTTGTAAATGAATATTTTTAAGCTGAGTTGCATGAACGGGAGAGGATGCCTGGCTAAAATGTGGGAAACTACTAGCAAGCATCTTTAGCGTAGAACTAGCAAGCTAAATGTAACTCACTGGAGATGATTCTCTAGTAGGTGTCCTCAGGAACATATAAGTTCAAGCAGCTTTTAGATATGTGCATGTGTGTTTTGAAGGATTTGTCCCACTTCTTAAGTTATTAAAACATATTTATTGGTCAATGAAGTACTAAATTGTATGAAGAAGTAAATGAAAAAAAAATACATAGCTTTTTGTATTTAGTGAGTACTTGAAAAACTTGAGCATTATCCTTCCTTGCCATTTGTAGCAGTCTGGAGTGTGTTCATGCTAGACAAGAGTTGTTTTTTTACAAGTGTTCATTTCACAGGTTCTTAGTTTTGCTGTTTTTATAAGAAGACTTTATCCAGTAATAAAATTAATGTAATCTGTTCTTCTATTAGATTCAAAGTTTTTATAGACTTGATCAATGGTGAGTGTTATGAAATACAAGCTGAAATTGTTTTCACTGCATTGTCACCAGCCCCTGTTGGTGTCATTCTGCCTCTGCTTCCCAAAGAGGTGCAATTTCTCAGATATTCTTGAGATAGTAAGCTTTTAGATATTTTTTCAGAAGGAGTTTAAATTCAGTGAGGAGTCCAAGTTTGGCAAAAGAGCTTAAAGTTTCATATAAGTAGCCTTTTATGCATTGTAGGACTAGTATGGATGGGGGCTAATGTTTGTTTAGTTTCCTTTGAAACACATTTTTTCAGAGATTTTAATAATTTGATTTATTTGAGGTTAATATATAGGGCCCAGTTTAGTGCCATGTTGCATTTGCCTTCACAAGGAAAGCACTGTGTATTAAGCAGGTTATATTAAGGAAGCAGTGTGCATGGGCAAAATGTTTCTGGGAGAGTCCCAGAATTCACGTGAACCAGAAAGGAGCCTGTGGTAGGTTGAATCACTTAGGCAGTGAGGCAAAGCTTTGCTTGGCAGAAGTCACACCACAGTATACATGCTGGAGAGCAAGAAGATGGAAGATGAAACTGATACTTTGTCAGTAGTGGAAGAGATTTCATCTCTGTGTCTGAGAATCTAGGAGTAAGTGGGAAAGGTTGCATTAAGAGTCAAAGGTCTGGTGACAAACTGAATTAACGGGTCCATGACTGCTTTTACTGTGCTCTGCTGTCCATTTCTTCAACTGCAGTTCTCAGGTATTGCACTGTTAGTGCTGGTTTCACAGTTGCTGAGACAATATTTTTTTTTGGTAGAAAGTGAATAATAACATTTTAAAAGGTTGATGGTGTTTCAATGTGGTTGCTTGATGTTGGAGGAATGAAAAATGAATTCTCATCACCCCCACACTCATCCAGAGCTTGATATGGGGCTTTGTTATGGATGTGGGTTATGTATAAAACCTATTTTGTTTGAAGAAGTTGGAACAAACAACCCCTGTCATTCCTCATACCCTTGCCCCACCCACCCCTGAAAACAAAGGCAATTCCTCAAAATCTGATTTATTATGGTGTCATAAATCAAGAATTTAAAATTGCACTTTTTAAAGGAAAATCGTCATCATACAGAAGCATGCTGCTTGCTTTATACCATTCACTTAATATTGCGCATTACTACTGCATCAAATATGTGAGAAAAGGGTAATTTTGGTGGTGTTTTTTTCCCTTGGCACTTACAGTCTTTCTAAAACTTCTGAATTATTATTAATCCCCCTCATATTCAAAATTATTTTTGAATGATGTGACAGTTTCTCTTCGACCATCCAGTTAACTCTTATTCTCTGCCCTCTGTTCTAGCCTTTTCTACTTGCTAGACCTCTTTTTCTTTTCTCTGCCTCTCTACATTTTGAATTTACGGTTCTATTTTGTATGATTATCATATATTAATAAGAGATGTAAGACACTTGAGAGGTAAACTGGGAATTCCCGTGATTTTATTTCAACAATTTTAAACCCTTTATACCTCCCCTAGTCCTTTTAAAAATATCTATACTATCATTCATTTTTATGTTCTCTAAAGAATAATGGAATGATAGAATGGTTTGGGTTGAAAGGGATCTTAAAGATCATTTAGTTCCAACCCCTTGCCACGGGCAGGGACACCTTCTACTAAACCAGGTTGCCCAAAGCCCCATCCAAACTGGCCTTGAACACTTCCAAGGGTGGGGTATCCTCAGCTTCTCTGGGCAGTCTGTTCCAGTGCCTCACCATAGCCAAGCCCTTTTAGGAAATATGTCACAACATCAATTAATTTGAAAGACAGAAGAATATATGGGTTTTTTTCTTCATAATATGGAGCTAGAAGTGGAATAAGTAATAAAATTTTTCAGTTGCACATTAGACTCTCAAATAAATCTACAGGAATATTACAGACTTTGCTTGTTTGTACCTGAGCAAGCACATCAGAAAAAATATAATAAAGAAGAAAATCTCCAAATGAGATATTTGAAAACAGGCTTGGCAGCCCTCTAGTAGTTTCTTCCACAGCTTTTCTGCAAAGACTCGGAGAGGGACAGAGCTTCAAAAAAACCTGCATCCGTCTCAATGTGTGCATTCTCCTCCATTCAGTCCTTTCTTGGGGAAGATCGAGGAGAGCCCTGAGTGCGGGATTTTTTTGGGTTTTTTAAGGCTATTTTTGTTGCTCACAAAATATTTGAAGTTTTTTGTAGTTTGGAGGCCTAACTATCTAGCTATCCGCAGACAAGGACTGGAAGAGTTGTTCCCAGCTTAGTCTTCTCTGTTGCTTGTGCGCCTACTTATGTGGAACAAAACCCTAAAGTACTTTGTTTTTATTGCTTCTTCACTTAATAGAGATAGATTTGTGTGAGGCACATACTGGCCTTAGATGTATTGAAATCACTAAATTGATGCTATCTACTGAAGGATTATATTGCCAGATATTTGCTAACAGCAATCTTGTTCTTCAACTGATAGCCTAAAAGTGTAAGATTTTTGCTTTCTAAATGTGGGCAAGATCTGTATATAAGAAAAGTATATCCTGGAACTCTCGAAATAATATTCCGAGGGTGTGTTACTTTGGGAAAAAATCCTCCCCAGGTTTAATGTACAAAATCATTTAGTTATTAAGAGGACTTTAGGATCATGTAGCATCATCTTTCAACCAGCTGTACCGTGTAGCTGGACTTGGTCAAGTTGTACACTGCTTAGCACTATTTGACCTATACCTATTTGTCTCTTGAACCACTCTCCTCCTGCTTCTTTGTCTTTTCAGTTATCAGAGTCTTACATCTAAAGTCTTTAATTTCTGTCATTTCATGTTTTACAACTGTATTTACCCCTTACTCTCCTTGCATTTGATACCCCTTCTTTGTTTGTAATGCTGTTGGTCTCCAATACTTTGAGATGTCTCCCAGCCTTGTATTACAAGCAGTCTTGCAGGATATTACTGCTCTTTTGTACTGTGATATATTCTAGAGCTGGTCCTTTAGAACTCAACGGTTAACCTTTTTACAGCCCCATGGTTGTCTTTTAACAAGTATGTGTGTGGTGGTTTTGTTGTTGTTGCTGGAGTTTTTTTTAAGTTGTTTTGGTGTTTTTTTCTTTTCTAGCTATGCTTTCCTTTCACTTATTTATGTTAATTTTTGTTTCTGCTGTTCCATCTGGTTTTGTGATACTTTTCACCAGCATCTTTGATGTGATTTTTTTTTTAAGAGGACTTTCAGGGTGATGAAATCCATATTTATATGTTAGCTTCTACTGAGTTTGCTCTTTGTTGAGTTTTTAAAATTTCCTCCCACCCTTTTATTTATTTTTTCCTGGGCAATAAGGTTCTTGCCATAGGATTGTGAACTAGCTAGCAAAATAGAGTTTAAATTTGAAGAAGAATATTTTTGCCTACATATCTCTTAGTGATGGGTAGTCCCAAGTAGAAATTAATAAACCTAGCAGAGAACTGTGTAGTATTTAATTTGTCTTTTGGCTAACTCTCAGAAATAATTCAGAGCAATGTTGAAGAGTCTGATGATTTAATTGTGTTTAGGTGTGTATGTTATTGTCTTGTTCCTTCTCCAGCTTAATTATACAGCACCCAAAATGATTCATGAAAGGTGAAGGTGGTTTCTGTTGAATCCAATGGGACAACTACGTTTGGAGGTGATGCAGGATTACTCCAGTGCTTTTCATTACTTTGTGTACCACAGGTTTGTGTGCGTTCAGTTTAAAATTAAAGGGTAAGAGTAAGAGCATTGTTATATATCTCACTGTTATATATCTCGAGTGGAAATTTTCCAGTATGTTGCTTAAAGTGAGTCTGTATGGCAGCATGACACTTTCAAATAGTGTTATGATTTATCAGTATAGAATCCTCTTTTCATACCAGTGTGATGCCCCTATCAGTTTGGAGTAAGTAATCGAATTTTTAAGGCTTTGACTGGCAGTGAAACTTTATAACCTTTGCTTCTTTGAAGACAAGAGCAATGTTTTTAATTGTTAGAAATGATAAATAGCTGTCCAAGTAATTGTGCCTTATAAAGACAGTAAGACACTGATCACTCAGAGTAGTAAATGTGCTTGCTGACCTTTGAATTAAAGGAGAAGTTGTGGCAGATATTAAAAATTATGGTCTGTTGGTAGCTTTACTTCCCAAAAGTTATACCTATCTGTGATTTTGAACTTCAGTAGCATGGCTTAGATAACATTATTATCCCCTTTTCATGGAAACTATTGATTCATTCATGTACTATGGAAGTGTTAGCATTCTCAAGCAAATGCTAATTTGCAAAAATTAATTTGTTCTGAGAACATAAATTACAAAAATAAACTGTGACAATTCGTTGCTATGAGACGCACAGAACTGACTAAGTTCTGGCAAAAGAGAAACGTAAAATTAAGGACAAAGTTTGGAGTAATTGTTTTAGATAGGCTACAGGTGTCTGGCATTACATAGGTGTAAATATTACTTGTATTTGATGTATGCTTTCATTTGCTTCTCTTGGCTTTATCTTACCATATCCCTGTACACTCACAACCTCTGAAGGTGCCTTTTGTGCAGAACGATTGAGCCTTGCAGGAGGAAGGCATTTCTCTTGATAGTTCTAGCAATATGCGTCATTTTGTATGCTGATTTTATCACACATTGTTCAAATTAGTTCATTAAAATTAAACATCACTGAATGCTTCCATAGCCACCTGCACTGCCTTGTTTCCTGTTTTGCTAAATGACTGAGCCATATGGTTGCTTCAAGCCTTGCCTCACCCTTGGTGTGTTGCATATTACAAAAATACTTGATTATATTAAAGGAAAAAAAGTGCTTCTTTCAAAATATATCTTGCATCTCTCAATGTATTATTTTTATTCTGATAAGTTTCTTAGTAAATTTACAACTGAAATGGTAATTAGTACCTGGTATTAAAAGAAATGAATGTATTTTATTGGTTGTATAGATAGACTTTAAAAATTATTTTCAGCTTTTGAAAGTATTTAATTTTTTTCTTGTTTTGCTTTTATTCAGATGAAGCAGCCTGCTTCCTGTGGGTCCATGAATCTATTTAATCTATTTATTTATGTGTTTATGTGTCTCTTATGTAATAATGAGAACACTGGATAAGGGAATGTGAGACTGCAGTTGAATAGGGTCAGAACACCTTGCATTGATAGTTAATGGAATTCTTTTCCACCTTGCCTCTGTCTGCTGTCATGCACTCGGTTACTAGCAGCTTTCCCAAAACCAGGAAACCAAACAAACCCTCTAACCCAAACAATTGATTCCTCTCTAACTATAAGAATACACGTAACTAATTTATGTTGTTAGTCTCTAATTTTTCTTGATGAATTAACACTCAACATGGAAATAGCTGTGTCACAGGTAACTTTACTTTAATAGGGGCAAGCATATCCCAGAGCTGTGGATTATCTTCACTTGCACACCACTATCTGTAGACGAGAAGATGCGCCTAAAGAAAGCCTCATATGTTTACTGACTGATCTCGTCATTCATTCCCTCATGTTGCAGCAGGGGTTGTGCAGCCTCTCAGTGCTGGCCTGGTGTTATACCCAAGACCTCGGGGTGCAGTTCTGGGCACTGCTTGGCTGGCAGCATGGGGGCTGTGCTGTCTTCTGCTTCCTGCCTTATGTTGTCCACCAATATTTCAGCATGTCTTCTCCTTCCAAAAGTCTAGCCTGAGGTAGGCGTTAATAGCCTTGACTTTGTATGGCATTAGCTGCTGAACTGTGGTCCCCTCCATGCCCTTTCCCACTCCCAACATCTTAAACTGAAAAAAATCAAGGTGCATGGGAAAGGGCTATGTCTTGGAGCTGTGGAGGTGACACACAGGGCTCGAGGATGCCAAGAGGCTGCCTGGCCAGTCTGGATGGCCCTGGATGGAGTTACCCCTGAGTGCCCTGGGGGCAGGTGTCCTTACAGGCCAGGGAATAACTGCTCTTGCTGCTGACCTGGGCATCTTATGGGTAGATGTCAAAATGAGGTATCTTCTGTCCACCAGAATTGATGATCTTCAGCTTCTTAACCACCTCTTGACAGTATATTTAGTGTGGCAGTGAGCTAAGGTGTAGCTACTGGAGAGTAACAAGAAGAAAGTTTTATATTATTTAATGAAGTGTAAATGTATTTCTCTAAATATATAAGGATAAGATAGTGAAGCAGTAGATACCACATGTTCTTAACCTGTGAAGCTTAGTTCATTAAGCTTAGGGAAGAAACATATTGATGAAACTGAAACAGCTTTCCAGTAGGTGAAAAGCTACTTGGAAAGCACTGGTAGTGTCCAGTCATTCTTAGTTTTCATTAGTGCTGTGGATTGTAGAATAACAAATGTTCTTTGACTGGCTCTGGTTATCCAGCTTACTAAACCTCTGAGCCTATTTCAGGGTAATCTGGGGTTCAAAAATTATTATGATGCATTGGAGTAATCAAGAAGAATTGAAAAACAATGAAGAAGAAATGATTTGGTGAAACTGTGCAGGCCTGTTATGCTGTTACGGAAAAGGCAGATGTTGTAATTGCTTTGTATAGGATGTTCTATATAAATACATATTAAATTATATTTTTGTTTTTTTCTTAGTGCAGTTAAAAGAATAGGCACTTCAGTTTGGAGTGTGGAAGGAGAATGCCTGTTCTTGGAAAGCTCAGAAGAAAGCGACAGAAATGACAGAGGGCTAGATAGCAGCGTTTTCTCTGTGCAAAAACTGAAGAATATTAGGACTGTCTTTTCTACAAGAGAGAAAAAGGAAAGGGAAATTTTCAGAAAGTTAAAGACTGGTGCAAAAAAGGTGGTAAACTAGACTTCATGTTGGCTGGTGATAGGTTAAGCAGTAATAATCTTAAATTACTGTGAGATTTCAGGTTGACGATTAGATAAAATGTTAATTGAATTCTGGAATTGAGTGCTTAATAACTGCCTCTTACCAGAGTTGTAAGTGTTCTGCTATCTACTGTCACAGTCTTTCCTCCTGAAGTGTTTCTATGTGCATAAATGCCAGGAACAGTTCTGTCTTCTGTATGTGAGAAAGGAACACGTCGGCTGACAATACACAGACTCCATTGCCTATTTTTATTTATTTCTGTTGGAAAGAGTCTAAATTCTTTTTCTTTCCCTATCTGTTGTGCATTTCCATTGTGTGTAGGGAAGATTCTGCTTAGCCCTTAGTCAGTCTCAGGAGGGTTGCTGGTAAAACATTAAAGGAAATAAATATTTGAATTTTTTAAAAAACCCTTTTTTAGTAACTGTCATGATTAACAGCTGTGCTTGTTTTCTCAATTTGTTTGATATTCCCTTCACAGAGATTTTTATTAGAAAATTTTAGTGTTAGAAGACAATACTATAAGATTAATTTCTCTTCATTTTCTGAGATGCCACTTGCCTCTTGAGTATCTTATATGAACATTTGGACTATTTGAAGGCAGTATTATGATTTATAGTTGTTAATGACTTCAGTTTTCTTTTATGGTTTTGGTAAATTCTAATTTCGAAAGAAAAGTTTGAGACTGAAATTATACTCTTAGTTCAGGATAAATTATGCATTCCCTTAGGAAGAAAAAAAAAACCCAAAATTTTATTTAAAAGCTTACTTGCAGTTTAAAAAAGAAAATAAAATAGCTTCTTGGATGACTTGGTACTCTGATATCTATACTGTGTCATTAAAGAGAACAGAAGTGTGAAATAAATCACAGAAGAAAATTGCAAAGAAATTATCTTTGGAACATGAGTTCAATTCCCAGTTCTAATAATTAAGTGCATTGTTAGACTAATGAATATTAGTGTTAAAAGTTCACAAATTGTCTGAAATGGAGACTAGGTTCTCATCCTTCATATAATACATATTTTGGTACATTTATCAGTTTTGTATTTTTCAGAAGTTTAGGTGAATCACATTAGTTGGTGCCAAGAATTAGCTGATAATCTCATGCAGGTGGGGGAATGTTTTACAGACTTGGATAAGTATGCTTAGTGTTTTGTTGACATTATGAACTTCAGTAGTCAAAATAAAGAAGGATTTAAATAGCATTAGCATATATGAACTAGCTATTTGGAAGCAAAAAGCTGTTTCAAATTTTTATTAATTGGAAAGCATGGTGTCAAGAGCAAAGATGCGAATCTTCATAAACTGAGATACTTTCTGAGATGAAAACAAAAATCTCCCAAACAACAAGAAAAATTACTAAAACTCCATTAATAGCTGGTGAACTTCAAGTTTTCTGTGAAACAGCAGTCCTAGTTTGTATGATGCAGTCTTTTTCCTTGCTGTTCCTCCACTTGCTGGACACTGAGCCCAATTATTTCTTTGAAAACACTATAAAAAATGCTAGTATGCTAGCATGAGTGGTTTTTATAATAGATAGGGTTGTTTCCATCCATCTCAAAAGTATTTCCCTGTAGAAGAAAGATGGTGTGTACTAGAGTGTAAAACCAGTTGAGCTGCTAATACAATTTGAGAGGCAAGGGTTTTTAAGGGGAACTTATTTATTTATTTATCAATTTATTTTCAAACGACTAATTTGGATGGAAAATATGATGACCTCTCAGGCATTGTAGCCTCCACCATGCCTGATGGAGATGTAGCAGACATCAAACTACGTATAGGTTGTAACCATTACTCTGGATGTAATGTATTAATGCTAATCAGTTTAAGTATTTGGGAGAGAAGAGTAGTTGATGTCTGGGGAAGGGAGGACTGTTAGCAAGAGGTGAAGCGTGACGAGAGTTGTCACACACCATAAAACCCATGTGTCTGTTTTAACTGTGAGCTCCAGCGTCTAGAAGAGCAAGGTTTTAATGTATTTTGTAAGCCTTCCTACGGTATCAAACAAATGTTTCAACTGTTTTTTGGCTGGCTTTTTGTCTATCTTTGTTATTTTTATTGTCCGTATGAATTTTTTCTGGTGCGCAACATGTATTTAGGGTTTTTAATTTTGTTTCTGTGGTATTTAATATGATGGATTATGAATCCCCATATTCTTGCATAGGATTCCTCAATTTTTTGGATATGTACAATTTGTGGATTTTGACTGTTCTCTGTAGGTGTTGTTGAATTATTTATTATAGTAATCATAGCAATATGCATTATAGGACTGTTTACGCTTGTGAGATCAACATCACCATCGGAACTGGAAAATCAAAATAAATTCTAGAAGTAGCTGTTTGTAGATGTCCCTTTTTTTAGCCTCTTCCTTTCTATCTATGTAAAATTCCTCACTTTACGTGGCATTCAGTGTTAATGTAACATGCTTGAAAAATTACCTAAGATTTTATTTTGTAAATACTCATAACCATATGTATTTGATGGTGCGAAGACAGATGGAAGACTTCCTTGGAACTTAATAAGGTTTTCAGCTTTTTTCCCTTAAGTACTTAAGCAAGTACTTGAGTTTACTAAAGAGTACTAGAGTTATATTGGTAAAGGCCTGACTTCTCGTTATTCTCAACTGGAGTGCGAATGCCTACAAAGCAAAATATGTACTTCAGAGTGATATTATGAAGAACAGCAAACAATTTGCTACTAAATCTATCTTGTGAATGCATGCATAGAGTGAGGTTTTTTTCCATTATTTAACTATTGTTCTATATCGTTTTTCAAAATTCTTATCAATGGCAACTCTGACCAGCAGTTGGTTCTTAATTCTTGTTGTGCATTTAATCAGCATCTTAAGTGTAGGTCCTATCCTACACCTGTAAAAGCAATAAAACTTGAAAATAAAACATGATTCTTCAGTTTGCTGTTGCATAAAGCAGTGTTCTGGGAAAAAAATGATTTCATAACAGGAAAAATTGTTATTTGGTGCTAAGGAAAAGTGATCAAAAATAAATAAATGAATATTCTTCCTCTTACCAAAAAAAACCCAACACCCTGAAAAAAAACTAGTAAAAATATTTTTTGAGCCTCCCATGCTTTAAATAAATTCTAAGACTACTTTCCAGAAATATAGGATATTTAATTTTCTCTTTAGAAAGATCTGTAATAGCAGTTGTAATCTGCTGTCACATATGGTAATGAGCTTTTATTTAACTGTTGGTGATCCCTGTGAGCAGTATTCTCAGAAGATTGTTCTGCTGTCAGATGCTTATCCAGGGAATGACCAGTTCCATTTTTGTTTTCAGTTTCAATGTCTTAAGCTGATAGGAGTAAGTATCCTCTCAGCGCACATTTATTATTGTTCCTTTTAGAAGAATGATTACTGTGTTAAAAACACTGAGTATGAATGCAGCTTCAAAAATTATATTTTCCTATTCATTTAAAATCTAAATACTGTTTAGTACTTAGGAAGGGAAAAAAACCTAGAAAACTTGCAGGGTATTTTTTAGTTGACAATGAAGAAAAAAATAATCCTAAAGATATTTTTTGAGCTGCCTTTCTCTAAATACTTTCAAGCTACTTGAAAGAAGTTACTTTTATTTTTTCTTTTTAATGCAGAAAAATACCCCTTGTCTATCTATGTATTGTGGCTTCAGTTTCCTCTCTTACCTTGACATGGCTCTGGTTCTTGTTTGGCTTCTCCAGGAGTCAGTTCATTTCCCTCACGTGGGGAGAAATTGAACTTTTCTCTCCCCTTGCCTCTCTCTAGAGGAGAGTAAAGGAGATTTAGGTCATTTATTACTGGATTTGTGTGCTGCTTTGCAAGGATCTGTTGAGCACAGATGGAGGAGGACACAATAGAAGTAAAAGTCCTATGAATTCTAGTGGCAATAAGCTTTCACCTTGGCTGAAATTTGTGAATTCTCTGTGGACTTGTTTTTGTACACCACAGCAAACACACAACACACCAAAGACTTAAGCAAGTACTCAGCACTGACATTTTGTGTAAGGTATCTGCCTTCAGATACTTTTAATATTTTCATATTTCACTTTAATTTCATTCCAAATAAATAATACTCCACAGAAATAGATAATTTGATTTCCATTTGATTTCTTGTAACCCTCTTAGTAAAGTGTCTCTTTTATCAGCATTTGAAAAATCTAAATGCTGAATATTCAGTAGTATGGTGATATGGTGGCACTGTAGACCTATAAGTGGACACAGAATGGCCAACATTGGTCTTTCATCCTGGAGGGTCTGCACAAAAATGAATGGAACACAACTAACACACAGGGAAACTTCTGTGCATTACTACTCATCCAGCCAAGTAATATCAGTATACAGGAATGGTGAAACAAAATGGATTTAAACTCTTTTCTTTTTCATACAGTGAAACTATTGCAAGTGCTTGTAGGTGTCAATATTTTCATGGGACTGAATTTTTCCCAGGAGGTGCAGTAGTGCCTTGAGGTTTGGTAGCGTTAGCTGCTGCTCTGGGAGCAGCTGCTCACTGGGACATCTGACAGGCTTTAGGCTGTGCAAGTGTAAATGGTATCCCAATTGGATAGCTTCATACTGAGTTTTTATTAATCTAGAGTTGGAAGTTTCTTGGAAATTTTGCCCCTGGGGTGACTGAGAAGCATCCTGCAGTCACCAGGCCACCATCCATGGGATATTTATGGGTTTACAGCAGAAATTCAGACAATTCAGAGCTGTTGTTACTTTCATCTTAGCCATCCATTCATGGAGGATGATGTTAAAAATTCACAACAGAGTACCTCGCTTAATTCCTAGATAAATATGAAACTATTCCATGTGCCTTTTGGTTACTTAAATGCAGCTTTCTGTTCAGTAACACTGTCCTTTCATAAGCTTGCCTGATGCACCGTATCAAATGTCATTTTCTGTATACTTTGGTGGAAGAGATTGTTCAAAGGAGCACATCACAAGATAAATGCTCTTTTGTACAGACGCTACAAGCTTGCATTGTAAATTTCAGTTGCTGACATTTTTCTGTCTCAGATTTTGAAGTGCTTATAGTCTGTGTATTAGCTAAAGGTCCATCACAAGAAAAAACAGGGTGAAAAGACTTAAATTATCATACCTCAGAAACTGGTATGTCATCATGATCTATTTTCTCTGCATCAGTACAAACAAATCCACAGGATGCTGGTATTATGTATGAGAAAACTATAAATTCAAACACTTCCAAAGAGCATATATTTCATATTTATTCATATGTAAAATGTTGATAAGGAGAAGAAAACTTTTGTAACTGCTTCTAGCCCAAGGAACAATTTTTAGACAAAACTTCATCATAAACTGTGTTCCAAATGCTTATACCTTGGAGATGTGTTTTTTTTTTCCTTTCTCTTTTTTTCCCCCTTTTAATTGGCAAACATTTTTTGTTCTTATGGAATTGTACGAGTCATGAGCGATATTAGTATTGTGCCAGTAGTATCATAGATGTAAATACTGTTAAAGTGTTGTAGTAGCTCATGATATTAATTCTATGGCTGAGTTGATGCTGCTTTTATTTGCCTTGCCCGGATCAGTCTTATGCTGTGCTGTCTTCTCAAGGTGTCTTCCTGTTGCTTGACCTCTGTGGGTGTGGTTAATGGGGGAGTCCCAGTTACATGACCTTACTGTAGGGCAGGACTTTTGGCATCAACAAGTATAGTCTGGAGGGCAGGACACTTATTCTTGTGTGTGTTGTTGGTGTGAAAGTGATGAATTGCTGAGCTGTTGCAGTCCATGACGCTGAGTTTCTGTTTGAATGAGTACTCTGCTGTTATATATATGATGTAGCTTAATAGCCTGTTTTGGGTTGGTTCGTTTAATAATTTGCATTCTCTATTGGAAGTAGAAAAAAAGCCAAAAAGATTTGCGTTCTCCAGAAAAATTTCCTCTGTCTGTATTGTGTGTTTTTGTTGTTATTTTTAATCTTTGTAGTAAATTCAGAGTCTTATCTTGACTTTTACATTTGTGTTGTGGTGCCGTGGCAGAGAGCTAGACAGTGAAGCTGAAATTGCTGATCCTGATATTCCCAACCCTGACCCTTACATTTTAGCAGTCTGTAAAGAAATAGAAACAAGCCTTCAACAATTAGAACCTTGTGTAGGGAATGATACTGTTAGCAAGTGAAGTAAGTGGAAAGGTGACTCTGAGTTGTAGCCATCTAAAAAAAAATTTGGAGAAAGCTTATGTTGTTACACTAATAATATTATTGTTGATTTTTTTAAAATGAAAACAGGCAAAATCAGGATATAACGTTGAATATTTTGCATGTGTATCAAGTAATGTATCTTAAGTGGGATTATAAAAAACTAACATATAGTTCTAGATACTCTCCTTAACTGATGGTGAGGGGCATTAAAATTATAAATTCTTTTTTTTTTTCTGTTTTTTGTCCTAAGGTGGCAGTAATTTGCTATGTGTTGGGTAATGGAAGGAGAAAGAGGAAGAGAAGGTTATAATGGTTTGAGGTTTTATTAAACCCAAGCAGATGAAAGTTTACCTGGAGCATATTTAATTTATTCATTGACTTTTTTTTTTTTAAATAGTATCCTTCCTGCAAGAACAAAAAATGAATAGCTTTTGACTTTTTATCATTAGCCTTTACTTCTTCCCTTCTTGCAAATTACAGAAATATATATAAAAGGCCCCCTCAAATTGTTACAGGGAAGGCAATCTCTGAAGACCAAAATAGGCATAAATACTATTGTGTCTGAAATATAAGTTTTCTGTGAATTAATAGAGATGTTTCTGAATTTCTTCTCAACTAATTTTTACAGTCTGCTTCCTGTTGCAAGCCTTTTTCTGCATTTTAGTGTCTGTTCATTGCCTGTAGTCTCTCATAAAGGTTGCCTGAAACATAATCGGGGACTATAATGTTATTCACTCATTATTAAAAAGAAAAAAAAAGGTCACATAGTCCTGAGCGTTAGGATAATGCATGTAAGTGCCTTGACTCTCCATCTCATGTCATTGACATTGCCATGAAGTAAAGACAACCCCTTCTTTTAACTTCATAGTAAAGGCTTCTTTTTACCTGATCTTTCTCTGTGAATCTATTTTAGCATCTTCACATTACTCTCTATAACAGTGGGTGTATATTAGTTGGGTCTTTTCTCCCCCATCAGAGAACCACAATTGAAAATTGACTCCATTTCTGTACCCATAAATCTAGTTGCATATAAAATTTATAACATTCTGAACTTTTTTTTCCCCAACAGAAAGTGAAAGTCCTAGTAATTAAAGGATCACATTTGTAGACAGAGAAGTTGCCACAGTGTTCCATCAAAATGGAGATGGTTTGATGGTTAGTACTTGTTTGGAGGAAAGAAGATTTGCAGGATTTGGCTGAAGACCAGCCTGCTGAAAATTAAAAGTTTCACACCTCAAACAGAAGCCCATTTTTCAGGAATCAAGGAAGTGAGAGAAAATAATTTGATCGGGAAACTGATCTGTCACATCAGTACCTTACAGTAGGCATGTTTTATTTTATTTAAGGAATTTTTTTTTTTAATCTTAACATGATTTCTTACCTGCAATTAAATGTTAGATGATAAGAGAGCTTGGTTTTCAATAGTGAATAAAAACTAAGACTTTTCACAATTTATTAGTTAAGGAATTAATTTATTCTGAAATGATCTGTCCTTGCCACTGAGCTAGGACCTCAAATTCAATGCATATCAAAATAAATAGAAGACAGTGAAAGCTATGAGGTATATGGAGGTATGTTTAATAATGTGGCTAAGGAAAAGTCTGGTGTCTCTTATTCCATATCTGTGTAGATGCCTTTTAGCGAGTTCATTGATTAAGTGGTAAATAGGCATAAAAATCTTCCTGAAAGTCAGATACTAAAGCTGAATTCTTTGCATTAACTTGGTAAAGACTTAGGAGGCAGTGCCATTTATCTGTTTCACACTGTGTTTCCCTTCTGTGCAGGAGAGAGTTGGATTGACCTTTTACATCAGGAATAAGATTAGGAGCTATTAACTGGCAAATAAATAGAAGACACTTAGAAGCTAAAATGAAAGTATGGAGTTTGATTTGGAGAAATTTAAACTATATTTAAGTAGGAAAAATTAACGCAAATTTCTTGGGGAAAGGGAGCATCTTTTATGAATTTTAAAGAATGCAAACTCGCAAGAATGGAGAAGAGACTTATCTGATAATTACTGAAAAAAGGATGAAGCAACATCACTGTCAAATATTTTCAAAAAAAATGCGCTGTGATGCATTTTGTAACTACACTACTGCCAGAGTAACTAAAGGCATCATGCTTAAGCATGTTGAAAAATAGGCAGTGAAAGGAATATCTAACAGCAGTGGCTCTTTGTCCAGGCATAAATTATGACTTTGAATACTTTTCATCTTAACATCAAAGAAGTTCATTTTTTTCTTCTTACAAGACAGAAAGGATGAATTTCATCTTTGGATGGTGCTGTAAAGAAATTTAAGTTTTTCTTTCTTCATTGCCCCAAATATGTTCTTGTGGTTTTTTGTTTTGTTTTGTTTTTTTTTAAATTTAATTTAATTTTTTATTTTTTACCATTTTTGGATTTAATTAAGCATCTCCCTTGCATTGACTTTTTCCTTGTAAAATATTGGTGGCAGCAGAATACAGGTTAGTTGGCTTTTTTTCTTTCTTGTTTGCAAGGGAAGTAGGTGTATATAGTGTTTTACATCTGCTTGTGCTTGACCTATTAGACCAGTAACAATGGAAAAAAAAAATCACAGACCCTGTCTCTACTGGGGTGTAATGAAACACCTAGTATTAGTGTTAGCTAACACTGTCTAACTGCTGCTCTTTACCTTTATGGCAACTGTGGTGTGTCGACCTTGGCCAGATCCCCATCCTGCCTGTTTTGCTCAGTGCCTCAACAGCACAAGGAGGGTAAATGAGGTTGACAAGCTCATGGGTTGAGACAAAGACATGGAGATCACTTCTTTTGTAAATCACCATTTGCTGTCACAGGCAAAACAGACTCATTTTAGGGAAAATTTAGCCAAATTTACACCACGAGGGGATGGGGACTGGGAGCTGCAGTCAGTCCATCACACTTGGTCTCTGCTACTCCTCACCCTATTCCCCTGCTCCAGCCTGAAGCACCACTGTGAATAGTTAGCTGTAAGATTTGCCCAAAACTCCATTGCAAATCTCAGAGTTACTTAATCTTGGGAATTAATGAGATTATGAGCATTTCCCTTGTTTATACTTCATGTTTCTGCCAAGTCCAATAATATCTTAAGATATTATGAAGATTTTACACTAAAATAATTATTAATTAATATTAAGATATTACATTTGTACATAAATAGGAAAAAACCCCTAACTCTTTCAATCTTATAGTACTTCTTTACAAGTAAAGAATGACTTCCTTATAAAAGGTGTAAGAACATATTTTGTATGTTTTTCAAAGGTATGATTTTTCTGTATAGTTTACTTTGGCATAGGCTTCTAATTTTTTTGGAGTAGGTAGATGACTGAGGAGGGAGCAAGGTTGTGTATATACATACTTCCAAGACTTCTGTGAGGCTACTCATTTGGGCAAATGTTCACAAATCTATTAGTTTTTTAAATTTAGGTTAATTTTTGACTGTATTTTTGATTAATCTGAACCTTCTTCAGGAGGAAAGGCTCTTTATTGTGATGCCTTTCAGGACTGAAAGTATAAGGAAAATCTGTCAACATGAAGGTTCTGAAATCATTAAGCAGATGGGTAGGTAAATTTAGGTTAGGAAACTTTCCTGTAGCAATGATTCAGATTGTATGCTGAGTTGGGTTCTCTCACTTGGTTACAAAGGTTTTCCTGGCATGCTCCATCTATCAGCCTTTTTTCTGTGGGATTCATTCACTAAATAGTACCTGATATGGAGTTGTCACTCTTGAAGAAATGAAGCAGCTCTGGACTAGGTTAGATGGGAGCCTGTCTTTATCATCCATTCTGCAGAACAGCAGGACAGACTGTTTCATCAGTATAGGCGCAGCTTGTTTTGTCTTATGTATACTTGTAATACACATTTACAAGATGGACTCTCTTCCAGCTGTAGAAACTTCTGTTATCCCCTCAAATCCCTTGGCAAATGGAGCAGTAAACCAAAGTTTTCAAAACAGATTTGACTTGTCCTAAGTCAGCTATTTCCATTGCTAATGTATTTAAAATTCAAGTCTGCCTTTTTTTTGGGGTAGGTCCTCAGAGATATGTGATGTCTTCTCTAGTTACTGCTTCAATGATGTTTCTAACCATTTTATAGCTTGCTGAATTTCATGCTACTTAAATTTTGAGATTTCTGGGATATGAAAACCTATGCATTTCTTCCTTTTTCACTGTGAATCAGTTTCTTAGCATTTATCTTTACTTTTTTTGTGTTTTGGTTTTTTTTTCCCCTTTCCCACTCCCCCCTTTCCTAGGATCGTATATGATAGTGATTTCCTCAGATCATGACCCTGGAGAAAAGACTAGACTTCAGCTTCCAACAATGAAGGAAAATGATACTCACTGCATCGATTTCAGCTACCTTCTGTACAGCAAGAATGGAGCAAACCCAGGCACTTTGAACATCCTGGTTAGGGTGAACAAAGGGCCACTGGCTAATCCCATCTGGAACGTCACAGGCTCCACTGGCAAAGACTGGCTTCGAGCGGAGTTGGCTGTCAGCACTTTCTGGCCCAACGAGTATCAGGTAAACTTGCAATAAATTCATGCTGCTTCATAATATTTACTGCAAGGTCCTATTCAGTTTATGTTTGCTTTGGTCTGTTCTGATAGAGTATTCTCCCAGTGTCCTTAAGTAAAGTGTTTCATTCAGAATAAATAATTATTTGAGGGTGGATATTTTTATAGCAGGTGACTGTTTAAAGTTATCAGTTATTGTATAATATGAAAAAATAATCTGGAAACAAGCCTTTTTAAAAGAAATGATAAGGTTAAAGTCTAGGAACATCAAAAATTATAAACTCTCAGAAATAAATTGCCTGTGCAAGTGTAATTTGTACTTGTCTTCCCTCCTTTTTTGTGTATGCCTGTGTTACCATGTCTAATTACATGACTGTACACTGGTTTTTTTCCACATGACATTTGCTTCATTTGCAGTGCAGGCAGAATGGCGCTCACCTAATGAGCAGCTGTTCAGGACTCGTTTTTTCTCCTGTTTGCTTGCTATGGGACAAAACCACCTGCAGTGTAGGCCTGTTGTTTGGAGGGAAAAATAGTCTTGTTGTTACTAGATGCTGTTATTTGATTGTTTGATTAACCTGAGAAAGTACCTGCAACTGTTTTGCTTAGTGCGTATTTGACGTGAAGGATGAATCTCATACATGGTCATTTTTGTTCTGGTCTCTAGGAGTGGATTATATGCACTTAGATGAGTTGTTACACCATGAGGTCTTATGTGCTTACAGACCCCTATCTAGAGATGCTTCACATCATTAGCACTCTTGCAAACAGTTTGGATGTCCAGATAGTTATCAAATAAAGGAGAGTGGCTGCTTTATTTATGGTTTTGTTGAATAGTGGTATTGTAGGAGTGTTTCTTAAAAGTGCCTTTTCTAAAGTCTGTTGCAATTGTCCACCACCAAAATGAGGGGAAGTGTGGAGAGAGCAAAACTGAGTGAACGATTTCTCCTGCATTTTGAGGGCCTTGCCTTGGCATAGCTGAGCACAAACAGTAAAAAATGCTGCGCAATTAACATGGCTTCAGGCTCTGAAAGCTAAGACAAAGGAGGATCTGTGCCAAGGTTAAGGTGGAGTCTCAAGTGGTAAACATGTGTCCTCAGCTCATATGGACACCTGTATTAATCCAATTAGAACTGGACAACAGGGTATGTTTCTTTCATGTAGCCAATACTGTAGAAGAAAGATCACGCCTTGCGGTGTAGTAACAGTGTGTAACGGGTATCCTTTTTGTAATAAAAGGACATTTTGCTGATCACATTGGTCAGCACAGTTTGTCTCGAGCCTCTCTGCCGACAGGGAAGCCGTATGAGGAGCAGCTGAGGTCACTTGGTCTGTTCAGCCTGGAGAAGAGGAGACTGAAGGAAGACCTCATTGCAGTCTACAACTTAGTCATGAGGGGAAGAGAAGGGGCAGGCATTGATCTCTTTTCTGTGGTGACCAGAGGGAATGGCCTGAAGTTGTGTCAGGGGAGGTTTAGGTTGTATATTAGAAAAAGGTTCTTCAGTCACTGGGTGGTTGGGTGCTGAAACAGGCTCTCCAGGGGAGTGGTCACAGCACCAAACCTGACAGAGTTCAAGAAGCATTTGGATGATATTCTCAAGTACATGGTGTGCCTCTTGGGGATGGTCCTGTGCAGGGCTAAGGGCTGGACTCAGTGATCCTTGTGGTTCCCTTCCAACTCAGCATATTCTGTGATTTGGTGCAAGCAGCCTTACTTATATGGTGAAAACTAAGTAATTTACTATCATTTTATGTTTTTCTTTGGTTTTTGTTTCCCTGTTTTTAATGTTTTTATTTATAAAGAAATTTAATCTATCAGTGGCATTGAAACTGGGTAAAATGTAACATTCTGAAGCCTGGTTCCTGAAAACGTGGCTTCTGAGGAAGTGTTTTATTAACCCTTTTATGTTGCTGGAAAGTAGCTTTTGATGTGCTTAAAAAAAAAACCAAAACAGAAGCCTTTTATAGCCGTATAGTAGTGATCAACTTTAGCAGCATTATATGCAGTAAATCAGGTTTCTGCTGACAGATGGCCAGGCTTGACAATGAAATTGGTGGCTGGGGCCTTATCTTAGCAACATGGCCATTTTTCACTTATGTTATAGCCTTCACATTATCTCTCTATAGACAGAGCTTAAATTCACTCTCTCTCTTGCTTGGTCATCCAGCAGAATATTGAAATCCTGTGCAACCCAGTTTATTTTTGCTGTTAATGCAACCTGCCATGATTTGTGTCCAACTTGCACAATTGCTTTTATGAAGAGGAGGGGAAATCTGCATGCTGTCCATGCACAACTTCTTGTTTGCACAGAGTTGGTATTTTTGTGGGTTTGGTTTTGGTCCTTTGAGGTCTCAAGGTCAACATTGCTCTTGGTAGATTTTTCCCCCCCCTTAGTTTTGAGTTGTTATTCTTTGGTGTGGAAATATTTTTTCATTTTTCTCATAGGAGTTCTATGCTGTACAGTTCTAGGTCCTAATTTTCGCACTTTGATCTACCGTTGATCAATGAGTTTAGCTAGCAGTGAGGGAAATAAGTGCTGGTTTCTATAACAAGGTGGAAGTGGTTCTTTACTAACCTGGGAATTGGATCCCTGCCTGTACTAGCAAGGTCAGTGCTAAAGATCACTGCTGAGCACAACTGTTTGCATGTACTTTGTTACAATCAGGTCAGCTTCATTGCCATTTCCTTCACTTTTAAGTAGGGAAGAGAGTAGAGATTACCTGGGGGTGAATAGCACGGATTGCACTGTAAGGAAGTCTTGTGTGGTGACTTCAAAGTTAGCATGATGGCTGTGTTAGTTTTAATAACAGAGTGCTGCACCTAGTACTGATTAGCTCCAAAACAGTATTTCTGTGCTCTGCTGTGCTGTGTTGAAGCTTTATTGCTTCCTGTTCGAAACGAGCAGTGTTTTTGCATACCACTCTAGTATACAGTATAAATTCAGCTTGTGCGTTTTTGGATAGATTTAACACTTTCTTTTACTTTGTTGTTGTTTTCTTTTTTTTTAATAATCGATTTACTTAATTTTCTTGAACTGTACTCTGCTGGAAAATTATTTATACATATTTATTTTCTGACAAAACATAGTACAGTTTATTACAATAGTTTTACTGGATCAAACTGAATTTTTATCTAATTTCATACCTCATCTCCTTGTCTCTGATGCAGATAACAGTGGAAGCTTGTAGAGAAGTTCAGGAACAGGACAAACTCATGGTCATACCTCCCCCAGAATAACTTCCAACCTTGAGCCTATTATGTTGTTCAAGAACTTTGAGCTCAAGAGCCTAAGTAGTGCCTTTCTGGGTTTTTTTGCCATGATTTAAGCTTCTAGTGTCTACAGTATATATGATAAGAAATTTTAATGTTAATTCCATGTTAGGACTATTCCTGTGGGTTTCTTAAACATGGGGCCTGTAATTCTTCATTTGTCATATTTTGCACTTGGGGAGTTTCAGCAGTCGTGTAATGATACCATCTGTCTTCTCTCTTCTGTTAGCAAGGCATCTGCATTTTTTCTATTCTGCTTGTTTAACATGTGGATGAACTCTCGAAGAAAAGGGTTTGATTAGAGAATCCCTTAGGATCGAGGTTATGATTTGATTTTGATCCTTGTTAGTTCTAGAATCTTTTTTTATCACTCTGTTGGAAATACGCTACATTTGACCTGTCTCAAGTTTGCTTCAAAGGAAAAATATTTTGGGATTTTTGTTGTTTAAACTTTGTGACTGACTAGGAATTTTGTCTCTCTGTTTTCTTTGTTGGTTATTATTGTAATTAATTTATTTTAGTTGAGAGATTTGTTCCTGTCTGGATGAGTTGTTTTGTCTAATGCTTCTGTTCATTTCCTCAAGTTCTCTCCTGCTTTTCACAGTAGGTGTTATTCAGCTGCTGGGGGTTGTCTCTTCCTCTCTGTTTCTGTCACAGTCATTTTCCACTTTCCTTGTCATCGTCATCCTTTTTAAGTTTGATTTTGTTTGTTTGGGGTTTGTTATTTGGTTGATTTCTGAACACTGTCTCCCTAAGGTCCCTTTTTCCTATTTTTTGTGTGTCCTCCCCCAGCAAATTTGTTTTGCTTCCACAGGATCATGTCTGTTTTTGCTCACCTGTGAGATCCACTTTGTGATGTGAACCATGGGATTTCCAGTTTTGGTTTTATATAATATATATCTGGTATTTATATCAGAAAAAGTTAAATAAACTCTTGATTTGGAACCATCAATTTCAAACTTGTAAAAAATGAATTATTTGGTTTCTTTTGGTTCTTTAAAAATTCGCTATACAGTAATGTTGCTCTGTAGTTTAACAAATGGGCTGGCTAGGATACTGGCTTCATAGGAATGATCTTGCACCTAGAAGTATAGCTAGCAAAGTGAAAATACTGAACTACACCAAGCAGAAGATCTTTTATCCATTCAGAAAGACTAATGATGTGCAGGAAAACTCTAGAAAGCCAAATTATTTTCTTGCCTAATTGTGAATCCTGATTTGGATAATGTTCTTTAATACTGATTTGTTCTTTAATACTGATGATTTATAGCATTTGTGAAAGTTTAAATTGCTCCAAGATCTTGGAAAGTTATTTTCCTTTATCATCTTGAAAGGTCTCAAAACTGTAATAGAAGTATAACAGGAGGATGGTAGACTGAAGATTCACTAATGGTGTGTACAATTGGGCCATATGCCACATAAGGTACGAGACAGATTTCTTGTGAAATATGAAAATTTGTTGGCTTTTTGGATGTCAGATCACTATTCTGAACTTCCAGAGGTGATACTAAAAACAAACTGCATGGAGAAAAGTTTTGGAAAACGGGGAATTAGATCTGATTTAGTCATTTGATATAGCTAAGAAAGGAAAGCAACAAGTGAAATGGAAAGTACATATAGCCTGTGTGAACTATGTGGAACTGAGTTATAAGCCAACTTAAGAAAAAACTCACCCTACCAAACTCCGACTTCCTATTTATATGACAAATGGCCTTTAACCTTTAAATACTATGTAACATCAATAAAATACAAAGAAAATATTTAAAAAATAAAAACCAAAAACATTCCAAAGGACTGATATTTTCAAAATATTTTATTTAAAATATATTGGAATAGAGAAAATTTCTTAAAATAATATCAAAGATGCACTGGATAAATAAAACTTGGAACTAGTGTAAGATTGTTGACTACCTAGGTAAGAATGCAATGTAGAAAGTACTATATTTGAAAATTTTGAGCAACACTATGAAACAGCCAACCAGTTAACATTACAACTTGCTGTGTAAGCCTTGGATGTTGAGTTGCAAGCCAGTGAAAATTATCTGGTGAAAATCTGAGCATGAGAAGGAGTTTGGGGACAGAGGAGAGCAGTCTGTAGTCATGTGTGAGGGGCAATGCTGAAATAGGCTGTTATCTGACCTGGAAAAAGACACAATTTAGGAGAATGCAATAGAGTTCAGCAAAGCTGTCAGTTATATGAAGGGGAATCCTCTTCTGCTTGAAGAATTAGGGGCCTTTTTGGTCTGGTGGGGAAACTAGGCTGAAAAGAAGTGAATGGAGGTGGGTCACACAAGCAGGCTTTAGACCCATGAAGGTAACTGGCAGAAATAGCTGTGGATGCCAGAGGATGCTGTTGTGGATGTTCAGTGCCTCCCACTCCCCAAGGTGATGTGTACTTAATTTGATTTTGGATTTGTAGGCAGACTAAATGTAATTTTTTTTTATTCTGTGCTTATCTAAACCAGCCTGGTCATATTTTGGGTAGAAATGTCTGACTGTAGATATGAAGACTGACTTTGTCTGCCACTACCAGCCCTACACCTATTTATTTTGTTTTTTTTTTTTTCCTTATCATTTCCTTTCAATCTCACTTGGAGTAACAAAATATTTTAGACGTCTTAAAATTGAAATTTACAAATTAAGCCTTTTAATTTCTTTTTAAAGTTTCTAAGGATTTTCCAAAATAAAGTATGAATTAGAACTTTTATACTGAATGACTGGAATTTCATTCTAGAAGAGATATAAAAATTGTTTAATGAAATGTGTTAATAAAAGATGAGTTAACTGAATAATTAAAAAAATTTAGGCTAATAGTTATTAAACTGAGAGAGTGCATTTTTTCCTTAAGCTTGGAACAGCTTGTGTTTGGTAGGTAGTATAGGTCACTGAAATGTTCCTTGTATAGATACATCATTCTTTAGCTTTCCTTTTGTGGAATAACTCCTTTGAGAATACTTTATGCCTTTAAAGGAATTTAAGGTGACTGTCCATAAACTATTTTGTTTCCAGTTCATTAATACACAATGAAATGGCTTATACATTTGTTTGGTTTTTTTGTCTTCCTTCTTTCCTCCATAGTTTTCACCAGTTAAGGGTGCTTTCAACTGTCTCACTGCTTACCATTATCTCTAATAGCTGAAAATATCTACAAAGAGCAATGATGTTGCTTTCTCATCAGAAACACTCTTTAAACCCCTAAGTGTTCTCCTGACCGTTACTTGCTAGGCAGCACGTAATCAGAAGAATTTTCTTTATACTGTTTATAAAAGAATTACTCAGAGAAATGCCTTTTTTATAATGAACTTTCTTATTGCTTCTCCAAGACTTGCTAGTACAAACAAAACACCATCTTTTTTAACTGCTAGGATAAACATGAACATGTGCAAGCATATCTATCACATTTCTGTCTCATTTCTTCCAAGATATTTGCCTTTTGTGAGGACAAAGAAAGCATAAGTTTCAATAGAGTGATTACCAGCACCATTTTAATAATTTAGTTCTCTAGATCACAAAGCACTCACAGCTCTCAAAGGACCTGTACAAATACTCTCTCATTCCAGTATTCAAACTGGAAAATCATAGTGCAGGCAGTGAAAGTGAGTGTTGCCTGGACAAGCCCAGTCACGGCTGAGGTGCCAGCCTCCAGGTTTTCAGTAACACTGTAAGTATTGTGGACTTCCTGGAAGCTCTTGATTTTTTCTTAGAAATGACGATGCAGGTTTTGACTGTTAGTTCTGATCTGTGGCATTGTTTCAGTAGGGTTTCATTGCTTCAGTATTGTTCTGCAGGCAAGCCACAATATGCTTCTTTCCATCCAGAGTTAGTTCATTAATGAGCACAGGGATAAGGGAATGATGGTGGTGGGAAAGCAAGTATATATTGGTGATATATCTTGTTGACCTCTCCCCTATCTACTGTGTTGTCTCCTCCTCCCCCAGTCCCTTTTTTTTTTTCCTTAAGAACTTTAAAATTGTCTTATGGAGATGCATATAATAGCTTTCCTAGCTTGGTAGGTTTTTGTTAGCCTGTTTTGATGAAACCTAGTTTGTTTTGGGACGTGCTACATTAAAACAGGGCCAATAAGATAAATTAGTATCAAAGAATTTTTACAGTTAAAAATAGCATAAATTATTGTTAATCAGGTAAAAACTGTCAGCTTTGTCTCAATCAGTGACCCAAGCTGTACTTCACAAAACACCAAGAACTCGATTCCATCAGAGATGTAGATGAAATTACTTTGGATGCCTTAGTTTTTACAGGCTAAGGACCTGTGGGGTCCAAGCAATCACCTCTCTTACTCTGTTCTTAGTCCTGTACTGAAGAAAAACTCAAGTGTTTGTATGGTGAAAAAGGAAATGTTAGCAGTTTACTCCTTCCCTTTTCATTTGTAGAAAATTTTCAACACTGTCTTTTCCACTGCTTTGATTTCTGTTATATTACATTTTGTGAGTAGCTTATTCTTGTTTTACTGTGTTCTGTGTTTCATGTCTTATGTGAATGATCTGACCTTAAAAGGAGGGTAGAAATGTTATACTTGAAGTACTGAAGTATTGTAAGGAATTGTATGGCAATACATACAAGATGTTCAATTCTCTTTCCATCAAATAATGTAGTACCAATGAGGCTGATGAAGATTTTGACTTTTTTTCACTATTCCCTGTAAAATGGTGGTTGTCGTCAGGGCAAAGTGATGAAAATTTAGTAGATGCTTTGCATTTCCAAAGGCAGTGAAGGATTTGGAGGTTAATATGCCATATTAGTCCCTTTTATGAATTACCTTTAATTATCTAAAACTGTTGAGTGGAACACCGACTGGCTGTAAACTCATGAAGACTCACTTTGAGATAAATATGTA
The DNA here is from genome assembly GCF_001715985.3 of Manacus vitellinus. Lineage (NCBI taxonomy): Eukaryota > Metazoa > Chordata > Aves > Passeriformes > Pipridae > Manacus > Manacus vitellinus. Next base: position 13,877,602 of record NW_021940604.1, read on the forward strand.
ATATTTTTAGCCAGTGCTTAATTCCTGATGAAATATATGTGACTTTAACCTCAGCACTCTTCCAGGAAACATTCCACACGTCTACAAGGTGGTATGCAAATTTTGTATTAACCTTGATTACCAACATTATGAAAAGCCTGTAGCACTCTCCTCCTCATCATGCAGCAGGCACTGTCAGGCAGTGAAATGGAAAACACACTATTGCTAATCAGCCATCTCAGACTGCCTGATTCAATTTTTTCAGAAATATAAGATTGACTTAAATGATGGTGTGTAAATAAAGAAGTTCTGGATATGGTTCCTTTTGTCAAGATTTTTCTCTTTTTAGGGTTTAGTCTGTCATTCGAAAGCGTAATTAGTTGCTACATAAGAAGCTCAGATTTTGTCATATTTTTGTCAGCTTCTGCAAGATCAAGCTATAGCTTTCTAAGAAAAATTGTGAATATCACACTATCAAGGACCTGGCAATGATGTACTCTTCCACTCGGCTCTTTTGTTCACGTGAAAAATGAAATTAATGAAAGAGGATTATGGCAGAAATCAGTGATACATGCTTGAAGTTGATGGTTAAAGAAAAGCAGAAATTGGTAGTACTTTCATTTCATTATACAGGTTCTGAAAAGATTGTGCTCTGCTAGAGGTTTCCAGATTACCCCTAAGTGAAGGTAAATAAAAATATAATATTACAGTATTGAATCATTATGAAAAGTTCACGAAAATGTCTGCACTTCAAAAATTGGAAGCCAATCAGTCTCCAAATTCATGGGCCTTGCAGAGTCAGGGTTTTCAGTTTCAAAGTCTGAACTCATCAATTCATCACTCATAAGATGTATTGTTAAGTAATTTTTGCTGTGAAGCATTGTATGCTGCTAGATGTCTGAATTTTTCCTGACTCCCCCCCCAGTCCCCCACCAGTGCCTTTGTTGGTGTCATGGTTTAACCACAGCCTGTGGCAAAGCCCCACACAGTCCATCGCTCACTCCCCTCCACCTCCCCCAAGGGGTGGGGAGAGAACTGCAAGGGTAAAAGTGAGAAGACTCATGCCTTGTGATAACATTTTAAGACAGGGATCAAGAAAAAGCTGTAAGTGTAAGCAAAGCAAAACAAGGAATGAATTCACCACTTCCCATGGGCAGGCAGGTGTTCAGCCATCTCCAGGAAAGCAGGACCCCATGATGTGTAACAGTGACTTGGGAAGACAAATGCCATCATTCATAATGTCCCCCTTTCCTTCTCCTTCCCACTTTATATGTTGGGTATGATGCCATATGGTAAGGGATATCCCTCCCTGGTCAATTGGAGGAGCAGGGACGCAGGGGTTAGATGTCTTGGCTGTGTTCCCTCCCAGTTTGTGCACCCCCAGCCAACTCACTGGAGGGATGGGGTAAGAAGCAGACAAGGCCTTGGCTGTGAAAGCACTGCTCAGCTCGATCCCCGTGTTATCAACACTGTTTTGAGCACAAATCCAAAACATAGCCACATACCAGCTACTGTGAAGAAAATGAACTCTACCCCAGCCAAAACCAGCACAGCTGGAAAACAAAATAATACTGAGAACTATGCAGCCACTTAACTTTCTTTTTGTCCTTTTCTGACTTTTATTATTTAGGGCAAGATGAAATACTCTAGAAGAATTTTTTGAGTATGTGCACACCATACTATAATGTATTGTTTGTTTTGATTTTTTTTTTAATATTTTCTCTTTTTCTAATGCTAAGTGGTGAACAAGCCTGAGGCTTGTAGTAAAGTCAAAAGGTATTCTTCATCCAGAGTACTGTGTAATAGGAATCCCACATTGACTGGTGATATGACCTCCTCAGAGAGAAATAAGTACCTCATACCTTTATAATTCTCTCTACCCTGTATGTGCTTCTTTTCTGAAGTTTAGACTTTGTTCGAGGTGACATTGAAAAAACAACTGAGATGGTTTCTCTGAAGGAGAAAATAATCAAAATTCAAAGATGGGGGAAAGTGTATCAATTAATTTGTGATAGAATCACATTATGATCAAATATGCAAGGTCTATGTATTTAAACAAATAAGAAAACTAGTGTTGCTGAATTTTCTGCTTCTCCCAAAAGATATTACTAAGCATTTTAGAGTTATCCCCACCCTCCTTGCCCCCTCTTACCAGAGTGAAGTAAATGATACTCCTATTCTGGAAGTTCTGAAACACCATCTGAAGAACAATTTTCTGACCCTAAGAGAATGATGGGAAGCTTGAAAACTGCTAAGTGCCCTGTGGGATATAGAGCAATGGCCCAGTCAGGCAGATAGTTCTCTGATCTGAAAACCAGGAGTGGTTGCATTGTAGTCTTTGTAGACATGTTATCTTCTTTGAGAGCTCTCCCCATTATTCCTAGTCAGTTGTGGAACTCCTCCACTGTTTTCTTTAAATATCTTTATGTGCAAATCCCAGAATGTTTAAAGAATTGGTATAAAACTTACTGGAGTGGATTTCTTTAGCAAAGTACCTTGGCTACCTGAAAGAAACCCTGTGTAAACCCAAATGTTTTTTTTTCCTGGTGGGTTTTGGTTTTAAGGTTTACTGTTACCCTGTGAGGTTTCGTTGATGCACGTGCCAGGGTTACTGCATCTCTACCTGTATCTCAAGCAAGCAACAGCAAATGGAAGCCCAACACACAGCTATTCCTCAGTGTTGAGCTGGCACAGCGCATTAGTGCTTGACAAATGCACGGCAGAGCCAAGACACGTTTTGCACATTAGTGGAAGGTACAGATTGTGTGGGCATCCCTGCTAATGCAGAGCAGAGGAGTTGATGGGGTTGTTGTGGTGTCACTTTACTGACCTGCTGCAGTGTGAACATCATATTTACTGGGGCTGATTGTGTGTGCCTGTTTGGTGCTTGTGTATGAGTTACCTTTAGAAATTTCATTATGAAGATTTTTAGTCTTGAGTCAACTTTTTGGCTTGTATTACATTTTTGCCGTAATTGTCAATTTTGTTGTCTTTACTATGTTCACCAGGCAGTGAATGTCACTCACAGTTAGTGCATGTTTCAGTAGGTGTTGTCTGTTGGAAGAAAATAATTGTCACCTGGAAGTTATAGTAGCAAGTTTGCTGCTGTTTATGGAACGAAATTATTTGCAAGCAAGGAAAGCATATTTGTTCAATCTGAATGACTGTAATGACTGTAATAAGCTTCTAAAAAATTAAATTATACAAGTCCTGTAACTCCAGCGTTGTTGAGTTATTGGAAGGGGAATCAAATATTAGGGATTTTGTTGTAGCACTCAACTGGTGGTGGTCTTGACCTGTAAGACAGAACAAGACAAGTTTTTTAACTCAGTGGAGGAGTGGGTTTCTGGGGGTATCATCCTGTCACTAGTTTTTGGAGAAGGGAGAAGTAACAGTGGTTGTGCCAGATTCAGCAGTGAACACCTAAAGGATCTGCTTGCCTAGAGTATTTCTAGTGTACTCTGTCAGCAATAGAAAAGAAAGAGAAAGGAACAAGTGACTATACCATATCTTCCAGTTGTCAAACTTCAGCAGTAAAACACATTTTATCTAGTGTATCTGATTGCCCTTTGTGTGTGCACTATGCTCATGTTACGAAATTTTGGTAGTTTTGATCATTGGTTGATTTGGTTGGACCTGCTTAGCTTCAGGTATTGCAGTTGACTGGTTAACTTCAGAACTGGATTTCATCTGAAACTGAAAAAAAAAAATCAACAAACAAACCCAACCCCCAAACACCTCAAAAACTAAAGTCCCTTGTCTTTGTGGAATTCAAGGCAGTAAAGGAGACAGATAATCTTTATTTCTTCTGATTCTTTTTCCTTCTTTTTGGGAATTTAAAAGTGTACCTGTTCACATCCACACCCTCTCACATGTGAGTGAATCCCTGTTTCTCCCCTTCTTCTTTTCTACTATGCTTAGTGGATTAATGTAAACTTTCTAACCTTCAGTAAATGAATTAAGAAACAGTCGTAACCTGCACTGTCTGTCTTTTCTCCCTTTTCTTTCTTTTGAGTTGTGTTATCTTTTGTATTAAATAGAAGCACCTTGTGTGTCTGCATTGACAATTGGTTTGCTCATTCAGAGGTTTAGTAGTTTAAAAAAAATCAGCTAGTGATACATTTGAATTGTCTTGTTTAACTTTGATGAATTGGACTTCGGTGTTTTCTCTAATTCTGATTCATTACAGTGCAGCCACTGTGCTGTGTGTCTGGAGGGGAAGCCAAGGAGCAGGGATGTGTTGCCTTCAGAAGAGCAGGGGGCTATGCACAGGTGCACAGCAGTACTATGGTCCCTACTTCCCTCTCCTGCTGCTCTCATAGGTGCAGGCAAGGGGACTGCAATGCTGGTTCTGCCCCTGCCACTGTCCATTTTCCAGCTTTCCCAGCTACTGCCCTTGGAAGAGATGTAGAGGAAGGTGATGCTGGTCTTCCCTCTGCAGTGCCACAGGTCCCTACCCTGCTGTGAAATTGCATGCTTCCAGGGTGATGCTTCGTCTTCTCCTTTGACAGAGTGAATATGTGCTGCCATTTACACCATACTTGTATTTATAAAGAACACACAAACACAAAAAATCATGTTTTTTAAAAATAAATAAAAGAATAATTAATAATGAATTAATAATATCACCACCAAAAAACCCCTCACCAAACACTTCCCTTTTTCCATAATGGTAAGCCAAAGAGGTGACAAGTTCCTGTTACAATATTTCTAGTGGTTCTTTTTAGAGTAAATCTTTAATGCAGGGTAACAATCTGCTTGATTTTCTACTACTCTTGATGAGAGAGATGAGAGTCCATCACATTGAGCCAAATTTATTTCCTATATGAACCGAATTATTAAAGTATTTGTAATGTACTGAAAGCTGTGATAAGTTATCAAAATATGGTTATGTTTTTCTTTTGATGCAGGTTAAAATATCAAGCAGCTTGCAATGCATTTGCAAGTTACAAAATAATTTTTTTCTGTCATAGATCTTGCCAAGAGGTCAGTCATTTATTGTGTGACTTAACACAAAAATCAGAACAAAGCTGGAATTTGCTTAATTGGCACATTTATCTTTAAACTAAAAATGGTGAACACCAAATATGAGCATGTGCATGTGCCTAGGTTTTAAACTTTTGTTTTTATAAGGATAGAAATGAACCTTAAAGGAAAGCATCATCTTTGTCCCTGGACTTAATTATGAGATTTTAACAGCACCTATTTGAACAATTAAAGAGAATAAGGTTTAGCAGCAGCTACCTGTTTTTCCATAAAGAGCTGAACATCAGACGTACTTATCTTGGTAGCATTGAATTCAATATGAATTACATTGCTCAAGTGTTGATTTATTACTATTTGTCCAAAGTATAACTTGTAGTAAAACCAATATTTTTCAAAACACTATGTGAGCCGTTTCTGTTTTATGTTTGTCTTGTTTCAGAAATCTAGTGAAATGGAACATGGCATGCATTTTAATATATTATTTGTTTACATATGTTAGATAAATGTGGCATAGCACGTTGAAACAGAAAAATGTGTTAAGTGGGTATTTTCTCACAACAAAACAGTTAAACCAGACACAGGCTTTCTTTGACTGTAGCTTTACAGAACCATCAGTTAGGTTCAATATATATGATTGAAGAGCTGCCCCCACAAATTAGAAAGGGATTTTTTTTCCTAAATTGTAACAGTAAACCTTTAATTTTCCAGACATCCACTTCCCCCCTCCCCACCCCCCGCCTCTCATTTTTTCCTTTTTTTTTCTTTCTTTTTAAGGGTATTGTGTATGGTAGGATAGTACTGAAAAATGAAGATGCTTCAGAACCTTGTTCACTGTGATCAGATCTGTATTCAGAAAATCTGCTGAAATACAGGTGTCTTCATGCTTCCACTTCTAGAGAGCATTTTATTTTGAGCATGTGTATGTCTTGCTCATTCTCAAAAAAGTGTGACAGGATCAGTAGCAGAGACAATAAGCTTTGTTTCTTGTACAGATATTCTTAATAACCATATAGAGGATTATAATTTTACTCAAAAGTAAAGTCATAACAAAGTTAAGCAGTTTTCTTCTCCAGTTTAGTTAATTGTTAATTAAATTGGGAAAACTAGCTTGTCCATTTTTAAATCCAGAGTAATTTTGCTACAGCAAGTCTACTGTAATGTTAAAACCGGTTCTGCAAGTGCTGTGTATAGCTGAAATTCAAGAACAGTTTCCCTGGTATGAAACACCTTCAACCCAAACTCTGCAGAAACCCTCTTGGTAACTAACATATTCCAAATCCTTGTACTTTTTGAACAATCTTTTCTGATAAGTTTGAGGAAAAAATGCTTTGGTTTGGGCCATGATGGGGGCAAAGCAGAGCACATGAAAAATAAGTTAATTGTGTCATTTTGCAAATGCAGCCTCCTCCCCTCTGTGGAGTTTAGCCTCCTTCCTGAGCAGGTTCGTGCTGTGTCAGTAAAAAATTTTATAAATTACAAACTGAAAAATTGCAGGCTCCCCAGAACAAAGCCTAACTACACCACACAGCAAAAAAATAAGTCTTTGCATTCTCTACTGTTGAGTTGTCTATGGTTGCTGAAAAGTGTGATGCTTCTCCACTGGGGTGAAAGAGTGGGGGGCAGGGTTACAAAACCAAGAGCAGAGGGGGATGAAAGGGAGTGGTTTGGGGTTCAGGAGCCTTTGACACAATTTTTAACTCGTGGGTCACTGCAGTACTGCTTTTGATGCTGTGACCTGCACTTGCTTAATCAGGGCTGTGTTAAAATTACCTGGGACTTCTAACTTGATACTGCACTCAGCAAGGCAGCCTTATTGATTTGTGGAAAAATAAAAGGCTGTATTTCCATTTAAGATCTGGGAGATTGTTTCTTCAGGGGTGGCTGGGAGAAAAACTGGCACCAGCTTGACTTTAGGCAGGTTTGGGAAGGGAACCTTCTGAACCCGTAACAAATGCAAAATGCTATAGGGCTTGTTTTCTTGGAAATGTGCAGGTGGTCACAAAGTGATCATAAATCATAGGGAAGGCTCCAAATGCAAGCATTGGAAGAGCACAAGTTGCTGGAGCAGTCAACACCAGAAGGCAAAGGTGGGGAGGACAATGGAAAGTTGTCACTTGAGACACAACTTTCTAGAGCTGAACACCAGTACTAGGCAAGAGACCTTTCTGGAGGTATCATTTAATGGCAGTTAAGTTGCCTCTGTAACACTGATGGCAACAAGAAGTGAACGCAGGTGTATTTCTAGGGAGAATTTATTTTTGACAAAAATCGTTAATGATTAAATATTTGCTTTCAGAAAATATATGTCAAACTGAGAGTAGGATCTGCTCCTTTAAGTGTAATCAACGTGTTTAATGTGTTTATTTGCAAAATAAAACAAACAAACAAAAAAGTGATTTCTTTTTAAATTAGAATAAAAAATCAAGTGCAGTTTTTGTAAAAATGTAAAACCAGATCAAGTTCAAGCCATATAAAATGGGAACTGTAATAATTTCAGTATTTTTTTTGAGAGTCAATTCATACCAGACTAAACATAAGGCTGGATACTTCATACCTCTAAAGATCATGTAGAGGAGGTGTGCAACTGCAAATGGAGCTCATTGTGTAGAAGTTCTAAGCTGAAAATATTTTTTTTCCTAGCACTTCTCCAAAAGTGCTAGATGAAACTAAAGCTGAACATCTGAAAAATGATCCAGGAAAATTTATCGAGCACAGAAACTGGTTTTCCATTGTTATAATTCATATAGTTTCAAATTTAATTAGTTTATTAAAGAAATGACACAGTTTATGTTTAAGTTAAAATGTAGATTCGTTTGACTGCTTCACTTTTATTAGTTCAATTACTGTAATTTTGAATGTAGTCATTTTTCATGGTGTAAAAAGAAACCTTATACCAGATCTTAATTGCTTTTCTAAATTCTTTAGTTTCATGTAAATATTGTGATTCGAGCTGATAAGTAATTTTTACCTATGTTACTTAGTGTTGAAATTTTTACAGGTGTTTCATCCTTTAGTTCCATAGTGATGATATTTAATTTATAATTAAACTTTAACATTTAGAGCTGTAGAAGTTGTTGTATCTCTGCTCTAATACAGTTACAAAGTTAAGTTGGCTGTGTAGAGAATAGGAATAAAATTTGGTTGCAAAACTGATACAGATTGCCTGCAGAAGTATGCTAAGATTTCAGAAAAGAAAGTTTTCTAGAATTTTTTGTGTACAGTATTTTAAAATAAATAATGAAAAAAGGGTCCTAAATAAGTCTGTATTCTAGATGCTACTCTGGTGTAATATTTTTCAGGAAGGAATTGATATTCTTCTGAAATTCCCCAGGGAGAATTTTCATGCACCCTAGTTAAAATAAAGCTTGGATCTGTGGGGTTTACTGGTAAATCCAGATGTGGTTATTAGTGAGCTCTTAATACATTTTTTACTTATTGTTGCTTCTTTTGGTAACTTACGTATTTAAGCTTTGATTTTCTTAGTATTAGAAAGAACCCACACAGCGGTGGGAATAGTGCTTCCTCTTTACTTACCTTTATTGCCATGACAGCTAGCAGTAATTAAAGGCAACTTTAAAGATAGTGTTTCAGTTTCTTTTCAAGATTTTCTTTCCCAAGCCAATTAAAATGAAAAATGCCCCCCTATGCTCCATCACCCAATTGTGTGTTGCTGTGTTATCTCTTCCACTATGCTTACTGGTAGCTTCACGGGCAGTGTGAGACACCTCTTCTGTTTTGTAAGATTCAAACTTCTGGCAACATTTTCCTACCTTGTCTTCCATTGTCATCTTCTACCTAATTTGCACATTCATCACCCATATTACAGCATTCAGTATTTTAATATTATAAATGAATCTTAACTATTTTTCTCAAAGGAGCAATTTACTCCTTCATGCTTGTTTCCTTTTCGGTAAATGAGTTGTTGGTATTGTGCCGGTTGTAAGCTGCCTTGTCTAAGGATGATTTTGGTATTGAGCCAGTGTGCTAAGGCGTAGTGCAGGCCAAGGAAAACACTGGTCCTTAAAACAAGTAACAACTCAGTTTGAACATGAATCGATCTGTCTCTTCTGGTTAGCTGCAGCATCCCAGGACATGTGTTTCCTGAAGTGAAATGAAAACAGTTTTTAAGAACTGGTCCTTGATAACTGCTACAGATATTTTGTACACCATTAATCTTTGTCATGTCTTGCAGGCATGTACCCATCACTGAAAACAGCCTGCTAAGAGTCTTTAGTGACATAGATTTAGTATCTACATGTGTCACTACAGCAGCTCTAGGTTGTCAGTGCTACACAGAGAAGAGGATGAGGTCTGTTAAGCGAGCAGCATACTATGAAGATGATTTGTGTGGGGTATGTTAAAAAGTGGTCTACCAGCTCATTCCCAGCAAAATCAAAGCTGACAACTTAGGTGTATATAAGCCCAATCAGCAATAAAACACAGCCAGAATGCAGTACAGCGTGACCACTGACAGACAACTAATGCCATGTGGTGAAACTGCAAGTTCAAGAAATCCCTGAGGTCCGCTGTGCTAACTGGGTTCAGCCTCTTGCATTCAAATTTTTTAAAAAAATCAGCAGTTCCAGTTTGCCTGGCATCACAGTGGAGATAGAGACACAGTCCACACTAGGCCCATCTTAGTCCTTTAAAGGATACAAATATAGATGTAATGAGATCAATGCACAGCTAGAGAAAAAAGGGATTATTCAAAATACTAAGACAATCTGCATGCAGAAGATTTGTGATAGATAGGGTGTTAAGTTAGCATGTATTTTCATACAGCAAACATTGATAACTGAGATTTCACTTGAAAATAACATGATGTGTATTTTTTATGTTCAGCTTCTATATGGAACTGGAGCTGTGGAACAAAGCTAATACTGCCCTATGTAATGTTAGTTAGCAGTGCTGAGACTTAACTTTTTTTGATATCTTCTGTGGTTATTTCTAATATATGGATTAAAAAAAATGTTCAATGGTATTTGTTTGTGTTAATCTACCACTGTAATTTCCCCAGTTATGAACATTTGAGACAAATTTTATTCACACTTAGCAGGTATATGCTTTAAACCACTATGTAGTCTGGTATTCCTGTGTGCCTTTTGAATATGCACATAAAAATAGTCTCCGGGTCCAGGTAAGACATTTCTGGGCTGCTTTTAGAAGAAGATGACTTTGCGAATCAGGGCTTCATTGTCTTGCTTCTACTTGGGACAAGTCTACCTTAGCAGTGCCCTGTGCCTTATGGGTTTTGTTGTTGTTCTTGCTGAATGGCAATTTCAGGGGAAAACTGAAAAATTGTTACAAGGCTGCAATTGCCTTCTTTCATTTAAAATCACTTCCACCAGAAATCAAAGTTGATTATTCCCAGTGTGTAGTTACTATCATGTCATCTTAGTTCAGACTATTTTCACTTATTCAAGAGGGCAAGGCAGGAAGGATCTGAGATGACAGTGGTACTAAACTGAGCTCATCAAAGCTGCAAAGGTTTTACCAGTTAGTCTGCCAAAGAGGCAGCTGAACTGCAGTGAAAAAGCAATTAATTTTCTTAAGATAAAAGAACCTCTGTGGTTTAATCCAACTTCCTAAATTAATATGAAACATAACAGTAAAAAGGTTCTACATCTGCCCATGTAGCTACATTTACTCGACATGTAGTTTCTTCTCCCTCTGATTTCTGAAGGACAAGGCCATGCTGGTAGATTCTGCATTGTGTAGGTAGTGGTGTGCACGTAAATAGACCCTATCGTGATGAATTGTGGGGATTGCTTTATATTTAGGTGTTCATAAGCACCCACTATTGAATAGTTCTTTATTTGGGTATTCTCGTTTCAAATCATTATATTTCTGTTTACTCTCAGCTGCTGGTTCTGTAAGAATGCCCTCACCTTGGACTTGTTTGTGAACAGCTGTACTGAATAACTGCATCTAGACAAGACTGTAATCTTTCCTGATGAGTATAACTACATATTTATCCAAGTAGCTGAAACTGTTAACAGATGGCAGATGGAAGTAAAAACATATTGTGTGCGCTGCTACTTTTTTCTGTGTTCTTCCTCCTCCTCTCTTTGGGGAAACCAGAAAATGATCATGTGTTCTTGAAAAGTGGATGGAACTACTTTGCCAATGAACTTTCAAACACTCTGCTTCCAACAAAAGAGTTTTAACGTTTTCATGCCTTTGCAGAGTCAGAAAATGTTAAATAACAGTTCTGAGAAAAACATTATAGGAGCTCCTTATTGTCTATTTAGAGCAGAACGTAGATATTTGCAAGACGGAATGTCAGTCAGGATTTGAAGTGACTTTTTTTTGTCTGTTTGAGTAGAGAGGTACTTAGTTCTGCTGATTTTATAAAGGTCTTAAAATACTTTACTTACTGTTCAGAACAGTGATTTTTAAAACAATTTTGAGAGAGTTACAGAGTCTTGAACCCCTAATTATTTTTTGTGAGAAGATGAGGGAAAGCCTTCCTTCCTTGAAGTGTATTGAGCAACACAATTTCTCCTTAGTCACACTGCTGAAAGGGTCATTTTTTCTGTACCTCACAGCAATTGAATAAAATCCTCTACAATTTTGGAAACTTGCTTGCTTTTCTTTTTTTTCCTCTCTTTTCCTTGTAACATTTATCCCAGCAAAGAACTAGGGAAATACTTTTTTGTTTAGTTTTGGTTTTGAAGTATATCTAAGGCCATTGGTCATTTGGAAGTATAAGTTCTTCTTTTAAGGTAAGAAACATTCGGATGGGACTGAGAGTGACAGTAATTTGAAAGGACAAATAGTTCTGATTTTTATTGCCATCTCCTTAAGTTACTGTGAACTGCACTTACTCTTGAGCAAATTGCATGTGTTAGCTGTCAGAGGTGAAGTTTGAGAACCCTGTGGTTTCCCTGTAGTTTTTGTTTTTCTGCTTCACCGGCGGGGGGGGAAGGTGGCCGGGATTTGTTTGCTTTCTCTGAAGTGTTTCAGTTTTATAATACCTTGTTATTCTCTCCCCATGGTAACTTTTTTCCCCACCCAAAGTTAAGGTTAACAGTGGATTTACTATACAGTACTGGATAAAAATGGTAGGAAACATTCAGTGATTTCTCTACTCAGCTTCTTGCCTGAATTACAGCACATTCAGAGAGGAGACTATTTTTTCCATTGGAAGACTTCATTCACCCTCTTTCCTCATCTAAAGAGTGGGAAACCTGGTGGGCAGCTTTTACAGGCAAACAGTACAGACAGATTAAAACTGTCAGAAGACTGACACTTGAAAATTTGAGGAACTTCAGTTTGAACTGGTAACTTCTCTTATTGAAGGTGTAAGAACATCCTTGGGGCATGGTTATAAAATGAGGCAGTCAAGCCTGCCTGCAGTTTCACATGTGATTGGGAATGTATTGCCCTCCTCACTAACCCTAGTGTTAGTCAACCAGTGCCTTCTTGGCCCTGCACAGCTTCCCAGTGTTTAGTAGGGGAAACATTACCTGGTCACAGGAAAGTATGAGGCCGTTTCATCTGTGATTTGAGTTTTGTCATTGCCCATAAAAGGTGAACTTTTTGAAATTTATTTATCTGAGTTGTTTCCTTCATGCATAGGCCTGTATTACATGAATATTGGATGAAAGCAGGGCTGGAGAAAAAAAAGAGCACTTCTGCCAGCCCTGGAGCCCAGTGAGGAACTCTCCCCTATTTGTGGCTGTGCAGGTCCACTCGTCATGCTTTGGGACTCTTTGGGACAACCAACTGGTTTAACTGCTTAGCCTGGTGGAAAACCCTAAACCTGCAATAAAAGTCAGCAAAGCAGATTTTCTTTGGCTTTTGGAAGGATGAGCTTTGATGCTGGCAGAAGGCAGACCATGCACTGGACAGGCAGGAGCAGTGAAATTAAGGAGAAAATCTGCCCTTGCCGGTGGGAAAGTGTTAATAGTGTCAACGGCTTGTTAAAATGTTGCCAAAGTTATCAAAATTTCAGCAAAATTTTATTTTTTGTCTTTGAAATTTATGTGTTATAATTTATTAACCCATTTAAAACACTTACTTATGTTTACATATCTGTGACTCCCCAGTTATTCTTAGCATGATCAAAAACTGAAAATTACAAATTGTGGTAATACACACACTTGTTAAAACCCAAATATATGAGGGGTCTGAAAATAATCCTTTGAATATGGTCTCTATTTTTAGTACTTTTTTACCAGTGTTTTTTGAACAAGCAGGGATCTGTTCTTGGGGCTCTGAAGTAAAAAGAAATGCAATTTCATAGGTTTATATATTAAAAACTGAGCATTCTGTGTTAACTTAGGGGAAAAAAAGTCACCTGTCATGTGCTGTGTTACAGAAATCCCTTTAATGATTCAGACACTATTTATCTCAGAGTGCTCACTTCTAAAATCTTGCTCACAGTTTAAATGGGCTTGATAAAGCAGTTTGACTGGTTAATCTAAAAAAAAAATGTTTTAATCTGCTTGGTCAAAATGATACCAAATTGTGTTTATTAGTCTGGAAAAATAATTTTTGCTGTATGTGTCTAGACATAGTCTTCACTTTCCACTTTGACACTCAAATTATCATTACCCTCTAGTAACTACCCTAATAGTAACCATTACTATGTAAACATGGTTATTAAAAAAATTATGTAGTTATTTAAGTTATTTTTAAAAACCCGAAAACCCTTGAAAGCATTTGGAAGTAGCATTTACAGTGTAGTAAAGATGGGAAAGCTGATATGGAATAAACTATAATTAATAACTACTTCTGTTTTCAAGAGACAGCTTTAAATTCTAATATGAAAAACGTACTTAAAGAGAGACAACTCCCAATGATGAAGCCAATCTGTTAAATATGGGGAAAGTGCATTCTTGCTCTTTGAAGGATACTCAAAGGACTGAAAACCAGAGTTCTGCATTAGACAGCTGTTTTGTCTGGCTTGTAGATGAGTTGTCAAGTCCATACTTTAGTTTTAAGCTTCACTTTTGATTCAAGGAATGTTAGAGAATACAACAACTGAAAAGCAGCTTCTCTTGGGACCTTTCGGAAAAGCTAATTATTATTAGCTACAGTATCTAATGACCTTTTCTCATTGTGGACGGTTGTGATACCTTCTCCAATGCACAGCAGTTTTTATTTTGCTTCCGATCATATTAATTATAATAATTTTTGTCATAGCAACCAAGACTTACGATGTTCAGTTGCTAAGGGTTTTGTTGAAATGAAGATAAAGTACACTTAATTGGTGATTTTTTTTCTTTTCTTAAATTAGTGTGACTTTATATGAGAGTCGTTTTTTTCCCTGAGTCTTCTGACAAGCTCAGACTCTTCTATTCTGCTGAATATGTAGGTTCAGTTCTACTTTTTATTTCCTTTAATAAAGTTTTAATAAAGGGTAAGATATGCAGAAGAAGAAAAAAAATTAAATTCTTTAAGAAGTACTCCACTAATATTCTCTCTGTCCTTATGGAGATATTGGAAGAATCTTTTGCTCCTAAGCAAATAACTCATTGAAGAAATGGAACTGGGTGAAGGAGTTCTGCACCATTTTGCTCCCAGGGCAGCATCAAGCTCTTCGAAATTGAGTAAGCCCCATAGAAGCATAAAAAATGTGATTTTTTGGAGAAACTCTGTGAAAAACTGAAGTGTTGTGAACTGTTATTCTATGGCTGTTAGGACTGTTTTAGGACTGTACTCCCAACCCGGTTGTGATGGTTACTGTTAATGGGATATACTAAGCCAGTAATATAGGTTGGTGGGGTAAATATTAAGGTGGAATGTGGAGAGTAAGTTTTCAGTTCTATGAATGGTTATTATCTTGAGGTAGCTACTTAGGAAACCTACCAAAGAGAAACCTGTCTAGCCAGGGAAAAATCACATTATTATTTCTATAGGTATTCTGTAGGAATGATCCTGTTTCATTCCATAGGAGCAGTCTCACAGGAGTGAGATTTTTATATGGTAAAACAATAAAATACGTTAAAAGGAACAGCTGAAAGGTTAAAACAATTTCAACTATCATGGAACAACCCTCCTGTGTAAGAGGGATCTGGAACAATAGAAGTAAGAAAACCAAGAATATCCCAATACCACTGAAACTAAAAACTGCGGGGATTTAAGACTAGAGCAAAGATGACTATTACCAGGAGGAAGACATCTTTTAAATGGTGCAAGTCATGTCCTAATGAGAGTAATAAAAAAGAGAGTGAGAATATTCACACACCAGGCCCAAAGCATTAATGACTGAAATAAAAGTAAAACCACATCCCCATGCTCCCCCTGTCCCCTCACCCTATCCTCCCCTTCCTCGTTCTTTCCCCCACTATTTGTTGCTTAGGACAATGCAATATGACATGGGATATCCCTCTGGTCAGTTGGAGCCGACTGTCCTGCTTGTGCCCCCCACAAACCTCCTGCAAACAACCTCCAGCCTCCTCACTGGTGGGGCAGCGTGGAAACAGGAAAGCCTTCATGCTGTGCGAGCACTGCTCAGCAATAGCCAAAGCATCCTTGTGCTGTCAACACTGTTTTGGTCACAAATCCAAAATGCAGCTCCATATGAGCTGCTATGAAGAAAATTAACTCCATCCTCTCCAAAACTAGCACAAATAGGTAAGACATGAATAAGTGTACAAAAATGGAGTACATGAGGTCTTCATCCCCTTTATGGAAATAAATTATTCTTCTTAGACCCTTGAGTTCATAGAAAAGAATTACATGAGGACATATGTAAGGATGATTCAGCTGATATTTTTTGAGATTTGATATGAAAAGTTTTGACTAAAGGTTCTTTGACAAGGCTTAATTTTGTTTGTGAAATATATATAAAAAAGACAACTTGCAGTTCAGTTGCCTATAAAAAAAAATATGGGTAGGAGTAAAATTTGTGGTCATAGATTGGGAAGGTGAGAGAAAACCCAATACTAGAGTTTCAAAAAGAAGTCTTCTGGAAGCTGTGCATTTCAACATCCTCACAAATGAATTAGGAAATTGATGGTTAAGTAAGTGGTATTTTTTTCAGATCATTCAAAATTTTTTTGGATAGTCAAAACTAAAATTGTCTATGAAGAGATGCAAAAGAAATACAGGAGTGAGCCAAATAAGTTTAATTATAAAAATATTACAGAATAAATGATGGGTTCGAGGAGGAATTCCAGCTATTAATTTGAATTTCATGATGATTACAGGTGATGGCAAATAAAATGTTACCAGGAAGAAAGATATATTGGAATGATTGTGGATAGTTCTGTGAAATATCATTGCTCAAAAAGGTAATCGTAAAGAAAAATAGAAGATTAAGAATTGCAAAGAGAGAAATAATACATAAAGAATGAAGCAGAAAGCATTTTGGGAATAATTCTAATAGCATCAGTTTTTGACTGTTCTGAAATGGTGCATGCCATACAGCTCTATAAACTGTGGTTAAATAAAAGACACCTTAAAGAAATTAAAACAATTCCCTAAACTTTCATGATAGAAAAAGAGCCTTAAAAAACAGGAAATGTGGTGAAAATGTGCTTTCATGACATGTATTTCACGACAGTTGGAGAAAAGAGTATCTTGTTGCTGCTTATGGTACATCAGGTAAATGCCCTGGTAAATATTTTTTGATGTAGTATATTGTATACAATGTAGAACAACTTGATTCAAGTTTTTCTACCTGTTTTATGTTTGATAATTATAACAACAATGGATTCATAGGTTCAATAATAAATATAATATTGGTCAAAGTGTGAAGAGCAATGTTAGAGTTATATTTCATTGGAATTCACATTTTAACAACGAAAATTATATTTTGGCTCAAATACAAAAGTACGAAAATTTTGGAGCTTCTACTTTAGAAAGTTTGTAATAGGATACCATCTTTTCTAAATTTCTGGCGTTATTAAAGAGGCAAGAGAGACCAATGCCACAGGTAGTCAAATGGTACAAGTTAGAAGAGTTTAATATACTTTTTTTAGCTTTAAACCATTTAGAGGAAAGGCGAAGTTGTCTACTGTCAACCTATTCAACTTTCATATATTTCAGGACAAGTTCTAATCTGAAGGGTTCTTCATGTATGAAATGTTACCCGTGTTACTAAGTGTTGTCTTCACTTCCTAATGTTTTTCTTTAGTATTTTAAAGAAGATGTCTTGAGAGCTATAGTTTTTCGTCTTCTGTTTTAACCATCTTTGATCCTGAGAGGGCAAACAATAAAATGGGGGGTCCTATTATTTGGTGTCCTGTAAATAATAATACCAAGAAGGAAAAAAATGTATAGATACCATCATCTTTCTCACTGTCCTCTTGTTGACAGCATTTTCTGTTAAGGAAACATACATCTCATTAGCTAGGAGATAGAAATCACTGGACTGCTGCTTAAAAGAGCACATATTATTAAATAAATTATTAGAGCTTGGGATCTCTCCTCCTCATAGTCAGAAATCTGTGGATGACAGGCTTCCTTTTCCGTGTGAGAACTGGATTCTGACCCTTTGCTTTCTGTGTCTGGTTTTCACGAATTGTATGTATGTTGAATAAGCATGTATATATATAGCATACTTTTCAAAAGTATGTGGAAAAGCAAACTGCAAGCCAAATAGATAAAACTATCTAAAGTTCCTAGTGTTGACCTTGAATCAATTCTTTAAAGGATGTTAAAGAGAAGATGGAACTGTATTCTTCTGTGAGGTGCATAGCAAAAAGATAAGAGGCAGCAGTCACGAGTGTCTGACTGGATGTGGGCAAAAAATGAGTGTCTAAGCACTCATACCAACATTTGTGTATTTAATCGTATACTTATTAATTTCCCTATCTGCATTTTGCACACCATCCTGACTGTATGGATGTCCATACATCACTGTGAGACATATTTCACAAACACAGCTTGTCCTGTGAAATTAAGAGCCAACCCATGACACCTGGACAAAACCAGCTGCTTTTACCTGCAGGGAAAGGACTTGTAGCTTTCAAGAAAGAAGGAATGAATGAGTTCCTCACTGGTATGATGAACTGAAAAATAGACAGGAGGAAAGTAATGAAGGCAAAAAAACTCCTCTGTATATGGAATGTAAAATTTGAAAAAGAGGTGCAAAGCATTAGCTGGCTCCTAAAAAGCAGTAGTTTACAACAAATATGTTTGAATTGAACACTGTATGAGGTTACAGAGTGTAAGCTGTGTGTGATCTTCGTGGGTGGGCCGAAAACATTAATGCTAGGCAGTGCTCTTTGCAGTCATTGACATATGATGGCTCTTTGATTTGTATAAAATAGATCTATATTTTATTGATTCATAGCAAGCGTGTTGTTATAGCAGCAAGCAGCTTATTTACAAAGCGACAGTCTGTAATGTAAATGACAGTGAATCAAAAGAAGCATTATAGAAATGTGAGCAGTCTGATATTGCTAAGACTGAAACAACAATGCCAGTAAAATAAACACTTGCTTGTTTGCTTTTAGTATATGCTGAATTGTGCACATTGGACCTTCTTAGGGTACGGAGGAGTATTTCTAGGTAGGTGGTACTCCAGACAGATTATGAACTATTCTTTAAAGAATAGGATTCTGGGATTTAAAAGCAAGAGCAAACCCAAAAACTGAACAGACTTCAGTCACTTAACTGATAATGTGATCATTAATATGCATACATATATTTATAACACTGCAAAAAAGTGGAAATGTTATACTGTTACACTTACGGGTAAATGTTACCAGGTAAAATAATTACTCCCTCAGATACATGTGTTTTGAATTCCTTTATGATAAAAATACTCTCTATTTTCAAGAATAACTATATACTTTTGGTAACATGTGATTTGCTGCAATAAACAGTGATTTTCATTAAAGATTTTTACTCGGGCTCTCCTTTTGTAAGGCTTCACAGCAGTGTGATTACTTTCCATTTTTCATCTTTTCTAGCTTTTTTTTTTAAGTACCTTTGTAGTGATTTTTGTGAAGTTCTGTAAATCTTTTCAGACTGTAGAATTTTGCTCATAGTAGTTTCTAACCCAATAACTCTGGCAGTTTGGTTTTCATTTTAAAAGGGAGAAATCTGGCATTTTTTGGATTCTTTGCTGCTATAGTAACACTATCTGTTCACTTCCGCTTTAGCCTTTTAAAATTTTTTAAAGCTGTTTATAGGAGAGATTTTTAAAAAATCAGTTAATGTTACAGCTAAGTTCAGTACATTTACCTCAAATTGTCAATGTGCTAGATGTAGGCGAAGAAAGTTTATTTCCTTGCCTGTAGTGTAATACTTATTTTTGAAACAGACTAGAATATTCTTTTTAAGGACTACTTCTTTTTCATAACCAGACTTAAGTGCATTCCTAACAATTAATATATATGTGAGATAATAGCTTTCTTTAGTCAGTATATTAAATATTTTCACTTTTTTTTCTAGCTTGCAGGTGGGATACTTGAGGATTTGAGACAGTCTTTGTGTAACTTGTAATTTAAATCTGGAATGAGTGAGTGTCAGTAAAGGAGCAAGGAAGGCTTCATTCAAATTTCACATTTCCTAGTACAGATTGTATACATTCTCTATGTCTGTGGGCAAAGCAGCAGACCTTCTCCTTTAGCAAGTCCTGCCCCATCTGTCAACAGCAGTGTACAAGGCTGCATTTTCAAACCTTAGCCTGTCAAACTGGTTCTGGTCCTTCCTTTATCATTTTTGGTGGATGTAAGCACGAGAAATAGATGCAAAATCAGAACAAGTAGAAAAAATACGTCCTGTATGTACAAAACTGTGTAGTTCAAGAGGACAGGAAAATTTTTCCTAATATCCAATCTAAACCAGGTGGAACTTGAGGCTGTTTCTTCTTGTCCTATGGCTTTTTGTCTCAAAGAGACTGATCCCCACTTTCCTACAGCCTCCTTTCAGGAAACTGTAGAGAGCAACAAGGTCTCCCCTGAGCCTCCTTTTCTTTAGACAAAACCCCCCCAGCTCCCTCAGACACTCCCTGTAAGACTGGTGCTCCAGACCCTTCACCAGCTCTGTTGCCCTTCTCTGGACATATTCCAGCACCTTGATGTATTTCTTGTAGTGAGAGGCCCAAAACTAAACACAGGATTCGAGGTGCAGCTTCACCAGGGCAGAGTAAAGGAGAACGATCACTTTCCTAGTCCTGCTGGCCAAGCTGTTTGATACAAGCCAGGATGCCACTGGCCTTCTCGGCCACCTGGGCACATATTCATATTCAGCTACCTCAGATCCTTTTCTGCAGAGCACCTTTCCAGCCATTCAGCCTCAAACCTCTAGCATGACAGGGAGTTGTTGTGACCCAAGTGCAGGATCCGGCTCTTCACCTTGTTGAATTTCATACAGTTGCCCTTGGTCCATTGATCCAGCCTGTCTAGATCCCTCTACTGAGCCTTTCTGCCCTCCAGCAACTTGGTGTCATCTGCAAATCTACTGAGGGGGCACTGAATCCCCTCATCCAGATCATTGAGTAAGATATTAAACAGGACTGGCCCAAAACTGAGCACCGGGGAACATCACTAGTGACCGGCCACCAACTGGATTTAACTCCATTCACCACCACTCTCTTGGTTTGGCCATCCAGACAGTTTTCTATCCAACCGACAGTGTACCCATCCAAACCATAAGTAGCCAGTTTCTCCAGGAGAATGCTGTGGGAGACAGTGTCAAAGTCTTTATTAAAGTCCAGGCAGACAACATCCACAGCCTTTTCCTCATCCTCTAGGCGGGGTGTCTTGTCATAGAGTTCATGTCATGACCAGTGATGGTGGCAAATTTCCCCAGGACAAGGACAAAAGGTCCTACGATTTGGCTGTAAATGGAGGTATTGGATGAGTGACTGTGCTACACTGAGAAGTAGAGAACGTGATAATTTTTGTGTCATGTCCTCAGGTGATGCACAACAGGCAGTGTAGGAGAAGGGGAAAAATTGCTTCAAATCCTTTGAGACTTTGCTGTAGTTGTACAAGTTTTTTATACTTAGCGAGATGCTTTTATTAACAGCACAGGGAAGTGGCCAAGAAATACTTGCCTGCTGTTCAGACATACTGTGTGCACATGGCTTTTTGTTTTGCATATGTTTTATTTTGCTTTTAGAAGTGGATTTAGTGCTTTCTTCTTAGAGAAGTATGTTATTGCTGAATTTGCTGAAGTCACTTAGTGAATTGGTCAAATTTGCCCAGTAAACACTAAAGACTTTATTTCAGTGGAATATTTGCAACATGTGTCTTTGAAAAGTGGCTTTCTGGTAAATTGGTCTTACTGGTTAGATCAAACAAAGCATATGCTTTGCTGGCAGGGACAACCAAAAATGATAAGTTAAAAGACTTCCCCACCTCCCAGGGAGAAAATTTTGTATAGTAGCTCAGAAACAGGATTTCAGGCTTTTATTCAGCTAAGATGCTTAACTCTTATACACAGGCTCCTGCATGAGTGAATTAACAGGTATTTTCAGATAAGCACTTGACTAAGAATTTATGGTTGGACTTGATGATCTGAAAGATCTTTTCAATTCTGAATGGTTCCATGATTCTATTAATTTATTTTGCATTTAAGTAACTTAAGTTTCTGCTCCAGACTTGTGCTGGCAGTTGTGGGACACTTTCCGCTTCTGGTTTTATTTTTACTCTGTCTTATAAATGAAGATAATGTCTATGTAAGAAGCTTTCACATACCTGTTTGAAAAATATATTAGTAGCCTTGGATAGAAGTCTCATGGCTTTTCATGAGTGAAGTAGAGCACGTTAAATCAAATTATTATCTTTGAAGTTCTTTTCAGAGGATGGCAAAAGATACTTCATCCTTTGCAGGAAGGGCAAGAAACAGTGAGAGAGGAGATGGTCAGAGGGACTGGAGGGGAAAAAAGAAAGGAAATGATCGTTTGGGGAAGTAATATTCTCTTTTAAAAAAATAAAATTTATATGTCTCTTTTTATGTGTACTTATGTACATGTAATTACAAATGAAGACATCATCCTGAATATAGTGGTTGCTTTCTTCTTTTTTATGAAATATTTTTCTCATGAAGTTACTTACTGCAACTGATTTGGCTACTAATCTATGAAAAGGGATGTTACCCTTGGGTTTGTCAGTTATAACAGTTTGTGATCGGACCTCATTTTGTTGTCAAATCTATTAATTAATGGCCTAGGTAGGAGTTTTTGGGTTGTTTTTTTTTTTTTTTCCTCTCTTTACCTTAGTCTTTCTGATCAAAAAGTCAGCTAAGTCAAAAGAGACAACAAATTAAGGATGGTGCGAATTCAGTATAAGAAATGTTCATTTTTGAGTGTGTTAGATCTTATTTAAACTTTGAAAGAAATTTTAACCATTACTTTCATGCAGTTTAGTTTAGATGTAAAATTGTTTTTATTGACTGATGGAGGTAGCCCTTGATATAAACAGGGCTATTAAAATGGTGTCTTCTCAACTTTTACATAGAAAATGTGGCAGAAAGTGGCATGAAGTGTGGCATGTACATGTCTAGCTACTCTTATACTGACATATAAGTAACAGTCTTACATGTAAAATTTGAATACACTCTTCATTGGTTAGTTTTTAGAGATGACACAGAGATTTCTATAAGTATATTCCATTGCATACTTTCACTTTCCTCAGGCCATGTGCACTAAGAAACTTAATTTCAGCTAACTGCTGTGAGCTTGATTTCGCATTACATCAATTTTAGGTACTGTTACTGCAGTGACAATTTTTATTCAATCTGATTGTTATCTTTTTTCAGTAAAAACCCTGCTGGAAAAAGAAAAAAAATAAATCATAAACCCAACCAAACTCAAACCCTGATTTTTTTTTTCCTAACTAATCCTTTGATTAGCTCCTCTGCTATTCATTGAGTAGAAGAGTTTGAAACTAAATAAAAATTGAACAACTGAGACTATGTAGTAAATATTTACAGTTTTTGAGGTATGGATATGTAAGAGCATATGTTTGAGGATGCACTGGAGGGCGTGCCACAAAGAGTATCTTCAGAATGAGTGAGCTGGTTTTTATGTGGTGGTGTGACAGTTTATGCTAGAACTCTGTAAACTGGTAAAAGCATGAGGTGCTGTAGTAACTTAATCACACAGAAATGCAATGGTCTGCTGAAGAAAAGTGCATGGAAATAAGCATGCTCTATTAATGTCTAGAAGATTGCCTTTATTGGTACTTCTGGGTTTTTCCCCTTTGAAATTAAGATCTTTGGTAATTAAAAAGCAGCTCTTTTTGTATTTCTTACGTATTTCCATTGTAGTTAAGTAATATTCTACTATCCCAAATTTGTTGTACCTGATAAGCTTATGTTTATTTAATTTCTTTCAAAAGGATCAAAATTAACCTTTTAACATATACCCAGCTTATCTATTTTGGTATTTGTTTAACACCTAATAGTAGCAGGATGGTATCTGAGGCATAGTGAGAGATGCTGCTAAATCTCCAGGTTTTGCAGTTTTTAGAATTGTGCTTTAAGGCCCTGGAACTTTCTAATGATTTTTTAATATTAACTGTGTACCTCACTCTTACCTTCTGGCACTCATCGGAAGTTTTCCTTGGATACAAGATATAAAGTATTTTGTAGGTTGAAATCAGACATGTCTAAAATGTTCCACTTTAAATAGTGTTTGAATATTAGATACCACTTGTTCATAGTTCATTATATTCAGAAAGTTAATTGTTAGTAGAACAGTATAGTTTTTTTTTCTCCTCTGGACCTTCATACAGTGTGTGGATGGAGTTTCTAGAACAAACACAGACATTTTTCTTGAAGCTGTCTTACAGTGTTTCGAAACCTTCTAGAGAGAGTGTTGCTAGAGAGAGTGGCAACAAGACAGTAAGAGCAAAAAACCCCTGTGTGCATGTGCATGCATGTGTGTGTTAATACCCTGACATGTACATAATAAATTGTTTAGCTCACAAGGAAAACATTTTGTCCTCAGAAGCACATCCTGGATTTAAGAATTCAGACATTCAACAACTTACACTAAAGCAGTGTAAGATGAAGAGGAAGGCGAAAAGAAGGCATGGCTGTTAGTAAGGGATTGTTTCTCCATATCTTTCAGGCACAAGATGAATAGCACCTGAGTTCCCTAGATATTCTGACATCCGCTGAATTTATTGTCTTACAAATACCTTGAATTTTTTCACATCCAGAGACCTGTTTACAGCACAGAGATGGATCACACAGTTTTTTCTTCTTTAGTTTGTATTGTCCTTATTAATCACTGACTTTTGTCAGGACCTTGATGTTTGCTTTGGTTTTGTGCACAGGATTGACTAAACTTAAGCCAAGGATAGCTGCATATGGTAAAGGACAAAATGACTATTACTCAATTTGTTGTATTTACCATTATTACACAGTAATCAGTGTAAGGGAGGGGAATAAAAATGCTTTGAATAGCCCTGTCCTGTCACTGTTTGGCTTGATCGAAATGTCTGGGTCTGTTTTAAGCAAGGGAGAGGAGAGAAGAATCTGGTAACTCCCTGTGGATCAGTTGAGCAACTAGAGAAAGCTTAATTTTGACATCTCTTTACAAAAGGCTTTTAGGTAATCCAGATTAGTTGCTCCAAATACCCTGTTGCCGAACGTATAAGAGAATATCTGAAAATGTTGCTACCTAAAAATGGCATCAACAGTCTGGTGGTTTCTTAGCGTTCTTTAGATAAACAGAGTTAATGTTTGTTGAGACACAGTGCCCTGTTCATTTTGTGGGATCAATACCTTGTCCAAATTCAAAGTATGTTTAGGCACATGTAAGCACATTCATGCATAGATCTATATATCTATTGCTAAATGCAGAAATATTTTAATATGCTCTAATTAAATGCATTGTTCTCCTTCAGTATATAGACAGTGTGTATATATATATATGTACATATCTTGTTGACCTTTTTGTCACAGTTAGGCTTGTGATTTTATTTAAAAGTTTGGTATCCAGAAAAAGTTGTGTAAACAGATCAAAGCCTGTAGTTTTTTCACAGACATGGATTTGGAGTTTTTGTAGCTTATCTTTAGAATTGTGAAAATAAGTATTATTGCATATGTATTTTAAATGTGAGCATAAAGTAAATGTGTATTCTATGGTGAACTTTGCTAATTTAAATGTACATGGATTTTCCAGTAGGAGACAGTAGAGAATTTGTTGCAGATACTGGCACTGCCTTCAGTATTTATTGTGGTGGAGCAATGTACTCTTGGCTTTTGCATGGTGAATGTCTGTGGTGGTTAAAGTTGTGTTTTAATGCTGGGAATTTATTATGGCCTGTGGTGTTCTGCAAACCTTTGTGAACTGAACCTGACAATAATCTCCTATGATTGCAGAAGCCTGAATCTAGTGAGGAGGGAAATCACCATTCATATTGCAAACCCTAATGTACTCCCACTTAAGAAATGCCTTTGCCATCCTTTATAAAATATCATAGAAGTAAAAAGCACCATGTTGAACATAATGCAGTGTGTTGTGATACAGATATCAACTGGATCCACTGGTGGGACAGTGGCCCTGCCCCCCTGCTGGAAAAAAGGCCAGCTTAAATATAGGTTTTGACTTTTCTGTGATTGCCAGTGGGACAATCTCTAATAACTTACCATGACTTACAATAATAAACAATGAGCCTTGAGAGCAGAGGTTGTAAAATGTGTTTGTTTTGGGATTGAAATTAATCTTCAGAAGGTTACTAGTAAGGACATCTTTCTTTCTTATCTACTTATTGTAGATGAAAGTTGTAATTTTATGTGGTAAAAGGTTAGTATTCATCTATGAAATCTTTTTCTGTCATTTAATAATCCATCTATTAGAAAATTATTTTATAGGCACATTAAAAACGTGTGTTTCAAATTAAAAGAAGCTATGGTAGGTTTGCTCTACTGGTTATAAACCCCAAGCTGTTTCAAGAATAGTAATTGCTTGGTGTTCCATAGCTATTTTTCTGAATAATTTAAAAAACAAGTTGGTGCTTTATCCTGAAAAAGTTCAAAGGATGTGATTATGAATGATTCTTGGTTATTTCTGTCTTTCAAGAGACAATATTCATTTTGGCAGTATTTTTGCCTTCCTTTATCTGTGGAGAAAAATGATACATTTCTGTGCGGTACCAGAGATAGAAGCACTACTTGTCTTAGTAGCCAAAATTGCTGAAATAACTTATGTGGTACACCTATAGAAGAAACAAAGATCTGCTCAGTATTAATCTTAAATACTTAAAAAATAAAAATGGATTTGTTTTGAGAACAGAGAGACCTTTTTCCCTTGAATTTGGATTAATCATTCTTTTGTTTGACTTTTCATTTTAGTTTGTTTGTTCAAAGGCTAGTTGATGTAGCAGATTGATCAACAGCAGAAAGATAGGAGGGAAAACAACTAATAAGACTTTATTAGATATATTCAAGGGTTTTAAGGAGGACAGAGGAAGTTCTTTGCCCCCAAGTCTCTGTCTTGTTAATTTTTGTCTTAGTGAGATGTGCCTGACTTGACATGTCAGTAACTTGTCTTCTCTGATTTGATCCAGTTTCATTTGTTGAGCTATATCAACTATAGCATCTATAGATATAGAATATAAGCTGAATAGCTTTAGCTTTCTGCTCCAAATAAATTGAAGAAACTACAGATTCTGTATTTAATTTTTTTATTATTAATGATATAATTTCTGAAAGCTCTAAAAATATCCCAGAAAAACATATTTGGAGAATCCCTTCTGAGTTAATATAACATAATGGCCTTGGCCAGTGGTGGGGTAAACTAGATCTGTATCATTCCTGACTGATGTTTACCTAATCAGTATCACAGATTCCACAGCTATTACTTTTGGTGCTTCATCTTTACTACCTATTTCTGATGTAGAAGCACTTGGAAAAAGAAGTATTTCACTATCACAATCTCATGCAAGTTTCTGCTTTAAGTAGAAAATTAGGGAATTAATCTGACATGTCTGATTTCATTAAGCAAGACATGTAATATTGCATATAACCAAGTAGTAGTGACAGTTTAAATGGTTTCAATGTTCCTGCTCTAATGTTTTCAGAAGTAGGAAGATAATTTGCAGAGAGACTTGTTGAAATTGAATCTGAGTATCTGGAGGTCTGGCATATCTGGTTTGTCTGGAGGCCTTTTCAAGGTCTTTCTCTCTGTGGTCTTGTTAGGTAGCCTCACTGAACGCAAAATCACCAAAACCTGGTCCCAAGTGTACACCCTAGACATGACCTGTACAAGGATCTCAGGTAATGTACTTTGGAAGATTCAGTTAGTGATTTTTGTTTGGCTGGTTTTTTGGGGTGGTTTTTGGTTTGAGGATTAGGGTTTTTTTTTTACTTCACAAAATTAAATTTCATGAGAAAAATCCATGGATATCATTGTGTATCTATGGAGATGTATTCTAGCTTTTTTTTTTTTTTTTAAGGTGTATCAGTTTATGAAGACAGAAGCACAACTTTAACCTCTTTCTTCTTCAGGTTTTCATTTTCAATGCATCATGCTCTTGAGAAACAACTGGTTTTTTTGCTTTTTCATTCACAAATGTGGCTTTGATAGACTTTACCTTCACTTTACCAACCATGAGCAGTTAATTTCTTTCAACTGTGGTAGGAACAGAAAAAAGGAGTTGAACCAGTTGTTAGGCATGGCTTGAGGTTGTTCTAGCCTAACCCAATGTGGAAATTATGCTACTTACAGTAAAGTAAAGGTGTAGCTTGTCAAACTGATTTGTTCAAAACTACTATGAAGCAATGAAGTCCTGGTTAACAAAATTGAACTGCATTCCATTGCTTCACTGTGACAAAAGCCATTTTATACTTGATTTGTTTGTCAATCTGCTTCTGGAGAACTTGCATGTGCTGCCTCCTCCATACAATTGTTCCACCTGTAAGTTAAGGTCCTATGATTAGCCTTCATAAATATATGGATTTCTTGGGTCTGTAGTCACTGCTGATAAACAAACGGTCATCACCAAAAAGGCAGTAACAACTGCCCTCCTAAACTTCTGGTTCATTAAATCAAAACACAGAAAAGCTTTGAGCTGCAAAACAATCAAACAAGAAAGTATATAACAGAGCATACAAGATAATTTAGGAGTTACCATATCAATCAGCTCCATAATGCAGGGCAGCATGATCATTTAGGCTTGTATTCTCACATGAAAACAAATAGAAATTAACACAACAGATTTTGAGCTTTGGGTTTTAAAAAACTTGCTTATTCACATTCAGCATTTGGCAACGAATCTCTGTGAGCCCATCCTCAAGTGCAGACAATGGGGCAAGATTGCCCTGCCCTCTGGAAAAGTCTCTGCTTCTCCATGGTTATGGATAACATTTGTCATGGCTCAAAATGGTTGCTGGAGAACCTTTCATAGCTCAAAACTTTGTTGATAGATGATATTACATTTTTATTAGCTACTAGTGGAAGGGGATAGCAAATCTTTCCAGGTGACTTATACAAATATTGCTTCCATTGTCCTACAGATGGTTCATGGGCAGGAATTTTAGTAAAAGGGGCAGGTATTAGTCAGTGGCTGGCATTTTGGCAGAATTTATGTAGTAAATATTAATGATTGCAAAGTGCATACATGAAACCTTTCAATTTACACTTCCTAATGAGAAAGGGATGATATGCAATCCAAACTACAGTGTGTGTTTGGTCCTGTCACACTGTTTCTGTCCTCACTCTCTCTTTGGGTTTTTATATACTTTGATGAGATCCCCGTGACACTTCTCTTCTCTGGGCTGATCAGTCCTAGCTGTCTCACCTTTCCTTATCTGAGGGATGCTGCATCTCTTCATCATCTTTCTGGCCCTTCACTCAGTGGCTCTCTTCACTGTGTCCACGTTTCTCTTGTACTGAGGAGCTCAGCGCTCCAGGTGTGGCCTCACCAGTGCTGGATGGAAGGATCAGCTCCTTTGATCTGCTGGCAACACTTTAATGCAGCCCAGGATACCATTTGGTCTTCTTTGCCACAAGGTCACAATGCTGGTTCATGTTGAACTTGGTATTTACCATGGCACTTCTGTCCTTTTCTGCCAACTCCTTTTCAGCTATGTGGCCCCCCGAATATGCTGGCTAATGCAGATATTACTTCAAGAGATAATGGGTATGATTACCAAGAGTGTTCAAATGTGTCAGTAATTTGACTGGGAATATATATGGTTTGAGACAGAGCATATTTACAAAAAAAATAAATAAAATTTTTTCCACATAATAGTGAATTCCCAAAGGTCACTGAAAGTCAAAAAGGACTGACCTCTGCCCTAGTCTTGAAAAAACAGCATCATGCCAGGCTTGTATTGCTGCATTTTCAAGTAGCTAGCGATGTTCAAAAGGACTGCTTCTGCGCTACGGAAAGTGTTTTCTTAAGGTTTTGGTATATCACAAAAATAAGCAAAGTATTAAGTATTTCATATTGATCCTTAACTTCTCGTATGGCTACTTTCCCCATTTTAGCTTTTAAATGTCATGACTTACAATGCTATTAATGTCTTTATTGCTCATGGGTAAAAGTCATGCCTTTGTATGCAGTGTTACTGTTATTTTTAAATCTCAATCATTTAAGAACTTTCACACTTAAATAAATGTTTTGGTGTATTGAAGATCTGGTGTTTATGGGCTATGTAAGAATGTTTTTTCTTCAAGTTCTTCAGTCAGTCAAGAGCAGGGTGGGTTTTTATAAGACTGTAAGTGTTCCCACATGATAAACTACTGCAGCTCCAAAGCCAGAGCAGCTGTAACTCATCCATGTATAGTGCTTCATCTAGACATTTTCTAGGCAGGAGTCTAGAAACATTTGGCATAAGCAACTTATGAGAAGTAAGCAAAGATAAGTTCAGGGAATTTTTTTTCCCAGTGTTCTTTACTAACACAGTGTTTTCCAGGGTCTCTGAGTCTAATTTCTGGCTCTTCCTGCCACTGGATAACTGTGTCCTTTCAAAGGCTTATTATGCTTCATATTAATAATGTGTTTTCCTGGAACATGTATCTTGTTTGTGGAGGTAAAACATTGTTATTATCTTTCCTCATTTTTATATTGTTTGGCTCACTGAAAGTTCCTTCTTAAATGTAAAGAGACAATTTCTGTATTGTGGTGTGAGTTGGTTTTTTTTTTCCTCCTTTTTTCGCCTGGGGATTGGGTGGGTAGGTGGCTAGATGGCTTGACTTACAACTAATAAATTCGCTGAAGGATTAGCCTTTAGGAGCCTTTGGAGGCATGTTTTGTGTGATTCCTCACCAGAGAGCAGGAACTGAGATGAATCTTGCTGGTGTAGGTATCCCTATGTTAAGGGGAACTTGAGTATAACTTGAGGGTGTGAATGTCAAGGCTCCTTGTAGGTGATTGTAAGATGCTCAAAGAATCTGAGATGACCAGCTCAGCTGGTAAGGATACTAGTGAGCAGATAACCTTATATCCTTTGGTTTTCAATATCAGGAGGTGTGTTTTTGAGGAAAAAAGAAGTGATAGGGTGTTAGCTGACTTGGCAGACTTGAGATCCCAAAGTTTTCACCCAAGTGTTTGATTTGCTGTGCTGGAAGTTATCCTGGGTCCTGTCAGCAGCAAAGGCTGCCTCACAGTACTACTTAAGCATTCAAATGGAAGTAATTATGTTTTCATGAATTCTAAATTAGTTCAGCAAAATTATTTGTAACTTTCACAAGGGAAATGCTTTTTGTCAACAAAATTTTTATGTGTTAGATAAGATTTCTTTAGCTGTCCCTTTCTTTCAGCTAGCTTCCATTAAGTGTTTCTTTTGTAACATGACACTGTTTTCACGTTTATATTAATTTTTAGTTTCTTGGTAATTAAAACCTTTGATTTAGTGTTTTAAAATGCCTTTAACACTGTAAAAGCACTGGATTGGGCTAGAAGCTTGTCAGTGAATAGGATTGGTTACTGTTTTATGTATAACTGGTCTTGCTGTTCATGGCTTTTCATCTACAAAAAATTATTTTACTACAAAACAAACTTGCTTCTATATGCCGTTTAATCTTAATCATTTTAGTGTAACTAGTAGGTTCAAGTATATCTGCAGTCACCCTACTGTGCTTTTACAAAACTGAAAATTAACCAAAAAAAGAGATGTGTATGAAGTAGAAAAAAATTATTATGTTTTCTTTTTATATTCTTAGGAAAGCCTTTAAAGGTTTGTATCTGGGGAGGTTGATATAACTCACACCTAAAGAAGTTATTTAATATAGCTCCCCTTCTTTCCTTTGATGTTAAGTAATTCATTTGTTTTATTCACAAATTGAATAAAAATTATGTAGGAAGTGCCAAAAATAAAAATGCACATAATCTGGATTATGTGCACTAGAATTGCACAAAGTTTCCAGTAATGCTCTAGTTGAAGTTTGGTTGGGGTTTTTTTGTGTGTATTTTGTTCAGTTGGTGAGGGGGTTTTTGTTTGTTTTTTGTTGGGATTTTTTTGTGTGTGTTGTACTGTGCTTTTACTGTGGTTTATCACAGACATGATGCCTTCTATTTGCATACAGCTCTCTAATACACCTTTCCACCAAGCATTGGAATTCACCCATCTACAAGTTTGATTTCAGGTAATTAAGCTAGTAGAAGCCCTACTATGCAGGAACAAAAAATATGTTACAAGTTGAATGCTGTGTGGAAACTACAATATCTAATTTTTTCCTTTTTAAAATTTTTTTTTATTTCCATCAAAAATTCTTCTTCACCTCTCTCTAATGCAATGTATTAGAGTCTAGCAGGAAAAATTAGTCAATGAAACACTACATTTCTGTTGTAACTAAACCTTTTAATACTAATTTTTGTCTAATTGATGTTAGCTTTATATACGTGGTGGTGTGACAGGACTGCTGTCAAAACTTTGGGAGATTCTGCCTCCTTCACTACCATGAGTAGCCAGAAAACTAGTCAAATGGAGAAAGGACAAGGAAGGTCTTAAACTGTACTGAAAGTATCCTGCTTGGTGGTGGTGGTGGTATATCGCTTACAAGAAAACAGCTTTTACAAAACTTAGGAAGAAATGTGTTCCTAAAGGTAGGCTTTGGACTGCAAAGTTGTTTTCCCTCTTTCCTGACTACGATTGTACTTAATGGACTAGCTATGCTTTGGGAGTCCTTATTTTGATCAGTGCCTCAAATGAGCTAATAATGGTGCTGATACCTAAACTTTTGGATCCTGGCAAGAATTAAAAATTCAGTGAGGCCAGTCCTTAAAAAGTACCTTTTTTATATTCCTGCAAGTTCGGGCTTAGCCTTCATGGTGATTACAGGATGCATTGTTAGGGCTGTGAAGGAATGTGAAGGTTTGAGTATTTCTTAACAACTAAACCTGCGTAGGAGTCTCTCCTGTAATAATTGCTACTTCTCCCATTGCATTCAAATACTGTTGAGTACTTAAGTTGTTCAAAACATTTATTTCTGAAATATTAGATGAATAGTGATTTTCATCATCTGCATTTTAAAGCTGGGGTCTGAAAAGTACATGGATGATAGACCCAGAGCAAAGGAATAATATCCCTTTAAAGAATGCATGGGTTGAGGTATGTAGAAAGTATAGTTGAGGGAGGTTTAGTCCAATTGTAACTATCATTACGCCTAGATGGCTTGATGTGGAGAAGGCAATAATTGTTTTGGGTTAGGCAATGTTTTGGGTTAGGGCACATGTGGTGGCGAATAGTGTGGAGAGGGCACCTATGCAGAGGCATAAGGTAAGGGCATTTTGGTTGTTACAGAATATGGAGTGAGTGTGGATGAGTAAGAAAATTTTGGCTACTACTATGGTGCTGGAGTGAAGTTGGGCAGATAGTGGGGTGGGATCTTCTATGGCAGCTGTAGTCATGGGTGGAGGCCAAATCGAGCAGATTTTCCTGTGGTGGTTAAAATGAGACCTAGAAGGGGGAGTAGCAGAGTCTGGTTTGTGGAGGAGGACTGTTGAATTTCTCAGATATTTATTGTGGAGGCTAGTCATGCTATACAGAGAATAAATCCGATATCTCCAACATGGTTGTAGAGTATGGGTTGAAGTACAGCAGCATTGGCTTCTGCTTGGCCATGTCATCATCCAGTTAGAGGGAATGATATGATCCTGACTCCCTCTCAGCCAATAAATAATATTGGAATATTATAAGGAATAATATATGAGGAATATATTGTTGGTGATGGTTAATATTAGTATAGCAATGAGGAAGGTTAGGAGGTGGGAGAAGAATTTTGTGATATGGGGTTCTGAGACTATATATATATATCACATCTGTCATTTTTTTTTTATTTTATTCTATATTGCACATCATCCACCTAATTTTCAACTTAGAGTCCTTTAGGGGTTGACAAACACATAGGTAAGGGTGATGTGATTGATAGAGTCTAGTTAGGTTTCCAAATGCCCCTCTACACAAGCTTGTAGTGAAGCTAAGATGCCATTCTATGATATACTTCCATAAATACATAATTGTTTAGGAGGAAAAAGAGAAAGTAGAAATAAATTGTCAAGATGTCTTGAAGTAGTCACCAAGGCATCCTATGGAAATTTATGCCCTTCAGCATGTTCGTATGGGACCAGAGTGGGTGCCAGAGAACAGTGCAAAGACAAGTTTGTTGGTGAAAGCTACTTTGGAATAGCAAGGACAGTATGTAATTGTAAGGTCCTGTGGAAGGACCATCACAGTATCTCCAACTGTGAGTGATTGAGCAATAAAATAACAGGCACATTTTAGTGTAGATAATGAGATATAAAGTAATGCACACTGCATAAAATCATTGTGGGGTTCATAAAAATGTCAGCATAGAGCCCAGTGATGGTGAAAAAAAAGGAAATGAAGTGTTAAGAATGGTTAAAAAAGTCAGTATAAATTAGATAACAATATTGTGCTGTTGTATAAATTATGACTCACCCGTATTTTGGTTACTGTGTGCCAGCTCTGCTCTCATTATCTTCAAAGAATATAGTGCAGTTAGAAAGAGCTTTAGAGAGAAGGATGAGTATAATCAAATGGCTCTTATATGAGATTGAACAATCTGGGACTGTTCAAATTTGAGGCAAAATTACTTGGGGATGTATAATAGAGGTCTACAAAGTTGTGAATAATATAGAAGGGTGACTGGGATCAGTTTGTCAGATTTAGGTCATTGAAGGAAGTCTGTACAAACCAGACAAATGGAAATGTTTCAATGCTGTCGTGGATCTTTCCAAATGATACTGTGTTCACTAAAAGCTTGCATGGTTTTAGGGAGAAAATGGCCCAATATATAGACAAGAGATACATTGGGAATCTCTAAATATGTAGGAGTACATCCAGTTCAGGGAGTTCTGACACTAGATCTTCATTTGCATGTGAATGTAGGCACTTCATAAACACGGATATGCAATTTTATTTGGAGAGTTAAATAACATTTGAGTATCACCTTGGAACTGTGTAGAAAATTCAGGGATCAAATCTAATTCCTTTGAGTAGCATTTGAACTACCTGAATGATTCAGTGTTTCCCTTTCTCATTCATTGTGGCAACACTGGTACAAATGAGACAGGATAGCTGTCTCTACAGCCCTGCTCTGTGCCAGCCCAATTCATCCTGTGGAAACGATCTCTCTCTCTCTCCTTTCCGTTAAAGGAAGTGAGCATCTCTCAGAAGTGCACTAGATGAGCATGCAATTAGATTGTAATAAGTGGAAGGACATTTATAGTTGCACAGACAACTAATGTTTTCTGGCTAGAGTGATAATCTGAATTATTTTTCAGCTAAAATGAAAGTGTTGAAGCCATTCTTTCTAGGACTGTAAACTGAACAGCAGTGCAGATGAAGTGCAGGATTCACTCCCAAAGCACTAGTGTCTTATTAGGATAAGCCTCCTCTGGTGAAAGGAATAGCTCAACAATCTGTTTTTTCTCAAGTAGTGTATGCTTATCTGAGGAAAAGAACAACCCCAGGTTCTGGTCTAACTTGTCAGCATTTAAAATTGCTTTTTATAGGTTTTCACCCATATATGCAATTCCCCTTTTCTACTTCCAATTTTAAATGTGAACAGATGTTATTAAATTAAAACCTGATAATAATTTTTTTTGAGCTGCACCTTTTGTTATATTATGTCTATAATTATGAATGTTTCATGGTTGTATTTATACCAATTATGAAGGGAAATAATAATAATTTAGTACTGCATACATGAAATCTCAGCTCTGTCTTTTTAATTATTGCATTTTTCTTTTGCTTATCTTGTAAACATTATACCTTATAACTTTTCATAGACTTTACCTTTCCATATTTCTTCGTGTTTTCTGTTTTGTTGTGTTGTGGGATTTTGTTTGTTTGTTTGTTTGTTTGTTTTTCCCATGGATCTCCTTGATTTAATCTTACCAATTCCTGTGAATTTCTCCTTTTTTGATAACTTCCTACTCCTGGTAGGTGGAGATTACTTACATTAATCTTGTAGAGGTAGAAAAACCCAAGTAAATTAATTCCCAGCTGTGTTCCAGGAAAGGTAAGTTTCTCTTCTGTGACACCCAGTGTGGGAAGGTATCAACATACAGGAGAAGGACACACTTACATAGGCCAAGCTTCCCTGGGAACTGGATCTAAGTTACTTCCAAATAAATTACTAACAACCCAGTTAGAGTGAGATGTAAATTTAGTCCAGTTCTTAACATTGATGCTCAAATTTCTTAACTGGACTTTGAGAAACAATGTGCTTTTGGAGTTTGTGTACGTTATAGAACTGTATTGTATTGTAAAGAAACTTGTCTTCCAGAAGAGATTTAGATATAATGTTTATTTCTTACTGAGTTGTCTTCCACATCGTGTAACCATTTAAATAAAAATATGATTAATCAATATTAATATTGATACTCCTTACTGGGAACAAGTGCCAGCTCTCTGAAGATGTCTGAGGAGTAAGTGGACACTGTCAAATAGTGCTTTGGTCAGAGAGGTCACTGGACAAGGGGCATTGTGAAAGTAGGACCCTGAGGCACTAAATTAATTTTCATCAAGCTGTTGTTGGCCAAGGCAGGAGGAAGAGGCAGAGAATGAAGTGGGTTTTGCAACTTAATTGCATTTGGGTGCAAATAAAATAAAAAGGAAAAAAAAGAAAGGGGTTAGAAATGCAGTCTTCAGGGGAACTTCTGGAGAAACTGGAAGAGGATTGTAGTCCAGTGCTGTCAAAATATATGTGCCCCAAAGGCTTCCTCTTTCTGCAGTCAAAGCACAAGTTTGGGAATGCTGTGAACCACATCATTAACATGTCCATAGCCACCTTTCCTCGGAAGTTTTCCTTATTTTTCCCTGTTTGAGGTTTTGAAATTATCTCTGGGTGTAAACAGACCACCTGGGATCCCTGCCTCCTGTGGTGGGGAGACAAATTGCGCTTCACGTCTGGATGGGATGTAAAGGTGAGGAAATTCAGTGAGTGGAACATAAGAACACGGAAGTGTACCTGATGCAGTGTACAGAGTCAAGTTGCATAAATTTCAGGTGTCTTGCTGAAGAGGGTATTTTTGTGAATGAGTGGTCCACAAGGAACTCTGGAGGTTTACAGGAGCTGCTTGCTCCAAGGACTCTCTTGAGACTGAAGTGGTCATTTCTGTCAGTTGGTAATGTTTTGGTACTTCTGTAGCAAAATCTAGTTCCGGTCTCTGGAGCCATCCAAGAGCAATTCTTTGTTGTTACTGCCCATTTGAAGTGGATCAAGATGCTGGATGTGAAAATAGTCTTCTCTTTTTCTTCATACACAGAAATTTCCACATTATCTTGCAAGAATGAAGAATGAAGTTAACAATTATTACATAAATCTCATGCTACAGCTGTTCTTTTTGTTGCCACTGGGGAGTGCCGCACTATTTCTGTACTGCTGCATGTTTCCCTGTGCAACTGCTCTGCAGAAGGTTACAGGAGACTGTGGACTATATTGGGACCCCCAACAAGAATGATAAAATTTTGTTAAAATTGGTCGATCCATTGTGTGCTGATATCTTACCTGTTTCAAAGTAATGGCATTTTTTTTAGAATTGAATCATGTTTGTACATTTAACTGAGTGAAAGCAGCATGCCATTAATTGAGGTAATAAACATGTTTTTCTGGTGTGCTATGAGCAGCAAATCCAAAGCAAGTCATGTATATGAATAGTATGGAACTGCAATACACTGAGTAATAAATATTCCATTCAGTTGTCAAACCTGATAGGAACTTCAACTAAATGAAAAAGGCAATGTGTCTTATATCTACACACTTGCCACTGGGGGAATTCTGTAGAAATGAGTGTTGTAAACATTTTTTCTTTCATTTTGACAGGTAATATTTGAAGCCGAAGTCTCAGATGGGAGAAAGGGCTACATTGCCATTGATGACATCCAGGTCCTGAGTTACCCTTGTGGTAAGTAATGATTAAGAGCTGCATTTTTCTCTGTCTGTTCAGGACATATTTGATATTGTTGTGGCCTGCTCAGTTTTCATCACTTGATCACTGATGTTCTTTTTTCCTTCAATAGTATTTTTGTTGCAGCTTCCAGGAGGAAATGTAGTGTTGCAATAGTGATTTGTCTGGGTAAAATCTTTTTCTGCCAGAGGTAAATTATACAGGGATAAAAAAGCAGGAATTCTTCAGTGTCTTTTTAGTCATACTGTAGTTGGTGTGCATAATCAAAATGGGTTTTAATGTTAATATGTGTACTCACTGTTAAAGAAAACTGAATTGGCAGATGCTTGTAGGAGGTTTATCAGATTTCATGCCATTTTTCTTTTTTCTCTTTTTTTTTTAATTCTAAACAGGCACAATAGATTTAAAAAAAAAGAAAGTAAAAGGGCTATTGAACTACAGAGGGATTGCATTCTGTTTATTTTTTTTTGTGGACAGACTTCAGACATTTGTTTTTGCCTTTTCCTTCTTAATCCTGGGGAATAATTACACACATGCAAACACAAATTGTGATAATGAGAATCTTCTACAAATAAAAAGTTGTGAGGAAGACATTGTTACTGTGCATTTCTGACACTTGTTATCAATTCTTTTTGGCAATTTGGTTCTGTTCAGCTCTTTTGATCTTCCCCTAGACATACCTGTTCTAAAATGTGATTTCATTGTAATGCACCACATGGCTGATAATTTAATTGCTTTCTGAAATGATCAAGATATCACAATACCCTGCCCCAGCTTTGCAAAACAATGTCAGATAATAAAGTTGCAATGGCAACCTCATATCTTGTTTTCTTCTACCCCAAACCTTTTAAAATCATAGCTCCCAGGGGCTACCAAGCTTACAGGGTATTTGAGTGAGTTACCTTTTTATATTTCAGCCAACCCAGCTATCTGATGTCTGTACTCAGCAAAGCTCTGCTTGGATTCAGTATCTGCCTTTCTTTCTGCCTCTCCCCCCCACTCCTATGTGTTTTTTTAAGTGCCAAAACAAAACGTACAGTCATACCAGCGGATTATCAGCATGTTACAGTATTCAGATAAGCTCTTTTTTGTTACTGCTGTTTAAACCCTCTTCGTTCCAATTTAATGGTTTATTTTCTTGTGTATTTTGGGATTTTTTTTTAATTTTTTTTTTTAGTAAGCACAAAGAAATAACAGTTCAGCTGCTGTTTTCTTTAGTAGGTCTTGAGAGAGGGATGGGCAAGCTATGCAGTGTACCCATTTCTCAAATGTGTCTGTCGGCTTTCTTCAGTTTAATAAATCCTTCAGGTGATTTTGCCACTGAGGTTTCCTAGAGGCTTTGTCAGTGTGGGAAATAGATTTGTCAGCTTCTGAAATACTACATTCAATGGCATGAATGATTTCATTTTCTAAAACAAGAGCTCCGAGTTGCATTGCAAATAAGTGAATAGTATCTCTCTATTTGCTTGAGCAGTATGCTGCTAATTGGGTTTTTCTCAGTATGATGGATTTCATACAGTCTTTGGGATAATTTTTGTAAAGTGCTGCTGACATTTTGGCATTTGTTCTCCTTCTTTTGGCTTTGATTTTAAAAAGACTTTATTATAACCCATGTATAACATGAAGTTAGTAGAATCACCAGGGGAGAAGGGAAAGGACTGAAAGCACTCCTCGAACAAATGAGAGATGAAAGAAATAATTTTCTCTTTTCTGTTTCTCTTTTTTAGCCAAAGTTTGTGAAAATATGGATGTTAAGGGAGATAATAATGTTGCTGGCACCTTTATTTTTTGTAATAAGTCTTATTTGTAATTTTCATTTTCTCCCTCTGCAGATAAATCTCCACATTTTTTGAGGTTGGGGGATGTAGAGGTCAATGCAGGGCAGAATGCTACATTTCAATGCATTGCTACAGGGAGAGATGCAGTGAATAACAAGTTATGGCTCCAGGTAAGGCTAACTCATGCAAGTCTATTTGGCTAGAGGACAAGCTACTTTCTGGAGATGAAATGTTTAAGTTCCTAAGCCTTTTTTTCTTCTACATGTAAAGGATGTAATTTAAATGCAATTTTATCTCTGTTAAATGGAGAAACTTTAATCAATTTTTTAATTCTAAAAAGCTTGCATTAAAAATTAGAACAACTGGTGTGGATGCTGGGGTAGGGTTGGCCCTTAAAGGTATTGTGGGCCTTCTCTCCTTGTAAATCAACTCTCTGTGTCAAAATTTATTATCATTCAATGCAGATAATTGGCATTTGGGATCTAGTATGACACAGATGTAACACAGCTGTCATGAATTTTGAGGGTTATTTTATCACGTAAATTACCTGGCTGGAGGGACATGGCTGTACTTCCGTGTGCATATCCATTTTGCTCAGCAACATATTTAATGGAACAGCATAAAAGGACTGCTACATGTCCTTTTTCTCTGTCTCCATAGTAGGAGGAACCTGAACTTTTACCTATGTGTGATTCTGAGTAGTATGTATCTCAGAATTTAAGAGATGACTAAAACCAGAAAAAAATCCTTCTTAGTATAAAAAAAGAAAAAGAAGAAATTAACATGATCGTCCCTACAAAATAGCCACTTTCCTTTGTAGCCTGGGGATGGGGTTACTTACAGTTCAGACCACTGGTTAAGTAGGAAGATAACAAAGTTTCCAATTGCTCTTTAAAAAATTATATTTTAACACTTAATAAGGATTTAAAAAAATCACTTTAGTTGTATGTGTACCTTTGTGTGCATTCTTTATATGTAAACCTTAAGCACCAACATTCCTTTAGAAAGGTTTCTAAATATATTCTCTAAAACTTTTTTTTTTTAAAATGTGTATTTCTGTATATTTTCAGAACTGTAAAGTTCTGAAGTACTTTTTGGGAAAATGTACTTTTAAATTAACTACAGTCAGAACTTTAAAACATTTATTTTTTGTCAAGTGTTGTAGTTTGAAGTGAACTATAACCAACTACTTCAATCTGCTTATTTTTTAATTAATAGTGGAGCTGACAAACCTTGACTAACTGTTGCATATAGGCATGCGATAAGTTAAAAATTTAAAAAATATTTTTATTAGATTATTAAAAATCTGATATGCAAAATGTATTATTAGACAAATATACTGCAAAATTAAAGAAGTAACACAAGTATAGCAGTAACTGCATTGGATTTAGTGAAAAGGTATCATAGCAGTAGGAATGATTTGTACTCCATGTCTTGGAGCAATAATTTGTTTGAACTGGGTAAACATAGAATGCATTCATTGAGAAAAAGGAGTTGATTTCTGAGACTTGCCAAAAAAGCACACTGAGCACACAAAATGAAACTAAGCTGGATTTTGCTGTATCCAAGGCAGAACAATAGCCATAGGAGCATTCCAGCAAACCTGCGAAGCACCATTTTCAGTTGATCGTTGATCAGAAAGACCCGATAGAGACAGCCAGCTGGAAATCTTCCCTATTGCTCACTCCTTGGAGTCATAACTCTGACAGATTATCCTTTCTAACTTTCAATCCCCTGAGAAGCCCAGTTAGCAGCCAGGTCAACTCAGAAAACATATGTTTTGTCCCTCCATATGCTTCATGGATCGTTTGTTTTTTCTTGTATGTGTGTTTGTGGACCACAGATGTGGTAATGTCTCACAGTGCAAAAAATAAGGTCCTTTAGAGGTTATAACTCTGCTTGCTTGTGCTTGTGAAGTACCCTGATACTCTTGAAGATACTTGCTGCTTGAGCTTCTGTTCCACTTCTTGTTTTTCCATAAACAGTGCCAAATTTTCACCAGTTTAAAGGTGACTATTTTTTTTCTTCATCACTTATCATTCCACCGCTCAATCCAATATAAGTGTGAATCAACAACCTTCCCTTTCTGGATTGCCTTCCTTAGATTACA
Organism: Manacus vitellinus; assembly: GCF_001715985.3. Lineage (NCBI taxonomy): Eukaryota > Metazoa > Chordata > Aves > Passeriformes > Pipridae > Manacus > Manacus vitellinus. Next base: position 13,918,701 of record NW_021940604.1, read on the forward strand.
CTCAAAGTCACTGCTGTTGTGCACAGCTAATAGTGAATTTCCTCCTTTTTCTTAAAACCTCAGGTGGACATATATGGGGCCTCATGTGGCACTGGAGCGTAACTTGGAAAAGGTTCGGGTTAACCTTTGACCAAACCGGAAATTCATAAAGCCCGAATACCCTGAAAGGAAAAACTAGCAGATCAAATCAAATGCCTAAGTAATTGTTTTTGAGAGCATTGAGCTGAAACATTCCAGGAATGTATTTTTTTCATAACGAGAAAGGCCATTGAAAAAAAATGTACAAAAATGAAAAATAAATGGACGATGGTGGGGGAAAAGACACTCTCCAAGCACATTGTGTTAGAGAAAATAGCTTTAGGTTATGTCCTTATTGAAAGAGAAAAACTATTTCCGTGAGGAGAAAAAAAAAAAACAAAAACCAAAAGCAAACCAGTAAAGAATTTGCTATTAAAAGACATTCTTTGGCAGGGAAAGTTCCAAAGTCTGATCTGGGACACTAGGCTTTTTGTATCTGCAGGGATCTAAGATCTCATTTGCTTACACTGAAACAGTAAAGATGTGCAAGCAGAGATTTCGTTAAAGATTCTATACCACTGCTCTCTGTCTCTCCCAGCCCCCTGTTTTGAAAAGAATTAAAGTAAATTGAGCAGCACATGAAAAAAAATAGCAGCCACCCTGCTCTGTGTTCAAAGTCCTGCAATCCCACAGCTGCTTCAGCTGGGCTCAGTCTGAACTGTCACAGCCTTGGCTTCACCTTCTTGATCCCTCTCTACACTGACTCTGGACCTTTTGCAGTTTGCCAGTCAGTCAGTTCAGGAAAGTGATCTGACTGAAAAAGACTTTGACTGAAATTGGGTTTTTGTTATTGTTGGGGGTGGGGAGGACTCTGTTTTGGTGTGGTTTTTTTGTTTGGTTGGATTTCTTTTTTTGTTTGCTTGTTTTTTTGGATTTTTTTTGTGTCTTTTTCCCCAGCTTGATTCATGTCTAAATTACCTATATAAATAATACCAGCAGGTAGAAAAAGATTAGGATGTTTGGTTAGAAGCAGGGAAGAGGGAAAAATTTTAACAACCTGAAATAAAAGTGGGGATCTTGGCAGTATGTCTCCCTGTAGTGTCTTATGTAAAGTTCAATATTGTTATAGTTACTGGGGAAGAGCCCTGATCGTATACTAGGTGAGCTATGTGCATTCACATTTCCATGCTTATGTTTTTCCGAGTGTATATATAATTAAGTGCACATAGCTTTATATACCTTAAAATAAAAATTAATAAAAATAGGCACATTTCAGTACACAGTTTCTTGTGTTTACCGCTGTAATGACAGTATTTTCATCAACTCCATTTTCTATAAATGTATGTCTGTAAACATTTCAGACAAATAGGGATTAACATTGAATTGAACTTCTGACTTTCATGGCTGCAGATTCTGCTCTTGTTTGTTTGTTTTTAGATTGTATCTGGTCTCTTGTCCCCTTTGATACCCCTTCCCTCCAACCCCTGTATTTTGCAGCCCCAGTGGACCAAGATCTGGGACAGACATAGTTCTGTCATTGAAAGATAAGCAGTAAAGATAATGGAAGTTTTTAGAAGTTGCAGCTGCATTAATATGGAACAAATATTTGAGCAGATCAAGAGATTTAACTGGTTGAACAAGATGGTCTGAAACACACCTTTTGTGACTGTGAATAGTAGGTATGGGAGCAGGACAGAAATGCAGCTGAAGTTCTTTTGTTCTTCACTTTTTCAACCTAATCTACTGTCAAATCTTTTATAATTGAGAGCTGAAGGATTCTCTTTATGACCTGCAATTATTAGCAAATTTTGAAAGTTTCAAAGTCTTTAGTTTTTGTTTAAATGTGAAACAACATTGATGTTGTTTCTGAAATACGTTCAGTCTTGATGTGTAGTATCTTTTTTGCCTGCCATACCCTTCAGAATGTAGTGGGGGAGGGAGAGGGAGTTCCTCAGTATTTTCTCCTTCCTCTTAAATTTTCCTCTGCAAAATATCACACACCAACAGCCGTTGGTGCCACTACACACACTGAAGCAGTTGGGTTGTGTGATAGAAGTCCCCAAATCCAGGGTGGTAACCTAGTTTTTCCACCTGTTATGCATTGGTATTTTCTGACTTACAAGCTTCAGGAGATAACAGAAGTTCTTGCTGAAAAATGCTTTCCTGTAGGAGATGAACATAAGTGTGTGTGTAATCTTAAAGAAATGAATATAGTGTGCATAGACTTCATAATTAATCAGTTCTGGCCCACTTACTGCTGATTTTCTTTTTTTCCAAAGCCTATGAATTGTCTTTCTTTGAAAAAACATTTAAAGAATAAGGATTCTTTCTTTTTTTAACATTTGATGCACCTTACTGCTTCATGCACATTAATTTGCTGAATTAGTATAGAAAGGACCCCCTTTTAATTCTATTTATTTCCCTGTGAAATGCCATACACTCCAGTGGAGTTACATCAGTAAATAGGCTTGCAAACAAGTTCCTTCTGTGCTCAGAATGGATACGTGTTATGTATTAAATGTTTGAAAGAATAATGCTCACAGAGCATTCTAAATATGAAAATACAAGAGTGGGGTTGGGGCTCTGTTTGCCTGTTTGATTTGGAGATTTCTGTTTGGAGAAAGCTTCCATGGATTTGAGCTTCATTTCTTTACTGCAATAGTAGAGAAATAGAATTGACTGGATAGGTTAAATAACATTTAGGTACACCAAGACCGTGGAGAGCAGTGTATGTGTTGTCCAGCATTTGTTCTGCTGATCTAATTGGGATATCAGAGCAACAGGATTTTTTGCATAATCGGGCTGTGTTTAACGGCTTCCTGAGCTGGGAGCAATTGTGGTTCCCAGAACTCCAATACGATTTTCAGTGTCTTATCAATGTCCGATTTAACTGGACACTCAAACAGTGCAGAGTATAGAGCTTTTTGCTAGAACATCTGTTAAACCATATGTCTTGGCACCAGGTTCAGATGGCGATAACTGCAGCACTAATGAGTCCATCCATCATTGCTGAGCTTTGCATTAACATAGCATTGGATTAGCGAAAGCGGCTTGTTCTGGCTTTGCAGTCAGATGTGTTTTGCCACGGTCTGCGGTGATACCATTTGCTTTGGCGAATCTGAAATTCAAAGGGGTTTCGGCTGCATGCATTTAAAGATTTAATACACGCCTTGTAATCCTGTGCAGATTGCCGTCAGAGCGGTGGCGAGCGGGCCAATCTGTCAGCAATAGCTGTGGGTGCTGGCTAACCGCCCTCCACTTGGGCTGCCAAGGCTGGCAAGGCAGCCCCGCGCTCGCCTGTGGAGAGACTCATCAGCGTTAATATGGTCTGATGCAGCCCTTCTCTCTGCCAGAGGAAAGTATCTTTCCTTGTGGAATAACAGATAATTAAAGCAATTGCCTGAGAGTAATAATTGAAAAAGTGAAATTAAACAGCATTATGGAAAATAAAATGCAAATTGCTGTAAAAACAATGGAGTCGAGCTGACCTCCCAGTGGTACCAACTGTTACTGGAGGATGAACGAGCGTCTGTTCGGGCTCAAACTCCCTTTGTTGAGGAAGCTGCCATAACCCTTAATGCCCTGTTTACCAGCATCTCTGGTTTTGGTGCTGGTTGCCACAGAACATGATGTGATATTTAGCATTCGTTTCTCTTGCTAGGTACTGTGTATGTGTGCTCTTTAACAAATCCTTGAACTGGGCACAGGCAGATGGTATCCTGTGATGATGCGTTGTGCAGGACCAATATAGTATTCTAGGACTTTAGATTGGAGGGTGTATAAGGACCAGTAAAGTATTCCAGGAATTTATTCTGGAGAGTTTACATGAGAACTTGTGCCTCTGGCAAGGGATTGAGGGACACAAAATTAATTGATTTGTTTTGCTTTTTGGAAGGACAGTATTTCCTCTCAAAGGAAAGAAGTTATGCCACACAATTCATTTCTTCCTGCTGTATCCAGAAGGTGAAAGCATGGATCAGTATTCAGCAGAAGGGTTTGAGCATGGGCCATGGGCCTTTGGGGTAAACCATTTAGCTGCAGTGAATGTTGGGAGACTCACTCGTGGTCTCAAAAAAAAGTATCCATAATAGGAGAGTCATGTCCAATTTAACTACGTTTTATGTTGTTTTGTGTGTTTTTTTTTCCTATGAGTTTTCTAATGCACCTTTGCCTTTTGAGATCCCACTGCATTTTGATACATTTAATTAACTGGTTAAGATATGCTTTCTTTAGTTCAGTGATAAAACATTTGCTGTTGCAGTGTACCTGCCTATTCACCATTTTCATTACATTTGAAGATTTTTTTTGGTTGGTTTGCACATATTTTATGACTCGTGAAAGTTAAGAGGAGCTGAGTGCACTCTGAGTGTTAGAGAAGCTTTGTTATTTTGCTTTCTTTCTTTTGTGGGGTCTAGAGAAAGTTCAGAGAAAGTGCCTTGTTGGCATTGCCAGGGTTTCAGCTGTAGAACTGTGACAGTGAGTTTCGATCTCCTTTTTGGTTTTGGTCAACTGTCAAGTTTGATGCTTTTTGGTTTTGAACTGAAATAAGTCAGTCAGGCCTGCTTGCCCTAAGGAGGAGTCGAAGCTATGATGTATGGAGACTGTGGGGGCAGAGAAGGCCTATGGCTCTGGTTTTGCTCTAATTTGCACAGCAAACAGGAGTGTTTATGCCAAACCTTCTTTCTTCAACCAGTAAAATCCCGCTCAAGTATACATCATCTTACCTTTATCTTGATTGCTGACAATGGCCTAGCAGCATATAAGTTCTTTTTTTTGTTGTGCTCAAGGCTTGCACAGAAACTTCACTTCCCTCATTTGTCTCATATTGGTTATTATTATTTATAGAAAAGGTGTTTTTGAAAGCAAACGACAGAATAGGGAGGCATTAGGTATACTTCTGCAGTGAGTTGTCTATTTTACCTGCACTTTCACCTCATCAAATTTATGTTCTGTGATAGAAGTCCTGGTTTTCCAAACATTTTTTTCAAAGATGTATGAAAAACTGCCTTGAAGTACTCTATCAGGCTTCTCATAAATGACTTGACTCTGTATCACACACTACTGATTCAGACATGGTTATAAAGAATATTCATCAATGAAAAATACAGTATTCATAACGTGTTTGTTTCACATAGGGGGTTTTTTTCCTTGTTTTTTCTTTTTACTCTGTATTCACCTTTAATGCTATCTATGTCATTTAACCCCAAATGAACCATTCTCCCTCTCTCCTGCCTCAATTTATCAGCTTCATGGATAAATATGGCAGTTTCCCCTAGGTGCCCGGTCATCTTAGGTTTCAGCAACATGAAATACTGTAATCCTCCTGGTCTTAATTTAATTCTGCCCCAGTTAACTAAGTCCTCTGGTCTGCATAGCTACCAGTCATTTAGTTTACACGGCAGCCTTTGGGGCTGTCATCCCCATAGGTCTTCCCTGGGTCCAGTGGCTGCTGGAGCATGAGTTGCTGGGGGCTGCACCGCTACCTGTGGCCCCAGTGCTGCTGGGCGCAGCTTCTCAGTGACCACCTGGTGTTCCAGGTGCTGCCTTCTCCTCCCGCCGTTTTGTACTTTACAGGTAGACCAGCTACAGTGGAAATTTGGTCCCTCTGTGTAGTTCTGGTAGTACAGCCAGCCAGAGACTTAAATCCACATGTAAATGACACCTGAAATTAAGGTGATGTTTATAAAAACATATACTGTTACAACTTCCTTGGCCGTTCTGTCCTGTGACTCTTGTCTGTTATTACCTGCATTCAGGTTGTCTTCTCCTCAGTGGTGTGATATGTGGAAGGTAGCCTAATACCCCAGCCCCTAGTTTCCTCAAATAGCTGCAGGACTTAATGTATTACAGAAAAGTAAGAGCAGCTGGTATTCTTAGCTGCTTTTAGAAAAAGGTAAAATTATCTGCTGAGAAGTGTTTGAGGAGCTCTCTAGTGGGGCGTTGGTCTTCGGTAGTGGGGATTTTTGCAACTTTTTTCCTTCATTGTCTTCTAATCAGATTTTTTTTGCTGCAGGTTGAATACTGTAGTTCAATGTGCACTGCTGAAGGTGATATAGATCTTTAATCACTGTCTGGAATTTGTATTTCTGTGACCTATGCATTTGGTTGATTGGCTGATTTTTTTTATTTTTTTTTTAAATCAACAACACTGCTTTCTGAAAAGCTTCTTTATTATTTTTGTTAAAACATACTTTTTTTTTGTATGTTCGACACATGTTAGATTAGATTCAAAATAGGGGGCTTTAAAATATTCAGAGAAAGCGAGTGTTGTTTTTTTCTGTGTAGTGGAATTACCAGGGACACAGTAGTATGAATTTTGCTAGTTTGCCTCAGGTAGCTTTTATTATAATAAATAAATTAGAATTGCCACCTCTAAAGGGCCAGATGGCTGTCAATTAGATTATTTCATGCGAGCCCTTGATTTCTTCAGTAGAAGGATCAGTGCAGCGCAACAGAAATTTGAGCTGCTCCAAAGTGGACAAGTTTGAGTAACAGCACTGCATGTAACCAAGGCATTTAAAGTAATCACGGATGTTTCTGTACTGCAGTGCAGCAGGCAGGATAAAACTTGGCTTGCCACATTTATTCATGATCTTCAGTGTATGTTTGCATCGGAAAAGCTGTGTGGCTTTTCCTTCTAATAAATGAATGCATAGTTCATTGGAAAGTAGAATCGTATTCTGGTTTGCTGTGCATGTAGATCAGCAAGTTTTATTAATTTCCTACTTAAATGTTTGACTGCTTACTTCTTCTAAAAAATCAATCAAACAAAAGAAATTGCTATTTTGCTTTCTTGCGTACTAAGAAGACAGGACTATCTAGGCATATTATTTAGGCTGTAGTTCCAATTCATAATCCGCTTGAAAAAAAATGATTTCTTAGGTTTAAATTGTGTATTTATAAATAAAACTGGAAAAATAATCCCACTTGTTCAGTAATTTGCGCTTTTGTGGAGAAAAAAAATTAAAATTTTATTTATAGCTTCTTACTCTAACTAGATGTCATGCTTTATCGTGTTTCTAATATGTTAATAAGTTCTCAAGTACCAAGAATATATTGAAACATTTGTGTAAAAGAAGAAACTAAACTAAACTAAAAATATTAATAATAAAGAAATTATTTCAGAAATTCTTTTAGATTTTTCTCCATTTGGAAATTGTGTCCTAAATGGTGTAAAAGCATATGCTGTACGTGCTGAAAAGTGATGACAGCACTGTAAGTAAAGTTTAAACAGTAGTTATTTCTGATTTTTCCCCTCACAGCTTTTTTTTATTTTTTGAAAGCATCTTTTGGCAGAGAGTGCACATTATTACTGGCATTCAAACTATCCACAGTCAACCCTCTTTTTTTTTCCCTGTCAAAAAATTACATTTCTCCCCTTACATAATGAGTAAACCCAAGAATGTTTTGGACCATGTTATTTACAAATTCCCCTTTCCTCGAGGCAGCAGAGATTTAATTCCCATGGCTGCTGGGGGCATCCTTACAGCCCTCCTGCTGCGGGTGCAATTATGATTGCACCTTTGGGGATCAAGTCATTTAGACAAACTACGGACTTGTGACCTGCTCACCACGTGTAACTTGCCTTCTTCTCCACTCCCAGTGTCTGAGCAGTGAATCCGATCACAAGCTAATCTGTTTGGTGATGATAATATATGGGGAAGGAGTATGTTTTCAGGAAGGTTTTTTTATTTCAGGTTGGTTTTCTGCATGAGCACGGGAGGGAAGATGAGGAGATAGTGAATGGGGGCCACTGATAGGGCACTGCTGCCAGAGTAACGCATGTGTCACTGCAGCCAAAGTGTTGACATCTTCTGATCTCTGGAGGCATCCTGGCATCCAGCCGAGAGCTCGAGAAGGCAACCAGAGTTGACTGTAATTATTAGCAGTGGAGTGGACTTATTTTAAGGTGTTTACAGTAAGAAAGGGATGGGGATGTGTAAGGTTGAACTGTCCAGGCTAATAAAAATCACCAGTGTGAAAAAAAGGGTTCAGGAAAATTGCTGCAGAAAGGTATGTTATTGCTGTTTAAACAAAAAAGCAAAACCCACCACTTTTCAACCTGGAAAGTTGAGAGAGAAATACTGATAAGTTTTAAATTTCTGTAAGATCATTAAAAATGCACTTAAATTCTATCGGTTAAATAAGATGTTGGGGTTTAGATTCTTCTGGTTCCACTCAGGTTCTAAAAAGATGCACTAAACTTTCATTTCATATTTATTAAATGCTTGATTTCTTTTGTGAGACGAAAGATAGATATTTAAGACTAATTGTTAATTTACATAAGATTTTTCTTTTAAGCTGCATAGGCTTTGCTGTTGACTTTACTTAAAATATAGATGATCTCATTTCATTGCCTGAAAAAATTTTTAATAAAATCATGCTCCTATCAAATTAAACACAACCTTGAAGTCAGAGAGATTTATGTAGGATCGGGATTTTAAATGTCTGAAATGCCAGAATTAAGGAGGTTTTTTCACAGGCTTGTATTTCTTTTAATCAAGTGTTTATAGAGAGTAGTTCTTTGTGAAACTCAGAGTTATTTTCACAAAACGAAGAGAACTGCCTGGTGGTGACCTCTCCTAAATGAGCAATTCAGGGTTATCAAATCAGACAGCAAGGGACTGGAGGAACCAAGGATCACACAGGGTACAGCCATTACCCATTAGTATAACTCCACATTAATTTTAAATTGAATTTTTAAAACCTAATTGAGCAGCATTTTCAAGCTCTGTTCAGTGTGAGCAGGACATAAATTGAAACAGTATGTACCAGGAACCCTTAATAAGCAGAGAGCACTGCTGCCTTTCTTCCCTCTCCTTTAAAATCAGTAGTAATGCCCTGACATTAAAAAGAAGAATTTAATTAAGAGATCGTGACAGTGCATCTGAACTCTGACTGGCTAATGGCTTTCCAGTGTAAGGGATATATGCTGAAATGAATGGAGGGTATTTTCTTTAACATTCAGTTTTAGATGAGAACTCTTTTCTGTTTGAACTTTTCATCATTTTAGTGATGGAAAAATATTTTAATGGATAAGCTGTACATGAAGAAAGACTTTGAAAATGTAGTTGTGCAGTTGGATTACCAAGAAACAAATTCTAATACACAGAAATTAGAGCAACTACTTCAGACCTTGTAAGATAATGTGGTAGGAAATCACTGATGTAAATAGAAAAGAAAATCCTAGGTGTTGTTGATCTAGAACTGTGAAGCTTGTTACATCTATTTTGATTAATTTCTCTGAAAGTGCATTAATATTTCGTTTTAAGTAAGAGCACAATTCACTTTGTTTCTCAACATGAAGCATGCAGATGAGCTTAAGTAAGCAAATTCTGAGCTTCAGAGTGTAAATTATTTTGTATAGCAAGCTTGGATGTGCTCCTCTGCTGCAGACTAAGCGCTTGGCATTCCAATTTAGAGATTATTGAAAGAGAGTCCTTTATTTTAGAAAACTCTCTAATATTTATTTTTCCCTTCATAGCAGAGCAAGAATGACTGCATTACATAGGTTACTCGTCAAGTTTGAAAATCATCCCTGTGATAAGCAGGCTTGTGTTGGTTATGGGAGGATGACAGTTTTAGGGAGAAGCAATGAGAGTAGCTTTTGGAAGTGTCTCATGTGCCATTTTTTTTTTGGAGATCTGTTTTCATTCGTGGTATCTCATTGTCCTTTCTGTCCCAGCCCTGCAAACAGAGCTTATCCCTGGGGAGTCACTCCCTGTTCCTCAGGGAAAACTAGATGGTATCTTCTTGAAGTGAGAAAGTCACACCAATAAACCTGATGTTGTTAAAGGTGATGGCATGGTCTTTGTAGTGGAATAAGAGTGACTGAAATCTGCCTGGTTGGTATAAATGAAATTCATCTGTTTAAACATTTTAATAGTTAAAATGAATGCTTGTTTTGGTGAGTTTGAAATGGTGCTGAAACCCTGGCTAATTATCACAAAGCTCTTTAGAAAGACTAACCTAAGATGCTAAAATGACAAAGGGTAGTTGTAGAATTGTTGCCCGTAAACAAAGACACAAACCAACAAAGTGCAACAGAATGAAGAGTTTGTCACTACTGTGACAGGAGGCTGGCTGATATACACATACAGCATTAACTCATTTCCTTTTTCTCCTCTTTGTGTTTTGCCCCAGGCGTTCAGGTTATTAAATTCTGTGGCTCGGCAGTAGCACTTCTGGTGTTAGAAAGCTTGGAGTTTAAGACCTCAATGAAGTTTCTCATTCCAGGGGTTGATTAGAGCTAAAAATGTCCACAGAGGTCACATTTTGCTATGTATCGAGCAGAATGGATGGTTATAAGCAAATGCTGGCAGCTTTCGAGGGACTGAGCAATGCTGGGTGATCAGAAACTATCCTGGTCAGGGAATAACATGCAATTGATCCTTGGGAGAGAGCAGTGACATCACTTGTTCATTTGGTGCGTGTTTCTGGGGTTGTTTTTAATGATGACTTTTGGTGGAGGGTCTGTTTTTCTATTGAAATCAAAATTGAACATTTAATGTGAATGATTACAAGAAAAAAGGATCCCACGAGAGCTCAGACTATTTCTACCTTACTGACCTTTCACCCTGCCCCACAGCTCCGCACAGATTAAATTTTTCAGTGATTTGTGGTAGCTATGATTTTTTAAGAACTCTTTAAGTTCCTTCCTTTAAATGAGATCTGTGTTATTCCTCTTTGAGCTTCCTGCCCTCCACCTTCTATTTCAACTAGCTTTAGATGGATAGGTGGTGCTTAGTATAACAAAGGTAAAATTTTAGAAGGTATTGAACTTGGACAGATAAAAAGTAGCATTAAAAAGGAAACATTGGTTGGTTGGTGGAAAAGCTGTTGAAAACCTGTGAAATCCCTCAATGCCAGGTTTGTTTAAATACTTCTTACAATATACCCAGTGTATCTGTTATATATCTCCTTAAAGTTGAATGAATTTTCTTAAAAGTACAACTGCTGCTGCTGGGCTCCCCAGGATGATTCCAGCTATGAGGCAGTGGCAGTTGAGTATGTTGTGGTCATGTTTTGGGCCAGTGCAAAATCCTGGCGGTGCTTTTCACCCTCAAACTTTATTCTGAAATGTGTTTGAGTACTGCTTGTTTCTTGATGGGACCTCAGTATTGAGCTTTTCTACCATGGAAATGCAGCATGGGCTGAATGCATTTGAGGTTTTGTTTTGTGTGTATTCTTTGTACGATGATAATGAAATGTCTTTTATATCCTTATAACTCTACCTTGGTTACTCTTATTTTCAGAGAAGAAACGGGGAAGATATTCCAGTTGCTCAGACTAAAAATATCAATCATAGAAGATTTGCTGCTACCTTTAAGTTACAAGAGGTGACAAAAACTGACCAGGATTTATATCGCTGTGTAACTCAATCAGAGAGAGGTTCTGGAGTGTCAAATTTTGCTCAACTTATTGTTCGAGGTAACGTTTTAATTGCTTTCATTTTATCCAGTTAAATGCTCCTAATACCAGTGCTTTCAACTTACGCTTTTTAATTAGCCTGCATATGCCTTGATCTGAAACGATCATACAAGGGTAGCCCTGTGAAATTGTCATAAAATGAAAGAGTGGTTTGCAAAGCTTCTTACAATTGCTTTCTACAGAATACATCTGTGTAAAACCCTGTTCCTGCATAACATTGAGTGTAATGTTCCTGCCTGGTTTTCTGTGGATGCTATTTTTTGAGCTTAAGGTGCAAACTGCTTAACTTTTAATAAATAATTTTACAGGTATGAGATTCCACTATACTTAGTTGCCATTCCCTTTTAAAATCTGTTGCTTTGGGCAGACCAGTAGTGTAGATCAAATAATTCATTTTTCTGTTACCTGGGAGACAGGTGTATAGAAAGAGTTGTGAAGTTTCACCTACTGGCAGACTGGGAGCATTGTGGAGATGTTCTGTGATGATTTCCAGTACAGAAGTAGGAGGAAGAAAAAGAAAAAAAACTTGCTTTTTCCACTTGTAATACTGTTTTTTTGGTTATACTTCATTCAGAAGCAACCATACACTGTGTATGGTGCTATTTGGGTTAGTGATTTTTGTATTTATGCATTTTGTGTTCTGGAAGCATGTAATATCAACTGGCAAAGGATATGGTTGAGCACAGGAGTTCAGTTTTAATTTCCAAATGTGTGTGCTGTATGAACTGGGATAAACTATTGAACCTCTCCTTACCTAATTGTGTCACCTGCAAAATTGCCCATTTCATTCTTAGTTGTGATGAGGCTTAATGTTTTTGAAGTGGGAAAAAGAAGTGGTGTACAAAATCTGCCTGTGGTGCTACTGGCTAGTGGAGGAGCTGTTTTGACCCAGTAAGTGCAGGGGTCAGACGCACAGTGGGCTCCTGCTTGATTCATTTGAGGAGTGGCTGAGGACACTTGGTCTGTTTAGCCTGGAGGAGACTGAGGGGAGATCTCAACACAGTCTACAACTTCATCATGAGGGGAAGAGGAGGGGCAGGCACTGATCTCTTCTCTATGGTGACCAGTGACAGTACCCAAGGGAATGGCCAGAAGTTGTGTCAGGGGAGGTTTAGGTTGGATGTTTGAAAAAGGTTCTTCACCCAGGAGGTGGCTGGGCACTGGAACAGGCTCTCCAGGGAAGTTGTCACAGCACCAAATTGGCCAGAGTTCAGAAATTGTTTGGACGATACTCTCAGGCACATGATGTGTGGCATCTTGGGGATGGTCCTGTGCAGGGCTAAGGATTGGACATTGGTCCTTGTGGGTCTCTTCCAACTCAGCATATTCTGTGACTTTGTGATTCTGTGATTCGTTGGTCAAGCAATGGGCTGTTTGGTCAGTTCAGCATCTTGGAGTCAGACACTGCATCTGGAGCTGGAACAGAGAAAGCAAGTTTGTCCTCAGCTTATAGAAATAAAAGTAATGTAGAAGATGCTCCAACATATTTGGTATCTGGCATTTGCTGGCAGAGATCTTTTCCTTTGGAGATCAGTTGATTGAGGTCAACTAGGTTTTTTGCCTTCTATATAACATAAATAAACACAGGCTTTGCTGACCATACAAAGATTTAGACAATATGATAAGAGCTTCTTTTATTCTCTTAGATATACCATTTTTCTAGTAAAGTGCAGGATGGTCTTCATCCTAATAAAATGAAATAAGTCCCGTTGCAGCATGAAAACAGACTTTTGTTCTTAGAAACACAAGGCAAATCAATGTATTTATCCAATAAATGAAGTTTTCTGTTTTTTCTGGAATAATAGAGCAATGGTGTTTAGAACACTATTTCTCTCTCAAAAAAAAATGAGGTAAGAATATAAATTTTCATAATACCCTCATTTTAAATGCATCATATTGTCATGCTGGAAAACGTAGGTAATTCCAGAGATAATACTATATTTATGGCTTAAAACATAAATATTATATCTCTATATAACAACTATATAGGTTTGTATTTTACAGGTAATTTTACTTTTTGTGTGCTTTTTGGATTGAAAGTCCAAGAATTTTAAATATATATATATATAAATATATATATAAACTAAAATATTAACCTTCCAAAAATATTTTCATCTGTTTGACAACATGGTAGAGAACAAAGATATGCATCTTATACTATGATTTATTGCTTACTCTTGTATTTGAAAAGCAATATACAGTAATACATTTTCTTGTTTGTCTGGATAACCACTAAATAAATCTTGTTAGCCAAAAAAGCATACCCATACCCTTAGGGATCAGCTACCCTGGTGTTAAAACTGTACTGAAAATTAACCATAATGACAGGTCCTATATCTCAGTGGCACTTTAAAGCTGACATCCTGCTACATGGATACAAAAGATGATAATTTTAAAGGAAATTTTTGGGCCACTGATATGAATTGCCTTTAATAAGAGCTGGCATAGTATTGCCCATTGTCAAAGATGACCCAGGGGGAAGAGTTTATTAGTGCATTTCCTTCTAAACTGGAAGTGACAGAGCATGCTTGGGGGCCTTTTGTTGCTGTTTGTAACAAATGAAAATTTTGCTGCAGAATTCTCATGCTGAAGAGTATTGATCTGTGTGTTCTCACAGCCAGAGGAGGGGAAAAAAACCATGAAACACAAATTACTTTGTCATGGCTTTAGTATTGCTTCCAGATAATTTTGAGTAACGATAAGGTCTTTGGTTTGTGGAAGCCAAACTTCATTGACAACACTGGTTACTAGAGGGCAAGGGATGAGGAACAGGAGTTTTTGCCCAGTAAATCAAAACCTTGGTGTTTAGATGCGTAGCCAAGATGCTTACATATCCCACATCTGAACAGACATGTGGTACCATAATATGGAGGTAGAGGCATCTGATACTTTCCTAATCAGCAGACTAGAAGTTAGTCTTGGTAATGAAAATTTCCAGTTATAATGTACATTATGTTGAAACATCACTATTTCATTTTGAGCTTTAACAGAAGAATTGCTTCTAGTGGAGTTCTAAACTCTATTACAAATGTAGTTACCTGGGAGGGATGGTATGCATTTAAAGACCCTGAAAGGCATAACTCAATTACTCTGATTAGTTTTTTAAAGAAGAATTGAGCTAGGATAGGATTTGTAATTCAATTATGAGATTTTTACCAAAAGTAGTTCCATCAATGATTTAATGTCTCACCTTTGCTTAGAGCTGGTCTTCAACTCCAAGCTCAGTGGCTGCATTGTATTGATTTTTTTTTTACATGGTTTCTTTGGCATTGCTGTCATTCTGGGAGACGAGAAGAAGGAGTTCTCCCTTTCCCCTTCCTTTTACAGGAAATTTGGTGCTGTTATTACTGTTATTTGACTTTACCCTCCTGAATAGGTCCATCTGATTAATTGTCTATTTATATTTTCCCTTGTTGGCTGATAAATTGGCAATTTCTGGGAAGGGAGTTTGTTGAAGACTTTAGGGTTGAATGCACTGGAACTCGAAGGAGGGACTGGGAGGGAGGAACAGTATCTGTGATAGGTAAGTAAGAGTGAATAGGTAGACACTGACAGTTTCTTTCTTTTTGCTTATTTCTTACTTGGTTTTGAGAACAAGTGTATCATGGTCTCAGTCTTTTTGCTCACTTAAGGTGGACTTGTAGAAATTATGTTTCCAAAGAGATCATCTGTGCCCCGCTCGTGTATACTTGATGTACAAAATTGTGTAGACTTTCCAAGTTACGGTATCAAATGTCCTGATCTTCAATCAGTTGAGAACTTTGCCCTGTAATCAACACTTGTACAGTTTCATTGTTCAAATCTCTTAAAAATGTAGTGGAATATTTCTCTGTAGTTGGCAGTATGTGCCAGAAAAGTTATCCTATGCATCAAGAAACCAGGTAGTGTCCAATGCAGCAGCTGTGATCAACTTCTTAGTTGATGTGACATGTTAAAAGTGGCTCTCAGATGGAGATGCAACTGATGTTGCGTTCTTATGTGGTTAGTTAGCAAAACTTTGTAAAATAATCCAAATTCAGTTTGTCTCCATTTGGAATGTCTTACTCTTGGGCAGTCCTGCAGGGATGATGAACAAATTAACCATTTTCTTTGGCTGAAGGATGCGGGTGATAAGTCTCTTTTTTTTTTTCATGGAATAGCAATTTGTTGCTCTGATTGCCCAAAAAAAAAAAAAAGGCAAACCACTCTCTTAAATATGAATTACACTTTATGTGCAGTGTTTGTATACTTCCCAAGTTTGTTTTCCTTTAAATGCTACACATTGTTAGCAAACTAATTGTATGAGACTTGATATTATGATATTAAATGCTGCAAAATCAGCAGGAAATGTGATGCATTTTATTTTACATAGATGAGTCGGAAAAAAATATTCGTTAGTGTTAAAGACAAGATAGAAAAATAAAGGGAAAAAAGCTCAAAATGTATGAATAAGTGCAATATTTGTTAATAATCTGTAAATAATTCTATCATATGTCTGATTCTACTGATAAGTTTATAAGTTTTATCTGAGTCATAAATTGCTATTTTTTATGTTTTTGCTAGGTGAATTTTTTTCTTTTTAACATTTCTTTGTCCAACCCAAATAGGTCTTCTGTGATGGTGTTAAGCAGGGCAGGTCTACACCTTGATTTATAGTTCCAATATGGAATTGTCTTCATGTGCCTGGTAAATCCAGTTTAACAACAGAAAAGAAGGGCAGTTTTCCTCTACTGTCTTCTGACTGTTTTTCCAGTAATCATAGGTTCTGGTGAACTGACCTGTTTGTAGGAGTTTATGAATATGATTGTTTCTTCTATTTGATTTGATATGGCAAGCAATCATCAGGTTCAAGTTTTGGTGGAGTTTGTGAATATGTTCTTCTTTGTTTGCCTTACTGGACCTAGTTTGTCATCAACAGCAGTTCTTGTTATGCAAGCCTGGCATTGATTTTTCTACCTTTTTCGTCTGAAATCCCTTTAGGGATTTTGTATAGGAAAGCCAGCAATTTGGCTGGTTCCCCGTGATGCTGGGGACACCGGGAAGATGGACTTTGCCCCTGGCAAGTACTTCTCATTGGAGCATTATTTTTTTCTCTTACAAGAAAACTCTGAAGTATTTCCATCTGAGAAAGCTGTGGACCAACATTCACTTTCCAAATTTCACTAGTACTTGTTTTGTCTGGAAAAAAAAATGAAATCTCTAGACTTGCTTCAGATGTGTGTCCTCAATTTTGTAACTTGGTTTACTTGTTCAATATAATAACAGACTTAAAAATATGCCAAGGAGAGTCCTAGAAGGCAGGTAAAAAATAAACTGATCAGGTAGGCTGAATATATGCCCTGCTTCCAAATAAATACTTTTATACCATTTCTGAAAAATGCCCCATATTTCTGTCCTCCATTATTAAGTTCTCTGATGAATTGATTTTTAAAAATTATTATTATTTTTTAATTATTATTATTTTACCTCTGATCATATAACCCACTATCATAAATGTTATGTAATTCAGGTTATTATATACTTTGTAATGTGTTCAGAAATTCAGTCTCCAGGGTGCAGTGGTAATACATAATAAAACTTTGGACCGTATCTTTGAAGAGTCTTGAGCTGGGTCTTAGGGTGTGTGCTTTTGTGAACTCACTGAATTTCAGAGCAGAGGGGAAACTGGGGAGAGAGATTGCACAGTGCAAGTTGTTGAAATCTGTGGTCTTTACATCATTACTTTGTCTAAGTTTCCCTTTGAATCATCACCAGACTTCAATAGAGGTATGGAAACATTTTAAATGTGAGTCAGAAGACACATGTGGCTACTGTGCTTGGTTCATAAGGTGCCTTCCTGGAGTATAGATATTGATACTGTTACTCTTTTGGACCCTCAACTCACCTTCAAAAGTATTTTATATTCTAAGTTTTCTCATTAGTTGTAGCTTTATTTTCTTATGATTGTATCTGTGTAGGAAGAGCAGAGGACAATGTCTTAATTACTTTGCAGCAGTTGGAAAAATAATGAAAGTATTTTGTGCAGTTTTTCTAAACCTTGCTGATAAAACACGTTATATTTGGGTTGTATATTTAGCTATAAGCATCCTTCAGAACGTCCAGGATCCAATTAGCTTGATCTTTTTTTGTAGCATTCTCTGGTTTTAATTTCTCTACTGTATTAAGATCTTATCCTCTTTAAGCAGGTTTAACAAAGGAATCTTCCTACTTTCAATCTTCTGTTTCTTATGGCAGGTAAAGAGGGGCTGTCACCCTGAAGTCAAATCTTGCCTCCTTACATAACAATAAACATAACAGAATAAAACAAGAATATAGGAAAATACCTCAGAAAGTCTTTATGTTCATAATGAATAAATCAAGCCAATAAGGAGTCTCAATTTCTTCATGCATCTAATATCAGAAAGAACAGCAACTTCACTTTCTGCTCAGGCAACACTTTTTGCTCTTCTTCACTCAGAGTGAAAGTAACTCTGCTCATCGCCTTTGCTCAGTTAACATTTTCTCTGGTTTATGTAATTAATGGGTACATTGCTCATTTTTTTTAGGAAGCGTAGGAAAGTTGTTTTGACTGGAGAAGCAGGAGAAAACAGTTTTTTTCTAAGAAGCCAAAGAGATTTACAGAAGGTAACAGAAATGCAGGGTATTTTGAATAAGATCAATTCCATTATTCAGTGTTGAGCAATCTTGACTGCACAGGTTTACATTTGAAATGTCAATGACAGAATGGCTGAGATTGAAAGGCGCTTCTGGAGGTCCTCTGGTACCAAACATCCCTGCTCAAGGGGAACCACCTAGGACTATTTGCCCAGGATCACGTCCAGATGGCTTCTGAATATCCTCAAAGATGGAGACTGTGCAGCCTCCCTGGGCAACCTGTGCCACTTCTTGGGCACCTTCACAGTAAAATTAGTGTTTCCTGATGTTCAGAGGGACTCTCCTGTATTTCAGTTTGTGCCCATTGCTTCCTATCCTGTGACTGGGCACCACTGAAAAGGGCCTGGCTCTATCCTCTCCACCCTCCCTTCAGGTGTTTTTACACGTTAGTAAGATCCCCTGAGCCTTCTCATCTCCAAGCTGACCAGTCCCAGGTCCCTCAACTTTTTCTCACATGAGGGATGCTCCAGTACCTTTATCATCTTTAGATGTCCCTTCATTGGACTCTCTCCAGTGGAATTTCCATTTCTCCCTCATACTGAGGAACTGAGCACTGGATGTAGCACTCCAGGTGCTGGGTAGAAGGATGACCTCCTTCAAGCTGCTGGCAAAACTTTGTCTAATGCAGCCCAGGATGCCATTGGCCTTTTCTTTGCCACCGGCTTACGTTGCTTGCTCATGATCAGCATGCTGTCCTCCAGGACCCTCAGGTCTTTTTCCAGCTGTGTGGCCCCCAAAATATAGTGATGCCTGAGCTTGTTCCTCCCCAAGTACAGGACTTTGCACTTATCCTTGCTGAATTTTGAGGCTCTTGTCAGCCCATGTCTCAAGACGGTTGAGATCCCTCTGGATGGCAGCATGACCTTCTGGCGTTATCAGCCACTCCTCCCAGTTAGTGTCATCAGCAAACTTGCTGAGGGTGATGTCCCATCATCCAGATATTAATGGACTTGTTAAACATGAAATGTTTCAATGCTTTGTAGCAGTCAGTTTGACTGTTTACTTTTTTCAAGGGAGGAACAAGGTTCTTTAATTTCAAAGTGTTTTCATGTGTATGTGATTTTTTTAAATCGTATTCGTGCTATCACTAGAAGTAAAACCTTGCATTTTGGACGAAGATTAATCTCTTGTTTGGTGTGATGACTCTTGCTTCGCCAATTGCTTCGGTGCAGTGTTGTCTTAGTTTGAGTGGAGAGTGGTTTTATCTCCTTATGATCCTCTTGAAGGCTTTCTAATGTGAACTGTTGCTTTACTGTAGTTCTAATGTGTTCTTCAGGAAGATCTAAAATGTTTAAGGTAAAGCACATGTTTTGCTTTTATTTCGTAAGACATGAGTTTTGTACTGCTTGATACAGACTAAATTAATATTCTCATTAGACAAAATATAGCAATTTCAGTGCTGATATTCATATTCTTAGTAAATTATCTGAACTTTAAGGTGATTGATCTGGATCAGAGCAAAAGCCAAAGTCCTGTAGCTCCATGTCCTGCCCCAATAGCTAGTGTTTGGAGTAGAGTATCAGAGAAAAGTAGATGTAGAGGCATTCTTTGTTGACATAGAATTTTACCTTCCCAAGAGTCTGTGGTTCAGATATCTTTTATGTAAGGCCCTCTTGACCTGGACATTAGTGTTGGGCCTTAGTTTCTCATTCATAAGCATGCAGAAACCAAAACAGATTCATGATTAACTTGTTGACTTATTTGGTGCAAGGGACGTTGTCTATTTATGGATTTCATTGCCTTTTTCCTGACATCTGTGATGGATGTTGATGCTGTTTGGCCCTTTGATTCATGAGTCTAAGCAGCTAGCAGTTCCTGTTGTGTTTTCTGCAAGGCTACCTGTATGAGAACACATGGGATAACAAACTCTGTGGAAGTCCTCTCTCCTGTTCTCATTTCTCAGTGACAAGAAGCATGATGAGGACTCTTTTCACAGGCTCTAGGTGGAAACCAGCACAACAAAGGAAAAAAAAGAGGAGGAAGGCTGGGGATGCTGATAATTAGCCAGATCAATGTCAGTTTGCATGGATATTTTTGTTTCTTTCTGTGAACTGCTTTTTCTAAATATGTTGATACGTTTCTATGCATCTGATCATGTCTAGAACTACAGATAGTTTTTCTTGTGTCTTTCCTAATTATTAGGTGTGACACTATTTTGTGTCCAGGAATGAACTTATAGCAGGCCCGACTGGTTTTCTGATGATCATGTTCGACCACGTTGCATAAATATTCAGACAGGAATGTGCTTGCAACGTAAATCTTCAGAAAAGGGCCTTTCCCCACTTGCCAGGCAGTGGACTACTACTTGTTCTTGTCAGGTCTTGTGGAGACCTTGCCATCTCTTGGCAGTAAAGTAAATACAGCTGTAGGGAACCTTATAATGGGAAGTAGTGACCTGTGATGAACTTGGCCTAACAGCTCGTGTTTGCAGAGGAGTTAGCTCTATGCCATCAGGCTTAGTGCTGGCTTTAGGTAGTGTTCCTCAGGGGTTTTCTGCCTTCAGCAGACCAAGTATTATCAGCCTCCTTACAGGCAACATCACCTGCTCTGCCTAATCCAGCAAAGCCAAGATATGATGCAGCTTCACTCATCCTGGCTCGAAATCATGTTGCTGGTGATACCACAGATGTGGTGTCAGTGATTGATTGTGTGAGCAAGGTCTCACTGCTTAGGTGCTGTCCTATAACTCTGTCATTTTCTCATGTGCCATCTTATTGTGAAAGTACTTCGATGAATCAAACAGCAAATAAAGCATTTGGGAAATTAAAATGTAATCACTTTGAATAGCGGGATCCCTGTTGGCCTTTAGACTTGATGGGAGACAGTGCAAAAGAAAAAAAGAGATGAGGAAAAAGCTTTTGGCAGGTGTCACTTCAGGGAGGAAATAAGGGGGTTCTTTGTTCCTTATATCTGCATTTTATCCAAGTACAGTGACATGAACATCATTTGCAGTAATACGATTTTTCTCATCTTAATTAGAGATGTCTCCAGACTACCCTACCACATCAGTGCTGTATTTCACTTGGATAATTTCCCTTTCAGTATCTGGTCTGTCTCTGCATTTATTTAAATCAAATATTCTGTTTGAATACTGCAGCTCAGGATGGTCTCTCTCAGTTTAAATGCCACTGACATTAGTGGGGCAGTTTAAATATTTACTTAAGAGTAGACAAAGTTCCCTTACCTGCCATTATTTTCCAGTTTGGGGGAGGGGAAAATCCCTCTAGGTTTGACATCGCTGTGTATTGTGCAGAGTTGTTAAAAAGGGTGCCGATGAGTGGATGCATGGTAATGATGAAAAGGAGTGCATTTGGAATTCAACATAGATGGCAGAAAATGCAGGATGTCAGAGAAGCCATATATTAAAGGGAATTTGAATTGGAAACTGAATCCCAACCTGCCAGTGGGGGCATTTTGATCATTTTGATTTATTAAACTTTTATAACAGCATTCAGATGAAGCTGAATTAAAACGCTTAGTCTTGGGTGGTTTATGGTACACAAGTCATCATGCTAGTGAAGTCTCGCCATGATCAATGTAGAGTTAATTTAAGCTGCTCTTTGAATGCAGGTGCATCTATGTGCTTTAGTATGTATTTAAAAATCTAACAATGTTCTAATACTGAATCACTTAACAAAAATACAAAATGAAGCCACCCCAACATTCATTTTCAGCTGCATTTTAGTGAATCTTGCTATTAAATTGTAGATGAACTGCAGGAAAACAAACTGCATATATATCACTATATCAATTTTATATATTGATAAATATACATGCATTATAAATAGCTAGCTGTGGAAATGTAACAATATTTCCTTGGAAATGGGTCATATTCCCAAATGCTTAGATGTTTGCATTGTAGCACTGTTCCGACCATGTCCCAGCGTCAGCAACTGTATGCAGCCTTACTGAGCACCGTCTCTGCAATAAAAAGAAATCAATTACTATTAGAGTGACACTGCAGGTTAAAGGCATTACAAGTTCACACTCAGTTTTGCAGCAAGGAGATGATACTTCGCTTCAAATGGGGAATGGTGCAAAAGATGGATGAGACAGAGTTCAGGGAGCAGTAATGTGAAGGTCCGGCACTATCATTCCAAGCTGTCTCAGAGACATGATGGATGGTTTGGCGGCAAGAAGCAATAATACCACATGATGAGAGATTCACGTCTAGATCTTGAGCCCGCTGCATGCTGTCTACCTGTTGGTGTTCTAGTGGCATAATGATTCCTGATGTGTTATGAAGAACTAAATTACTGTACTTAAGCAACTAAACTGATATGTTGAATTTAGTAACTTGGGTTTTTTCGTGGCTTCTTGAAAACCAAGTAGCATATCAAACACTCCTGCACGTGGTAAATTTAATTACCTCATGTTTATCTGTAGTACTTGTTGACAGGATCTTGTAAGCTATGCTAATATGGTAGGTAATTTGTTACCTCCAGAAATCACTTTCCATGTGCCTTCTGATCGTTATCAGGAAACATGATAAATGATCTAGCCCATGAGGTGTAATTGAAAATCAAATGGATAATTGGATTCTATGTCTAAATTGTAGCTGGAAAAGTTGTTGCAATTATAATGGAATTTATCTCATAAAAATAAGATTTGCAATGTACTAATGATCTTAAATCATCATCTTGGTTGAGGATAACTTGAAAGAGATTACAAAAAGTTTACTCAGAATAGTTCGGATAGAAGTCTTTTTTCTTTCCTAAAAAGTTTTAAATATTTGTCTGTTCAATAATTCATATTGCAGGATTATCTTGCAATGTTGACTGCTGGAATATTTGCAGAATTATACAGAAAGTGGTGAGAAACTTATCTGCCTCTCCTGAAGAAGAGAGAAGCTTAGCTACATGGAGGAAGATAGATTTCTTCCTGCTGAGATGCAGTGTTGAATTTGGATGTGCTAGTGTGCTAGAAAACTTGTCATTGAGATTGATATGGAACTGCTAACAGGCATGTCTTGGAGAACGTTTAAGGAGTGTTATAAGGCAAATGAATTTGTTTCTCTCCGCTATTCCCTAGGTATGTTCATGTTGCTTATGGCAGTCTGTGTCCTACCTCCTTCATGAGGAAGGATAACAATGTTGTATTAGGACTGATGTTTGAATTTTCATCTCTTCCCTAAATATTTTGCGATTTTAATTTTATTTCTTTTTAAACTGCTTTGTTTCCAGGACCTCATCTGTAACATTTCATATAGTTATTCTGTCTGATTTTCTTAGCCATTTAGCTTTTAAAACTTGCAGCATATCTTATACTGCCAAACATTTTGAGTTTACCATCCCAGTTGATATCTGTATGTGGTAACAAGTGCAATTTGTTACCTGAATTCACTTTCCTGAATTCTTTACTAGTTAATGAAAGAGAAAATTTCAACTGATGAGTTTGGGGACTAAACAGAGACAAAACTCACTGAACAGTGTTAGAAAAAAGTGAGGGCACCTTCTTAGGAATCAAAAGTTGCTTAGAATTGACTTACGTTAGAAACCTTGCAGCCTAATAAGAATGGTTAGTAGGTATGGTAGGAAAAAGTCTCTCAACAGTCAATTTACATAAGTTACTTTTTTCCTTCAAGAAAGGAGGATGTAAATACGAAATATCACAGAACCGTAGAATGATCAAGGTTGGAAGAGACCTTTAAGATCATCAACTCCAACTGTCAACCCAACACCACCACTGTAACCTCTAAACCACTGAACCACACAGTGCCAGATCTGGATGCCTCTCAAATATTTCCAGTGATGGTGACTCGACCACCTTCCTGGGCAACCCATTCCAAGGCCTGACCATCCTAACAGAGAAAAAGTTTTTTCTAATATCTAATCTGAATCTTTTCTGTCTCAGCTTAAGGTCATTTCCTCTTGTCCCCTCACTGCAAGCACGATAGAAGAGACCGGTCCCCACCCCGCTACAAGCTCCTTTCAGGTGGTTGTAGACAGCAGTGAGGTTCCCCCTGAGCCTTGTCTTCTCGAGACTAAACAAACCCATCTCCCTCAGCCATTCCTCATAAGACGTATTTTCTTGACCTTTCATGAGCCCGTTGCCCTTCACTGGACACACTCTGGTATGTTCTTAATCAATGTGATCTGAAAGACATAGACATTGTATGGTGTTAGTTCAAGGCTTATAAATCCAGTGTGGAGTTCTAGTATTATTAAGAATGATTGTCCCAATTTGTGTGAATTACTTAATTTGAATAACTAAATATCAGCAAAAATGCTTTGTTCAATTTAGAGTCTTGGTTTGGATTTCCCCCCAAATAAATGGATTATAAATTAACTGAATTTGAACTTTGTTTGAATTTACCAAGCATTTTATAATTTCTGTAACCTAGTTGAATCTTTTATTCAATCTCAACTTTATTCTTATATTGCTATCCTCATGGTAGCATAAGTTGTGTTTTTTAACAACTGGAGATATAAAGGCTACTGCTTTTGAAGGGAGATAGGAGTAATCTAAATGTTTTTCTTTGACTTAAAAATTGAGACTGTAGTCTCATGATTTTTAATGCTTACTTTGAACTTTACTCTGACTTTGAATTGTGTTGACAGCAGTTGGAAATGTCTTGACTAATGATTTATTCTTTGACTTTTCACTTCTCTTGCACTGGATAACTTGCATGTCCTAGAGAAAACAAGATATACTCAGTGTGATCAAGCTTGTGACCTATGGGTTACATCACCAGCCATAGGAATATTTTCCTTTTGTTTTTATTGGAGATAGAAAGGAGCAGCTGTTTGGCAATGTAGGAGGCACAGCTTCATGTTGGCAGCCGGATACTTCCAGTGCACAGTTGCAGGGTAGTTTGTTGTTTTGATTTTCTTTTTTTTTTTTTTTTAAATATGTGATGTTGTGGCACAGTTCTTCCTTTGAATGTATGCAGCATAGCACTTGGTCACCTAAGTGCACTGAAGGGGAGAAGAGATCTGCTAGTTAGCACAAGTACGGCATGCTGCAATTCTCACTTTTGCCACTGCCTTCTCTCTATATTTTCTTTCTTTCATTTTTTTTTTCTGTTTTACACCTCTGTACTTTGTGCAAAATTATTTAAGTCTGCCATCTTTTATGCTGTACCTGTTGGTTGCTACTTTTTTTCAGTGGAGCAGAGAAAATGCTGTCAAGTTGAGTGTGACAATAAATGACAATGAGGTAATTGAAAAGTGGTTAAAAAGTTTGTTTTACAAGAAAGAACAGCTCCTTTTCCAAAAGGTTTCATAAAGGCAATATAACTGGATTCTTCAAGAAAAAGATTGGACTATGCCTACTTTCTGGCTGGCTGAAGACATGTTTAAGATGTATTTTGAGTTTAGGCTTACAGACTTCTTTCCTGGTATTTGTCTTTGTTTTACGTGAGAAACTGCCTCCACCTTTTCATTTTTTTTGGTTTTGTTGTTTTAGTTCTTTACATTCAGCTACTTCCATTTTAGGAATCTGTTTGACCTTCCTTTTGCATTTTTCATTCAACATGGCTGTCTAAAGAAATGTTTAATGAGTTTTATTTTTCCTGGGAATGCTTTCAGTACTTACTTGACCTCTAAGTATGTGGACTACACAACAAAAAGAATTGTGCCCCAATGATACTTTTCCCTTCAAATTACTGTCATTACCAGTTGGGTTTTTTTGTTGTTGTTTGGTTGGTTTTTTTTACTTCTAGTTGTTCCAGGAGCAGCTTTAGCGTCTTCTTTGAATAACATTATAAAAGGTTAAAGAAATTATAGAGATAGCAGAGGCTGGCTTTTCATTCAGGCCAAATCAAGTAGTGGTTTCAAGAAGTTCACCAGGCAATTTTCTCGAGTTGCAGACAGATGAGAGTGGTTTAATTAATGGCATTTTTTGTCCAGATTTTGCTACCCTTTATGTAAAAACAAAACAAACCCGAAAGGTAGGACTTTAGTGGTATGTCAGTGCTTCCAGGCTGGAACAAAGAATTTGTTAAAAGTGTGTCATCAAAAGAGGACGATGTTCTTGCTCTGAAGCAGAATGTTTTGTACAGCTGCTATTGCTTACATTAGAAAAAAGGGAAGGGACAGGAATCAGAATGTGTGTCCCAAACATGTATGTGCAAACTATCCTTATTAAGGAGGCTGTCCCTTAAGATATTTGCACCATTAGGACTTCTTATAATTAAGATGAACTATATTTCAGTGAGAAGACAGCCTTCTGGCCAACTGACTAAGCAGATGCTAAGTGGAAGCAAATGATACGAAGTTGAGCTCTCAGGCAATTAACAGAAATTAATGGACCAGGTAGATACCTACAGTCTGTTTCCTGTGGGTGTTGGTTCTGTGTCCTTGCCCTTCCCACCCTTCCAGCTCAGATAACTTTCAGGTGTTTAGCACCTTAGGCTTCCTCATCGAAATTTGCTGGGATTTGTCACCTGCTTAGCAGAGCTCATAGGATTCCTGTGGGAGATTAAAAATTTCACAGGATTCTGGAATTTTAGTTGATTGAGAAGGAGTAACTGAAGTGATTCTATGATGGCAAGAATCCTGTTTTGACTCACAGCATCAGAGTACAGAGGAGGCCTTCCAGAGGGATTCGCGCTGAATAAAGAGTTGAAACCTATCACTCACCATTTGGTCTGATTTCAGCCTCATTTCTGAAAAATGCATTTCCATATTGCCATAATTAATGAAGCTTCCTAATCTGTGAAGGAATTTTTTGCCTACTCTGTTTTTGACTGACTCTGTGCCTCATAACAGATTAATACACTAATTATTTATTTGTTTATTTATTTGTTAGACCCTTCATTAAAAATATATGTGTAAGCATGCATAATGGCTGTTTATGTTCATCAGCGTCTGATGTTACACCAGATGTACCAAAAGGCATGGTCCTACTACTCTTTTCCCTCTCTCAGTCCCAGTGTCTTGCCATTCCTGACTTATGTTACACTAGAACCATGCTAGTCCCTCTCTTCAGTGAGCTTGATGAGTGAGCTAAACAAAATAAAGACACTGTAAAAAGAAGTAGGTGTTTTTATGTCTACTGGTTGTAGAGGCACTGATTTGGAAAAGATGGAAAGACCAGGAAAGAGGTCGGAGTTCACTCCCCATGACGGTGTGGTCATCCTGGCTTGGCTTAGTTATAGTGGTAAACTGCATCCTCAGTCTGTTTTGCAGGTGAATTACACTACATTGCAAAAAATCTTTGAGCCCACAGGGAAATGTGGTGTGGAATGGTTCCTGAGATAAACATTCCTGTGGTTTGAGACCACCACAAAAATCCAAAATCCAATTTCCATGCTTCCCCCACCCCTTTCCACAATTTTATCTCAACACCGAAGAGAAACTTTCAGGCAAGAGGCTTCTATAGGGGAAAAGGGGAACTATATATACATTTATTCTACACAAATAAATACTGTACAAGCTAAAAGCAACTATATATATAATATTATACACTTTTATCAGTCCCTTTAAGCTTTTTCCCTTAATTCAGTCCAGGAAAAGCTCTTCAGGCTGATAGATAAAGCAGTCTTTCTCTCGTGGGAGTGTTCAGGGAAAAGGGTTCACTCCCCCCTCCAACCTCCAGCTGTTTGCTGAAGTCTTTTCTTATTCACAAAATCCAAGAAGATAGTTCTGAGTCCTTTCTCCTTGGTTCCATGCCATCTCTACTGTGTCATTCTCTCTCTCTTACTTCGGTTCCGTGCTGCTGTAGTTTAGTTCAGCTTACCACAGTATGCGTCTTGGAATCTTCATTGCTCCTCCGAGTTTTCGGCTGTCCTCCATTTAAATCACGGCAAGGACATCCTCCGGGCCTCTCTCTGGTCCATCTCTAATTTCACATGGGGTTATCTCCCTGGCACCGAGCTGCATTCAGCCCGTCCACTTTGGCTCTACTCCAATGCCAAGCTTCCCTTCCACTTTACAGTGAGAGGGAAAAAAGAAGCCCCCTCTGCAGTCTAGCTGCAAAGGGGGGGGAAAGAGGGCTTGGCTGCAAGGCCTGCCTCTCTCTCTCTCCCGCTTACCAGCTGTTTGTGAGTTTTTTCCCTCACAAACACACACTCACTCCAATGCTGCCTCCAACCCTGGCTTGGCCAGAGCTGGGGGCTGCAGGGTCCCCTTTCCCCCCAGAGGCGAAAGAAGGGGACTCTGCCACCCCTAGACCCTCTCACACCCCCCACCACACAGGAGCAGACAGACAGGCCGATTGCCAACAACTTCCACTGGTTGTGTAGATATGATTTTTCAGCAGGAGCGAACAAGATGGGCAGTGATTGGCTCTCCAGGGGAAACTGCCCTGGCGTCTAATCACCTCTAGGCCCTCCGACTCCCGGGGGGGGCAATTTTCAAACCATGACAGTTTGGGGGGTTTTTTTTGAGTTTTTGTTTTGTGGTTGTTTTTTTGTTTTGTTTTTTTTGGTAGCAGCTTCCTTGTATGAACATGCCCTTAGAGGAGTTGATATAACAGAAGGGGGCTGACAGGAGATACAAGTATGTTCCCTAAAACTCACATTATCTTGTCATAGTAGAGAAGATAACCAGATACCAAAATGATAAGCTGTAATGTAACAGGCCTGAATAGAAAAACCTGCAGTAAGCCTAATTTCTGTATTGCTATGAGAAAGAACAGTTGGACTTAATATGGAAGACAAAGAAATCAACCAAAAAAAAAGTAAATAAAGAGGAAAAAAAAAGGAAAGTAAAATGTCTCTCTTCAGTTGGACATTGGGTTTAAGTTCAGAACGCTAATCAGGCCCTTTAAATACATAAATACAATAACTCTTGGAGTGGCTTTTCCGCAATATCCTAGTGAAGTAAGCTAGTATGATTTTATCATCATCATCATGGCTGGGCTTCATGAACAAAGATCTAGGAAGGACTCTACCCACATTACAAGTGCGCTAGTGGCTAGAAAGGCCAATACGAGATAGACATGTCCAACTGCAAAAGGCACAGCAGAAGGACTCCTTGGGTGGTAAATTCTGTGAGACACGATTCTTTCTGCATTGTCTTTTCTCCTCAAGAGTGATCTTGTGTGCATTCTCAAAGGAAGCAGCAGCATTATAGATAGTGTGTCTCCAAACCTCCCGATTGGAGGCCAGAGTAGACCAGTTCTGTTGATCAATATGGCCAAGGCTGAGCTGTTGTTTCAGGGAGTCCTTGTATCTTTTCTTCGGGGCTCCTCTCTTGCAGCAGCCGGTGGCAAGTTCACCACAAAGCAAGATCTTAGGGAGGTGGTGGTCCTTCATGTGGTCCTTGAAATGTGTCCTGCCCAACGCAGCTGTGTTCTCAGCAACATGACCTCAATACTTGTGACTGCTACCTGTTCTAGAACAGATGTATTGGTCACATAATCTGACCAGTGGATGTTTAGGATTGTATGGAGGCAGCGTTGATGAAAGCGTTCTAGGAGATGCAGGTGGTGGCGGTAGATGACCCATGATTCAGATCCGTATAAGAGAGTAGACAGCACTATGGCTCTGTAAACACTGATGTTGGTACTTTTCTTCAAGTGTTTATTTCACCAAACTCTTTTATGGAGTTTTCCAAAAGCACTATATGCCTTTGCTAACCTGTTGTCTATCTCTCCGTCAGTCTTACCATCCGAGGAGATGAGGCTCCCTAGGTAACTAAACTGCTGGACTGATTTGAGCTCTGATTGGCCAATGGTGATATGGGGATGTTGGAAGACTTCCTGAGGTGCACGTTGATAGAGAACTTCTGTCTTCTTTAAGCTGACTTCCAGCCCAAAAAGCTCGGCAGCATCTGCAAAACAGGATGTTAAACGCTGCAGAGCTGCTTCTGTGTGGGCAACAAGGGCGGTGTCATCAGCATAAAGCAGCTCCCAGACAAGATGGTTTAAGGTCTTGGTGTGGGCCTTCAGTTGCCTT